>NC_064621.1:360429378-361629378 GCF_023898315.1 Schistocerca nitens
TTATTACATTCAAGGTAGAGTGTAAGTTTTTGATAAAAGATCGTCTTTGATTCCTGTTGCTGGATTTAATATTCTGGTTTAATTTTCTGGCCGTTTACATAAGTTGGTGGCAGATTGTTTCGGAACGACCAAGTGCTTTGTGCTCTCTGTAGTTGATTATTTCTTGATTACAACATGAATCTGTACATATATAAGCGAAGCTCGATAATTTCCATTTAACAATTTTTTTGTATGAGAATCTCAGTGAACTTACATGACACTGAATATTGGCCTGGTACGATAATTTAACAGCAATGAATATTTAATAAAATATGGCCTTTATCTACAGAAATCTCCATAGTTTAAATAATATTCAAATACAAAATTAACCTTTTCTTTTCCATCGCTAGTGGAGTGTATCCTTTGGATGCACAATTCACGATTACGATCGAGTCATTGTCAATTGGTTGGTCGCCAGAGAATCTTATGTGACGATATCGCAGAAACTGTAAAAGGATACACTTCAGTACGCCAACATTTTGTGCCAGATAAAAATTGAATTACGCCTTCAGCGCCAAAAATAATTCAATAATAATGAAAATTTGTTTCGTTTATGATCTATTTTGTTGAGAATTATCGAATGTGAGACCAAGTCGTGTGAAGTGCGACTGCATTGTCATCTAAACACGGTATCTTTGCAGTTTCGCCATCTCTCCTCTCCTCCTGCTCACACATCGTGGTGTGGCAGTGGGGAAGCGTGCTGACTGGCTTAACGGTGTTAAACGTGAGCCAGGACCCGGCCCACGAGCCGAATTCCCGGCCACCCCAGGTCTAGCAGAATCACCAGTAACCTCACACGTTTCCCGCTGCATACACTTATCCCTGCCAGTAGGCGGTAATCACATGGTTACAGGTTTGAGATTCACAGGTTATACAGATTTGACCTGAACGTGTGCACCCGCTGTGAAAATGATGTGCTGTCCTATTTACGTCGTGCCGCTTCCTACCGATTATGTAATTACAATGTCTTACTACAGTAACAATCTCTTCTTTGGTTTCATTGATTAACACTTCATAATGGTTGTTGAGCTCATCATCTGTGAACTAAATTACTTGAAGAAATACAGTAAGTGGTCAACTTTCATGCAGCTTTATTTATGCCAAGGCGCGTTTCTGAATTTCACCCATCTTCATCAGTACGACGGTTTATCGACTGCGTCCTGAATGCTACAATTACCCTGTCTGAAATAATTAATGCTCTCAGCGAACACGTTTCCCGGGTTGTATATTTACGTTCAATTAATACTTAACTATTTCATTGTGTAAGTTGTGGTTACTTGTTTTGAACTCATGCATAATGCTCACACTTTTAGCTTCATGATGCACGGATGCAATTCAACTTTCCCTGTGTGGCCGACGTATTTGTTTGATAAGGTCGGAAATTACACCTAAAGTCATGTTACAACTTTATTAGACATTCAGAAATAATTTCTGAAGTCGGTTGTGTTTATACACTTAATATTACCGACAATAAAAATTTGTTACATGCCCCTTATGAAAAAAACGAATGTTATCATATTCCTTAATTGAAGCGCAAAGTGTGTACTGAATGACCTGCGCAAAGTTATTTTACGTATCTGTTCGTTATTTTCGGTAAATTATGTGAAAATTGATTATATTAGCAATTAACATAAATGGTTACTCTATCCATTCATTACTTTACCCTTATGCTGTTTACTATAATAATTGATAAAATTAAAGCACATATACATTTAGATAGTCGCAGTCATTACAGTACACACTTAGTATGTCAAGCGAGGAATGTAGCACCTCTCATTTATTTGTCATACACAGACAGGTATCAAATTCTAAGGTTGGCAATATAGTGAAGCTATAAGTAACACAACAAGTCAGAGCTCCTAATTAAACTGAAGTTGATTAAATGTAAATATACAACTCGGGAAACGTGGTAACTGTAGGGATTATTGTTTAGCGCAGGTCATCTGAGTGTTCAAAATGCAGTCGACAAAAATTGCATTGATGCAGATGTACAGGTGTTATGCCACGTGAAGATGGGAGGAAGCACAAAACGTATCTTGGCATAAAAAAAGCTACGTAAAAAGTGGCTTGTTGCTGTAAGAGGTGAAAACGATTACTATTTCTAACGTACCACAGTTGTAAAGGAAGTCAAGTTGACAAACACTTGTGGTCCACCAATCTGGAGACAGCCTCAAACTGGCCTACAAGAGGCAGCTAAGCTAACCTTTCTCTATGGTCTATGAAATAGAAAAGACTTTTGAAGGTGTTATGTAAAACCTAGTTTAGTTTACAAAGCTATCCGATATTAATCCTTGCAAGCACAATAACTCGTAAGAAGAAGGCCAGAGGGACAAAGCTATGTAACTGTTGTTTTTACGTGTTGAAATTCACTAAACTGAAGTAAAATTTACAGAAAAGTCAATTTTACAATTTGTAAGGGCATGAACAAGCCGGTGACGTAAGAGTGCAAGATTTATGTGGCTATTGTAGGCCAATTTGAGTCTATTTTGATATACCGGAAGTGTCTTATATTAAATTTTTCGTCTCGTCTCCTCCTACACCAATGTGGTATGTTGTATACAGTCGTCGTTTACA
Organism: Schistocerca nitens; assembly: GCF_023898315.1. NCBI lineage: Eukaryota > Metazoa > Arthropoda > Insecta > Orthoptera > Acrididae > Schistocerca > Schistocerca nitens. The sequence goes on from NC_064621.1 coordinate 360,431,992, forward strand.
CCCTATATTTCTTCGAGCAATCTGGTTTACAGTATACTGGAATGCGTCTTAGGAAACAACAGAATGCTTCAGGATTCTGTACTCTTGATTTTTTATATTTTCTGGTAACTCTTATGCTGACGCTATTGTCAACCCACACACACACACACACACACACACACAAGTTCCCTATTTTAGTGAGGTATTGATCGAATCTTCGTTGAGTCGCTAGTGTTCATCTTTCCTTGATGTTCAAAAAATCGGGCGAACGCTGTCATTCTTTCAGAAAAAGGTCACTGCCGACTCGATTCCTTGTCCTTGCCCATCTGAATTAAAAACAATGAAATCATATGGCATTGTTGACTGGGAGACCACCTCACTGAAAAGGTTTTCTTTCTTCGCGCCACATAGCGTCCTCCCTCGTGAAGTGTGAGACTTGTTCTTATGTGTGTCTGTCGTATATATGTCTGTGATAAGTACATATGGGATTTTACTGTTGTGTTTAAGCTGTTGCTGACTATAACACACAAGCGAGTAAACTAGATGTCACCACGTAGCCTACTCCCCTCGAATAGCACCATGGAAAGCCATCTGATGACTAAATAACCATCTGTCACATGCGCTCACTACACGATACTTTGTAGAGAGGTTTGTAATGAAATCCTGTAAAGGTTGTTGATAAGGAACTGTACGTTACTACTCTTCGTCATCTTGCTGTCCAAATACTGACGAGGAAATTTTTTTACCCGCTAGGAAAAAACGGACTCTTTGTGGAAACGAAGACAAATAAATTCCGTCTTGGAACTGTAATAAGTGTCATTATCCGGGGAAAAATACACCACTCATCTGGAAGACCAAAAGAAAAAAAAATCCTCCTGAGGGCAAAAAAGCTAATAGCAACTGTTCTTGAGAAAGCAATTAAAACACCTTGAAAATCACAAAGCGCAAAGGCTCTTCATGGAAAGCTGTATAGCTTTTCTTAAAAAAGAATAGGACTTCTCGAAGAGCGATAAAAACTACTTGTATGGTAATCAATCTGCTTTACTGAGAGAGCTTTTTGGAAAATTACAAAATGGTTCTATATATTTCTGCTGCAACAAGTTTTTTAATAACCAGTGTTGATGAGTTAAACAGTGTCCAATGCCGGTCGTATCTGGTGTTGAAGTGATAAAGTGAGCCACGCACCACACACAGCTGTTCTGCTTTGCAGATGGTTAGCAGTGCCAAAACGCTCGTAATACATTTTCAGTGGTACTGCTAAGGTGGCGTGCGGGTGATATGGGCCAGTCTCCTAGAGGCCCATAACCAAGTTTTGTTTCGATCAGCGCACTCGACATGGTGTTGGAGATCATTGATGACGTCATACTATGGCGATCCAACGTTGGGGGAAAAAAAAGTTTTCTGTTGTCCTCAACACTATAATTCCCCCTCCATAGACGACGTCATTAACGCACTACTGGGCAGTGACGCTCCACTCGGAGGTAAGCTGATTCGAATATTAGTGATGGATGAAATTTTCCTTGCCGGTATTTGGTTGGCAAAGGAAGGAGAGGTGGTGGCATAAAATTCCTGATCACCAGTATTTTCACGGATATCCTAGATTAAATTCCAAACTTCTCCGCAGTGTCTCATGAAGTGAAGGTATGTGACACTGTTCACGGTGATTCGTATGTAGATGGGACATTAAGCCGGACTTTCTCCTTGGCGCAATTAAAGAGGAACAGGTTATGTGAAGGCACTGGGTTTCAACCTCTCTCTCGTCACATAATCATCGTCGTCAGATGATAAATCCATTACACTCATCTACACTCAGAATTTACACATACGAGACAGATTTCTCGCATGTCGGCAAAGAAAGAGGCCATTGTGCGCGGCGGAAGAAAACCCTTTCTGACTAGGCGGTTGAACCTACCCGTAGGAGTCCCCCAACTAACAATGTCACACGACTTTTTCTCCCGACGTAAACAGCATTAATGTAATATTGTCAGACTTACTGTTGCATTACACGACGATCCGCCTCGAAGGATACAGGTCCAGTGCGACAGCCATCTGACGGTAGAACGGGTGGAACCAGGGAAATTAGCAGATGCATTAACCGCGCGTGGAGACAGATAGCAGTTCAGAACTCCTGTGAGTTCGGCCATGCGTAATAAACAGTGACAACTAGCTTATGCTTAGAAGGTGGAACCTTGGGTGTGCTTTGTTAAGGTTGACATCTGTGCCCAGTAGCTAACTTCTAAGTTTTCATACTGGAGCTTTTGCGCATTTTTCAGTGAAAAAAATTTCGTAAGTGCATTAATTAAAACCGAGCGAGGTGGCGCAGTGCTTAGACACTGGACTCGCATTCGGGAGGACGACGGTTCAATCCCGCGTCCGGCCATCCTGATTTAGGTTTTCCGTGATTTCCCTAAATCGATCCAGGCAAATGCCGGGATGGTTCCTTTGAAAGGGCACGTCCGACTTCCTTCCCCATCCATCCCTAATCCGATGAGACCGACGATCTCGCTGTCTGGTCTCCTTCCCCAAACAACCCAACCCATTAATTAAAGAGAAACAATATTTTTGTCAGCAGACTTTTTTTTTAAATTGCGGAAAGCATTCTTTGTACTGATCGCTTCGTATTTTAGAAATAGAATGGACTAAACATGAGACCTTAACTTTTCCCGGCAAATCGAATGTTCAAATAACTTACGGGTTTGCTGCCGGGAAATGTGTTCGCTGAGAGCATTAATTATTTCAGACAGGGATGTTGTAGTATTCAAAACGCAGTCGATAAACCGTCGTATTGATGAAGATGGATGAAATCCAGAAATCCGTAAGTTATTTGAACATGGACTAAACATGTTTTAAGCGTCCTAATCCAGGCAAGCGTACATCGACGAAAAGCGCTTGTATAATCCTCGTGACCCGCTCTACCGTAATAACGTACGCCGACAGTCACTTATTTATGAGTAAATATACATAAACTTTACATATGTGATTTTCTATTTGTAGCGCTTTAATTGACGAAAGTTCACGTTTGATTTATTTGTCACTTTTGCTTTATTTCAGTGTGCCAGGAAGGAAATACTGACAGTAAGCAACGAGAAAACCTGTTTGATTCTTACTTCCGGCTAGGTGAAGCTACCTCCATTACTTTGCACTAGAGCGAATTCCTTCTCGCATCATCGACAGCAGGTTGTTAAAACAAGCGACGTCCATTCCTACGAAATTCCGAAATTCCTGCGTATTTTCGGGCCTCAATAGGGAATATACACTGAGGCGACAAAAGTCATGGGATATCCCGCCGTGTCGGCCCTCCTTTTGCCCAGCGTTGTGTAGCAACTCGACGTGACATGGACTCAACAAGCCATTGGAAGTTACCTGCAGAAATATTGAGCCATGCTACCTCTAGCCGTCCATAACTGCAAAAGAGTTACTCGTGCAGCATTTTGTGCACGACCTGACCTGTCGATTACGTCCCATAAATGATCGATGGGACTCATGTTACGCGATCTGGGTGCCCAAACCACTCACTCGAATTGTCCAGAATGTTCTTCAAGCCAATAGCGGAAAGTTGTGAACCGGTGACATGGCGCATTGTCATCCCTAAAAATTCCATCGTTGTTTGGGAACATGAAGTCCATGAATGGTCTCCAAGTAGGCGAATCGACCAGAAGATCCAGTCCATTCTATGTAAAAACAACACACGCCATTGTGGAACCACCACTAGCTTGCACAGTACCTTGCCGACAGTTTTGGTCCATGGCTTCGTGGAGACTGCGAAACACTCGAACCCTACCATCAGTTCTTACCAACTTAAATCGAGACTCATCAGACCAGACCACCGTTTTCCAATCGTCTATGGTCCAACCGACATGGTCACGAGCCCAGGAGAGGCGCTGCAGGCGATGTCGTGTTGCTAGCAAAGGCACTCGCGTCGGTCGACTGCTGCGGTAGCCCATTTACACCAAATTATGCTCCACTGACCTAACGGATACGTCCGCTGTACGTCGCAAATTGAATACTGCGGGGACTTCCCGCATTGTTGCTTGTCTGTTAGCACTGACAACTCTACGCAAACACTCATGCTCTACGTCGTTAAGTGAAGGCCGTCGGCCACTTCACTGTCCGTAGTGAGAGGTAATGCCTAAAGTTTGGTATTCTCGGCCCTCTGTTGACACTGGAAATCCCGGAATATTGAATTCCCTAACTATTTCAAAATGGCTCTGAGCACTATGGGACTCAACATCTTAGGTCATAAGTCCCCTAGAACTTAGAACTAATTAAACCTAACTAACCTAAGGACATCACACACACCCATGCCCGAGGCAGGATTCGAACCTGCGACCGTAGCAGTCCCGCGGTTCCGGACTGCAGCGCCAGAACCGCTAGACCACCGCGGCCGGCCCCTAACGATTTCCGAAATAGAATGTCCCGTGGGTCTAGCTCCAACTACCATTCTGCGATCAGGGTCTGTGAATTCCTGTCGTGCGACTGTAATCATGTCGGTAACCTTTTCACATGAATCGCCTGAGTACAAATGACAACTCTGCCAAGCCTGCCCTTTTATAAGTCGTGTACGCGATGCTACCGCCATCTGTATATGTGCATTTCGCTATCCCACGACTTTCGTCATGTCATTCTATTCTTGCCTTCACCCATTGTTCCCAGCTATGGTCCAACTCAATAACGTCTACCTATTCGTCGTCGTGCATAATCCTAATGGTTACAGACACAGCCAGGGCTATAGCTCCAAAACCAACTGCGCCCTCCGTGTGCAAAATGCTGTATAAACATGAATTTATATAAGCATATCCTTGTGCAAACGATTCTCATTATATGGAACGAACAGTTGACCCATCTTCAGAACAGCAATAACAAAATTATGTGATAGCTACACAAGAGAACGACAATTACTTAATAAATAGGATCTTCGACGTCTCCGGAAATTTTAATTCGAAACAGCGACTCCACAAAAATCAGATATCAGATATTGCCCTTCGAGTATCGCGTGCTATTGCTGTCTACTCTGCATGTGTTGATTCGCTCTATGGATATCCCACGTCTCTCGTGTGATAGTACATCTACATCTACATCTACATCTACATCTACACCTGACGGTGTATGGCGGAGGGTACCTTGAGTACCTCTATCGGTTCTCCCTTCTATTCCAGTCTCGTATTGTTCGTGGAAAGAAAGATTGTCGGTATGCCTCTATGTGGGCTCTAATCTCTCTGAATTTGTCCTCATGGTCTCTTCGCGAGATATACGTAGGAGGGAGCAAAAAACTGCTTTACTCCTCGGTGAAGGTATATTCTCGAAACTTCAACAAAAGCCCGTACCGAGCTACTGAGCGTCTCTCTTGCAGGGTCCTCCACTGGAGTTTATCTATCATCTCCGTAACGCTTTCGCGATTACTAAATGATCCTGTAAAGAAGTGCGCTGCTCTCCGTTGGATCTTCTCTATCTCTTCTATCAACCCTATCTGGTACGGATCCCACTCCTATGAGCAGTATTCAAGCAGTGGGCGAACAAGTGTACTGTAACCTACTTCCTTTGTTTTCGGACTGCATTTCTTAGGATTCTTCCAATGAATCTCAGTCTGGCATCTGATTTACCGACGATTAATTTTATATGGCATTCCATTTGAAATCACTCCTAATGCCTACTCTACGACGTCTACATCTACATCTATATCTACGTGATTACTCTGCTATTCGTAACAAAGTGCCTAGCAGAGGGTTCAATGAACCACCTTCATGCTGTCTCTCTACCATTCCACTCTCGGGAAAAACGAGCACTTAAATTTTTCTGTGCGAGCCCTGATTTTTCTTATTATTTCGTGATGATCATTTCTCCCTATGTAGGTGGGTACCAACAGAATGTTCTTGCAATCGGAGGAGAAAACTGGTGATTGAAATTTCATGAGAAGATCCCGTCACAACGAAAAACGCCTTTGTTTCAATGATTGCCACTCCAATTCACGTATCATTCTGTGACACTATCTCCCATATTTCGCGATAGTACAAAACGAGCTGCCCTTCTTTATACTTTTTCGATGTCATCCGTCAGTCCCACCTGATGCGGATCCCACACCTCACAGCAATACTCCAGAATAGGGCGGACAAGTGTAGTGTAAGCATTCTCTTTGGTAGACCTGTTGCACCTTCTAACAAGGGAACCTCCCCATCGCACCCCCCTCAGATTTAGTTATAAGTTGGCACAGTGGATAGGCCTTGAAAAACTGAACACAGATCAATTGAGAAAACAGGAAGAAGTTGTGTAGAACTGTGAAAAAATAAGCAAAATATACAAACTGAGTAGTCCATGGGCCACATATACAACATTATGGACAACGTGACCTGAGTAGCGCTGTGGTCCCGTGGTAGCGTGATGAGCTGCAGAACGAGAGGTCGTTGGTTGAAGTCTTCCCTCGGGCGAAAATTTTACTTTCTTTATTTTTGCATAGTTATTATCTGTCCGTTCGTTCATTGACGTCTCTGTTCACTGTAATAAGTTTAGTGTCTGTGTTTTGCGACCGCATTAGTAGACGAAAGGACGTGCCTCTCCAATGAGAGCCGAAAACATTTGATCGCAAGGTCATAGGTCAACCGATTCCTCCACAGGAAAACACATCTGATATATTCTATACGACACTGGTGACGGCATGTGCGTCAGATGACAGGAATATGTTGTCGACCCACCTAACTTGTATACTTGGCGAATGGGTAAAAAGATTCTTCTACCTTGCCCGATTTAGGTTTTCTTGTGGATGTGATAATCACTCCCAAAAAAGTGATGAAAACATAAGAGTTTGTCACATAAACTGAAAATAAAATATTAAACTTTTCACTCAATGGAAGATTTGAACCAAGGACCTCTCGTTCCGCAGCTGCTCACGTTACCACGAGACCACGGCACTCCTGCATTCCTCATCTCCTTGATGTTGCTTATCTTCCCATGAACTACTCAGTTTGTATATTTTTCTTATTTTTTCACAGTTCCACACAACTTCTTCCTGTTTTCTCAATTGATCTGTGTTCAGTTTTTCGAGGCCTATCCACTGTGCCAACTTATAACTAAATCTGAGGGGGGTAGGATGGGGAGGTTCCATTGTAAGTGTTCTGCCAATGAATCGCAGTCTGTGGTTTGCTCTACCACAATATTATCTATGTGATCGTTCCAATTTAGGTTATTTGTAATTGTAATCCCTAAGTATTTAGTTGAATTTACAGCCTCCAGATTTGTGTGACTTACCGCGTAATCTGTCTGCAGTTCCAAACACGTACGCTTGGGGCGCTGCTGCAGAGGTAAGCACCTGCGTCGTGTTATGCAGGCTTTATGGAAAGAGGCACTTGAGTTTGGGCCTTCGCATTGGGAGCGACATTAAAGGCTACGGTGGCAGGTTATTTGCAACGTTAGTGATTCTCCCCACCGTTCTTCAGGAGATTAAATCGTACTGTAGCTCCCCTGAGAAGTGCCCGGCGTGGTCCAGTGGTCTAGTTTCCAGCGGGACCACGTGGGTGACGAGGCGATGCCGGCAGGTGGCCTGTCAGCTTTCGTCCTAACTTTCTCCGCCGCTGGAGCCGGCACCACGGAAACGTCCGGAGACTACGCCCGCTGGGCACACAGACGCTGTCGTGCGCTTTGTTAGCTCTCCCAGTTCCTGACTGACGGCAAGTTGACGAGTGGTAAACCTCATCAGTAAGGGCGATCGGAGGAGAGTAGTAATTCGTGTGCATCAGGGCCGTTTCTACCAGCAGGCAAGACTAGGCGGCTGCCTAGGGTGGCAAAAATCTTGGGCGGCAGACGGAGCAAAATTAATTTGAAATAAAAGAGTGAAAAAATTGAGCAGATTAGGAGAAAGAATGAAAAAGAAGAAACACAGAAATACCGAACTATTTTCACCAGCATACGGAGCAATTAGTTATTGTCGTTACATACTTTGACGGAAGTAAACGTATTGTCTCGACCTACCTCAAAAGAAAGTAGCAGCTACTGAGTACTAACCAGAAACAAACATGACCTCCATTCATATCTGTCGAGTGCTAGAGCGAGTAACGTGCGCTGGCTTGTCATGATGTTGCGAACTGATACCATGTTGTTGTGGTCATCAGTCCTGAGACTGGTTTGATGCAGCTCTCCATGCTACTCTTTCTGTGCAAGCCTCTTTATCTCCATATAGCTACTGCAACCTATATCCTTCTGTATATGTTTAGTGTATTCATCTCTTGGTCTCCCCCTACGATTTTTACCCTCCACGCTGCCCTCCATTGCTAAATTTGTGATCTCTTGATGCCTCAGAACATGTCCCACCAACCGATCCCTTCTTCTAGTCAAGTTGTACCCCAAATTCCTCTACTCCGCAGTTCTATTCAGTACCTCCTCATTAGTTATGCGATCTACCCATCTAATCTTCAGCATTCTCTTCTAGTCCAAACTATTTATCGTCCATGTTTCACTTCCATACATGGCTACGCTCCATGCAAATACTTTCAGAAACGACTTCCTGACACTTAATGCATACTCGATGTTAACAAATTTCACTTCTTCAGAAACGCTTTCCTTGCCATTGCCAGTCTACATTTTATAACCTCTCTACTTCTACCATCATCAGTTATTTTGCTCCCCAAATAGCAAAACTCATTTAGTACTTTAAATGTGTCATTTTCTAAACTAATTCCCTCACCGTCACCTTATTTAATTCGACTACATTCCATTACCCTCGTTTTGCTTTTGTTGATGTTCACCTTATATCCTTCTTTCAAGACACTGTCCATTCCATTCAGCTGCTCTTCCAGGTCCTTTGCTGTCTCTGACAGAGTTACAGTGTCATCGGCAAACCTCAAAGTTTTTATTTCTTCTCCATGGATTTTAATTCCTACTCCGAATTTTTCTTTTGTTTCCTTTACTGCTTGCTCAATGTGTAGATTGAACAGCATTGGGGAAAGGCGACAACCCTCACTGTCTCACACCCTTCTCAACCAGTGCTTGCCTTTCATGCCCCTGTACTCTTATAACCAGTCTGGTTTTTGTACAAATTGTAAGTAGCCTTTCGTTCCCTGCATTTTACACCTGCCACCTTCATAATTTGAAAGAGTTTATTACCAAACGTAGGTTTGCCTTTCCTTAATCTATCTTCTAAGGTAAGTCATAGGGCCAGTATTACATTTCTATGGAATCCAAACTGATCTTTCCCGAGGTCGGCTTCTACCAGTCTTCCCATTCGTTTTTAAAGAATTCGTGCTAGTACTTTGTAACCATGATTTATTAAACTGCTAGTTCGGTAATTTTCACACCTGTCAACACCTGCTTTCTTTGGGATTGGAGTTATTATATTCTTCTTGAAGTCTGAGGGTATTTCGCCTGTCTCATACATCTTGCTCACTAGACGCTAGAGTTTTGTGAGGGCTGGCTCTCCCAAGGCTATCAGTAGTTCTAATGGGATGTTGTCTACTCCCAGGACCTAGTTTCGACTTAGATCTTTCCGTGCTCTGTCAAATTCTTCAAATTCTTCCTATTTCACCTTCATCTACGTCCTCTTCCATTTCCATAACATTGCCCTCAAGTACATCGCCCTTATATAGACCCTCTATACCCTCCTTCCACCTTCCTGCTTTCCCTTCTCTATTTGGGATTGGTTTTCCATCTGAGCTTTTGATATTCATATAGGTGGTTCTCTTTTCTCCGAAGATCTCTTTAATTTTCCTGTAGGCAGTATCTATCTTACCCCTTGTGGTATATGCTTCTACATCCTTACATCTGTCCTCTAGCCATCCCTGCTTAGCCAGTTTGCGCTTCCGGTCGATCTCATTTTTGAGTCGTTTGTATTCCTTTTCGCTTGCCTCATTTACTGCGTTTTTAAATTTTCTCCTTTCATAAATTAAATTTAATACCTCTTCTGGTACCCAAGGGCCGGCCGGTGTGGTCGAGCGGTTCTAGGCGCTTCAGTCTGGAGCCGCGCAACCGCTACGGTCGTAGGTTCGAATCCTGCCTCGGGCTTGGAGGTGTGTGATGTCCTTAGGTTAGTTAGGTTTAAGTAGTTCTAAGTTCTATGGGACTGCTGACCTCAGAAGTTAAGTCCCATAGTGCACAGAGGCATTTGAACCATTTGTTACCCAAGGATTTCTACTAGCCCTCGTCGTTTTACCTAATTGATCCTCTGCTGCCTTCACTATTTCATCTCTCAAAGCTACCCATTCTTCTTCTACAGTATTACTTTCACCTGATCTCGTCAACCGTTCCATAATTATCTCTCTGAAACTCTCTACGAAATCTGGTTCTTTCATTTTATCCAGAGCCCATCTCCTTAAATTCCTACATTTTTGCAGTTTCTTCAGTTTTAAGCTACAGTTCATAACCAATAAATTGTGGTCAGAGTCCACATCTGCCCCATGAAATGTCTTACAATTTAAAACCTGGTTCCGAAATCTCTGTCTTACCATTATATAATCAATCTGAAACCCTGCGATATCTCCGGTCTCTTCCATGTATACAACCTTCTTTCAGGATTATTAAACCAAGTGTTAGCTATGATTATACTTTCCCGCAGTCTATATTCACCTACTATTGTTCCTTCTCTTCCTTTTCCTACTACCGAATTCCAGTCCCCCACGACTATTAAATTTTCGTCTCCCTTAACTATCTGAATAATTTCTTTTATCGCACGATACATTTCTTCAATCTCTTCATCATCTGCGAAGCTAGTTGGCATATAAACTTGTACTACTGGGGTAGGCGTGAGCTTCTATCTTGCCTACAATAATGCGTTCAATATTCTGTTCGTACTAGCTTAACCGCGCTCCTTTTTTTATTCATTATTAAACCTACTCCTACATTATCGTTATTCGACTTTGTATTTATAACCCTGTATTCACTTGACGAGAAGTCTTGTTCCTCCCGCCACCGAAATCCACTAATTCCCACTATATCTAACTTTAACCTATCCATTTCCCTTTTTAAATTTTCTAACTTACCTGCCTGATTAATGGATCTGACATTCCACGCTCCGATCCGCAGAACACCAGTTTTGTTTCTACTGATAACGACGCCCTCCTGAATAGTCCCGTCCCGGAGATCCGAAACAGGGACTATTTTATCTCCGGGATATTTTACGCAAGAGGACGCCATCATCATTTAATCATACAGTAAAGCTGCATGCCCTCGGGAAAAATTACGGCTGTAGTTTCTCCTTGCTTTCAGGCGTTCGCAGTACCAGCACAGCAAGGCTGTTTTGATTTATGTTACAAGGCCAGATCAGTCAATCATCCAGACTGTTGTCCCTGAAACTACTGAAAAGGCTGCTGCTCCTCTTCAGGAAGCACACGTTTCTCTGGGCTCTCAACAGACACCCCTCTGTTGTGGTTGCACCTTACGGCTATCCGTATCGCTGAGGCCGGCAAGCCCTCACCACCAATCGCAAGGCCCATGGTTCATGGGGGGGGGGGGGGCAGGTGTGGTCTTGATACCATACAGTCCCTCTTTTTGTTTTTGGCTCTGCAGATCACTTGTCAAACGTCAGTGATGAATCAAGTATTTACTAGCTAGGTTTGTACTTCTCTTTCAAGATCTTTAAAAGAAGTAAAAAGCAAGTGGAGGTCATCATGCTAATACATAAAAAATGAGTTGGTGTTTGTCTTATTTCTAGTTTAAAATGTTCAGCACATTCCTAGTATTTCAGTTATTTTGGGAAATCTCAAAACCTGAGGACAAAAAATAAGAAATCGAAGGCATTTGTTATACTCAGTCAATTTTCAAGGAACCGCGGAAAAAGAACGAAAATTGAGGACTGTCCCCAGAAAATGAGGACTCTGTCACCTCAGTTTAATGATTAAAAACATAATAGGGTATTTGCATTGTTGTGTCTTTTGATGTTGGAAGTGTGAGAGGGGGGGGGAGGGGAGGGTATCGAAGGGACCAACTGTAGTAAAATAGAGGGGGCGTCATTTTTCAGTTCTCGTCTAGGATGGCAAAACACCTAGTAATGGCGCTGGTGTGCATGCGTAATCTGTCAGGGGTTTGAAAACTCAGCCTTAGCCGCCTTTCAGAAAAGGTTAATGGTGCTGTAACACTAATTTATGATGGCCATTCACAGCAAACAAAGCCTTTCACGAATGAACCTGCCACTCTTTAGTGGAGTGCGTGCTGTTCTTGGCCGATTAAATCTAGGTACTCGATCGGGACTCGAGCGGAAAAACTAGTTTTTCGTGGCTAATTTTCTTACCGACCGTGCTACAAAGCCATCCTCACAGCTTCAAATCTACCAGCACCTTCCTCCTACTGTTCGAGTAATGACATCGTGGACATATTTCCTTCCTGGACTGTTGGTCCCGCAAGATGTGCAAAAGAACTTCTATGAAGTTTTCAGAGGGCAGAACTGAAGTTGTGAGGAGGGGCTGTCACTTGTGAGCCGCACCTGGATAGCTGAGTCGGAAAAGTACTGCCCGCGAAAAGAAAGATTCAGTGTTCAAGTCTCGGTTCGATAAACAGTTTAAAGCTGCCAGGAAGATTTTAAAAAATGCTTTGACCCCTTCTTTCGTATGTTCAAGACCAGACTGAAATCATTTCTGACAGCGAACAACTCCGCTGTAACACTCTTTTGCATATAGTACGGTTTGTACGGAGAAGCCCATCATGTGACCCTTAACAGCTGGTGATGTGTGTAAATGTTCTATTACAGCATCTTCAAAAATGACACTGCCAATTTAACGCATTTTGCACCTCGATAAAGAGTTCGTTTTGTTAACTGATGAAGGTCTTCAGTAATTAAAACTTCCGGGCTAAGAGGCCGTGGTCCAATAGTAGAAATACTTCTCCCTGACGTTTCGTTGCCAGCTGCGGGCAACATCATCTGAGTCGTAGACTCACCTCAGATGATGTTGCCCGCAGCTGGCAACGAAACGTCAGGGAGAAGTATTTCTACTATTGGACCACGGCCTCTTAGCCCGGAAGTTTTAATTACTGAAGACACCGGCCGTGAAAGCCTACACGCTATGATGAACAAGGTCTCTCTGTTGTTCTATAACGTGTATACAAGCATTTAAAAGACCCTCTGTCTTCACACTCCGCCGCACAAAGAGCACAACAGAAAATATATATTGTCAGTACTTACATGCATACAGATTTACGTGTTTCAAATAACATAGGTAATACTGCAGGCTAGACTATGTTTGCAGAGCTTCTTATTTCCTATAAATCTTCTTCCTGATGCACACGTAGACAAATACACGCAAAAACATACAAATATACGTTGCGCGTAAATGGGGACCAGTTATTTACTCTCTCATCTTACGATCACACGACAGTACTCAACCCGTCATCGCTTAGTTGTTCAGTCAAAGCGTGCGCTGAAAGCTGTTGTCATAAACGCCGCTGACATACGTGTGAAATTCATTCAATTTGCATGACAGAGCGACTGTGAGGGAACAGTTAAACGGAGACGAGCCCGCCCCGCGACCTTCCTACTGATTCGCACTTGAGTTCCTGCAGCCGAGCCCTTCGCTAGGTGTTAGCGCAGACGTCACAAACGTACTTGTGGAGATCCTCGAGGCCAGACGGTATTTTTTTCTCGCTGGCATATTCAACAGAACACGCAGGGAAAGGATATTGTACGTTGTTTCGAGGGCTTACTGTAATGTAACTACTGTACATTCGCTGTTCTTGACAACTAACGTTAACGACCTAGAATAACCATACTTTCAGTTAAGACATCTTAAAATGGCAAAAACACTGTCATTATTCTCGCATTGTTTCAGTCTTTTTTTTCCTTTTGGTACATGCCCATACAACTATATCAACAACGAAATGTCAGTTACGACTAAACAACCGTCGTAAGGGTAACATAACACTCTGTCCCCGGGCAGAGAAAATCTCCGACTCGGCCTAGAATTGAACCCGGGCCCCTTCGGTTAGAATTCTGTTGTTTCAATCTTAAATCATGCGACTGACAAATATTATCAAGGTAACATAGACAGTTCGTTGACATCAAAAGTGCTTGCAGAACAGAGGGGTCGACTGTATCAAGCAGCATAGTTTCTGTAGTGGACTGACATGGCAGCCAGTCCAAAGTGACGGGTAGCCGAAAGGCACACGTTTACACACACGCCGACTGGCGTTAAGTCTGAAACAGGATACGTGATGAAAGCTATAAAGAAAAGAACGGAGCTTCTCGTATACTTAACTTTAATTTCTTGTTGTACATTGCTCTTGATAATACAAGTGAGACTCTCTCCAGATATGGTTAATGGCGCCTTGCTAGGTCGTAGCCATGGACTTAGCTGAAGGCTATTCTAACTGTCTCTCGGCAATTGAGAGAAAGGCTTCGTACGTGTAGTCGCTAGCAATGTCGTCCGTACAACTGGGCGAGTGCTAGTCCGTCTCTCGAGACCTGCCGTGTGGTGGCGCTCGGTCTGCGATCACTCAGTGGCGACACGCGGGTCCGACATGTACTAATGGACCGCGGCCGATTTAAAGCTACCACCTAGCAAGTGTGGTGTCTAGCGGTGACACCACAGTTTCACAGTATAGATGTTTGTTGACATGAGGTAAAACAAGTTATCGGTTTCGACTGCATAGCGCGAAACTGGCTCTGGATAAATGCCGGAACAGCATCACCACAAAGTCATAAGCCGTTCGCGCAACTAACTAGAGTCGATGCGTCGTCGGGCGTGGTGTTATCTTCTCTTGACTCGCCCGACTGAAACTTGAAATGATAATTAAATCAAGTCGTTCCGCTGCCGACAGGCGTTGATATGCATCAACGGGGACAGTTGAAGATGTGTGCCCCGGCCGGGATTCGAACCCGGGATCTCCTGTTTACATGGCAGACGCTCTGTCCATCTGAGAGCCACCGAAGGCACAGAGGATAGTGCGACTGCAGGGACTTATCCCTTGCACGTTCCCCGTGAGACCCACATTTCCAATTTAATGTCCACACACTACATTCGTAGTGCCCCTGCCCATTACACTCATTACTCGCGGAAAACAATCTTACCGAGTCCCGTAAAAGTTCAGGCAATACGTGTGCATCCGCACAGAAGAAGAAGGTCAATGGCCGGTTAGCCTTAACTATATGAAGATGGTATCTGTTCTTTCGGCAATTTATCTAGAGTCACTTTAGTGCTATAGTATAGGCACTCATGTGTCCTTCGTCTGATGTCAAAGAACTGAAGTATATGAAACCGTGATGCCTGATGCAGTGTACAACCGATTTCTGTCTATACTTTTGACGTCCACGAACATCCCCTCAGTTATCTTCATATTGTTTGTTTATTTGTGACGATTAAGATGGAAACTTGTCGAAAATAATAAAAGCTATTAACAGACAGCTTTCCGCGGTCTTGACTTAATTTCTAAGATCCATAGCAGAGCCCGCAGAAAACGTATTTATAGGTCTTTAGCTTGTTTTACACGTGGGTTTGAGTCGCAATCAATTCTTCACGCTCTTTGTTTCTGTTGCTTATGCTTTTCTAGGCTCTGATAAACCTTAGCCTTCCTTGTAGTGAGGACATGTTTATCTTGCAGAGTACTATTCGTCCAAAAAAGTCCCTCTCTTTTGTTTATGACAGAAGTTCAAGATTTAGGTTGCATTTTGCATATTTTGTGCATTACCTCATGTAATTTCAATTTCCAAATCATGTTTTGCTTACTTCTATTAAATCAATGTTGGTGACGATTTACTGCAGAGCAGGGCTTCTAGGCGTGAACTTAGCTCCTGTAGAAATATTTATGTGGCGCCTATGTGTGCACAGTGACACAGACGCACGCAATGTGTCTTTGTTGCTTACATTTTTTTTCACTAGGTATATTAGGGAAAAAGGGAACAAAAGAGTCGCTAGTCAGGAGGGAAGCAGCATTACTAATAAGTGAAACCCCAATCGCATCCCCTTCATATTTTGTGGTAAGATGGCTCAGTGCATAGCCCGTCAAAAACTGAACACAAGTCAAGCATGAAAAAAGGAAGGTATACTAATCTGGGGCACGAATCCGCCCGGCGGACTTGTGTCGAGGTCCGGTGAGCCGGCCAGTCTGTGGATGGTTTTTAGGCGGTTTTCCATCTGCCTCGGCGAATGCGGGCTGGTTCCCGTTATTCCGCCTCAGCTACACTATGTCGGCGATTGCTGCGCAAACAAGTACGCGTACACCACTATTACTATACCACGCAAACATTAAGGGTTTACACTGGTCTGGTGTGAGACGTTCCCTGGGAGGGGGGGGGGGGGGGGCACCGAGGGCCGAACCGCACAATAACCCTGGGTTCGGTGTGGGGCGGCGGAGGGGTGAAGTGGACTGCGGCAGTCGTCGTGGGGTTGTGGACCACTGCGGCTGCGGCGGGGACGGAGCCTCTTAGAAGTTTCTAGGTTCCCAGTTAACATACAATATAACACAATACAATAATGAACTGAAAAAAAAGCAAAATAGAAACAATGATCGGTCGAAGCATAAGAAGTGCTGTATACAACGGCCTGCAGCAGCACAGGTGTAGTGGTGCAGTGCTTACAGTGTTGGACTGCCACGCCCGCGAGCTGTGTTCAAATCTCTCTCGTGTTTCTCATTCCCATTTTTTTTTTTTCGCTACATTATGAAATGTTCGTCCGGTCATCGAAATGTTTGTTCGCCTTCTGTAGTCTTGGTAATTGTCATGCTATACACTGGTTATAGAATATAAGTCATGTGGTAAGATTACGTTACCGTCGCAAGTAGACGTGATGAACAGTGAGAGTAGGCGAAATACCACGCCGACGTCTCACAGAAATGAAACCAACGAATAGACGGGAGTGAAGTATGTTACAACAAAGGATTTCAAGAGTGAAAACTTCCAAAATGGAAAGCAGCTTGCCTGTGAATAACGCAAAATCTACAATAATGTCGTCATGAGAAGAGATCTGTGCAAGAAAAGTAGAAGAAAGACGTAGGAATCTGATCATATGTATTGTTCTGGCTTTCGTCTATAGTCGTAATTCATTGCGTACATGCCGTACAATTCCTCATATTTCAGCACAAATTGAATGACCTTACGTCGTGCATGTTCGAATCTGGTTGCAATACTGCAACTGTCTATCATGCAAAGGATCAATTGAAACAATTATCTATGTAAGTCCCTTCTGTTTTATTCCACGACGCGTTTCGAGAGCTTTCACACTGATCTTCAGGTCGATCATTGGATTACTTGAGAATTTATTTTTCTAGGTCCAGACAGTTGCCTGTCTAAACCTTAAATTTGCTACAAATAATATATGATATGTTGCTTGTTATCATAACTTCAGTGCGGTAATTCATTTTTGCTGATACATTTCGTATAATCTGTATGTAATTACAGTTCCCAATAGATGTTGTTCTTACTTTTAATGAATCAATGTTCGCGATGACGTACTGCAATGCAGGTATCAATTATGCAACTATGCATCAGTTATGTAATTAAAAATGAGGGCGTAAGCCATCGAAACGCGTCATGGAAGAAAATAAAAATGATTGACACAGATAATTGTTTTACATTGTCCTTTATAGCATGTGAATGGACGAGTTCATGATGTTTACTTTGAAAGTAAGTAAAGTCGTCAACCTCTGTGACAGCTTAAATATTATCGATGTGAAACTTGGAACTTACATTGAAAAGTCTCACAAGCTGACCCATCTGATTACGCCACGAAGCCCTTTTGAAAGTCTGAAAGACACCACTACATTCCAACCAACTGAGGCTACGCAGTACTGAGATATTTGCCTCGTATGCTGGGGACAGGAGTTCGTATCCATGTCCGACCATCCAGATTTAGGTTTTCCGTGGTTTCTCTACATCACTAACACTGACTGTCGGGACGGTTCCTGTGTATAGGAGGGTGCCGATTTCCTTCCACCCTTCTCAGTCCGAGCTTGTGCTGCGACTATAGTGACCTCGTCGTTGACGGGACGTTAAGCCCTTGTTTTTCTTCCTTCCTTCACATGTTTCAATCTACTCCAAGGCACTGCTGCAGGGAAGCATCCAGAAGGCAACGTAATTTCGTACATGTGCACACCAGCGGTGGATATGTAAACGATTAGAGTTGTAATTCTTTCTGACAAGTAGAATGTTAAACAGAGTGCATTAGCGTTGTTCGTTTTCAAAGTTTTAGCGCGACTGATAGTGTATATAAAGGGACGTCGGCAGTGTCAATGATTGAACGATCATGGTAAATGGAAATGAGCATTTGGTGTCATTGGCCAGGAGGCCCCTTGCGGGGCAGGTCCAACCGCCTTGGTGCAGGTCTTATTATATTCGACGCCACATTGGGCGACCTGCGTGCCGGATGGGGATGAAATAATGATAAAGACAACACAACAACCAGTCCCTGGGCGGAGAAAATCACCGAACCAGCCGGGAAAGGAACCCGGGCACCTTAGGACGGCAGTCCGTCAGGCTGGCCATTCAGTTATCGGGGCGGACGATGATCGTGGTGAAGGAGAAGGAGATGCCACGTGCTAATGTGAGACAGCGTATGAACATGTGGTACTTTGAAAGGGGCCTCATTGTAGGTCTCCAATTGGCCGGCTGGTCGATTCGTCCAATATTCGGATTTGTGCGGCAGTGGCCAGATTTTGGACTGCATGGGAACCTGAGGGCAGGCATACTCGCCGTCGCGGTTCCAGTCGACCACGTCTGCCCATCACCAGGCAGGACCGCAGTATTATGCACCAAGCACCTTGTGAACCCCTTCACATCTCCGCCTGCCGTCCGAGAGCAAGCAGTGGATTGCAGGGATGGCAGTTATCGATGAAGCAACCGGTATTCGGTTATATCTTTTCTTTTCAACGGCGATTTAACCTAGGTATTAAAAACACCCAAAATAACCAGTTTCTGAAATAAGATTTTCGGCTTTTTATTCATTACCTCTAGTAAACATGGGGATCAAACACAGACAAAAATTTTTTGACTCCCTCAATTTCAAGAAACATAGAATCAATATACACTGAGGAGCCAAAGAAACTGGTACAATTACCTAATTTGAATTGGAACAACTGCGCAATATCGTGTAGGGCCCCCGCGAGCACGCAGAAGTGCCGCAACACGGCATGGCATGAGCTCAAGTAATGCCTGAAGTAGTGCTGGAGGGAGTTGACACCACGAATCGTGCAGGGCTCTCCATAAATCCGTAAGAGTGCGAGGGGTGCAGATCTCTTCTGAACAGCACGTTGCAGGGTATCCCAGATATGCTCAATAATGTTCATGTCTAGGGAGTATGGTGGCCAGCACAATTGTTTGAACTCAGAAGAGTGTTCCTGGAGCTACTCTGTAGCAATTCTAGACGGGTGAGGTGTCGGAGTTGCCCAAGTCCTTCGGAATGCACAATGGACATCAATAGGTGCAGGTTATCAGAAAGCATGCTTGCGTACGTTTCATCTGTCAGATTTGTATCTAGACGTATCAGGGGTCATATATCACTCCAACTGCAGACGACCCACGCCATTACAGAGTCTCTACCAGTTTGAACAGTCCCCTGATGATTTACAGGTTCCATGGATTCATGAGGTTGTCTCCATAATCGTACACTTACATCCGCTCAATCCAATTTGAAACGAGACTCGTCCGCCGAGGCAACGTGTTTCCAGTCATGAACAGCCTGATGTCGGTGCTGACGGGTCCAGGCAAGGCGTAAAGCTTTGTGTCGTCCAGTCATCAACAGTACACGAGTGGGCCTTCGGCTCCGAAAGCCGACACAGATAATGTTTCGTTGAATGGTTCGCACCCTGAAAGTTGTTGATGGCCCAGCATTAAAATCTGCAGCAGTCTGCGGACGGGTTGCGCTTCTGTGACGTTGAACTATTCTCTTCAGTCTTGCAGGATCTTTTTCCAGCCGCAGCGATGTCGGAAGTTTGAAGTTGTATCGGATTTATGATATTCACGGTACATTCGTGAAACGAATATCCCCACTTCGTCGCTACCTCGGAGATGGTGTGTCCCATAGCTCGTGCGCCGACTATAACACCACGTTCAAACTCACTTAAATCTGCCATTGTAGCAGCAGTAACCGATCTAACATCTGCGCCACACATCTGTTATATAGGCGTTGCCGGCCGCAGCGCCGTATTCTGTCTGTTTACATATCTGTGTATTTGAATGCGCATGCCTATACCAGTTTCTTTGGCGCTTCACTGTAAAATACAGGTATTTGTCTTAATCGGGTGATTTTTCCCATTCCTTATCCACACCTTGTAACACTGTGTTTCATTCAGCGGGAATGGGGAATTACCGTCCAATGTGTAGGTTGCCGTTAATACACGTTGGGAGACTTGCGCGACGGTGATGAGGATGAAATGATGAAAAGGAGAACACAACACCCAATCCCCGAACGGAGAAAATCCCCAACCCGGCCGGGAATCGAATCAGGGCCCGCTTGCATGGGAGCCGAGCAGTTTTCCACTCAGACAGGCAGACACCAGAACCAAACCGCTGCGTTTGGAATGGTGCCGTGGCCGGGAGGCATTCATTGCTCATTCATGTTCTGTACTATTCTAGATGGCCATCGTCGGCAACTATGGCGGCGACGTTGGGAGAGGTCCCATTCTTACAATGTCTTGGAGATAAACTACGGTGTTACTGCTGACAACACGGCGTGTGGAAGCATTGGGTACGACCTCAGGTCACGTCTGGCAGTGACTGAGGGAACTCAAAGGGACGTCACGGACATCATAAGTCCCCATGTGTTACCTGTCACGCGAAAGGGTCGTTGCCACATTTCCACAGGGCAAAGCTCATCCACACATGACATCTGTGTCTCTAAGAGCTTTCTGCGTGGTGTTGAGTGCTCCACTGGACAGTAAGATATTTAGATCGTTCCCCGATAGTACAGGTGTAGGACCATCTCGGAAGTACTCAGGGTATCAAGGGCGAGTTACAGTAGTTGTTGGCCAGCTCGCCTCAGGTGAGGATGCAACCGCTTTGTGGCACACTTGCCAACCGAGCCAGTGCATTCGTTCAGGCCAGAGCGGGCGGAATATCATACTGATTAGTGTACTACCACGTTCTCGATAAATTTTTTGGTAATCTCTGAAATAACATCACATGCCCTCACAACCTACAAAGTTTCGTTTTGCTTACTCCTCCCCTTCTGAATGATCCACTTTTTCTTTTCTTTTTTCAGGCAGTGCAGTTAGGGTGAAAGGGCACTGCGGAGAATCGCTAAATCACAGCCTAAGAGTGTTTCCACTCATATAACATTATACATATCGAACCTATACAAAGTGTGGCGTGAATGACCACAATTTTGTTTCATTCATGGGCTTTTGCCACTCAAACACCGAAAATTCTAAACTTGTTTTCAATGAAAAAAGACGTGCGTTATTTCACAGAAACAAGCATAAGAAATGTGGGGAAGAGATTTTCAGTTAAGAATCTAGAATTATTCTGCAGCTCAAGCGATCATTTTCGTGCAAGGATCATTAATGAAAGATTAAAATCGTAATGGCCTATACAGGCATTCATTATTCGTCATTTTCCCCATGCCCTATGCTCCATATTTGATACAAGATGATCTAAATCTGTAGGGTCAAAATTATCTCTGTGGTTGAAGACCCTAAAGATTATGTTACTATAAGGCATTAATAAGAAATTTCTGACTGGCCTACCCAACTCTGTTTATTTTATTTATGTAGTTATTATAACTGGCAAAATTAGGGTCTTCAGATCCTCTCTTACATCTAATCAGATATCGTTAGTTAGTCAACGTTACAATTTTTATAGCACATGAACACTACATAATAACAATAACGGTAGTAATAGCGATAGTAATAGGAGTAGGAATAGGGGCAGGAGTAGAAGTAATGGTAATACTACTACTACTAATAATAATAGTAGGAATAATGATAATTAGTAACGTTACTGCCGCGTGGGATTAGCCGAGCGGTCTTAGGCGCTGCAGTCATGGACTTTGCGGCTGGTCCCGGCGGAGGTTCGAGTCCTCCCTCGGGCATGGGTGTGTGCGTTTGTCCTTAGGATAATTTAGGTTAAGTAGTGAGTACGCATAGGGACTGATGACCTTAGCAGTTAAGTCCCATAAAATTTCACACGCATTTGTACATTTAGTAACGTTAGTATATGAACTGTACGTGAAGAGTACATAATAATGTTAACAGTAATAGCGCAGATGATTATAACAGTAATAATAACAATAATAATGTATACAGTTATATGCATACTTTAAGAAATTTCACCCCTATTAACATTATATTAAGCAGTTTTCTCATTACGTTCTGCCGAGTGTGACATTTAACGGAAATACATGACAGCAGCAGAGAATACTCAGATGTGAAGAAGAATTTAACTGATCAGATTAAGTGCGAGAGCCGGCCGGTGTTGCCGAGCGGTTCTAGGCGCTACAGTCTGGAACCGCGTGACCGCTATGGTCGCAGGTTCGAATCCTGCCTCGGGCATGGATGTGTGTGATGTCCTTAGGTTAGTTAGGTTTAAGTAGTTCTAAGTTCTATGGGCCGGCCGGAGTGGTCGAGCGGTTCTAGGCGCTACAGACTGGAGCCGCGCGACCGCTACGGTCGCAGGTTCGAATCCTGCCTCGGGCATGGATGTGTGTGATGTCCTTAGGTTAGTTAGGTTTAAGTAGTTCTAAGTTCTAGGGGACTGATGACCTCAGCAGTTAAGTCGTATAGTGCTCAGAGCCATTTGAACCATTTGAAGTGTGTATTGCTCTATGTAACGCATGCATTGGAACTTGAGATATCACTTTCAACAGCTGTTATGACTATAAATTTTTTCTATACTGTGAAATCTCTCTCCTGCCTACAAGAAACCCAAAAATTTAGAAAAACACTTCCCCATCATATTAAAAATAAGTCCAGTTCTTAGCCCTATGCACCTTGCAATGTCGACGTACTACGTTTGGTTAGATGGAAGAGAGACTCTGATGGCCCCGATCGAGCCGGATGAAATAAATGCCCAAATAAATACATAAAAAGCTTAACGGTGTAGGTACAATACCACTGTCGATTCTTTCGTGATGGACCATTATAAAGGTCGGACAAGCAAGTCATATGGTACGAACTTTCTAAAGACGTGAGCCAAAGGTTGAGGCAGCGGCAAACATCTAATTTGCACCTGCGTTCTCGGACATTTCAAGGACGGCTGCGCTCAAAGTGGCTCCTGGTTTTTAGGGACTGTTGATGTAACGGTTCGTGGCCTCGACTAACCCACTTCCGCCAAAGTACTAATGAAGTATTAAGACCCCGGCCCGGACCAGCAAATTTTGTTGGAAGGACGTATCTACCGACGGCCCTGGTGACCTGCAGTTGGCCAAAAGCCATCTTGAGGACTGGAATGGCTCTGCTTTTTGAGCGCGCGCGCGGCCTTTAGCGAAGCGGTCAGCGTGTGGCGTTACGTCACACGTCAGAGGCGCGCCGCGACCCAGCTTACACAGCACTCGTCCTTCTGGTTCGTCACGGGCTTACGAGCTTCCTGAGCCAAGGCGACACTTGAAATGCTCCGCTGATCACCTGTGGCTGCCCTTTAGTGACGCTTGGTCGAGTGTCGTTCACCAAATGTCAAACAGCTCATGCGTTTGAAATTATACAGGATGTGAACGACAACTGTTCACAACGTACCACAGTCGAGGCGAACATATTGACACAGGACCCTTGTGGTGTGACAAGCCGGGGAACAGACTTAAAATGGCCTACAAAAGCCACTTAGTAAGTTTTCTGTTCTTCTATCGGATGACCACAGCATTTACGAAAAGACTATGTAACAGCAATATGTCCTTACTGTAAAGTTGTTTTTGTAATGCCTTTTAGCCTGAAGATGAGGTATAACCCTCAAAACATGTCGCTAAATAAACAAGTAATACAATAGTTGACAAAGTTTGTGACTGGTAGTGGTAATTTTAAAAAAAATCTTTACATACAGCGTAATATTTGTATTGTTGTGCATAACGAATAACAATTTTGCTCTACTTTCCTTAGTTGTGGTGTGTCACGCTCCACGTTTTAGCAAAAGGTACCATAACGCTACGTAAAGTAATTATACTGTTGTTAATCGGCGGCCCGTATCAACTTTTCGCACAACTATGTTAGTGAAATAGTTTTTGATGATAATCAGGACAAGCTTAAAAAGTTGCTACACTAACGCACGGTAGCGATCAACTCCGCTCTCCCGGAAATTCCGAGTTGTGTTAGAATTATAGAGGTCCAAGAACTCGGACTGCATCTCAATTGTCTTCATTCTACATCCGCAGTCTCAACAAATAAAATGTTCTGGGGCGAGATTTCAATGATACGAAGGTCGGGGAGTCGCTCCAAAATCACATTTCAGTTCCTTACGGTAAAAATGTCGTTCATTACCCCTATAAATAAACTTTGCCAACTTTGAGATGCCTCTCGTTCATCTTACTATTAGCTAGACTAGATCAAAGTCGCCACTTTCGATTAACTACCACGGTAGCAAAGCAGCTGCAGACGAATGAAACGCGCATACGCTGAGAAGAAACTGCCCTACGTTTCTAAGATCTGCCTTGTTCACTTCCTGTTCCCGTGAGATTCGCCATCTTTCCGTCACTGGACTACTCAGTTTTTCGCGGGATCAGGGAAACTATTGAATATTTGAGGCCTTTCAGCCAGTCAACACTTTGGCTGCGAACAAATCATATGTTTCTCGTTCAAAGCCATTCTCATTGATTCCTCCGTTCTACAACTAATAAAAACTTTCTAGTCGGTGCTGTCGCCTAGCAGAACAAACTCGTATACTAATTTTGCAGACTGACAAACAGAAAGATTTCAGTGATATGAGGTATAACCCTTTTAATACTGGCTGAACAAAGTCTAATTCAGAAAGCCCAAATTTGCGAGTGCCACACTGAGCTTAAATTTGAGAAAAAACCACGTCGTCCCCTACAGCTGCCGCTAAATCCTGTATACCAACTCGTAGTCGGTTCGGAGAGTTTCTCGTCAATCTCGCTGATTCTCGCGCTATTCTCTTCGACTACTATTAATGGGCGACAAGTTGAGTCTCCTCACCGGAACCTGCAGTGGAAAGTGGTGCCTTCGATTAAGCGTCCTTCCTGGTATAACAAATATAGCACAAAGTAAACTTCATCAGATACACTTTTAATCGGCTGAGTAAGTATTTTTACAGGATTTCCCAGGAGGATTGGTCAATACTTGGATATAAGACAGGACGGTTATTTTAAGCCAAAAACTGTAGTAAATATCGGCTCTAAAATGCATACTTTACAGGCACTAAGCACCTCTTCATCTTTGATACAACGAAATAAATCTCTTCGACTGCAAGCTCTTTGCTTTCCATATTTTGGGAAGAGGAAATATGGACTAAAACAAGAAAATAATTTTTTTTAAACGTGGGCTCTATAAAAATGCGTACCTTAAGAGGCCTGAGCACTTTTTCAATAAAAGAAATGTGTTTCACAACAGCGAAAACGAAAAACTCCTCTTAGTCCTTAAGGTATGCATTTTGGAGCCCATATTTACAGACTTTATTTGTTTCGGTCCTTGCTACAATCTATCAAAATATGGAAACCAAAGAGCCTGCAGTACAAGAAATTTGTTTCACAGTATCGAAGATGAAGAAGTCATCTTAGCTCTTAAGAGGGACGTTCATGAAAACACACTATTTGAGATGCACAATGTCCATAATTTTGAAGATACGGCAATGAAATTTTGTACCATGCTTTACATGAAATTAACGCATTTACTGTTGAGTTACTTTGATTTTACAGATTTAACTTTTCTTACGGAATGTAAGTTTTTTTTCAGAAAACAATGTATGTACCTTTTTCTTAGGAACTATTAAGAGATTTCTACAAAATTTCCTCTTTTTAATCTCTTTGCATATAGTAAGTTTCTCTCAAGAGTTTTTTTGAAAATATCGGACAAGAGAATTTTAATACGGTTTAATTATAATTCTATAAGTATAACAAAAAATTCATGCAAAACTCCACGCCCTTTGTCCCATATCCCAGCGTACACCCCGAATTCAAAATTTACTCTTTATACAACATTTATTTTGTTTATAGAAATAAGTGTAAAAAATTTCCTAATTCTATCCTTCATGGATTATGGGAAAAAGATACATAAACTTTAAAAAACTTAATTTTCATGAAATTCAATTTAAAGTTGAACCTAACGTTTTTTAAACCTCACCTCTTCAGACCCTGTACTTAGGGTCCTCTTTCCCTTCAGGGCTTCTCTTCTGATATCTTGTTTTTTGCCGTCTTTCCTTTACCAGAACTTCAGCTGACTTTTGAGTTGCACACAAATGATGTAAATCTATTATTCTCAAGATGTATTATGTAAAATTTCCTATCTTAAAGCCCATTCCCTCTAATACCTCCATCCACCCTACGTTCCCAAGATTAAAGACAAGAAATGCATCATAAGCTGCAATCCTGGTAACTGTAGCAGATGAAAACGTGTTTTACGGCATCGTTTCCATATGAGTGAATGTAGAAATCCATTTGGATTCTGGGTTTTGCCATGAAAAAACTTGTTTCGAAGTTCAGGATCGGCCAGAAATCTGTGAGTGGGAGTGACAACATCCAGGATACAGTTTGGGAGCCTCTCCTTGTGAATATAGGCGTTGTTATTCCTCTGAGCCTGTAAATATTTACACCAGCTAATGTGGCACAGACAATGAATGGGATGTTCGTCTGTTGACACTATGTGGAAATACGTAGCCCAAACTGCACTTTTCATGTCACATTTCTGCAAATGCAGTTTATTCAGTTTCCTATAAACTCTTTGTGACTGTGGCATCATGAAAGACTTGAAAACTTGCGTAAATGTCTGTCAGTAGCACGAGGCAAAACAGAAATTGCTTCTTCATAAAAAAAAGCAGCTGGTTTGTTATTGTTTCTAAGACACGCAAGAGAGTCGCATATGTTTTGTATAACTAAGGAGTATATATCGCAGCCTTGTAGATGTATCGCGTGCAAGTTTGCTTCAAAGTAATCCACGGAATCGTTCACCGAGCTCGTGTTGAAGTGCTGCTTCAAAAAGTGGGCGAGTCAGGAAGGTCGGCTAACAAATTTATTTTTCAGACACTTCGGATGCGATTTCATCATTGAAACTTTGGGAACTTATTGTCCATGAGTTCCAATAATAAATAAAAAGTAAATTGAAAATTGGCGTCTTCGGTCAAGTTCATGAATCCCCTTCCCCCCTCCCCTCCCGTTTAAGGTGTACATCTTAGAGCCCACTTTTAGCTGACTTTCTTGCTTAGAACGATCGTTCTGTTAAGTGCGTGGCAGATGATCCTTCCCTTTGCACTATAAACTAGAAAAAACTCCAATTTTGCTTTTTCTGTTTTTTGGCCTTTTGAAGTGACAATTTTAGCCTCTTCTGGGGGATGGCAAGCTTGGCATTTTTTCAGAAGTGAACTCCTATATGAAAGGGTTACTTTTGTCATTGCGGGGAATCGAAGTAAATTTGAGATCAGTGGCGTCAGAGCTTTTTCGTGTTTGCTACCCGCATTGGTCATGCAATACATGAGCCATGTAAAATGAACGTATGGAGAGCGCAATAAAAATAGTATTCCTGTGCGTTTCATAAGATAGATTCTGTGGCATTTGCACGATTGTCTAAGGCAGCCACTTTCAAGTCTCCCCATAACGCGTCTCGTCATTTCTTTATGCTCTAATCTTCCACCGAATAGTTGTATCGCTACAAGTTTCATTTTCTTAGAAAAATAGCATTAATAATTAATAATAATGATAACCGTGATAGCAAACTGCTTGGCAACGGCTAAGAAATAACTTATATTTGACAAGAAACAACTTACACTTGCTAAGGAGCGACTTACATTTGCTAAGGAACAACTGCCAATTGCTGCAGAACAAACGAAAATTGCTACGCAACACCCGACCAATGTCAGTAAAAGGAAATGCTGAGAGCGGGACGTATTAACTGCAGCAAAGCGTGTACACGAACGTTTGTATGCAGTAAGGTTTTTGAACGAGGTTGTTGTGGAACAGATTAATGCGGCAAAAAAAAAAAAGAAAAAAAAAAGGCTCTGAGCACTATGGGACTCAACTGCTGAGGTCATTAGTCCCCTAGAACTTAGAACTAGTTAAACCTAACTAACCTAAGGACATCACAAACATCCATGCCCGAGGCAGGATTCGAACCTGCGACCGTAGCGGTCTTGCGGTTCCAGACTGCAGTGCCTTTAACCGCACGGCCACTTCGGCCGGCATTAATGCGGCATTCCGTGTGGTGTAGAAACATGTCTGCAAGACATCATACGAGTGCTTACGATAATGGATGACCAGTTGGAAGGCTCGAGCCGGTCAAAGTGTCACTACCGTGGCCACGGTAGTGGATGTGCCCAAAAGTACCATCTTGTGATCAAATAAGGCCTCTGAAGGAGGAAATGCTATACGAAGGCATGCCGGTGGTCGTAGGCGCAACAGCACACCTCAAGACAATAGCTACGCAGCCCTAGTGGCGTAAATGAAGAGACATCTCACTCCTAGGCAGATAGCTGGAAACGTTGCAACCGCTGTCGGCACTTTTCTCTCTGCCAGAAACATTTCGCGCCGATTGAATCAGGATGGTTTTGACGCTCAGAAGCCTGTTAAATGCTTCCCACTTCAACGACGCCATCTTCGAGAAAGAGGTAGTTGGTGTAGGGAGCATGTTGGTTGGCGTCAGCAACAGTGGTCCAGAATGATGTTCTCCGACGAATCCGGCTACACTTCAGCGAGTGAGTCTGGCCACCAGTTAATGTGGAGAGACAGGGAAACACATTACAGATGTAAAACATTGAACATAGCTGCTAAGGTTCAGTGACCGTGTCAGAATTATATTGTAACAAATAAGCCCTCGGTCACAAATATTAAGTCAAAATTGACCTGGTTTCGACGCTACTATGAGCGTCGTTTTCAGAATTAGACTAACTGTACTATATTTAGAAGCAGCCTTAGGTACCTGGGCAGGTAAGAAACGTAAAACTTTGAATATAGCTGCTAAGGTTCAGTGACCATGTCAGAATTATATTGTAACAAATAAGCCCTCGGTCACAAATATTAAACCAAAATTGATCTGGTTTCGACGCTACTATGAGCGTCGTCTTCAGAATTAGACTAACTGTACTATATTTAGAAGTAGCCTTAGATACCTGGGCAGGTAAGAAACGTAAAACTTTGAACTTAGCTGCTAAGATTCAGTGACCGTGTCAGAATTATATTGTAACAAATAAGCCCTCGGTCACAAATATTAAGTCAAAATTGATCTGGTTTCGACGCTACTATGAGCGTCGTCTTCAGAATTAGACTAACTGTACTATATTTAGAAGTAGCCTTAGATACCTGGGCAGGAAAGAAACGTAAAACTTTGAACTTAGCTGCTAAGGTTCAGTGACCGTGTCAGAATTATATTGTAACAAATAAGCCCTCGGTCATAAATATTAAGTCAAAACTGATCTGGTTTCGACGCTACTATGAGCGTCGTCTTCAGAATTACACTAACTGTACTATATTTAGAAGTAGCCTTAGATACCTGGGCAGGTAAGAAACGTAAAACTTTGAACTTAGCTGCTAAGGTTCAGTGACCGTGTCAGAATTATATTGTAACAAATAAGCCCTCGGTCACAAATATTAAGTCAAAATTGATCTGGTTTCGACGCTACTATGAGCGTCGTCTTCAGAATTAGACTAACTGTACTATATTTAGAAGTAGCCTTAGATACCTGGGCAGGTAAGAAACGTAAAACTTTGAATATAGCTGCTAAGGTTCAGTGACCGCGTCAGAATTATATTGTAACAAATAAGCCCTCGGTCATAAATATTAAGTCAAAATTGACCTGGTTTCGACGCTTCTATGAGCGTCGTCTTCAGAATTGGACTAACTGTACTATATTTAGAAGCAGCATTAGATACCTGGGCAGGTAAGAAACGTTAAACTTTGAACATAGCTGCTAAGGTTCAGTGACCGTGTCAGAATTATATTGTAACAAATAAGCCCTCGGTCATAAATATTAAGTCAAAATTGACCTGGTTTCGACGCTTCTATGAGCGTCGTCTTCAGAATTAGACTAACTGTACTATATTTAGAAGCAGCATTAGATACCTGGGCAGGTAAGAAACGTAAAACTTTGAACATAGCTGCTAAGGTTCAGTGACCGTGTCAGAATTATATTGTAACAAATAAGCCCTCGGTCACAAATATTAAGTCAAAATTGACCTGGTTTCCACGCTACTATGAGCGTTCAGGTGGCTCTGAGCACTATGGGACTTAACATCTGAGGTCATCAGTCCCCTAGAACTTAGAACTACTTAAACCTAACTAACCTAAGGACATCACACACATCAATGCCCGAGGCAGGATTGGAACCTGCAACCGTAGTGGTCGCGCGGTTCCAGACTGAAGCGCCTAGAACCGCTCGGCCACACTGGCCGGCCATTACACACTACAAAATGTCTCTGAAGAGTTTGCTTGCTGTAAGTAGTACATAGTGCTGTAAAAAGTGTTCATATCTTTCCGCATTTAGCGTTTTCATAAGAGTAATTAGGAAACCACACTATAACCGCGAAAAATACCTCCACATCATAAACCGCCTTCTCTGTACTTCACTGTTGGCACCACACTTGGTGACAGGTATCGTTCTCGAAGCATTCGCCAAATCTAAACCTTCCAATGGATTGTCAAAGGGTATTGCATGGTTGATCGTTGCAAGTCACTCATTTTCGTCATTCATTGTTCACTAGCGTAGCTGTCTGTACTGTCTCAAATGTAGCCTAGTATTGACTAAGAAAACGTGTGGCTTACGAGGAGATCCTCGACCATTGTATTCCATTCTTTTTAACTCTCAAATGACGATAATTTTGCACTATGCACTGCTGATAGCACTCTGGAACTCACGAGTAATTCTGTTCGCTGATTTCATACGATGTTTTACAAGTGCCACCCTCAATGCACGCGGTCCCTGTCCGTCAATACATGGGGTCTGCCTGGTTTTGGTTTAGTTGTGTTTCGCGTTTCCACCTTACAACCACGTCACCAACAGCCGACTTGGACAGCTTTAGGATGGCTGAAACGTACCTGATGGATTTGTTGCTCAGGTGACATCCCAATGACTAGTCCGCAGCCCGTGGTCGAGTGGCTAGCGTTGCTACCTCTGGATCAAGGGGTCCTGGGTTCGATTCCCAGCCAAGTCGCCAATTTTCTCCGCCGAGGGACTGCGTGTTTGTGTTGTTCTCATCATCTCATCATATTCGGGAAGTGGCGAGATTGGAACTGGAAAGATTGGGAACTTGTACGGGCGCGGCCGGCCGGAGTGGCCGTGCGGTTCTAGGCGCTACAGTCTGGAACCGACCGACCGCTACGGTCGCAGGTTCGAATTCTGCCTCGGGCATGGATGTGTGTGATGTCCTTATGTTACTTAGGTTTAATTAGTTCTAAGTTCTAGGCGACTGATGACCTCAGAAGTTAAGTCGCATTGTGCTCAGAGCCATTTGAACCATTTTTTTGTACGGGCGCTGATGACTTCGATGCCCCCCCCCCCCACAAACCTACAAAATCATCATCACCCGATGACTAGTCCACGTTCGAAGTCACTGAGCTCTCCTGATCGACCTACTTTGCTGTTACTGTTTCTCACTTACAACACAATACCCTCCGCCTCTTTTTATGCTGGTGGGTAGGCTTCTCGTGACATCTAGTGGTCAATTCCGCATTACACAGTAGTGTCCGGATGCTGAGATGGTGTTCAAACTAGACAAGGCCTCCTTGCTGCCCCTGGGTATCAGAAACCGCCTCTGGCTTTCACAAAGGCGACGAGCCCGTGGACGCGGCCAGGAAATGACAGGTTACAAGTCCACTACAACAAGAGCACCACCTGACACGACAGCGCTACCTGACGGTCCGGATGCAGGCAGCATGCTTACACACGTACGACCGATGCGTCGAGACGTGCCACATGGGAGCTCACGTGACAGCGCTTACAAATCGACGAGTAGGCGCGGCTGTTGACAGGCTTTCTCCGGCGCTTTCCCTGATCCGAACGGTGCCCATCCGTACCGCACTGCTCCTCCGGTGATAGCTGGAGGTGCGGTACGTGTTTACAGAAGAGCAGCCGCCGAGGCTCGGCCGTGGGACCGCGAGGCGGCTGCCGCCGCATTGTGCAACCGTGACATAAGCCGCGCCGCGGGTCGGAGAAAGCTCCGCCCCTCCTCATCTCTACTCACTCCTCTCCTGCTTGCTCCCCCTCCCACCACTTTGCTTTCTCGCCCAGCGTTACAAAATACACCGGCCGTATGAGAAGCCACGGTTGAGCGTAATTACGCCGTAATCAGGGTGCGTGACGTCTTTGTTTCCGTCAGCGGAGACACCTGTCTGCGGCGTGAATGCCTGTGAGCGTTTCGGCATGTAATCACAGGCGTCGGGTGCCCATCATGACAGCCGAGTGACTTACCCGTCTGTCAGGGCGACTCCACTTTCTCATCCTACACAGTAATTAACTGGGGAGGCTCGGCGCGGTGGTCACGAAAGCGACAGGTTTATGATTGATTCCATATGCAATTAGTTATTTGTTTGTACAATTTATCACGTGTACACTAATTTGATATATTGTGGAACGTTCCAGTATATTACGAATTCCGTACGTCTGATGTGTCACGCGAGTGCTTTTAGAGCTACATGACAGCCGCTTATACAGAATGTATAAAAGAAAAAAGAAAAACTATTGTTACATCAATTTGTAATCTTCAAGATGGTACCCTTGTCCGGAGATCCTTTTCTTTGGAACTGCACACATCAAAAAAAGTTTTGCATCATCCGGTTCCCGGAACTCCCTAAGATAGACGTCGACTGTTCAAAGATGTCACTAAACCCGCCCAAAGATGTAAACAACCATGTATGAGCGGCGCCTAATAGATGGAGGGGGTCCGACAGCCTATCAGTTCCGCTCATTCCACCAGGAAGGAGGTACACGGCTCATGTTGTCTGTAGTTCAACCATGCCTAGACAGTCAATACCGCAGTTCGATCGCGTCTATATTGTAACTTTGTGCCAGGAAGGGCTCTCAACAAGGGAAGTGCACAGGCGCCTAGGAATGGACCAAAGCGATGTTGTTCGGACATGGAGGAGATACAGACAGACAGGAACTGTCGACGCCATGCCTCGCTCAGGCCGTCTAAGGGCTACGACTGCAGTGGATGACCGCTACCTACAATTATGGCTCGGAGGAACTCTGACGGCAACGACACCATGTTGAATAATGTTTTTCGTGCAGCCACTGGACTTCGGGTTACGAGTCATACTGTGCGGAATAGGCTGCATGATGCGCAACTTCACTCCCGACGTCCATGGCGAGGTCCACCTTTACAACCACGACACTATGCAGCGCGGTACAGAGGGGTCCAACAACATATCGAATGGAACGCACAGGATTGGCATCACGTTGTCTTCGCCGATGAGTATCGCACATGCCTTCAACCAGACAATCGTCGGAGAAGTGTTCGGAGGCAACCGGGTCAGGCTGAACGCCTTAGACACACTGTTCAAAATGGTTCAAATGGCTCTGAGCACTATGGACTCAACTGCCGTGGTCATAAGTCCCCTAGAACTTAGAACTAGTTAAACCTAACTAACCTAAGGACAGCACACAACACCCAGCCATCACGAGGCAGAGAAAATCCCTGACCCCGCCGGGAATCGAACCCGGGAACCCGGGCTAGACACACTGTCCAGCGAGAGCAGCAACGTGGAGGTTCCATGCTGTTTTGGGGTGGCATTACGTGGGGCCGACATACGCCGCTGGTGGTAATGGAAGGCGTCGTAACGGTTGTACGATACGTGAATGCCATCCTCCGACCCATAGTGCAACCATAACGGTATCATATTGGCGAGACATTCGTCTTCATGGACGACAATTCGCGCCCCCATCGCGCACATCTTGTGAATGATTTCCTTCAGGGTAACGACATCGCTCGACTAGTGTGGCCAGCATGTTCTACATACATGAACCGTATCGAACATACCTGGGGTAGATAGAAAAGGGCTGTTTATGGACGACGTGACCCACCAACCACTCTGAGGGATCTACGCCGAATCGCCGTTGAGGAGTGGGACAATCTGGACCAACAGTGCCTTGATGAACTTGTGGATAGTATGCCACGACGAATACAGGCACGCATCAATGCAAGAGGAGTTGCTACTATTAGAGGTACGGGCGTGAACAGCGATCCAGACGACCACCTCTGAAGGTCTCGCTGTATGGTGGTACAACATGCAATGTGTGGTTTTCATGAGCAATTAAAAGAGCGGAAATGATGTTTTGTTGATCTCGATTCCTATTTTCTGTACAGGTTCCGGAACTCTCGGAACCGAGGTGATGCAAAACTTTTTTTGATGTGTATGTAAGTGTGAAAGCGCAGCCTTCGAACCATCAGTGAGCGCACTGAGTGTGCGGGAGAATTGCTTAGAACGGAAGCATACACCCAGCGTGTTCCCGATGTTGCCCATTTTCCGCACGACTGTAGTACATACAGTATCTGATAAAAATTATTCAGAGACTCATATGTAATGCGTAATTCAACATTACATGTCACGAAAGGCGGATCCGCCACTAAAAAGGAGGCGGAGAAACTGCGGACAGCAGAATGAGTCACGCAGAACAGCTCTGCGCCTTCGAATGTGAACTAGTCATTGGCTGTCATCTGAGTAACAGATCCCACAAGGACATTTCAACCCTTCTAAAACTTTCCAAGGTGGTTGTCGGTGATGTGACTGTGAAGCGGAACCGCGAAGGAACAAGCACGGTTAAAGGAAGACCAGTTAGACCTCATATACTGACGACAGATCGAGCATCGCAGGGAGTAGTTGTAAAAAATCCCATGAAGTCAGCGGTTGTAATCACTCGTTAAGTTCCAAAATGCTACTAGCAGTCCAGCTCTAGCACGGTTACCGCGTGTAGATATTCGCCTTACCTATCGTTGGCTAGGGCACTGCTGCTTTACCACTCAGGAACGGCCCCTGGCGTAAGGACTATAGGCTTTGACTTTCCGCTGATATCTACAGCACTGGAGAAGGAACACAAGCCGGGACTGAACGATATTAGCAAAGAAAATTTGGCGCAGCCTTGTTTCAGGAACCACCTTCTCTTGTACATGCTGCGATTCTGGGAATGCACAGTAGACATGATTCTGAAGCTTCCTGGAGGGTTAGATGTGTGAGCCGGATTAGGACTCGCAATTCGAGTCACCTTTATAATCTCCCAGGAAGATTCAAAATAGTCCACATTACGCTGCAGACTGAAAGATTTATTTGGAAACATAAATACCGGTAGCCACTCTAGGACGTAAACCCTGATCCTTACAAATTCTTGTTCAGTGTATTATTGAATGGTGTAAATAAATGCCAGAATGGGGAAACACAGCAATTTCATACTAGTTTCTTCTGGTAAACTGATTTGCATCGCAGCGGGGTTGCTCCAAACAGCACTTAAGGCTTCTCGTGCAAACCACCGACCTCAGTTGCTGCGGCGCTAAGTTTTAACCGCAGACCACTCTACAATAACGAGGCATGTACGGTACGAGCGAGCGGCTCTTAATGAAGCAGTAACTCTCCCACGTGATCGTCGTCTTTTGTGTGTTCTCTGCTGAGCACTCGCGTCGCGTCAGCAGTTACTGCTGTCGTTAGAGCAAGCAAAAATGGAATTTGACTCGGTCCAGCACCTAGCATTTTATGCTTTTGTCCTTTCTTCTTCCTCAACGCTTAACTCTTATTACTTTCCTCATTCTAACGTTATTGAGGACAAAATGGCCTCGAGAATAACTGCGAAAGCGTGGCGACCGTTACCCTTTTTGTGAAGGATTTCCAGACAGAAAACTACCTTTAAGGACTACGTAGCATGGAACTGGACCACTCTCCATAAAGCTGTGTGAATCCCTCGATCGGCGAACAGTGAAAAAAGAATATTACTGGAGAATAGGGGAATTTGTTGAAGTGAAAGAACCTTCAACTCAGATTAACATTGTGTAACAGGGATGAAATCGAAATCATGTTGTCTGCTTTTCAGAAATAACGCTGTGAACTCTTAGCCATCGATGAGCGTTTAATGCTTTCAGCTTTTTAAAAATTTTATTCCACTATTTCCACCTTATCAGAAAATTAAGCTTCGGATTTCCAGTCAGGCACACAGTTCAAATCTGTGGAGGATCTTCATTTCAACGTTACAGCCTTATCAGGTGTAGAAGTATGAAACCGGTATTTGGTTGCAATAGTTACACATCAGTTATCTGAAACTGATAAACAATATTTTATTCAAAATGATCTTTATTGCTATTCATACATTTCTCAAACCTTTCGTACATTTTCATACGAACTGAAGCACTGTTCAACGAGAGCGTGTCCCAGTGATGCAAATAGATGATAATCGGACGGAGTCAAGTCTGGAGAAGAAGCCGCATGCCCTAGTATTCGCCAATTGAACGCCTCGATCGTTTTCATGACCCGTTTTGCTCTGTGTGATGGAGCTATACGACTTTATGTCGCCTTTTTCCATATTCCGGTCGTTTTTCACGTAATGCTCGATTTGAATCGATCATTTGCTATTGGTAGCGATCAGTGTTAACGGTTTCACCTGGTTTCCGGTTTTAGCAGCTCATAATAGGTGACACGCTTCTGATCCCACCAAACAGAGAGCATTGTTTTCTTTCCAAAGCGAT
This sequence comes from Schistocerca nitens, assembly GCF_023898315.1. Lineage (NCBI taxonomy): Eukaryota > Metazoa > Arthropoda > Insecta > Orthoptera > Acrididae > Schistocerca > Schistocerca nitens. The sequence continues at coordinate 360,468,606 of NC_064621.1, forward strand.
ATGACCTTGCAGTAGATGTCGATGTTTATCTGTATTCATCCATAATTTACAACGCTTAGGATTCTAAAAGTATATCCATTTTTCATCACATACCTCTATTCGACGGAGAAACGACTTTCTTTGTATCTGGCGAGCAGCATTTCACAAGTGGTCTTTCGATGTGCTTGCTGTCTTTCATTCAGTTCATGCGGAACCCATTTTCCCTCTTTCTGCACATTTCCCGTAGCTTTCAACCGAAGAGAAACGGCTTTCTGCGTCACGTTCAACTGTTCCGCGAGTTCCTGTTGAGTCTGAGTTTCATCTTCATCCAATGAGGCCTACAATTCGTTGTCTTCGAACTTTTTCGGTGGTTTCCCGCTCTTGTCGTTTGTTACGTCAAAATCACCACTTCTGAATTTTTGAACCACCCGAAACACTGTGTCTTCCCAAGAGCTTGTTAGCCGAAAGCTTCGGCAAGCATTCGATGTGATTCTGCATCAGTTTTCTTCAAATGATAACAGAAAACCAATTCCGTCCGCAAATCGTAGTTCGTATGCACAAAACTCGACATGTTTGCGGGTTTGAAACAGATACCAATGTACGGAACTTGGGTTACTGTGTGTTGACATTCGTCGCCAGCCGTTACAGGAAGGAGATAGCGCTGCAGACGCGGTTTCACGGTCCCTACACTGACGGCTAGCACCATCTATAGGAAAATTCCGCTTTCATACTTCTACACCTGGTAGTTACTCTGACAATAAGACTGATGATTCTTCGGTTTTTGCTTTTTTTTCAATAATAAGTTCTTTTCATTTACGTGTCCAATAATGTTTTTCCTTCATCAGTATAGACGACGAAATTGATTATACATTTCTGAATTCTTGCGCAGTAACTTGAGTCGGCATTTGTCAAGTAAATATTGCATAATCATGCGGAAAATGAAATGCGTCGGTGGTCTTGATTTTGAGTGTGGTATACTTCCCAGTAATCTTAGAGAATAGTTTCATCGCGAAACTATAGGAGCCTTGTATTATTACTGTCCTCCTTTACAGAAATTTCTAACGCCTTCGACATTTACATGATAACATTTAAACGAAGAACGCAGTTGCGCTAATATTTTGTTAGGTGAAAAGAGAAGCGTTTAATATAGTGAAAACTACGCCTCACTGTGAACCAGGAGTTGTCAAAATATCGTTTCCATGTTATCCAAGGTGCACGCGCGGAATATTTATATGATATTACGGGAGTTATTCTGTATGTGAGGTCCGAAGAGCCTTCGCTAATCGAATATCGCGCGAACATTCAAACACAAACGCATACCGACCCCCGCATGGCTTGCTCGGCAAAGGACGCGATTTCCATTGGAAGTATCACAGTGTGCTGTTTACAGTGTCAGTTTAAAATGCGTAAAACAATTGATCAGCTCGCTGCACGTGAAATTCGGTCAGTGATTCGATTTTTAACAACAAGGAAAGTCTCTGCAGTACAATATCATCGACAGATAAGTAAAGTGCATGGCCCGAATGCGATCAGTGGCAGCAAAACGTAATGAGAACTTTCAGGAATGGACGGGAAAATGTCCATGATGAACCGCAATCAGGCTGACCGTCAGTGATCTCAGAAAATTTGGTCAAGGCTAGGGCGAAAAGATTCGTGAAGACCAGCGATTCAAAATTTCAACCCCTGCATTCGAATTTCCGAATGTTTCTATAACAACTTCGCACAAAATTGTCATTGAAAAGTTGCAGTTTCGCAAATTGGAAAGAATGGCTTGGCCTCTTGATTTCTTGAACCGATATCGTAAGGACAGTGGTCAGTTTTGAGAGTACATTGTCGCAGGGGACGAGAGATCATGTCAGTCAATGGAATGGCGGCATACATCACTAGTCAAAGTCAAGGCCAAGTAGACAATCTGAACACGCAAGACTACGGCAGCCGTCTTTTGGTACAGACATAGAGTCTTGTTAGTCGAGTTAATGCAGCAAGGGACAACAATAATCGCAGCTGCTTACTGCGCTATCATGCCTACATTTCGGAGTGCAATACAGAGTAAGAGTCTTTTGGATGGGAACAGGTTGTCTACCCATCATACAGATCAGACTTGGCGCCAAGCGGTTTTCACTTATTCCGCTACCTAAAGGGATTCTCGGCGACAAATACTTCGCACAATACACTACGGTGACAGCAGTCTTGGAATGCCCTCCAATATCGTGTCTGACCGTCTTTTGACCGGCGTGGTGCAGCGACTGGACATGGCATGGACTCAACAAATCATTGGAAGCCCCTTCAGAAATATTGAGCCATGCTGCCTTTAAAGCCACCGATAATAGAGAAAGTGTTGCCAGTGCACGGTTTTGCACATGAACTGACCTCTCTATTATGTCCCACAAATGTTCAATGGGATTCACGTTGGGTGATCTGAGTGGCAAAATCATTTTCACGAGCTGTTTAGAATGTTCTTCAAATCAATTGCGGACAATTGTGAGCCAGTGTCATGGCGCATTGTCATCCATAAAAATTCTGTCGTTGTTTGGGAAAATGAAGTCCATGAATGATTGAAGATGATGGTTTCCAAGTAGCCGAACAGAGCAGAGGACCCAGTCCATTCTATGTAAATACACCCTACACCATCATGGAGCCACCATCACGTCGCACAGTGCCTTGTTGACAATTTGGGTCCATGACTTCATGGAGTCTGCGCCACACTCGAATCATACCGTCAGCGTTTTCCAACTGAAACTGGTACGCTTCTAACCATGCCACGTTTTTCCAGTCGCCTAGGGTCCTGCCGATTTGGTCACTAGCCCAGGAGAGGCGATGTCATGCTGTTAACAAAACACTCGCGACGGTCGTCTGCTGCCATAGCCCATTAACACAAGATTTCGCCGCACTTCGTAACGGATACGTTCGACGTACGTCCCACATTGATTACTGCGTTTATTTCAAGCAATTTGCTTGTCTGTCAGCAATGACAACTGTACGCAAAGGCCGCTGCTCTCCACCGCTCAGGAGGCCGTCGGCCACTGCGTTGTCCTTGGTAAGAAGTAATGCCTGAATTTTGGTATTCTTGGCACAGTCTTGAACTGTGGATCTCGCAGTATTGAATTCCCTAATGATTTCCGAAATGGGCCGGCCGCGATGGCCGAGCGGTTCTGGGAACTTCAGTCCGGAACCACGCGGCTCCTACGGTCGCAGGTTCGAACCCTGCCTCGGGCATACATGTGTGTGGTGTCCTTAGGTTAGTTAGGTTTCAGTAGTTCTAAGTTCTAGGGGACTGATGAACTCAGATGTTAAGTCCCATAGTGCTCAGAGCCATTTGAACGCATCTCTCCTAGACTGGATCACTAATCACCAGATCTTAATCCGATAGAAAATGTCTCCAACTATTTGGAGAAACTCCGAGTGAAAAGTAAGAAGCAACATCTCTGGAGATAGGTAGCTCTTTCATTCCCTATTCGTGAGATTTGCTCATGCTGTTGTAGAAATATCCCAGTTGAGTGGCGGTGGAGCAGAGAGGATAAAATTGGAAATGTGAGATTGGTGCGATGTCTCCCTTTTTGTCCTGTGTACTTGTAAGTGATTGTTAGGACACTTGGGAACGTTTCCTCAAGCATGTCACCATCTTGCCGTTTCTAATCATTTTCCTGCTGAGATTATTCTATCTTTTTATTTTTTTATTTCAATTTGTTGGCTTTCGGTTCGTGGCCATTACGCCATGTCAGTAATAGAAACACGATACGACAGTGTATTGGAGACGATTGTCTTGTCAGGTACGACGATACGGACGTAAGGACAACACTACGCCCAGTCCCCAAGTGGAGAAAATCTCCCGCCGGCCGGGAATCAAAATCAGATCCCTTCGATTAGCAATCTGCCGCTCTTACCGCGCAGCTAACGAGGCGGGTTTGCTGAGATCATGGGTTGACACGGGCGAGTCGAGCAGCCGCGCAGCGGGTGAGAATACGGTGTGGCGCCTGCGAGTCAACACGTCGGACGTCTAGCCCAGGCTGGCGGCCCGCTTTCCACGGTGGCGGCCGGCAGTCGGAGGTCGTGCGCGGAGAGCGACAGTGAGCCGCGGCAGCGCTAACAGCTTCTGCCGGCGTCGGGCCCCGCCTTTCCTTTCCTAGCAGCCACTTTGCCTGCCCATCTTACCGCACCAGCACTACGTGGTCCGCAGAAACAGACTTGCTGCGGCTTATACTCGTTGTAGCTTATCTGGACTTACAAGCTGAGAGAATAAATCCATACATATTATGTATGTGTGTATGATGTATGTTCCACGTCGCCTCCTAAACCACTGGACCGATTTCAACCAGACTTCTTACACACATCAGTTACTGTCTAGCAATAGTCGCTTTGAGGGTAAGAACCACCTACCTATCAAAGGAATGGCGGTGGAGCTGAAAAAGCAGGGTAGCACATGACGTACTAATAGCAATATTTCAATCATCCAGGATCTGAAAATGAGAGCGCTTAGTGACTTGGAAAAAGCTTTACATACAGTTTCAAAACTTTGCGAGCCTTTTTCTAGCTTCCAATCCCCATAAAATCATGAGAGGAAAGAAGTTTATCGCTTACTACATTTTTGCTACTCATATAGTGAAACTGCCACACGCAGCAAAACGTTTTATTACTTCTTCATTGCTAACAGTATTCGTTACTGATTCCGACAGTATTCACATATACCACTGAATGTTCCACCAAATTATATCATTGCACGACATGTAAATCAGGGGATATGACGTCATAATCACTGAGATACGTGAAAAAATGCCGCATCATGCATGACGATCTTACACATTTAACAGACAGTAGCCACATATACCACTGGATATACCTGCAAAACTATATCATTGTACAGTACATAGTTCACGACATACGTTGTCTTAAACACCGACTTACGTGAAAATGAAACTGCAGGGCAAAATTCTCTAGAGATACAGATGATATATGTGTACAAATGCGTGTGAAATATGTTAGATATATGTGAAAAATATTTGAAATGTATATACGTGGGCAAAACCATGGGTAGAAAGCTCATTCTAAGCCCCTGGAATGATTTAAACCAAGCTGGATACACATATTAGTTACTATCTCGAAAGAAATAGTGTGGGATAAGAACTACCAGTGTCCTTTTGGGGTAAGTATGACAACGAGGAGAGAGACGAGAGGAGGAGGAGATGGACAGACAGTGAGGGGAAAGAAAGAGATGGGCACAGAGAGGGGCGCAGAGAAGATGGTCAGAGGTAGACGGAGGGGGCAGAGAGGGGAGAGAGAAGGAGACTGACAGAGAAAGGAAAAACGAAGAGATGTATAGAGGCAGATGGAGGAAGAGATAGCCAGAGAGAAGGGGTGGAGATGAAGAGAGGGGGAGGAAGAAATGGGCAGAGAGGAGGTGAAGGATGTGGGCAGAGAGAAGGGGAAGGAGGGATGGACTAATAAAATAATGGAATACGTACATACCTGGGCAATGCTGGGTCCTCTCCTAGTATTAACATAAATACTGCGATCACTCACTTCTTAACACTTTTATTTCCATAAACCAATTTCTAAACCTTTTCATCAGATGTGGTATGCATAAGCTACACATTCATGTTCGTAGCACTATAATTGGTAGAGGGCACACAATGTAACTCGGTCCCTACCTGTGCAGACGACGTACTAATGGAGGGGACTACGGTAGTGATAGGGACTCCGCTGTGTGGAGTCACTGCGCAGTTGGGGATGTGCAGTTCGACAGCGGAAGCTTATTCACAAGCAGGACATCTTAGCTGCAGCTAGCAATACAGTAAGCGATCATATTAACAGATCACGCCAGTACGGCCAGAAGTAGGACATATCAGTAGTTTCAGACTATAAAAAATCAGTGCATAAACAACTGAGATGACTGTTTCCAAAGCACAAAGTACACAGCTCGATAAACTAAAGCAGCTGCCCCTTCGGAGCAAAGTGAAAGACATGCCCAGTGCAAGAACGAAAAGGCGTTTCTGTGCCTGGGCCAAATTATTTTCTGCGAGGTCTACTGGGGACTGCCTTTTGTGATTGTGTTAGTGTGTACTCCATATTCGTTGCTTGTTAGTTACAGCAATAAGCGCTATTCGCTATAAGAACTGAGTCATCAAAAATCCACTAACATCTAGGATGTGTAGTTGTACACAAAATGCTGGATACTCAGTGGTGGAAAAGAAAACCGAAACAGAATATGAAGCAGGTTGCTCGGCGAATGCACTGGATGAACTGAGGAAAAGTGGCTGGACCATGACGCCTGCATCTACATTTTTACTCTCAAACCAACAGTACAGCACTTCGCGGAAGATGTTTGTGTCAGTACTACAAATTTTCGGTCCTATTCCATTTGCGTATTAAGATAGACCAGTAGATTCAAATTTGTGTTCCAAGATAAAGACTTCTTAAAAAATAGAAGTCAGTATGTTGTCCTAGGTGGCGAATCTTCATCAGAGACAAGAATATCGTCAGGAGTGCCATACGGAAAAGCGATAGGACCGCTATTATTTTCTGTATACGTAAATGGTCTGGCGGACTAGGGAAGCAGCTGTCTGCGGCTGTTTGCTGATGATGCTGTGGTGAACGGGAAGGTGTCGTCGTTGGGTGACTGTAGGAGAACACAAGATGATTTAGACAAAATTTCTAGTTGATGTGACGAATAGCAGCTAGCGCCAAATATGGAAAAAATAAGGTAATGCAGATCAGTAGTAAAAACTTTTGCGAAAAGTTCGGATGCAGAATTACTAATGTTCTGCTTGATGCAGTTAGGTGGATTAAATATGCTGACGTAAGGCTTCAAAGAGATATGAAATGAAACGAGTCCGTAAAAACAATAGTGGGGAAGGCAAATGTTCGACATCAGTTGACTGGGAGAATTTTGAGGAACTGTAGCACATCTACAATGGAGGTCGCGCATCGAAAGCTAGAGCGACCTATTTTGAGCACTGCTCGAGTGTTTGGGATTCGCATCAGATCCATTTAAGGAACTGCATCAAAGCAACTCAGGGTCAGGCTGCTAGGTTTGTCACGGTAGGTGCAGTCCACAAGCGACTATAGCGGAAGTGTTTCGCGAATACAAACGAGAATCCCTGGAGTAAAGATAAGATTTTTTTCGTGAGACACTATTGAAAAAATTAGACAACCGGTATTTGTAGCTGATTGCAGAACGATTCTACTGCCGCCAACGTACATAAGACAAATTAGGGCTTTATGGAGACACACAAATAGTGGTTTTTCCTTCGCTCCATTTATGGATGAGACAGGATCGGAAACGACTAGAAGTGGTACAAGAGGCCTTATGCAGTACACCGTACGGTGGATTGCGGAATGTCCACAGAGATGCTGATGATATGTCACTCTTGTACAGAGCCTAAACAAAGCAGAGGCTTCGTTGAGTTCAAATAAACATTCTGAATAAAATTAATGGTTTAACAAGTGATAAACTACACTACTGGCCATTAAAATTGCTACACAAAGAAGAAATGCAGATGATAAACGGGTATTCATTGGGAAATATATTATACTAGAACTGACATGTGATTACATTTTCATGCAATTTAGGTGCATAGATCCTGAGAAATCACGGCCTTGATACTCCTGGCATTGTGTCATACAGAGCTTGGGTGGCGTGTACAGGTACAGCTGCCCATGCAGCTTCAACACGATACCACAGTTCATCAAGAGTAGTGATTGGCGTATTGTGATCAGCCAGTTGCTCAGCCACCATTGACCAGACGTATTGAGTTGGTGAGAGATCTCGAGAATGTGCTGGCCAGTATGGCGATGACGAATACACGCTTCCAATGTGCATTCACCGCAATGTCGCCAAACACCGATGCGACCATCATGATGCTGTAATCAGAACCTGCATTCATCCGAAAAAATGACGTTTTGCCATTCGTGCACCCAGGTTCGTCGTTGAGTACACCATCGCAGGCGCTCCTGTCTGTGATGCAGCGTCAAGGGTAACCGCAGCCATGATCTGCGAGCTGATAGTTCATGCTGCTGCAAACGTCGTCGAACTGATCGCGCAGATGGTTGTTGTCTTGCAAACGTCCCCATCTGTTGACTCAGGGATCGAGACGTGGCTGCACAATCCGTTACAGCCATGCGGATAAGATGCCTGTCATCTCGACTGCTAGTGATACGAGGCCGTTGGGATCCAGCACGGCGTTCCGTATTCCCCTCCTGAACCCACGGATTCCATATTGTGCTAACAGTCATTGGATCTCGACCAACGCGAGCAGCAATGTCGCGATACGATAAACCGCAGTTGCGATAGGCTACAATCCGACCTTTATCAAAGTCGGAAACGTGATGGTAGCCATTTCTCCTCCTTACACGAGGCATCACAACAACGTTTCACCAGGCAACGGCGGTCAACTGCTGTGTGTGTATGAGAAATCGGTTGGAAACTTTCCTCATGTCAGCACATTGTAGGTGTCGCCACCGGCGCCAACCTTGTGTGAATGCTTTGAAAAGCTTATCATTTGCATATCACAGCACCTTCTTCCTGTCGGTTAAATTTCGCGTCTGTAGCACGTCATCTTCGTGGTGTAGCAATTTTAATGGCCAGTAGTGTATTATAATACAGTTATATACTACAGAAAACGTTTGATGGGTTTTATACTTTAAATTCGCTTCTCATACCGGCAGGGAAACGACAACCTTGGAAGCAGGTAAGTGCGATTACTTCCCTAGCGCGTCTCGATGCGACTGGCGCGGCTGCCTACAGAGCAGCGGCTGGGCGAGCTGCGAGCTGTTTACCTGGGCGAGCAGCAACAATGGCAGCCACCGCATGGCCGCCCGCCTGTCTTCCTGCAACACAAAACAAGTCCGGTCACATTGAGCAGGGTCGCCGGTAACAGCGTTTCAAACTGTGGGGATAGGGAGGTTAAGTGGCTGATTATATTATTTTATTCTTTCAGATGGTTCAAATGGCTCTAAGCACTATGGGACTTAACATATGGGCCGCGCGGGATTAGCCGAGCGGTCTAGGCCGCTGTAGTCATTTACTGTGCGGCTGGTCCCGGCGGAGGTTCGAGTCCTCCCTCGGGCATGGCTATGTGTGTTGGTCCTTAGGATAATTTACGTTTAGTAGTGTGTAAGCTTAGGGACTGATGACCTTAGCAGTTAAGTCCCATAAGATTTCACCTCCATGCCCGAGGCAGGATTCGAACCTGCGACCGTAGCAGCAGCGCGGTTCCGGACTGAAGCGCCTAGATTTGCTCTGCCACAGCGTCCAGCTTTTATTCTTTGTCTGTTGACAGTCTAAAGCTGGTCGAAACCGGTCACAGCATTGTGAAATGCACACGTGACTGTGCCTCAAAAATATAAAAAGTAGAATTACAAAATCAGGGAATTTAGAAAGTTGTATAGACTTACTAGAAGACAGACTGCAATCTACGGTTATGGCATTTGTAGATGTAGCTAAAAGCTATTGAAGATGTTGCTTGGAATAGATTCTATGAAATACTGTAGACAGTAGTGATAAAATAAAGGGAGCGAAAGCTTGTGCAGGAACCTGGAAGCAGCCCTAAGAAGGGCGTGAGACAGGGTTGTAGCCTGTTACCTATGTTATTCAATTTGTGTGCTGAACAAGCGTTAAAGGAAAACAAGGAGCAGTTTGGAAAGGGTATTTAAGTTCGGGGAGAAGTCAAAACTTCGAGGTTTGTCGAGAGATTCCAGTGGTTTTAGAGACTTAAATGGAATTGGTGAAATAGTTGAATACAGCAAGTAACGTCTCGAAAAAATATTGTAAGATGACATTAACCAAAGTAAAATAACGGTAATGGAATGTAGTCTAATAAATCCAGGCGATGATGAAGGAGTTAAGTTACGATGTGAAATACTAAAAGCGGTAGATGAGTTTTCTTATGAGACACTAAAAGTAGAGGATGAATATTGTTAGATACGTAGATCGTTAATCAGGAGGTTCTGAATATAACTGAGGAGAAAAGAAATTCATGGGACAACTTGACTAAGATAAGGAGTCGATTGCTGGGATTGATCTTGAGGCATCGAGGGATGGTTATTTTTTCAGTGGAGGCTGTTGTGGGGTTTAAAATTGTAGGAAGATATCGGGGATTGATAATGGTAAGTACATTCAGATGGCTGCAGGATTGAGTAACTGTGCAGAGAAGGGGAAATTTTCATACGGTAGACTACCGTAAGGAACAGCATCAAACTAGTCAAACAACAATAGGAACTACATACCAGCACAAGATTTCACCTTCTGCCATCTCTCATCACAAATGATACTGCCCTACACACACATACAGTCAGTAAAAACACTTATGACATAACACTCACACAGTGTGAGAAAAGGGGCAACTGAAAAATCACCTCGATGGGCAATGAATGCAAAACCTTCAGTGCCGATGCCTATTTACGTTCGGCTTCCAGCGGGAATCTAAGATTAGGGAGCCTGGAGGATATAGCTGGGGACTGCTGATAGGCAGCGCTAGTTGGGAGTGAGTGTCGGCGAGGGAGCGTACCGAGGTAGTCTGCGTATTTGCGATAAGCACTCTGAAACAGTGGCTGACGCAATTGCCTAATAAGCAGGTAAGTGCGAGTTATTGAGTTCGAATCGCGATCCGGCAAACATTTTCACTAGTCACCGCTGATTCAGCATAAAGTTTCGATGCAGCTGATACCATTATTTCCTTTTCTTTCTCCCCTCTCCACCATCAGTTTACATAATATCTTTCTTTTCTTTTAACTGCAATTGTTTTCGAAGCCACAAGACTTCATCTTCAGACACACACTTCGGGAATCGATGTACATCTCATCAGTAAGCATATCATATTAATATAAGGTAGCTCATCCACTCATGAACAGGTACAAAACACCTCAATCTGATTTGTACTTGAAGATGGAGCCTTCTGGCTTCATTACGGTTATTTAAATGAAAATGTAGCTATTTGAATACATATACAAATAGGGAATTAATACACTGCCTGACAATAAAAGTGAATTGCCCAGATGTGGAGGAATAAACGAAATGAACTTCATGTGTTGAGAGGGTATGAGTTGCTATTCCAGTGACTACAAAATGGAGTTATATCTGCAAGGAGCCCAATTATCAGTATGACGTTGCACTCCTGTGTTGAATGCATGCATTTATGTAGTTGGGAAAGGAGTCATAAAGCTGTTGTATTGTGCCCTGAGACAACATTGCCCACAACTTTTGTACTATTTCCTTCACATTCCGGATACTGGAATTGGGCGGAGTTGATGTTGGACCTGGTCCCACACATGTTCTGTTGGATACAGATCTAGAAATGTTGCCGACCACGGGAATATCTCAACATCACGTGGACAGTTTACAGAGAGATAAATGCCATCTGTGAATTGTCCTGTTCAAAAGTGCCACTACAATATTTCCGCTTGAGAAGTGACGCATGAGGACGCAGGTCATCCATGACGTATCGTTGTGCCCTCAAACACTACCAGCTGCGACCTAAAACCATACCCAGTGGCTTTCCACACTATACCGCCAGAACTCTACTTCTTCTCCAGGAGAGTCCATTACGTATTCTCGGATGGCAGGCCCAGATATGGGGTTCAGATGTGTGTTTGGTGCACAATAAGGGGGATTCTCCCATGTGGTCTGACGTGTTGCTCCAGAAACTTAACGAGTAATTTCCTTTTCTCACGTTGCCATACAGGCCGCTGTCATATCCGATTGCCCCAGAAATATGGATATTTCTTGATTCCATCAGTCAGCCAATGGAGACCCACATTGAGACCCTTTTCAAACCCTGACACCTGTTGATAATGCCGTCCGACGCGAGTTCGAAGCATTTTCATGACTTTCACGGTGATCCCTTAACATCTGACGCAGTTCAAGCGCCTTATATACACTAGCAGCCCTGGTAACGATACCAAACACGAACGACAATAATACGCTCTGATGACCGTGAACACACAGAGAACAGTCACAGAGAACTGCAACTCTATTTAAATACCTGCTGATGGTGTGTAAGTATACGAAGTTACATTGACATCCGACGTTGTCTTCTTGGTGCTTCGCTTTCTTTGTCAGGCAACGTAGAATTTCTTCAAACAGAAAAAATTCGATTCCAGTAGTCATCAGAAAATTTGTATTAATGTTACATTTGTACACTTGGAGACTGATAAGTACAATATATATGATACACGTACCAAAAAAGGAAGAAAAGCACACTGGCGTTCTCGAAGAAGTGCATGTAGAGAGATAATAGTAACTGCATGTCAGAGAAAGATGATTTATTAGGAGAAGCTGCCAGTATTAACATTGTACAACTACCATAATCATTATTGCACTTAAGTTACAATGAAAGATCGATATCTAAAACTGGATGGAGGAGGGTAACTACACTATCTGGACAGTTCTAATAAAAGATATTGGAGTAAAATGATACACTTAATAAACGTGATTTGCCAGATTTCCATTCCCTGATGTCAATTTTGTAGCGTAATTACGCACAGGAAGAAATTTTGTTACATTTTTGTATTGTTGCCATGCAAAGAATCGCTCAAAAATGGCTCTGAGCACTATGGGACTTAACATCTATGGTCATCAGTCCCCTAGAACTTAGAACTACTTAAACCTAACTAACCTAATGACATCACACAACATCCAGTCATCACGAGGCAGAGAAAATCCCTGACCCCACCGGGAATCGAACCCGGGAACCCGGGCGCGGGAAGTGAGAACGCAAAGAATCGCGCTGCGAAATCCAAGAGCGTGAGTAGTTCTTCACCCAGTATTTCGTCTGGTTTCTAGAGTGAAAAGATATGATGCACATGCTCGCTTGAAATTTGAGAAATAAGTACCCATTCTACTTCGTTCAACAGTCTACGAGTTCGTTACTTTTGTACAGATGTACTATGTAGTCTGCCAACCTTAGAACACGGATATGGTCGTAAATATCTTCAGACGCAAGGGATTCGAGAGGGTTACCGCTGGCTCACGAGCCACGGCAGTGGGATGTGTTAGTGGCCTCAGTTACAGAACCTCGTGAGGTGAAAGTGGTCGGCCCAACAATTATGTAGGTGAAGCTCGTAAAAGTCTTTGAAGAATAAGTGACGTTTCATTTGTCCACGGATGATGAAGTGCCACTTGTGGGATAGCTCCATCCCGTAACAGCTGTCTTATTCCAGTGAAGTGGCCATCTGTCCACTAAGAGTTAATAACGAGCATCAAAACGGATACAGGTATTAGTGAACACAGGTTGTCGTAGCGAGATTGAATATTGTAACCCCCAAATCCTCCAAAAATAAACGAAAAATATATCTATTCAAAAAACAGATAAAAATTCAGTTAATGGCTTCCTGAGAGACAATCTTCACTCCTTCCAAATTAATAACACAAGAAAATATAAGATGTGGCTTGAATTCAACGAAATAGTATCGGGAGCAATTGAGAGATTTATAGCAAATAAATTACCAAACGACGGAGCTGATCCTCCTTGGCCGGCCGCGGTGGTCTAGCGGTTCTACGTGCTCAGTCCGGAACCGCGCGACTGCTACGGTCGCAGGTTCGAATCCTGCCTCGGGCATGGATGTGTGTGATGTCCTTAGGTTAGTTAGGTTTAAGTAGTTCTAAGTTCTAGGGGACTGATGATCACAGATGTTAAGTCCCATAGTGCTCAGAGCCATTTGAACCATTTTTTGATCTTCCTTGGTACACAAAACGGGTCAGAACACTGTTGCAGAAACAAAGAAACAAACATGCCAAATTTAAACAGACGCAAAATCCCTAAGATTGGCGATCTTTTGCAGACACTCGAAATTTAGCGCGGACTTCAATGCGAGATGCTTATAACAGTTTCCACAATGAAACTTTGTCTCGAAACCTGCCAGAAAATCGAAAGGGATTCTGGTCTTAATGTGAAGTACGTTAGCGGCAAGAAACAATCAATGCCTTCTCTCGGCGATAGCAATCGAGATACTATCGATGACAGTGCTTCAAAGCAGAGTTACTAAACACAGCCTTCCGAAATGCCTTCACAAAAGAAGACGAAGTAAATATTCCAGAATTCGAATCAAGAACTGTTGGCAACACGAGTAACGTAGAAGTAAATATTCTCAGAGTAGTGAAGCAACTTAAATCACTTAATAAAAGCAAGTCTTCTGATCCAGACTGTATACCAATTAGTTTTCTTTCAGAGCATGCTGATGCATTAGCTCCATACTTAACAATCATATACAACCGTTCATTCGACGAAAGATCCGTACCCAAAGACTGGAAAGGCGCACAGGTCACACCGATATTCAAGAAAGGTAGTAGGAGTAATCCACTAAATTACAGGCCCATATCATTAACGTCGATATGCAGAAGGATTCTGGAACATATATTGCGTTCGAACATTATGAATTACCTCGAAGGAAACGGTCTATTGGCACACAGTCAACAGGGGTTTAGAAAACATAGTTCTTGTGAAACACAACTAGCTCTTTATTCACATGAAATGCTGAGTGCAATTGACAAGGGATTTCAGATCGATTCCTTATTTCTGGATTTCCGGAAGGCTTTTGGCACTGTGCCATACAAGCGGCTCGTAGTGAAATTGCGTGCTGATGGAATATCGTCTCAGGTATGTGACTGGATCTGTGATTTCCTGTCAGAGAGTTCACAGTTCGTAGTAACTGACGGAAAGTCATCGAGTAAAACAGAAGTTATTTCTGGCGTTCCCCAAGGTAGTGTTACTGGCCCTTTGCTGTTCCTTATCTATATAAACGATTTGGGAGACAATCTGAGCAGCCGTCTTCGGTTGTTTGCAGATGACGTTGTCGTTTAACGACTAATAAAGTCATCAGAAGATCAAAACAAACTGCAAAACGATTTAGAAGAAACATCGAAATGGTGCGAAAAGTGGCAGTTGACCTTAAATAACGAAAAGTGTGAGGTCATCCACACGAGTGCTAAAAGGAACGCGTTAAACTTCGGTTACACGATAAATCAGTCTAATCTAAAAGCCGTAAATTCAACTAAATACCTAGGTATTACAATTACGAACAATTTAAATTGGAAGGAACATATAGAAAATGTTGGGGGGAAGGCTAACCAAAGACTGCGTTTTATTGGCAGGACACTTAGAAAATGTAACAGACCTACTAAGGAGACTGCCTACACTACGCTTGTTCGTCCTCTTTTAGAATACTGCTGCGCGGTGTGAGATCCTTACCAGATAGGACTGACTGAGTACATCGAAAAAGTTCAAAGAAAGGCAGCACGTTTTGCATTAGCGCTAAATATGGGAGAGAGTGTCACAGAAATGATACAAGATTTGGAAAAGGCGTTTTTCGTTGCGACGGAATCTTCTCACGAAATTTCAATCAACAACTTTCTTCTCCGAATGCGAAAATATTTTGTTGACACTGACTTACATATGGAGGAACGATCACCAAGATAAAATAAGGGAAATCAGAGCTTGTACGGAAAAATATAGGTGTTCATTCTTCCCGCGCGCTATACGAGATTGGAATAATAGAGAATTGTGATGGTGGTTCGATGAACCCTGTGCCAGGCACTTAAATGTGAGTTGCAGAGGTGTTGTTGTTGTGGTCTTCAGTCCTGAGACTGGTTTGATGCAGCTCTCCATCCTACTCTACCCTGTGCAAGCTTCTTCATCTCCCAGTACTTACTGCAACCTACATCCTTCTGAATCTGCTTAGTGTATTCATCTCTTGGTCTCCCTCTACGATTTTTACCCTCCACGCTGCCCTCCAATGCTAAATTTGTGATCCCTTGATGCCTCAAAACATGTCCTACCAACCGGTTCCTTCTTCTAGTCAAGTTGTGCCACAAACTCCTCATTAGTTATGTGATGTACCCATCTAATCATGAGCATTCTTCTGCAGCACCACATTTCGAAAGCTTCTATTCTCTTCTTGTCCAAACTATTTATCGTCCATGTTTCACTTCCATACATGGCTACACTCCATACAAATACTTTCAGAAACGACATCCTGACACTTAAATCTATACTCGATGTTAACAAATTTCTCTTCTTCAGAAACGCTTTCCTTGCCATTGCCAGTCTACATTTTATATCCTCTCTACTTCGACCATCATCAGTTATTTTACTCCCTAAATAGCAAAACTCCTTTACTACTTTAAGTGTCTCATTTGCTAATCTAATTCCCTCAGCATCACCCGATTTAATTCGACTACATTCCATTATCCTCGTTTTGCTTTTGTTGATGTTCATCTTATATCCTCCTTTCAAGACACTGTCGATTCCGTTCAACTGCTCTTCCAAGTCCACTGCTGTCTCTGACAGAATTACAATGTCATCGGCGAACCTCAAAGTTTTTATTTCTTCTCCATGAATTTTAATACCTACTCCGAATTTTTCTTTTGTTTCCTTTACTGCTTGATCAATATACAGATTGAATAACATCGGGGATAAGCTACAACCCTGTCTCACTCCCTTCCCAACCATTGCTTCCCTTTCATGTCCCTCGACTTTTATAACTGCTATCTGGTTTCTGTACAAATTGTAAATAGCCTTTCGCTCCCTGTATTTTACCCCTGCCACCTTCAGAATTTGAAAGAGAGTATTCCAGTTGACATGTTCAAAAGCTTTCTCTAAGTCTACAAAAGCTAGAAACGTAAGTTTGCCTTATCTTTCTTCCAAGATACGTCGTAAGGTTAGTATTGCCTCACGTGTTCCAACATTTCTACGGAATCCAAACTGATCCTCCCCGAGGTCCGCCTCTACCAGTTTTTCCATTCGTCTGTAAAGAATTCGCGTTAGTATTTTGCAGCTGTGACTTATTAAACTGATAGTTCGGTAATTTTCACATCTGTCAACACCTGCTTTCTTTGGGATTGGAATTATTATATTGTTCTTGAAGTCTGAGGGTATTTCCCCTGTCTCATACATCTTGCTCACCAGATGGTAGAGTTTTGTCATGACTGGCTCTCCCAAGGCCGTCAGTAGTTCTAATGGAATGCTGTCTACTCCAGGAGCCTTGTTTCGACTTAGGTCTTTCAGTGCTCTGTCAAACTCTTCACGCAGTATCTTATCTCCCATTTCGTCTTCATCTACATCGTCTTCCATTTCCATAATATTGTCCTCAAGTACATCGCCCTTGTATAGACCCTCTATATACTCCTTCCACCTTTCTGCCTTCCCTTCTTTGCTTAGAACTGCTTCTCCATCTGAGCTCTTGATATTTATAGAAGTGGTTCTCTTCTCTCCACAGGTCTCTTTAATTTTCCTGTAGGCAGTATCTATCTTACCCCTAGTGAGATAAGCCTCTGCATCCTTACATTTGTCCTCTAGCCATACCTGCTTAGCCATTTTGCACTTCCTGTCGATCTCATTTTTGAGACGTTTGTATTCCTTTTTGCCTGCTTCATTTACTGCATTTTTATATTTTCTCCTTTCATCAATTAAATTCAATATTTTTTCTGTTACCCAAGGATTTCTATTAGCCGTCATCTTTTTACCTACTTGATCGTCTGCTGCATTTACTACTTCATCCCTCAGAGCCACCCATTCATCTTCTGCTGTATTTCTTTCCCCTATTCCTGTCAATTGTTCCCTTATGCTCTCCCCGAAACTCTCTACAACCTCTGGTTTAGTCAGTTTATCCAGGTCCAATGTCCTTAAATTAGCACCTTTTTGTAGTTTCTTCAGTTTTAATCTACAGTTCATAACCAATAGATTGTGGGCAGAGTCCACATCTGCCCCTGGAAAAGTCTTACAATTTAAAACCTGGTTCCTAAATCTCTGTCTTACCATTATATAATCTATCTGATACCTTTTAGTATCTCCAGGATTCTTCCATGTATACAACCTTCTTTTATGATTCTTGAACCAAGTGTTAGCTATGATTAAGTTATGCTCTGTGCAAAATTCTACCAGGCGGCTTCCTCTTTCATTTCTTAGCCCCAATCCATATTCACCTACTATGTTTCCTTCTCTCCCTTTTCCTACTGACGATTTGCAGAGTATTCATGTAGATGTAGAAATATGTTTGCTAAGTTCTGATACACTAAAGGCTGAATATTTTATAGTATTTCTCACATAACGAGGATAGTTATTAGGCGGATTTTTGAGCGAATCACCCTTCACATTACATCCACTTTCACAGTTTGCCACTTGGCACTATCTACCACCATAAACAACTAGGTCCACAGGCGCCAAGCTGCGTGTCACGTCATGTGCTGTGTCTCAAGACTGTGTCAGATCGTTTTCCAGTATTCTCTGTCTCTCTCTTTCTCTATTCTTAATTGGATTTCGGGGCGTGCCCATACGGCTGTCTCAATAGCCTAATGTCAGTTATGACGGTACCAACGCAAGAACAACACAACACCCAGTCTCCGAGGGGAGAAAATGTCCGACCCGGCCGGGAATCCAACCCGGGACCCTTTGGTCAACAATTCGCCACGCTGACCACGCACCTGCCGAGGTGGAAATCTTTCACTGTTCCTCAAACTAATGATGGCCTCGTTTTCATCTCACTAAGCGATATGCGTAATTCATTCTTGCGATCAGTGGCTTCTGAACGGCACACGCAAGATAATCCGAGTCATGTCAACATCTCTACAGATCGCACTGCCACTAGACCGTAGTGGAATTGCTCGGCAGGAGATAACAAGTCTGTCGACTGTTTGTTAAATGTAGTTTTGGAGCTCGGCCGGCCTGTATACTCTGTATCCCTCGTAGCGTAAACGTGCGGCGTTTTCAAATCTGATTCGCTTTCATAGCGGGGATCGCCAACACACGCGCAAGAGGTAGCGGTCTGCTCGAGGCTAACCGGTTCGAATTGTGGAAGCGGAACAAATTTTCGTCACTACTAGTCGGTTCGCCGGCACAGGGAAGAGATGTAGGTTCATAGTCAAATTCCATATCATCGGACCTTGCGTCAATGTCCTACATCAGATTCAAAACCTCTTCGATGTGTCTCGTGCACTGATGGCTTGTGACAATGTGGGTGGTGAACCGTGTGTCAGATGGGGACTTTAAACTCGGCGGCTCCCTTGGTGCTACTGGCGGCACTGGGTTTCACCTTGTCTATTCTCTCATCAGCATGTAATACATACAGTACATTTTTATTTTTTTCTAAATTTGGTTTTTTTAATCGTGCTTGCCATATACTCAGCCTCTAAACGCACTCACATATATAAACAAGATATTGAAAAATGGGGTATCTATTGTTACAAATGTTCTACAACCGTGCTGCGTTTTGTGTACGTTGATGTACTTGTGAACTGGCGCAAGAAAATTTCATCCAAGTTCTCCTTGCCACACACTTTAAACCATATGATACTCCCGGAACTTCGTGACGGTAGAGAATTTTGGAAAATTCTTGCCAGTATAAGCTGTTTATTGATTTGACCATTTGTCAAACCGCCGAATAAGCAGGAAGAGAGTCAGTGAGGTTCTGGAAGATACGGACAGGGATGTAGAAGGATGACGACTCCAGAGCAGTGGCCAACTGCGCTAGTTTCTCGCTTGAGGATCCATGGTACGAACAACCCGATAGAGGTGGTCCCACTGTGTCTAGACTGGGTTTAAATCCGAGGAGTACATTGCGAGCTGTGAGACACATTGTATTGTCCTGCTGGAAATTGCCATCCTACCAAGGAAAAACAAACAGCATGGTCACTATGGATAGGTGGATAAAGCTGTTGATCTATTCAGCTTTCCAGATTGACGAGATCGTCCAGGGAATGCAACGAAAACAAGCCTCAGTCCATTACGCTCCCTCCACCGGTCTGGACGCTCCCGACGATTGTTGCAGAGTATTTGCTTTCAGATGTTTCAGGACGTACCTGAAAAAGCCCCCTGACACCACTCAGTGGTCGTCCAGTTGCGTTGTCGGGGTGCAAATTCCAGACTTCGTCGTCGATGAGTAGCAGTCTGTATGGTTGCTTGAACCAAGCGCCTGCAGCGGAGGGCCGTATGCAACAACGTTCGCTGAACGATCGTTCAGGAGACACTGTTCGTAGCCCCTTGGCTCATTTGGTCCGTCAGCTGTTCAACAGCTGCTCGTCTATACACCCGAACACATCTCCGCAGCTGTCATTCACCCCAGTCATCTTATGGCTCGTGGTACACCACAGTTGCCTCGGTGCCGGTTTTGGGTACCGCCACTTTGCCATGAGCGGTGTACTTCAAATCACGGCGTCACGCGAACATGATACAGACTTAGCCATTCCGGAAATGTTTCGATCCTTGGCCCTTAACCAATGATCATGTTCTTTTGAACGTCAGAAAAATCGCTCCGTTTCCGTGTTACAACAGCGACACTCTTTCCGTATCCTCCTGACACGTTTTATATAACCTTCTGTGCCAGTGCTGCCACCTGTCGTCTGTGAGTAGTGCTTACACGTTGACGTCGTCATAGACGGTGGTTTATATTACACTGCCCGACAGAGTATGTGATGTTATTTCGGTGATTAGAAAGTCGAGTCAAATTTACAAAGACCTTGGCAGTTTGAGCCCACTTATTAGTATGTCACTGCATCCCCTCTGTCGTGGAGGCATGCACTGATTCTGTTGGGAAGGGTGTCAGAAAATCATTGTACCCTTCCCTATGGTAAGCTGGTTCACAGCTGTTGTAGCTTATTTCGTGATATCCTACGTATTGGCACTGGGATGAAGTTGCCGTCCGAGATGATCTCACACAAGTTCTATTGAGGACAGATGTGAGGGTCTAGCTGTCAACCGAGTACCTCAGCACCGGGCAGACAGTTGATAGAAACACGTGCCATGAGTGAACGAGCATTGTTCTGCTGAAAAATGGCACAACGGTTCTATCGCATGAAGTGTAACAGATGAGCACTTACCATTTTTCCATGACTTTTAGCTTCAGTCTCTATCAACCATGACCTAAAGTCACACCCTTTGGCTCCCCATGGACCATGATGCCAGGGACAACACCGCTGTGCCTCTCCAAAAATTGCAAATATAGGATTTTTTCCCAGCTATCCGCCAGGCTCCCCGACGATGGTCACTCGCCTTAGTGCGTAGCCACGATTCATTTCTGAACAGAGTGCGGCGTTATTCATCAGCACTCCAAGCTTCCTGGTCACGTCACATTTCGAAACGCACTCGTTTGTGGTATTAACGGAAACCAACGCGTCGAACGGTGATTCTCTAGACTGGATGCTGATAGTCTCCGGCCAGTGATACGGAAGATCCAGAATGTTGCAGGGTCTCAGGTAGCAGATACAGACGTATTTGGTGTAATACGGCGATCCTGCCTTGTGGTGGACTGACTTGGTCGACCGGAACCCTCACAACGCGTAAGCCTGCGCTCACGTTCCCGCGCAGTCCAGCACGGGGCCAATGCTGCCTGCATCCGAATGCCTCACAAAGCACAAGCTGACCAGCCGGCCAAATGGAAATCCATGATGAGGATCCTCTCAGAATCTGTCACGTGCTGACAACGCCGTCTCACACGAGTACGCGGTATCTATGTGTCTGTCACAGTGATCACTGGACGTCTGACGCTATTCATGCCACTGACGTACCCTACCAGGTCAGGTAACAACACTAAACACGAACAATACTAATTCTGCCTAGTCGCCGTCCAACTGATCACTCAGAATTTAGCTCCAATTACTTACATACCCGCCGATGGTGCGCACGTGTACGAGGTCACGTTGGTTACTTATTTGGTCAAGGAATGTGTTTACAAAACTACAGAGGCATATGATCACGGTTTTTTTTTGTGAGTGAAAATGTAGCTGCAGGATGGAAGGTACGGTCAGTTGCATTTTTCTTGTGAGTATTCTAAAGCAATTGCGTAAGTTTTTTTTTTCCTTTTGCAACATTCATTACTCGAGTAATAGTATCTGCGTCTCCTTAAATTTTTAATTAGGAAATGTGGATTTCAGGCAAAAGGGAGCTCATTTCCGATGAACAGATAGGTTCTAAATTTTTATTATAGCTTCATATCATAACGAGAGCTCTTTGTATGTAAAGTAAAAAGTGCAAATGTAAATTAATCTTCGAAACTGGGATATAATCCAGATTTTTAAATTCGTAGTGCTTTGCAAAATTTGGTCCATATACTGAGCTGAAGATAAGTAGACGGTTTACGCTGTACTGCCTTAAGTATAAATTTCATAAATTTACTATCAAGCAACAACTCCGTTATCGTATTTGACTGCCTGTATGGGTCAAGTCCGTATTTGCGTCAAGTAACACGAAGTTTATTTCACTTATTTCAAATTCAAGTGAACGTTCAGCACGCGCTGTGTGCAGTTCACATAAAAATATTATTCTTTGTTATTCAAGACACATTGGTATTTTTTCTGTACAGGGTGGCAAGGAACAGTCTGGAAAGCTTGTAGGGGCGCTGCAGGGTAGGTTGTGCTGAGCAGTACGTTCACAATTAATGTCAATGGTTCTCATAACGTGGGTGACAGCGCCGGAGATTGGTCTGCCTTTGGCTCGGGATCCAACCGTACTATCGTCCTATGTCCAGTTTCTGTATCGCTCTCTTGTTCCGTTTTAGGAAACCAAACGAAGAACACGTTTTTTAACACGTTCTATAGCAAGCCGCTTAAATGTCCGCGCTAAACTGGCTAGTTGGGTAACTACAGTTCTAATTAACTCGGAAACAATGCAACGTATCGAATTTTTTTCTTAGCAATTATTTATCAGCAAAATCTACCCTGTAACTTCCTTACAAGCTTTTCAGACTGTTTCCGAAAATCGTGTATACTGGATACATTTCTAGTTGTAGATAAGGGTGTGTTAAATCACATATGAACAGTGACACTAAACGAAATGTTCCTATTACATCGTATATACTTGACATATTACCAACCACTATCCCATATAATGTTCTATTGCTTTGACGACATCAAATACGGGACACGGTTATTCAGTTGAGTTCACTTATGTCGTGGTGTTGTCTCTCTAACGTTTTGTATCTCCTCCCTTACGGTCATAGACTTTCCGATTAGGTGGCTTAAATCCATTCGCAGTGTCCCAGTCACCATTGCTATACGACTCTATTTCTTTCTTTGACACTGACCAGAAACGGCTGGGCGGAGCGAGCGCGCCTAGCAGGGCGGCAACCCGCGACCCAGACCAGTTCGGCCACTGCACATGGGAACGCAGGCTGCGATGTTGAAACACTGCACTCACTAGGAAGTTACCCTATTACCCGAGGAGGTACTACACTATCGGGTAGCAACTATTTGCAACATTGGCCACTAAAATCGTAAAACCAAGAACGCGACATGCAAGAAAAGTCAAACTATGACATGAACTGTGCTGCGTGTTTAGATATGCAAAAGATTAGCTTTCCAACGCAATTGCAACGATTAGGTATGAATGATGCAGTCTGCACTCTGTAAGTAAGGTAAGATTACGTAGCGGATTTTTAATTCCCAAATCGCAGTTTCATGTTGACTGTTTGTGAAAAGGTCGTGTTTTGCCTCATTTAAAAAACGAAAAACTTCTAGGAGTAAGATATTGTAGTGCCAGTGTTATTCCGAATTACAATACAGTGTACCTTCGGACATGCATTCAAGTCCTAAGGAACATCTAGTTTTTACAAGAAGCAAGCATATCCGAAAGAACATTGCATCGTAATTTGGAATAACACAGGCGCTGCAATATTGTATGTACCCGCCGACGTCAGACAAGCGACTTTCAGGTAAAATGTTTCTCCTGTAATGGATGTATGAGCACGGATTAGAGACATGAGGTTGACGACATATGGAAGTTTGAGTGCGGCCGTGAGTCATGCTCGGATAGCCAAATGGTATGGCGATTAGCGGGAAATACGGCTTCGAATCCCGCTATGGCACAAATTTTCACAGTCGTCATTCCACTACACGGCTGATGATTGTCCGTATTAGCAATTGCGTATTTATTTCATGTCTAGGAGTACGTGTCGGAAATCGACATCGCCAGGATCGTAGCCTTCCCAAACTACTTGATCGTGCCGTGCTGTTGCTGCGCGCTTCATTCGGGATCTATATCTACATCTACGTACATACTCCAAAAGCCAAGGTCCGATGCATGGTGGAGGGCACCTTGTACCACTACTAGTCATTTCCTTTCCTGTTCCACTCGCAACTAGAGCTGCATTTCGCCGCCTCTTTATGAACAGATACGTCCGTCTTATGTTCCACATTGATTTCTGCGACTATTTCACGCAGTGTTGCTTGTCTGTTAGCACTGGCAACTCTGCACAATCTTCGCTGTTCTCAGTTGTTAAGTGAAGGCCGTCGCCATTGCATTGAGCGTGGCGAGAGGTAATGCCTGTAATTTGGTATTCTCGGCACACTCTTGACACTGTGGATCTCTGCATACTGAATTCCTTAACTGTTTCCGAAATGAAGTGTCCCATGTGTCTAGCTTTACCTACCTTTCCGCGTTCAGAGTCTATTAATTCCCGTCGTGTGGCCATAACCACGTCTGAAATCGTTTCACGTGAATCACCTCAGTACAAGTAACAGCTCCGCCAATGAACTGCCCTTTTATACCTCGTGTACGAGATACTATCACCATCTGTATATGTGCATACCGCTATACCGTGACTTTCGTCACCTCAGTGCATATCTTTGTTTCAAAAATCACACGCGAGTTTTTCATATTCTATCACTCGCTGCGTGCCTGTTATTAGCCCTACAGAGAAATGAACAGGATCTTTCTATAGTAAATTTAATGTAGATAAATTTTATTATACTGGGATACTTTTTTACTGAAGGACACGGTTTTCGAGTTATTCAAGAAAAACGTACAAAAGTAACCTTCAAATGCACCTCCACCCCCACACTCATCCCTCACGCGTCAGGGTTTCTAGTGTTATGTTCGTGGCTCTGCCTCCTATCACTGTACAAAAATTTCCGACTACATGAATTATTCCCGATATTCTACCTTTCTTTGGTCTCTGTTGATTGGTCTATTGTGTCATCAACACAGCCGGCTATTCCGTTAACATTATGAATTTAAGCGTGCCCCAGACGGTAATGAAAGAGAAAACGACTTTTGTAAACGTTACGCTAGGAATAATTACGTTGACAATTCGGTTCAGGGTTAACCCTTACAAGCACAGTAGTTTCGTAGCCAAAAGGCCTGACGAATCCAAAGACGTAATTGTTTATTTTACGCTGTTAAAATTCACAGAAGTGTTATGTAATATTTACACAAACGTCAATTTTATAATTTTCAATTGCTCGACTAAGTCGGTGGCGTGATAAGACCAGTCAAAGAAGACCAAAAATGGTCGAATGTGGTAAACAATTCGTGCAGTCCTAAATTTTATAGAGTGCTAAGAAGGAGTGCTACGAACGACATATTAGAAATCTGACTACTGACGGATAAGTGTGAGAGTGCGTTCAAAAGTCACGTTTGTACGTTTTTCTTGAATAACTCGAAAACTGAAGCCTCTAGCGAAAACTTATACCAGCACAAAATTTAACTACATTACATTTCCTGCAAAAAGCTCCTGTTCATTTTTTCTGTAGGACTAATAGTCTGCGCGTAGCGAGCGAGAGAATATGAAAACCTCGCGCGTGATTTTTAAAGGCCATATATAACATTGCGGGTTGCATAAAACGACATCGGTAGGGCAACTGAATCACTCTGTATAAGCACGACTAAAATTTTCAAACTCTGTTTTCTTGAAAACAGTTGAGAGATGCGTTTATATATGATGAAGTCCTAGTCGTGCCATACACACCCTGTCTTGGCGAAGGGACATTCAGTTCTATCCCTCTATTAGTTGGTCTCGATGACCACCTGGTTTAATCCCATGGTCGCTCTAAGAGGTGGCAGTCCTGTGAATGAAATTTCGCATCTACAAATTTAATGGTGTATTCTTGCTACTACGTTGTATAGACGTAAATTTAAACGCCTTTTCTACTCTTTCTACCCCAGAAAAAAATCAGGGAGGCAACAGGAATCTAACCTGGCTCCTTGCGGATCCAAAGCAGTGATGCGAACCTTTATAAGGTTAATACGATTCTTTTTTAATTTCTTACAAACAGAAAATGTCTTAAGTTTATTCCATACTTTTCACAAGGAGCCACGTTTAAAAAATTGCAGAATGCCATAAAAACAGAAAATTGCAACAAAATAACCAGGTACACACTCTTCCTGCAGTTTCATTAGCATTAACCTTCCTCCTGTTCTTATTATAGAGTGAAAAAGGCTTGTCCGTTGTTACAACCGCAGTACCGTAATTCTTGTTTGGAATAACACCAATTGAAAAAGTACGAAAAGCTATAATATCTCTCTCATTATAACTCTCCAGTCCTCCAAGAGCTGAATCACCTCCTCTAATTATAGCAACAGTCAACCAAGAGTTACCAGCAACAACTTCTGTAGTAGTACAAGAAAAATTAATCTTGCAACCTACAAAAACAATAGGCCCTCCTAATAACTGTTGCTGAGCAGTGTTCGTAGGAGTGAGATTGAATGTATCAACATTCTTGTAGACAGGTAATCTGCTTCTTCTTGCATATTGCCAAATAAAAGAACATCTGAATCTCCAGCTCTCCAATAGAAGAGGGCCAGCCGGCTTCACAGAATTCACAGTCCGTAAGGATTCGTTCGTGTATCCAATCAAAACTAACTACACAACCAAACTTCTCAGAACTGGTACACTCCAACTGTTGGAAGGCTCCATGAATATTCTTCTTAAAAAATTGGCATAATGTGTTTCGTATTTCGTTCACCGCTGTATCTTCTCGTGTTGTTCGTGTAAGTACATCCAAAATTGCAGCTTTTCCACTCCATTTTCGTCACATGTGCAACTCACCGCCATCCCTACGATCCAAGTTATCGCACTCGTTTTTTGTCGAGGAAGTATGTCACATCTTGGTAACAAAAACAAATGTCACTTCTGGGTAATGAATTTCCGCCTGTGTGATCTCTGTGTAAGTGCTGCGATTAAGAAAGACTATGATGCCATGTGTCAGACTCCACAGTTCCATCGCCTTTCCACACACTAAACGGTGTTCATCCGTGTTCATCAGCCTGCAATATGTGCAAGGGGGCGGATCAGCCATGTTTATGACGTGCAGTATGGCTCGTGTGACGTACTTGTGACACAACGAGGATCGAGCGGCCGAGTTCAAGAACCGAGGGCTCACAGAATGACAGTTCAAATGGTTCAAATGGCTCTGAGCACTATGAGACTTAACAACGGAGGTCATCAGTCCCCTATAACTTAGGGCTACTTAAACCTAACCAACCCAAGGACATCACACACATCCATGCCCGCGGCAGGATTCGAACCTGCGACCGTAGCAGTCGCGCGGTTCCGGACTGAAGCGCCTAGAACCGCTCGGCCACCGCGGCCGGCCCAGAATGACAGTGTGGTCCAGACTCTCATCGGACATCGCTGTTCCATCACTTTCCTGTCATTAAGAGGCGATAAATATTTTGCACTGTCGAGTTTCCGGGCGACGGAAGCTCAAGTTGAACGTAGTTATAGTCTACAAGAAGCGTTGTAATGTAAACAAGTATTCGGCGACGTGTTGCCGACTGGGACAGGTGGCACATAAGAACATGGAATTAGTTCGTCAATCAGTGCCGATGTTATTGTATGTGTCCAACGGTGCCATATTCAACATCGGCCGCATGAAAAGGGCCGAAAACATAAGGCGGACGTTCACAAGGCCAACGCCACCGTCCCACATGTCGAGGGTTAGTGGTATAACGAATCTTGAGTATCATCCCATGGCTGACAAAATATTTCAAGGCCGTCAGAAGCGATCCGCAGTTCCCGTCGGCAGTGGAAATATCTATGCAATACGTGGCAACCGCGACTCCTGATATACACTGAAGAGCCAAAGAAACTGATACATCTGCCTAATACCGTGTAAGGCCCCATCGAGCACGCAGAAGTGCCGCAACGTGACGTGGCATGGGCTCGACTAATGTCTGAAATTGTGCTGGAGACAATTGGCACCATGGATACTGCAGGGCTGTCCATAAATCCATAAGAGTATGAGGGAGTGGAGATCTCTTCTGAACAGCACGATGCAAGGCATCCCAGATGTGCTCAATAATGTTCATGCCTGGTGAGTTTGGTGGTTACCGGAAGTGTTTAAACTCAGAAGAGTGTTCCTGGAGCCACTCTGTAGGAATTCTGAACGTGTGGGGTGTCGCATTGTCCTGCTGGAATTAACCGAGCCCATCGGAATGCACAATGGACGTGAATGGATGCAGGTGATCAGACACGCTTATGTCCGTGTCATCTGTCAGAGTCATATCTAGACGTATCGAGGGTCTCACATCGTTCCAACTGCACACGCCCCACGCCGTTACAGAGCCTTCGGCTCCGGAAGCCCACATCAATGATGTTACGTTGAATGGTTCGCACCCTGACACTTGTTGATGCCCCAGAATTGAAATCTGCAGCAATTTGTGGAAGGATTGCTCTTCTTTCTCGTTGAACGATTCTCTTGTCGTCGTTGCCCCCGCCCTTGCATGATCTTTCTCCGGCTGCAGCGTTTTACCGGATCCATGATATCCACGGTACACTCGTGAAATGGTCTTACGGGAAAATCCCCACTTCATCGCTACCTCGGAGATGCTGTATTCCATCACTCGTGCGCCGACTATAACACGTTGTTCAAACTCACTTAAATCTTGATAACCTACCATTGTAGCAGCAATAACCGTTTTAACAAGTGCGCCAGACACTTATAGTCTTATATAGGCGGTGCCGACCGCAGCGCCGTTTTCTGCCTGTTTACATACCTCTGTATCTGAATACGCATTCGTATGCCAGTTTCTTTGGCGCTACACTGACATATTGCACGCTTTGCATCATTTCCAGGACTAGTAGGGAATTATGTGGCACTCGAAAACGAATCATATGGAGTCATTCGGCTGTTCTTCCAGGGTAGTTCAGAACCGTGATTCATAGCTGATCACAATTCGACGCCATTCATTAGCAGTCCAGGCTTCCTAGGCACGACACTACTCCAGCCGCAGACATTATTATTGTTGTGCAAAAGACAGGCTAAGCATTTGATGGTAATTCCGTAGTCCGACTACTTCTGGTTTTGACCAATGGTGTGGGACGACACAGAGTGTTGTAGGGAGGTCGTAGCTTGTTCTCGGATGACAGGTGCATATGTGAAGGGGTCACGATATGCTCGGTGCACAATATGGCTATCCTCCACGGTGGTGGTGAGGCGTCCAACGTTGGGCCACTGTCACATCTAAATACCCCAAAAACCGTACAATACACGATTCGACCAGGCCTGGTAACACAACACTACTTAACACGCTCAACACTAATGCACTCTGGTGACCGTTCTATGTAGCACAGAGAAATGAAACTGTAATCACTTGGATACCTGACGATAGTGTTTCCTGCATGCATCACATTTTTGGCCGGGTATTTTAATACCTACGGAATACACAAGTTGTAAATATGTTGCAATAGAGAGATAGCTGTTATACTTTTGTAAAAAGAGATTGTGGAGGGTGATATTATTTTGTGGTAATTGAGAAAGAGGTGTTTTCCACTCGTCTGGTGATGCGACTTACCGAGCATGGAACCCTTTGACCTATGGCGAGCTCGTATCAGCGACGTAAGTGGGAGGAAGGACGCTCAGAATGCGGTTGGCTCATTCCGTGAAGTGGAAGGCAGGCAACACACGCGGCGGCTGCAGGCGGCAAAGGAGAAACGAGTCCAGACGCGGCGCGCGCGGGTTTCACTTTCCGTAGCACGCGTCTAACAGCCAGGCTAACAAAACACTGTCGCTGCCTCGCGCCACGGGGCTTCCCCGACCCATTTCGCTGCCCTTCGACGCGCTCAGCCGACGCAATGTTTTTCGCGGCCACTGACTAGTGTGTTTTAGAGTACTCGCATCTTGAGATCAGTTCGGAAATAACTACTTGAGGTCTTGTGAAACAAAGATTAAACACAGCAGTCTGCGCGGCACAGGAAAGACATGTTATGTCGTTTGACCCTTGAAACGCCAAAGTGTTGGTTCCGTGACGTTGGATAATTAGGACTGCACCTGTAAAGTATTTTGTTTTGAAACACAGTCTATTTTCACACTAGCTTCCCAGTCAGCTGTGTTTTTTGTTTATTTACAACAGCTTTCGAATATACTTATAGTATTATCTTCAAGTACTCACAGGTACAGAAATGAAGCTGACCTGCAAGCGTATTTTTAAAAGCTGTGAATTACCCCGTCGTTTCAAAAAGTTTTAGGACTGGCTTAATTAAACGTAGAGAAACGTTAAGGCTGTGTCCTATATAGCCCCCCCCCCCCTCCACACACACACAGACACTGGATCACAACGCACACAAAGTTCATAAAAGCTTGTGAAACTGTCAGATAAGTCCTTCTTTGTGGTGTTGTACAACTCGTGCATCACATTGGCTCAAACGTCGGTTATATCGTCAGAGCGATTTTTCTGCAGCGTTTCGTTTTATGGTAGGTTCGCACTGATAAGAACTGGTTTCGTAACGTGTGAAGTAGTTTCCAGAAAATAATTGCGCGCATTTTGCATTTCAGTCGGGTCGCGGCAGGCGTCCGCTTGTTGCTTTTGCTCCGGATCATGGAGTGCAGGAACTATGCACACACTTTTTCCTTCTTCAAAACATTCTGCAGAATGTCTTCAACATTTGATTTCGAGACGCTGCCCAGTTTGGATTTGTGACACAACAACTTTGGCACACTACAGGGCATGTACATTACTTAATACTGTGCCTTCTCTTAACAGTCTGATTGAATGCGCATCTGTTGTTCATAGTTGTTAGTTCAAACTGCCACCGAAGTTACTGAGGTGACGTCGCTTATACTCCAGGAAAAAAAAAAAAAAAACTTGGAAACTCTTTAACGGACGACGTAATCGCGATTAAAACCAGTCATATAGGAAGATAGGATTTGTTTAATTTCAGTCTATGATAATAAGAAATGTCGTCAGACAATAGATTTCAGTGTGTTATGACCCTCCTCAGATCTGATTAAAACGGACGGAACCTCGTACCAGCCTAAGACAATTAAACCAAAGTAGTATCGTCATTCGATCTCATCCAAATTAATCTCGCATCGTCGGATGGATATAATAATATAGAGCCAAGTAGTCAACAATACAAGACCATTGTATCCACTGCGCTACTGTTCACAGCAAACTTGCCGCCGGACTGTAGCGCTCAAACTTTCTTTCGGTGTATCTACGAACGGCAGAAGTGTTTACATAACGTTTCTCTCGGCACTGTGGCCTTATTGACACTGTAATATTATATCTGTTCGATGACGCCAAACCATTTTTTTATATCTATTGAAGATTCCACTTTCGCTTGATTATATTAGGGTAATACAAGGCTTCGTCTTTCTTAATCAGATCTGAAGATCGTCGTCGTGTGCTGAAACTGATCGTCTGATGACAATATTTTTTGATGGACTGGAATTAAAGAAAAAAATTACTGCAAGTATTTCTTGTTGATGTACCACCGTATCCATTAATGTGGTAAATCTAAGACTGAAAACTAATGCCTAAGTGCCGAAGGCGAAGCCACAAAATGCATCGAAATCGATTGCAAATAAAGTAAACAGGAAAGTGTGTGGAAAATTGAAGAGTGGAAATATCAAATGTTTTCAGTGCCAAACCTTATACTTATAAAAGATTCAAAACAATTTATCTCTTTTTCCTCAAATCTTATTTGTATCAAAAACCTGAGAAGATGTTCTCATACTATAAAATTATGCTGTTCACCTCATTACTGCAAAAAATAATGAGACAAATTAGAAAATGAATCATACATTAAGAACGTTGTAGGCGCCGTATTAAGGAACTAACTGGTTCTAAGAACCAACAAGAAAGTTCCTGATTCAAGCGGTATTGATACTGAGGCTCCACGTTTCATTAGCAATAATACAAGTGCAGAAATACAGAAATAATCCTTTAATTATCAGAATTGTAGTTAGAAAAAACCGTTACTGATATCTTTTCGTTTTCTTATAAAAGAATAATATAAAATGCAAGAAAAAATTTTTCGCTGTTGACTTCTGTTTCTTACGTAACTCCATTCTTGGGATCAGATGTTGCAACGTTTATAACTGCCAACGCTGTTAAGGAATAAATGGCTTTCACTTCTCAAACATTTTTTACTATTTTTTAAACCCAAATTATCTCCTTGTATTACAAAGATGTTTTATTGATACAAGCAAAACTTACATGCACGCCGTTTACCACACAGACTGTGCATCTACTAAATGGCGGAGACGTTGACACATGGCACTCGAAATTCTGGCGGGAAGCACTACTAGGCACATCTGCTAATGAATGTTTGAAACTTTTTTTCCATGGTTTGGCACTTGGAGCAAGTTTAGGTGCGTGTAACAGAGTACCGAGAACATAGCAGCAATGTAAACGTGTTTTCTGGAAAAATGACACATGGAACGTTTTCCATTACCTCTCTTCAATCATAAAGATAATAGCCTGTGAACTCCGAAACAAAATTGTGTTTTAAGTTAAATTCCAAGCTTCTACCCAGTATGCTGAAGGAACGTACTGACTGAATAACGACGATCCGTGGATCACATGGGGATGTTATAGTGTGCAGTCCGGCGGTGTTGTTGGAGAGGATTAGGCAATCTTCTGGCACCGGGCTTCACACTCTGCCGTTCTCTCTGTTCACATCGGTCGGCACAGTCACACGGCACGTAATGTAGTTTGTGCTCTAACACCGCTGCTCCCCCCCCCCCCCCCCCCCCCCCGAATCCGTGGTTCTTGTTAGAGACGGATTGCTGCCTCGGAGTGTATAAGGAAGCACCCTTGTCGATAAAGCTCTTCGGCATTCGCCGGAAGCGATTTAAGCGGAAAACCAGTATCAGAATTAGAGGTCGAAGGAAGGAAGATTGCAGTTTAACGTCCCTTAGATGCCGGCGACATTAGGGACGGAGCAGACGCTCGGAATGGGGGAGAGTAAAGAATGAACTCGGCTGTGCTCGTGCTTTAAGTGATTTAGGGAAAACTACAGACAATCTAAATCTGTATGGCGCGATGGGGATTTGAACCGTCGTCCTTCCGAATGCGACTCCATTGTTTTAACCGAATAGATTTCAGCGAGCTGGATCCTTGAAGTTCTGTAGTACAAACGCTACCTGCTCTCCACGAAGATGCGCCCCATTTGGATAATTTCTGGGTACCTCCTTAATAGTCTCAATCACTGTCCAGAACACGTATATCCTTAACTCTTTCCTTGGTTTTTTTATTATTGATTACGATGAAACTCTTTCAAATTCCATAACAATACGTAGTATCCGATCCTTTAACGATTAATAGTACAGTGTAAAAGTGGTCGAAGAAATGGTTGGTTAATATTCAACACCCGTCTCGCTTCGAGACACTTCGTGTACACTAGCTACGTAACATTAAAAGTGACTGGAGACATTGGACTGTTACTAGTAATATGAACTTCAGTCACTTTCTCCCGGTTCATTACAACCGAAACTGATTACTCTGGAATAGAATGCCAGGCTTCAGTATCACACGCATTGTCGTTACATTGAAACACAGTAAACGCCTTTCATATGTCGTCTATTCATACATTAACGGATGCTGTAGCGCTGTTGTATACGTATAAAAGGCTTTTTCAAGAACCTACCGTGTAGATGGACACGTTCATTGAGATGATGTTAAATGTAGTAATATAGCTTTGTTCTTGATGGCAACAGAGACATTCGGTTTGTCGTCCAAACCAAAGCAAATGACTCATTTACCGATTAAATGTCGTGCAGTTAACTCTACTTAAACGAATCAGCGGCTGAGGTGAGGCGGAAACCGCATTGGATTTCCACTACCGTGTCTGAATTTCGCGTCCTGCTCAGACAAAACATTTCGGGTACGCTGTACGCAACGCTCTCAATTATTAAGCATATTTACTTTTATTTCACAAATTTCAAGCCATTTTTACTTGTTCATCAAGCGTATAATACTTAGCTCCTTTGCCGCCCGCGGTGGCCGTGCGGTTCTAGGCGCTGCAGTCCGGAACCGCGGGACTGCTACGGTCGCAGGTTCGAATCCTGCCTCGGGCATGGATCTGTGTGATGTCCTTAGGTTAGTTAGGTTTAAGTAGTTCTAAGTTCTAGGGGACTGATGACCTAAGATGTTAAGTCCCATAGTGCTCAGAGCTATTTGAACCATTTTTTGAACTTAGCTCCTTTTCGTAGTCTATGTAGTTAGCGAAATATATTGTCAATAAATCAAAGTAGCATCCAAGGTACACAACCAGTTTTCGCTCTTTCTCGGCAATGCTATTCCGCCTGTATTTTTGGCGGCCCTTCGTGTGCCATGGTATTATTGTTTAAAAACAGGAATTTTTCATCGCATTTATGTTCACTGATCTAAAACGCAGCGGTACACATAAAAGGATTTATACAAATGTGTATTTTGCCATCGATGTTTCTATCACAACTACAAGACTCTTCATCGGAAACAGTTTCACTTGTTTTAATGTTATTGTTGATAACAAACAAGAGAATGAAGGGTGTTTTCCTAAGTCTGTCATATTGCATCTGTGTCTCCTTACTTATCGTTCCGATAGAGGTCGGACTGTTCTGTAACGTCGGAGGTGAAGACGGTGGTACCATCTGAAATATAGTGGAGGTATAACGATGTCAACAAAGGCTATGGACAATGTCAGGAGCCGTAATAGAACAGAATGTATCGTCTTGGTTGCGTTTATTTTCACATGAATCATACACCTTTCTGCGTCTGAGCCTATAGTAACAAAAGAATCACATTTAGAAGGGCATAAGATCGCGTCAAGTTTATGTGCACAAGCGCATACCACAGACTAGTGTGTTTGAGTCTGACGCCAGCATACGCCAAAATTACAACGAAAATAAAAGCGATCATGATGGAAAATGTTATTTGTTAGTGTCATTCTAAAATGAATTCGAACCTCCATCTGCAAAATTTCGTAGTTTTTTGGGCATGTTTTCTGTCTCGGTATTACGGCACATGGTCTCTGATGGTTCATTACACAGTAATAATGTGATTTATTCGACGTGTTACTCCCATTATGTTTATGTCGGTGAAAAAAATGGTTCAAATGGCTCTGAGCACTATGGGACTCAACATCTGTGGTCATCAGTCCCCTAGAACTTAGAACTACTTAAACCTAACTAACCTAAGGACATCACACAGATCCATGCCCGAGGCAGGATTCGAACCTGCGACCGTAGCAGTCCCCGACTGACGCGCCTAGAACCGCACGGCCACACCGGCCGGCTATGTCGGTGAAAATACCTTCTTAACTGTAAAGAAACCAGTAATATGCAATTACCAAATCGTATAGTACAAGGCACAAAGCAGTGCAACAACCTTCAGACGGAACATGTACACTGTGAAGAGGTTGGCGTCGTTGCAGGAACAGTTCTAAATAGCAACGTTGTGCAACTCTTCCATTGCTTTCAGTAAACCCACGCACCACAGACGTATCGGTCAACCCTTCATCAGTAAATCTATCTATTATGTTGTGTATGTCCGTTACCGTAGAACTGTAGAGAGAAAGAGAGAGAGAGAGAGAGAGAGGAGAGAAGCGAGCAGTACTGAATGTAAGCTTGAGGCGATGAGGAAAGGACGTTTCTGTTGTCAACAGCAATTCCTCTGAATGGAAGAAACAAATTTGTTTCCAAGCAAAAGTCACACAGTATACCGTCGACATTTGCACTGTTATACTGACGTTTTCAAAGCAATACCGATATAAAGATAAAAGGGGGTGAGAAATCGAATGAGCTGCAACTAGTCTGTAGCTAGCCACCGGAGGCCACAGGTTCCTTAGACCAAAATACTTAGCAATTATCCCTGAACAGCCTCCGAAATGTTGTCGGTGTTAGGTACATCCGGTAGAATATAACGTGACACAAACGAAGCCGATATATCCTTTTACTACACAGCTACCCCTCTCGTGCTCACACCATTGTCGGGACATTTTCGCAACAATCTTGATAGTCCTGTCGACGGTGCACTGCCTCTCGGTTTCGAGTTGACGTAATCGCAGGAGCAGTCGTCTGTCTGAGACGCCGGGGGCGGCGCGCCGCTGCGACGCGACGGCTCGCGCGACGCGGACTCACCTGTGCAGCTGCCGGCCGGAGAGAAAGGTCCAGACGCTCGGGATGAGCGCACGTGAGGACGAGTCCGACTAACGAAACATGAATGCCGGCCCAAAATATGCAGTGAAAGTATTTATACGGAGACGCGTGGCCGGACAATGGGATGAGACGGCGGTGGTGCGCGGTGGAGGGGAGCGGGAGCGCGCCTGCCGTGGTGGGGCCGCGCCGCGCCAATGAGGCACAGCTTCCCGCGTCTGGAGTCTGCACGTCTCTGCCGGTGCGCGGCTGCGCGGCCGACCTCGGCAGGCAGAGGCTGCTGGCGCTGCCGGGGCGCGCTGGACCCTGGCAGGCCCTCTTATCCTGAATCTGAGGTGCCGGTCCTTCCGGGGGTAATATTGTAACGACTCACGAATTAAAAAGCTTAAACTCAGAATCACTTGCACAGCACTGTGACATTCATACTAAACAACGCGTTGTATAAAATCCTCTAGAAATTCAGACCACGTCAAATTTAACTCGAGCTTTCGGAGAATATCGGCATTTCCTTAGTCCAGAGATGGCAGCCACCTTTCTCTTTTTCCTCGCGTTCATCCAGTGTCTTCACGAGGTCGGCATTTTAATTTGTGGTAGTGGTAGAGGGCTACCCGCCAGGGTAGCCGAGCGTGCTAAAACGCTGCTCCCTGGACTCGGGTAGGTGCGCCGGCCCCGGATCGAATCCGCCCGGCGGATTAACGACGAGGGCCGGTGTGCCGGCCAGCCTGGATGTGGTTTTTAGGTGGTTTTCCACATCCCGCTAGGTGAATACCGGGCTGGTCCCCACGTTCCGCCTCAGTTACACGCGCTGCCGACACTTGAAACACGTCTGCACTATTTCACGATTTACACTAGACGCAGACAGTTGGGGTACACTGATTCCGTCCCTGGGGGGTACGGGGTGGCGGCAGGAAAGGCATCCGGCCATCCCTAACACTAAACCCTAACACTAACATTGCCAAATCCGTTGTAACCACGCCGACCCTGCGATCGCTGTGGGACTATGGCGTAAGCGAAAGAAAGAAAGAAAGAAGGGGTAGGGGGTCACTGGATACCATTCCTGTCATCAACCCAACCCCTCCCCCCTTCACTCCCACTCCCTTACTTGCCACTTCCTCGCTCTCTCCCTCCCTCCCAGGACGAAGGGCCCATTAATTCACCTAGTGTGATGGGGCAAACCGCCTAAAAACCACATCATCCAGGCTGGACAGAACATCGGCCCTCGAAGGTCAGTCCGCCAGGCAGATTCGATCTGGGACCGCCTTACCTAATCCCGAAAGCAGCGTGCTAACACGCACAGCTATCTTGGCGGCTTATCCATCGCAAAGCAGTATAGTGCTCAAACCAGCCTTCCAAAAAATTTTCTCGTTCCCAGAATGAGATTTTCACTCTGCAGCGGAGTGTGCGCTGATATGAAACTTCCTGGCAAATTAAAACTGTGTGCCGGACCGAGACTCGAACTCGAGACCTTTGAGTCGTGCTGGGGTAGCTCAGTTGGTAGACCACTTGCCCGCAAAAGGCAAAGGTCCCGAGTTCGAGTCTCGGTCCGGCACACAGTTTTAATCTGCCAGGAAGTTTCAATTTTCTCGTTGTTCAGACCGTGTCAGATTGGAATGAAAACACAAGCTCCAGGAGATTACCACCACTTCTTCGTCAGTAGATGCAGCCACCTCCTGACGAAGAAGTTCGTGGAGTTGTAACTCAGATTGGACGCAGTGCGGCACACAGAAGATTCTACATAAAAATGCTGCTGCGAAAAACTTTGAGGTCCAACCTTTGGTTTGAAGACAGGGTTACTTATTTCAAACTCACCATTTAAGCAGATGATAGTTTGAGAATAGCGCGACTGTTCTCGTAAACATCATTTAACAAACTACTGCAACCAGCTTCACTTTCTGAACGAATGACTTATTTCGCCATAACTATTTTGGCATCAGGGCCATTCCTCAGATGGCAGCGATGATATCTCGTAAAAATTGGACAATATTTTTCTTTTTAGAAGATCAATAATGCAGACCAGTATGCTCTAATGTGAAAGAAAAACCTTTGCTTAAGACAAAAATTTGAAATTTGTACA
The DNA here is from genome assembly GCF_023898315.1 of Schistocerca nitens. NCBI lineage: Eukaryota > Metazoa > Arthropoda > Insecta > Orthoptera > Acrididae > Schistocerca > Schistocerca nitens. The sequence continues at coordinate 360,506,714 of NC_064621.1, forward strand.
GGAAATTCTCTGGCCATCCAAATTTACGATTTCTGTGAGTTACTTGAAACGCTCAAGGCAAATTCTTGGAATGTTCGTTCAAACAGAGTACGAGCGACTTCCATTCCATCCTTTCTTAATCCAAGATTGCGTTGGAGGAACTTGTCCACTGGGCGTTAAACCCCAGTCTTCCTTCTACTTTCCAAATACTCCCTCTCTTCCCTCCCCCCCTCCCCCCCTCCCCCCAGGCCCTGCACACAAACGGAAATTTATCTTGCCATCACCTTTAGATTTAATTTGCCACTCATGCGTCGTGTTGTTAATGATAATACCAGTAACAATAAAATTCAATAATACAGCACTCTCCCCATTAAGGGGATTAATGCGGATATAAAAACTGCACGAAAAATCCAAAAACGTGGATAATAGAAAAAAAACGCACATCTTTTTTATCTGAAACTGCTATTCATTGTATTTACAAAGCATGCTACATGTCACATTTGACATTCCGCTACTTACATGTTACTCACCGGAAACAACGCGTTGAAATTTTTCAGTCCTTAGCTCCTAGGAAAGGGCTGTGTAAATAGATGGACAAGAAATCGGCTGCGCTCATGTTACAAGGGCGAAGTCCCTGTAATTTCCCGAACATGGAAAGGAAAAGAACAGAAATATATTTAAGGGAGGCAAATATTGGGCTTTTTGTTAGTGTCTTTTACAAGTGACAGAATAAAATTCGGTAGTAGGCTACTTCGAAGGTTTCTTGTCAACAAGGTGTGGTACCTAGTTTCATTTTTACTCCTCTAGCATACCAAGTATGATGTCTATGCGATATACTTTAAATATATCGTCCTCTACGCAGTGTGCTGAGGCAATGATACAGCTGTTTGGATGTCTTCCTCCTCGCGGAGACAAAGGGCGACACCACAGAGAACAGTTTCAGTTCGTCAGCTCGTTGACTTATACGCTTTTGTTTTGAGCTCCACCATACATAATTAACAGCCGTTACGAGAGACCTAAGCATTTGAATATTATTGTTGAGACGGATACTAAAGTCAAACCTAACTAATACAGTATACGAATGCATGCTTGGAGCTGTGTTACCTTCCGTGCTTGGAGCAATGAGAAACCAAATAGGTAAAAACGCTTCTCCTTTCTCTAATTCTGTGTTAATTAACCAATTTAAAATTTTGTGCCCCCAGATTAACCGGCCACAGGGTGACGAAAGTAACTGACAGTTTTCTAATGTTCTACTATATCCTCTTCACCCATGCAAATAGGCGACACGGTAATTAATTGTTTGTAAGTATAAAAAGCGTGAGACTCGCGACATTATATTGTCGATGGCAGATAATATTTTTATGTACAGATAATTTTCAGTTGTTGCCACGAGAAGGAATTTATATAATAGTAAGGTTTTGCGTTAAGAGTGATATGTGTCACTTACCCTGTTCAAAATACATGTAGCAAAAGCTCTAAAACAATGAAAAAATAAATACAGAGAAATGAGTATAGATAGGTGTCCGGAACAGATCAAAAAGCTCAACCCCTTAAGTAAGTGATCATGATGATAACGATATGGGTGAAACCCACTCGTAAACGCCGCAGGTTTTGGACGACCACTTCGAGATTGCCAACGCAAATGATGATGTAGAATATATGACACGAAAACTACAGGAAACAAAGTATCTTCCAGTAGGGGTGGAACTACGCAGCATCCAACTCGATACAGAGGAGCCGGCCGGAATGTCCGAGCGGTTCTAGGCGCTTCAGTCATGAACCGCGCGACCGCTACGTTTGCAGGTTCGAATCATGCCTCGGGCATGGTTGTTTGTGATGTCCTTAGGTTAGTTAGGTTTAAGTTGTTCTAAGTTCTAGGGGACTGATGACCTCAGAAGTTAAGTCCCATAGTGCTCAGAGCCATTTGAACCATTTTTTTTTATACAGAAGAAACTGCGGCTTGCTGGAGTTATACATATCTAAGAGTAGAATTTGATACCACACGTGAAGGCGTTGAAGAAATAACTTCCGGAGTAGCGAAACAGGAAAGAAACGGAAATGCGTTATATATCAGTCTTTAATGAAAAATTTCTTGTTATATGTGGCAGAGACATGGAGATTTACGGAGAGTAAGAAGAGGAAGTTGGACCTCGCCAAGTAGATGTGTTCAGAAGGTCATAGAAGAAAGGAAATACGTAACAAAGAGGTTCGATTACGAACGCATGTAGAAGAGTCGTTAAAAACAGACAACGAACGTAAACAGTTATCGAACGGCCGGTAATTTGGTCCCGATAAATTGTTACAGATGTAGGGTTCTTTAGTTTTAATGGGCTTACAGTATCATGTTTATTTGCTGTTGTGCTGTTCTTCGTGGAGTGCTACCCTATTTGATTTGGGAGTTGGGTTTGTTTTGTCTAGTGTAGGCCTGAACTGGTTAGGAAGTTCCACAGCAACGAGGGCACTGAGTAAGATACAGCAATGAAGACAATAGGTAAGATCTTTTCAATTATTTGCCATGGTAACTATTAAGCGAATGTACAGATTATTTCAAAAGTGTATTCGTAGGTTCTGCGAAGTTAACTTGCAATTAATATGCGTCCAGACTCGCAAGAATATGCCTCCGCGTGACAAAATGAAACTGCACTTCTTGTTAAATGGAAACTGATTATAATGGGTTAGTACAAAAGCCCGTAGCATTTTAAGAAACACAACAGATACATATAACAGAGGTTTTAGTCATCAATAATATATTCTTCGTCTCTATTTGCAACTGCCAACGCTGGGGTAACTTTTCTATTCCGTGACTGAAGGAATCACATGGCTTTGAGGCGAAGAACTCGTCGAACCATTTCCGGGGCGTATTTCATCCGGAAAGGAAATTCCCTGAAGGTTGTTCGATAAAGAGCGGAAAAGGTGAAAATATGAGGGGGGCAAGATAAGGTGAAATAGATGGGTGCGGAATGACTTCCAAACCAAACTCTTGTATAGTGTTTTTTGTCAGTCTAGCAGAATGCGGACGCGCTTTATCGTGGAGTAGCATCACTTCATGCAGTCTTCCTGGTCGCTGTTCTTGGATTTCGTCTCAGATGTTGAAAATAAATATCAGCAGTGATGTTTTCACCTCGGGGAAGCAATTCGTAGTACACAGCACCATCGCTGTTCCACCAAATGCATAACATTATTTTTTTAGATGCACTCAGGTCTTTGTGAAGGGAGTTGCTGCTTTGTTTGGGCTCAACCATTCCTTTCTTTTCCTTACGTTAGCTTAAAGACACCGTTTCTCGTCACCAGTAACGATACAGTGTAGGAATGGTCGGTATTACTCACATGTCAATTGATGACAAGCAAGCAGAATTGTACATATGGCCCTCCTCTGATTTTTGTAATTTTGTCTTAAAGTATGCGGCATCCATATATCCGATTTTTAACCTTTCCCGCTGCATGCAGATGTAGCACGATGGTAGAATGGTCACAGGTTATCACATATGACAATTTTCGAGTACATTGACGTGGATCATTGTGGATTAGCGCCTTAAGACGTGGAACTTCACCAATGTCAAAATGATCCTCCTTAAAGCGCGAAAACCATTTTCTTGCTATGCTCTGTCCAATAGTATTATTCCCATACACAGCGCAAATGTTTTTGGCTGCCTCCGCTGCTGTAACCCCTCTACTGAACTCAAACAGGAGAATATGTCGGAAATGTTCCGATTTCTCCACTTGGTACTCCATTTTCTAACGTCCACAGCTCCACTCACTATCTCCAAATGACAATATGTAAATGCAGATAGCATAAGTGAACTACAAATAAAAAATGACAGTCGATAAATAAACCCATAGAAGCCGGAATATGAACATGCAAAGCAAAAACACTACGAAGCTGATTGTAGAAAACTTTATCTTTTCCATCCGTCGTATTGTAGATTCAAACTTTTCATCTCTTCCTGAGCTGTCAATCAGTCAGTGCCTCGCTAGAAGCAATGTGTATATCTATTACGTGTGATTTTCAGAAATTTTTCTTTAAACTACTTGGGTCCATGCGAGACACTTCCTTTACAACATTTACTTAAAGTAACTGCATGCTGATTCGCGCCGTATTGAACACACGTAGAAGCCGAATGAAGCGTAAATCCTATGAGATGGCACAACCAGTTAATTGAATTCGTTGAATTTTGCAATTTCAAACTACGTACAAGAGTGGCCGTCACGAAAGTAGACATATCTAGGTCACATGTGCTCCATGTAATTCGCAGACGCTAAACGCCTGTGATTCGCCGGCCTCATAGTTTTGTTGACACATGTAAACTGTTAATAGCGCAGTAGGTCATCGCCAACTGGATGTTCAGTCTTTCGGTGTGATATCGTGTGTTCAGGTATATTTTCAGTCTATTTTGGAACGGTGCACTGATGTGTATTTGGTAGTGAATGAAATGCAGGACCAAGGGCCTACGTGCAGTGCTACCCCAGTTGGTATGCATACTGGGCGTAAAGACATTCGAAAAAAACTAAGGTTGTCATATCGAACGTACTGAAGATCTTTTCTGATGTTGTCGACAACTAAGAAACCAGGGATAATATAAATTTAGCACAAGTTCATAAAAATATTTCCGAATCGACTGTATTCCACATTAACATTGCAGTAACATCGGCAGAATCTTTAGATGTGTGATGTATTTTGATTCTGCAAGAAGGGGATGTAAATCAAATAGGAAATTTGACGATTTTGATAAGAAGTTAGCACACAGAACTCTACATCGATACTACAACAGAGTAGAATATTCGACGGCTTGAAAAATACGGAGTGATCTCCATGAAAAAATTAATTATTCTGGCTAAGAGATCTCCATTCTTTGTCTTCTCTGCTTACTTTGTTCTAGATTCAGAAAGGGTAATGACGGACAAAACTTTTTGTTGGAAAGCAGAGACGTTGCAGCAGCAAGAACGAAGTTTCTAGTAAAATGCATTTATTGCATGCTGAGAACAATATTCTTGTAGTACACTTCGATAAATCTTGGGTTCCACAAAAACACACACAAAAATATATTTTTCTTTACTTCAACGGAATTATTGGCCTGAAAGTGCCTACAGTTAAGTTTGTGCAGCGTGTATCGGTGATCTGGGTGAGGGGTACAGTGACAAAATGTCCGTAATAGCTGCAAATAAAAACTTTTCGAGAGGTAAGGAATATTCTGGGTCGTATTAAGTCGAGCCGTCGGAACTAAACTCCTGGCGGTGGCACACACGTACTCGAGCGCTGTCGCTTACGGAGTCTCTCGGAAATAAAATGCGTTTATACGTTACAAGATACACTGAAGCGCCAAAGAAACTGGTATAGGCTTGCGTATTCCAATACAGAGATATGTAAATAGGCAGAATACGGTGCTGCGGTCGGCAAAGCGTATATGAGACAACAAGTGTCTCGCGCAGCTGTTAGATCGGTTACTGCTGCTACAATGGCAGGTTATCAAGATTTAAGTGAGATTGAACGAGGTGTTATAGTCGGCGCACAAGTGATGGGACACAGCGTCTCCGAGGTAGCGTTGGAAGTGAGCATTTTCCCGTACGACCATTTCATGGGGGTACCATGAATATCAAGAATCCGATAAAATATCAAATGTCGGACATCGCTGCGGCCGGAAAAAAATCCTGCGGGGACAGGATCTTCGCCGACTGAAGAGAATCGTTTAACGTGACAGAAGTGCAACCCTTACCCAGATTGCTGCAGATTTCAACGCTGCGTCATCAACAAGTGTCAGGGTGCGAACCATTCAACGAAACATCATCGATAAGGGCTCTCTGAGACGAAAACCTACTCGCGTACCTTTGACGACGGCACGAAACAAAGATTTACGCCTCCCCTGGGCCCGTCAACACCGATATTGTACTGTTCATCACTGAAAACATGTTGCGTGGTCGGACGACTCTCGTTTCAAATTGTATCGAGCTTATGGACGTGTACGTGTATGGAGACAAACTCATGAATATATGGAGATTGCAAGTAAATAGGGGACTGTTCAAGCTGGTGGAGGCTCTGTAATGTTATGGGGCGTGTGCAGTTGGAGTGATATGGGACCCCCTCGATACGTCTAGATACGACTCCGACAGCTGACACGTAATAAGCTTCCTGCCTGATCACCTGCATCCATTCGTGTCCAATGTGCATTCTGACGGACTTGGGAAATTCAGCAGGACAATGCGACACCCCACACATCTAGAATTGCTACAGAGTGGCTCCAGGAACGCCTTTCTGAATTGAAACACTTCCACTGGCGTCCAAACCCACCATACATGAACAGTATTGAGCATATCTGGAGTGCTTTGCAACGTGCTGTTCAGAAGAGATCTCCATCCCCTCGTACTCTTACAGATTTGTGGACAGCCGTGCGGGATTCTTTGCGTCAGTTGCCTCCAGCACTACTGCAGACATTAGTCGAGTCAATGGCACGTCGTGTTGCGGCACTTCTGCGTGCTCGCGGGAGTGCTACACGATATTAGGCATGTGTAAAAGATTCTTTGGCTCTTCAGTGTAAAATAATGATGTGTCAGATATTGACAAAGTTTCTACGAAGTCCAACAGACCGCAAATTCATAAGTGACGACATTTTTCGTTACACAGGCGGAACAGATTCATACCTCTTACGGTGTTTTTTTTATCGCGAAATACTTTACTGTTTTCACGATAAAATATGTATCGCATGCATCTGTAATCTTTGAGAATTTTCACATATTATTTTCAGTCCCAATATGTTGATGGTTCCCTTTTTCTCTATGTGTTGAAATAAAAAAAATATTTTTCTTCAAAATTTCTTTTAACTTTAGTTTTAACTATTAATTTTTTTCGTAGCAGCTCGTAAGAACTATCTTTTGGACAGTGCCCTATCATATTGTATACTTAAAATAGTAATATCTAATATTCTTTCGGAAGTTTTACTAATAATTGAAATTATCACCACCTGGAATGCCATGGGACGGTGAGCTGACCTCGAGGTGCCTATTTCCGTGACGGTCGTTATAGCAAGAAATATTATTTATTTGCATGAAATTAGGTTTCAGACAGGGCAAGGTAAATAGACGGCAGCTGTTGTGGACGAGCGCTGCTTTCTGAGACTGAACTGGCATATTACTGGAATGTGTCATAACACGGTGATTTCTATTTACAATATTAGACAGAATTTACACTTTTTACTTTTATTCTGGTCTTAATGGTTCAAAAAAGTACTGGTTTAATTATTGTGCAATTCAGAGTAAGTGATTGCATATCTGAGGGAACGTCCACATCTGCATCGCTTGGGTCTATAAGCCGAAATTAAACGCACCACTCAGTTCTTGTTCAGATTCTCGATGAATCATTATTTATCATTTAACGTTTGAACAGTAGCTACGCAACGTGCATTTTCAGTTGCGCTCAAGTTATTCTAACTTGTGTGTCCGTGACTATTCTGTTGCAAATGCGTGGTCAGATATCGTTTCCAATTTGTTTTCCGGAGTATAAATTTTCATATTTTACTGCATAAATTAATAGTCAGGGCTTTAACTAACTGCTCGTGGTAGTACACCTTTTTTCTGCACCCATCTTGGAAAGTTGCCGTCACATATTGCATACTGTGCAATGGTAGTTGTGCAGTTGGTTTATCGAAACTACTTTAATTCATCGTAATGTTAAATGATGATTACGTGCTGCCTGCCGATACGTTAAGCGTACTGTTTAAATGGATTTAAGACAAACGTTGATAAGTTCACAGGCTTCAAACTGAACATTATTTATGTCGTATGTAAAATACAAATATCTCAGACCATGGTGCGAAGATTCCAATGGGTGGAGTGTTCTATAAAAACTTTCATGTTGCGCTGTACCGGCCGGCAGCAGCTATTAACGCAAACGAGACAGCAATGACTCAGACTTAAGGCAGCTATTGGAAATCCAAGTCGCCACTTTTAACCCTTGCAGGTGTCAACAACGAATCCGTCCTCTTGGGAATATGGTGCTTTCAAGCTAATATAGTGGCACTCAGTACCGAACAGGTAATAATAGTAACTTAAAACAATAATTACTCTCGATAGCATGTAATGCAAATTAGCGAATATTGTAATACCGCTGCTGACACTGTTTTTTAATATATTATATATGCGAGGGTCGTCCACAAAGTAAGTTCCGTTTCTATTTCTATCCGCGACAGTGCTACGATCGCGTTTCCGAGCATGCACGGCAGTTACTCTGACTCAAGGAGCAGACACGTACACAATTTTAAGATCGCATCTGCCGTCGTGTGCTTCATAGTGCTTCTTTATAATGTCAGCCGTAATTGAAAATGCCGCCGCGTGTGAAATCAGATTGAAACGTCCCCTTTGAACATTTTATACACGACTGTGCTTAAACTGACACACAATATTTTGTTAGCGCAACGCAATCTGACTTTCAGAATTCCCTACAAAAGAATGGCCCTGACTAACATTAAACTATACCTTTCACAAATCACTTACCTCACAAAAATCTTCGCTACTCAAGCTACTGCAATACAGCGAGCGCCACAACTGCCAGCTAAATAAAAGATTCAAACTATGGAAGGCACTAACTACTGATAGGGATAGTTAGCAAATGAAAGATATTAATAGAGAACAAACAATGTATTTACCTTGATATCATATATATATATATATATATATATATATATATATATATATATATATATATATATATATATAGCAGTTCATAATAAAATTTCAAAACTCCGCCATCTCTCTCCCCACATCCACCGCTGCTGGCGGCTCACCTCCAACTGCGCAACGCTACGCGCTGTTCACAGCCAGCTGCCTAACACTACAATGGCAAGTATTACAACAATGCAAAGCAGCCACAGACTGCACACAGCACAGCCAGTGATTTTCATACAGAGGTGGCGTTACCAATAAAAAAACCTAAACAGCCTACTTACATAGCCCCCATGCTCCCCACAAAAAATTTTACAAATTGGTTTGGGCAGTGGCCAATACAGATTTGATAAAATTTTTCATAATTACAATAACAAAGAAATCAAATGCACACACTTATTGATACAATGTTGGTCAAAAGCTAAACTTTCTCACAGTCCATAAAGACAGTCCTAATCGTTCATCACAGTAAAATATCAGTTTTTTTCTCAAAGTCTGAGCAGTAAAAGAAAATGCACACGGAAGTAGTGGATTTCCATGCAGTCTTGAAGAAGTAGCGTTGTCCTTCCAACGGAAAGACAGTGCTGACTCTCAACATGCAGACAGGTAATGCGCCACAACAGAGCAAACGCACAACAGAGTCATTCGAAGTGTTGAAGACTATTGGTAGGTAGGTCATCACAGAGCAGACCCACTGTAGTCCTGGTAGAGATTACGGTATTGGTGGGCCACCAGAGGCGCAGACCCACTGCAGTCCTTGTAGAAATAATGGTACTGGTGAGTTAGCAAAGACGCAGACCCACTGTAGTCCTTGTAGAGATTACGGTACTGGTGGGCCACCAGAGGTGCAGACCCACTGCAGTCCTTGTAGAGATGGCCAGCAGCCATCTGTTGTGACTGTGCAGGTGCACAATCACCATTGAAGAGTCTTGCGGATAATATAGCAAGTCCATAACCACCACTTGTGCACTCACAAAGTTTTTGGATTTGTCCTTAGAACCAGCAATGCTGTTATCCAGTCCCTTGCTGAATTATTAACACATGTGCAAACACTAACAGTCCCTACTTCTCACATATTGTCCATATACTATGACCAACAGAAACGTGTGCAGTGAAATGATACTTAATTTGAAGAACTGGTGTCAATTACAATATTATAACATGAGAATACAATTACAAAGGTACAAAATACATCATTAAAGAACATAACAATACAGATAAAATTTGTAGTACAGGTTTTACAACAGAATAGAAATAAACATATACATCAATGTTACAGGAATTATGAGATAAGTAGATACATAAAGATCAGAATAAATTTTGAAACATCAACTTCACACATGAGCATTAAAACAGAACAGAATAAATAATGTCTAAACATCTTTACAAAGAAAATAACATAGTAGTTGAAAAATTCTAAACATAAGTCTTATCAGATAAAAATATAAAGACAGGAAAAAAACATAAATACCCAAGGGTACACAAACATATAGCGGAACAACACAAGGAAAGGACAGGGTTTCTTTTACTGCAGTATTTTGTAAACAAAACCCTCTTTACTTCTCGGAGATCTCCCTTCGTTCTTCATTATTTCCAAAAGTCCTATCTATACCTGTTTTCTGTACTTTTCTCTTATAGCCTCTCAATGCATTTCTTCCAATTCATCGCAACGCAGTCTCTTATATAGTCTACCCCCTCTTAAGCTAACTTAAATCTACTGAGCTCAGATGCTAAACTAAGGAACGAGGCAATGCAGCAGCACAAAACAATTAACACAAACAGCAATGATAAAAAATACAAAAGGCAAAGCAAGCAGCATAAATTACAACTAATATAAGGCAATGAGCAGCAAACAAGAAAAATAAATCAGTAGTAAAACTGGCTTAAAAGAATAATACAAAGTGAAATTTAGTAGCACTATGCATGGCAAACAGCAGCGGCATCTAAACATTACAAAGCGCAAGCAGAAAAAATAGTACACTAAAGACAACAATGCAGATAAGGGAAATGTCTGTTCACATCTTAATGTCTATGTAATTAAAGTGGTGCACCACAAAAACTAATTCTACAAAAAATTATTAAGTACTAGAAAAGAAAATTATGTATGCAGTTCCTGTGAAGATAAATGTCTTTTTGTGCTCCCTCATTTGTTTGAAAAAAATTATTATTTACTCGATCTGTAGACAGAAAATATTTATATTAGTACATCTATAAAATTTTATTTTAACCAATGCTGCAGTGCAGCTAGAAACTAGATATTAAACAAAATGAGTAAACAAATACATAAAGCAAGCCATATGGCATTTCTCTCAATTAGCAAGACAATAGCTGTGAAATGTTTCTCATCGTTTCATTAGGCATGTTACGAAATATCATAAATTAAGAGCTCCACAGTGTAATCATATGTTTTCAAGTTCGACCGTGTCGTTTTTGCGATGCTTTCTACAAAGGAACGTCAATAGCGAGGATAATGGCCTCTTTTTTTCTCTGCCTAATGGCTTGTTCTCAAGGCGGCTGGCACACCTGGCCGCTCACAACGCATTACATCACGGTCACTTACCTTTCTTACCGAAATATTTATGACAGCAGTTTCCGCTACAAGAATTGGCGTTACAAATGTGTAGAAACAAAATTCTATAAATATAACAGTGCCCAAAAAATTTTCGCCGGCATTGTGATACATTCACGCAGGTACATACATTTCATAAACCTTAAAGTACGATCCTTGGTTTCCAACAACCTTTTTCACAAACCAGAGTCCCTAACCACTGCTCATTATTCCTTACCTTATTCGTCGACACTTCTTCAATATTTTATGATAACAGATACATAGCATACTCAAATAACTCATATAGCATCAGCTTATTGATCATAAACATACCGCAACAGCATAATACACATAGTCATCGTAATAATAACATCATAACACCTCAGTCAAATGTCAAAAACGTCGTAGCTTCCTCCAATAATTTCAAAACCTAAAAAAAATTCTCTGCTCATGTCAAAAGTTTCATCCACCTCAAACGTACTTTAAAAATCATGATCCCATACCAAATACATCATTCAAAGCTCTCATAGTATCACAATGGTTCTGAAAATTATGAAGGGTTCACACAGTACACACAAAATAAAATTTCATAAGTGTGAAGTTATCCAGCTGTGTAATTGTGTAAACATCTGTCACTGACGTAGAAAAAAAATGTTTCTCTCAGTTAAATGATCAGATAGCTGTGTAATTCTGTGTTAGAGAAATATGGTACCGATGTGTAAAGTTGTATAAGCAAATACCATATTAGCTAGGGCTCCTTGTGCTTGCCACACACATGGTACACAAAGTAAGCGTGTACTCCCCTGAGGATTAATGTAATTATACCCTCAGGTGTTACAGATTACAGCAATGGAATGAAATGTATCATGGAAAACTTTCTTTGTAATTCAAAAATCTTGGAAAATAAATGGCTTAAGTACAAAATTAATCTCTCAAATGCGTGTCCTGTAGCGCTAAATGTGCGTCTTGCTGTAAGATAATTCTGTGGAAGTGTCGTAGTTATCGTCCTCTGTAAGCAAAGTTCTGCTGAAGTCAATATACTTACCTCATCATAAACGAAAGTGAAATGCTTTGCGTATGGATACCGTAGTTATTACGTACCTTACCGTGATCAAGAAAGTACTATAATGTAACGTATTGTTGTGCTACGAAAAAGGCTGTCTCATTTTAGCTATACCACAAAAGTTACTACTAAAACATGTTTTACTTTCCAGAATAATACAGAAAAACTGTGCAGAAATAAAACAGAAACACTGCAAGAGCAACATTGTATATTGTCACTCATTAGTAGCGTCATGATAAAATCGTGTAGCTGTCACATAAACTAACCACTGTGTCATCTGGTATTTCACAGAAAGTACTTTAAATCCAGAATGTATTTTCAAGTAAACCAAAATGTTGCATTAAAATCTCATTAGCAGTACTGGTAAATGTTCTAAGTATGTGAGCCTTATAGTCGTTACGTAACCGTGCAACCAACAAGCAAGAATGTACACACACAATAACACTGTGTCGTCTGTTCACAATAACAATGCATTCGTAATTTCTGTTTAAATAAGTTCTCTTGGTTCTTGACTGGATATTTAACTTCAAACATTGTTGCATATTAACAGATTCTAAGTCTGACAAAGCATACTAGCAATGTAAAGTGAAAAGTTATACGGCAAAGACAAAGTTAAAAAGCAGATTATCTTTCAATAAACGGTTTTACATGTGAAATGTGGTGCAATGTTTTATTCTTCATAGTACTCAGAGTTTCAACTTGAACGCAATTATCATGCGGTATACGTCGGTAAAGAATACTGGGATTTTTCTCAAGGTTAGCGTCTATGTTATTTTTCTCTGAGCCAGCCGGCGCATGCGGCTGCCTGCGGTGCGAGTCATTGTCTGTCCCTTTGTTGGCGCGCGTCGTTATTGGGATTAGGAGACCTAACTTCTACAAATTCACCGTGACGAGAGGGCCCTGCCCTGTTTAAATCCCGCCAGTTCTGATGCAATTCAGGTCTGTCGTTACGATCACATCGTCTGTCGTCATGTTGGTAGTTCCTGTAGTTTCTTTCTTGTCGGTTAAGTGGTGGAGAATTTCTCCCTGAATCGTAACTGCGCGCTGGACCGTTGCGTCTAAAGTTATTCTGTCTCCCGTAATAATAATTATTTTGGTTCCCATACTGTCTGTTTCTCTGATTGTCTCTGTAAAAACTCCGCCATCTTTCTCCCCACATCCACCACTGCTGGCGGCTCACCTCCAACTGCTCAACGCTACGCGCTGTTCACAGCCAGCTGCCTAACACTACAATGGCGAGTATTACAACAATGCAAAGCAGCCACAGACTGCACACAGCACAGCCAGTGATTTTCATACAGAGGTGGCGTTACCAATAAAAAAACCTAAACAGCCTACTTACAAGATCTGTGATACGTTTTCTAAATACAAAGGAAGTTAAACCAAAGGAAATTCATCGGCAACTCTACGAAGTTTAGGGACAATATGCTATGAGTGATTCAATGGTTAGAAGATGGGTCAGACTCTTCAATGAAGGAGTGCACGATGAAGAATGAAGTGGACGCCCGTCTGTGGGTACTGATGAACTGGTTCACACAACTGAAGAGACGATTAAGCACAACAGTAAGTTTACACTTAGTGCCCTTGCTATGGAAGCTCTTACACCTAAAATCTGTCCTTGGTGGTCAACACTTCAGCAATGATGACGAGCGGAAAAAACATGTTACCACAAGGTTGAATACACAGGCGCCAACCTCCCATGAAGAAGGCATACAAAAACTTGTCCCACGCTATGACAAGTGCCTACAAAATTTGGGGAGCTATGTAGAAAAGTAGTTTAACAGTCGTAGATTTTTGTACAATAAATATTTTTTATGTATCTATAAACGTTTGTTTTATATAACCAAACGGAACTTAGTTTGTGGACATACCTCGTACATGTATATATATTACTGAGAATATCCCATCCACCGGTATATCCGCACCCACACATACCTTTAGTAGTAGGAATATACCGGGTGGTCCAGCTGAAGTTTCGAATGAGATTATCTCGAAAACTATACATCGGGTAAAAGTAGTGGGTAAGACAAGTTTGTAAGCTCAAAGGGGGACATCAAATGATACTACACGTTACCCCCAGCCCCCGCCCCCTTGGGTTGGGCGGGAGGTAACTTTTAAATCTTAAATGGAAACCCCCATTTTTTATTGAAGATTCGGATTCTCCATAAAAAAGTAATCAAGTTTTGTCTGAAACATTTTATTAAGCCATTGACAGATGGCGCTGAAATCGAGAGAAATTAAAATTGCGGAAGAACTCCTATTTATTTAAAATGATCCGAGAAGGACGCATCAAATCGATACAAAATGTGCACCAATTCTTTCATCACGCCAAATTAAGCATTTTTTTTAACCCTACTCACTACAGTTTATGATGGAGGGAGGCTGAATGGTATTAAAATCTCGTTAGGGAACTCCTCACAATTCCATTACTCACCCGACTGTGTCGCTACCGTGGCCAAACTGCGAACTATGGATCAGTATAAAGGTCGGTGCAATGCGATCAGACGTCACTTCACTTTCAGATTGTGAGCCGTGAACATCAACTGACGAAACATGGCTCACAATCCTCCTACAGAGATTGTTGATATGATGCTAATTTTAGGTGAATGCCGTAACAATTACACTGCAGCTGCGCAATTGTATGCGGATCGTTTCCCAAACAGACGACATCCAAGCGAAAACATTATTCGAAATGGCACTCAACGAGCTCGAAATGGATACATGCACCATCCACCTCGTCACCATGAACGCAATGAAAATGATGCTCGTACCCTTATCGTTCTCGCCTGTGTTCAACTGGATCCCTAAATTAGTAGTCGAGCGATTCAGAGACAAACTGGAATACCGAAATCACCTGTTTTGAGGATTTTGAAGACACATAAATACCATGCGTATCATATCACACTGACACATGCATTAACGGTGAAAGATATGCAAATACGCGTGCATTTCTGCCAATGGGCCTTGGAAATGATAAGAGGTGAGAATGATTTTTTTTAGATACGTTATGTTCACCGATGAAGCCATATTCAAAAACAATCGAGAATTAAATCGTGCCGGCCGGTGTGGCCGTGCAGTTCTAAGCACTTCAGTTTGGAACCGCGTGACCGTGACCGTTACGGTCGCAGGTTCGAATCCTGCCTCGGGCATGGAAGTGTGTGATGTTCTTAGGCTAGTTAGGTTTAAGTAGTTCTAAGTTCTAGGGGACTGATGACCTCAGAAGTTAAGTCCCATAGTGCTCAGAGCCATTTGAACCATTTTTGAATTAAAGCGTCATGATTGTGTCGTGAATAGTAGAAGATAGAATTAAAATCATGTAGGCTGTAGGCTGGAAAATTATTGCTACAGATCAAGCGAGGCGGATGTGACCAGACTATCTCATGTGTAATGTGTAATGTGTACTCGACTAACAAGAGCGGAGTATGCAGTATCACGAGGCTCAAGCACAGTTAGTGGCAACCCTTGGACACAGCAAACAGTGGAGAATGGCTAGTTCATCACGTAGGCATCACATGCTGCCGCGTGACTAGCCTACTCAGGGCTCAAAGTTCGGGGGTGCTAGAACCTTCTAGAACAAGTGGTGCCGGGTGCACTACCCCCATAAAAGCGGATAGCCGCTAGATCGAAGGACAGTGATGGAGTGAGGTACTTAGGACGCCTGTCCACGTTAGTCTGCGTCGGGATGCTGCAAGAGTTGCAGGAGAGTATTGGGCACAGCAACAAGTAGGGACTTCGGCTGAATCGACACAGCTGACAGTCTGGTGTGCTCGCCTCTGCTGTATTAGGACTTAGGTTTGGGAAGTTAGGGATGGCAACTGCATAGCCAGATGGACAATCATTGGAGACTGCATATAGAATCTTATTTAAATCACAAGTGCCAGGGGTACTTCCAGTATAATCGTTCTATACATCGAGTGTTCATACATGAAAGCTTCCCTAAGATCCTATCCGAGTTCCGTACTCTAGCTCACCTTGCAGCCTTCTCTACAACGGAGCAGTGAGGAGTTGGCGGCCCACACCACCGAGACCTCATACCAAGTAAGTTCTCTGACGCGCACCAACGCAGTCCTTCCACTCCCTCTCAGGACACGTCAGTGGGACACGACAATTGTCATTATTGGTTCTCTGCCAATCCACACTGACAGACTCGTTGACAAACAACACAAATGGTCCTTAACGGTCTGGTGTGGAATTTTAAACGGTTACTTGATAGTATCGTTTTTTTTTTTTTTTTTTTTTTTTTTTTACCGAAATGTTACTGGGTAATCTTACTTACAACTTCACCGCGATGATTTGTTGGGGCTAATGGAAGATGTTGATTTAGGAACTAGGCAACGAATGTGGTTCCAACAGGACGGAGCAGCTACCCATTACGCAAAAAATGAGCGGAACGTTTTAAATTTACGGTACCCTGATCGTTGGATAGGACACGGCGGACCAATTCAGTGGCCTCCACGTCACCAGACCTACCGTCTTTTTCTTGTGGGGTTATTTAAAAAATATTGTTTATGAAAGACAGCCCGCAATCAGAAACGATATGGAGCAACGCATTCGAAGACCGTTTGCAGCTGTACCACGGGATGTGCTGCTCAAAACTGTGGACAACTTTCGCAGACGATCGACTTAGTGCATTGAAGCAAATGGGCATAATTTTGAACAATTTCTTTGTGGCTAATTTCATTAATAAAGCACCCCAAATTGTGAGAGGCAAAGGGACTCACACTAATGAAGCACCCCAACATGTGAGAGGCAAGGGGACTTGAAAGGGTACAGTATCGCCCGACATTGAAAATAGGTACGTCATTCTTCGTCATTCTTGTCAGAACAACATATTTTTTCTAATAATAACTCAATTTCAATTAATACAGTGAAGCCGGATACCAGTGTAGGAAAGAATGACAATTTATTTATTTAATTGATTACATGTGCACTCCCACAAAATAAATCCCTACATCCAATTTGGTGAGATCTGTGAAATGAATGAATGTATGGTCGTCTGCTAACCGCAGGTAGTGAATGTTCAATATACGATCATCTTCGAGACGGTCCCTTGGTCACCTTTGGTGAAACCAAAGAGATGAAATTTACCTGAGCTTTGAGCGCCTGAAATGTGGCTGACCAATACGGTAGCATGGTGCTCCCCCACCTTGGCGGACGTGCGAGATCGGCCATGTTTCAGCACTCTGCCGTTGGATCTTGTGTTGGTAAGACCTGTCTTAGGTGTGCTCCGTAAAGACAAAAGAGTGGAGACATGGTATGCATGTGAAATAGTGAGTAGTTTGGAATAATAATTTCTCTATTTCAGGAAGTTTTGTGGGGAGAATTAAATGTCAGGCAGGTAATATTAAGGGGATCATAGTAATCTTCGGAAGTGGCCAACGGTCACAATGAAACCACGTGTAACAATAAGTTGAAATACTTCCGAGTGCTTAAGTTAAGCTGAATTACTGGCGTGTGTACTATTAGTTGGAAATATTTAAGAAATGGCGTGTGCAGGACTTGAAATTAGAGACGAGTACTTCCACGTGGTGAGTACTGTGTGAGTCTCAATCTGTGTGTGAGACGAAGGATAAAGAGAGGTACTCGTCCATGGTATCAGTTGAGGACTCGCGTGTGTGACGAATATGTTCTTAATATTACTTTGCGTGTTATGTTTCCGTGTGACGCTTGATTCAAACTATAATACTCAGAGAAAGAAGCAAGGTGAGTCAGCCGTCTATACAGCAACGCCACTTGGCTTGCATTGCACAGGAAGACGTGCATATATCCTCCAGAGTTCGTAGTAGGAAAGGAAAGTTACGAAGTGGGGCAGTGTCGTGTGAAACTGGGATGAAGATTAATTGAAGTAGGAAAGCTGAAAGTGATGTGCTTATAACGTTGTGACTAGTCTTGGTGTTGTATTGTACGTTGCCAGTGTAGTGTATTTCATGTAATTTAAGTATGTGTGGTTTGCATGGGAGAGTAGTAAGATAGGTACAGAGGCAGTGGGTTATGCATGTTCCTTTTTGTACCGCTCGGTCTGGAGGAAAGTTTAGTGATGATGGTTGTGAGAGTCGAAGTGTGAGATATAGCAAAAGATCCACCATGCTATCCAGAAAGTGCACTGTAGCGTTAAATAATTACGAGACCATAAGATAGAGAATCACCAATGTAAAGCCATGCCCTCTGTGCGGAGTTTCCCATGTGTAATTGTTTTAGAAAAATGTAATGGTGTGTTTAGGTTATAGAATTTATCGGAATAAAAAAGAAAGTGAAAAGAAAAAGATTGGTGGCCTTTTCCTTCGAATAGTATGAGGTCATGATATCCAGAATTTATAATGTGTGCGCCATTCATGTTCAGTGCGATGGCCACGTGTTGGCTCAAAACTGGTTCAAATGGCTCTGAGAACTATGGGACTCAACTGCTGTGGTCATCAGTCCCCTAGAGCTTAGAACTACTTAAACGTAACTAACCTAAGGACATCACACACATCCATTCCCGAGGCAGGATTCGAACCTGCGACCGTAGCAGTCGCACGGTTCCGGACTGCGCGCCTAGAACCGCGAGACCACCCCGGCCGGCCGGCCACGTGTTGATCAAAGCCGTTAAATAAGAAAGAGAATGTGGTATTGCCAGAGCGTAGTGAACAGTCAGAGTTGTGTAAATTACTAATAGTCAGATGTGCGTTTCCGTTTCCGTTGCGTAATATTCAAACAGGAGAATAACTTGTAACTTAATTGTGAGTACTAGAGTTCATGTTACTCGATAAATAAGAATGAGTCCACTCGCTTGGCAGACCACTCATCTTGCAGGCCTGACTGCTTGATGCCACAGTATGAGCAAGGCATGTGGGTGCCTCTCAGACTCACACTAATGAAGAACCCTATGGGAACAAAAAAATGGTTCAAAAGGCTCTGAGCACTATGGGACTCAACTGCTGAGGTCATTAGTCCCCTAGAACTTAGAACTAGTTAAACCTAACTAACCTAAGGACATCACAAACATCCATGCCCGAGGCAGGATTCGAACCTGCGACCGTAGCGGTCTTGCGGTTCCAGACTGCAGCGCCTTTAACCGCACGGCCATTTCGGCCGGCCCCTATGGGAACATCATTCTACTACGTCCATGTTGTTGTTCCTGAGTAACGCTAAAAGTAGAATACAGTACAAAAATAGCTTAATTTGGCGTAACGAAAGAATTGGTGCACATGTTTGATCGATTTGATGCGTCTTTCTCGGATAATTCTTAATAAATCAGAGTTCTTCCACAATTGTACCTTTTTCTCGATTTCAGCGCCATCTGTCAATGGTTTGATAAAATGTTTCAGACAAAACTTGATTACTTTTTTATGGAGAATCCGAATCTGCAATAAAAAATGGGTGTCTCCATTTAAGATTTAAAAGTTGCACCCCGCTCCACCCAAGGGGGCGGGGGCTGGAGGTCACGTGCAGTATCATTTGATGTCCCCCTCTGAGCTTACAAACTTGTCTTGCCCACTATTTTTACCCGATGTATTGTTTTCGAGGTAATCTCATCCTAAACTTCAAATGGACCACCCTGTATAATGCGGCCAAACGTATTCACGTATGCAGAGGCGCCATTGGGAAGAGCACCCAACAATGCAATGTGAGAGTGTGAGAGGTGTGATCAGAAGCTTGTGGTACCGGTGCCACATGCGGCACTACACCAACGGAAGGACTCAGTCATAAATTGTCTATATGTCTTTCTTCGTTAGAGGCGTTCGAGCTTCAGCTATTGTAATGAATATTGATTAACAGGAGACTAAAACACGATGTGAGGTACATCGTTATGGGCATTCTTATGTGAATGAACGCCGCTTTTGGGGAAAGCTTTAGTTAGAGAAAAATTCCACTTTTCATTACCTACGTCATTTCTGTGAGACGTGTAGCGAAATAAGGTCACATTTGTTTATAATTATTACTACAGGTGACCTAGTCCCGTGATTTGAGGAAGTTAGCTCCAGAATTAAAAGCAAAACTGAATAAATCAAATACTAATGTGGAAGAGTCTGTTTTGCTACTATAGGATTCAGAGCAAAATCCCTTGTCTTCTGTCTTCAGGCAAGGAAGTCTGCCACTCCTTTTGAAACTGAACCTGACTATTCGCGTAAGAGTATGAACTTGGTTCCTGCCCTGAAACACACCTCTACAGGGTGGTCCATTGATCGTGACCGGGTCAAATATCTCACGAAATAAGCGTCAAACGAAAAACCTACAAAGTACGAAACTTGACTAGCTTGAAGGGGGAAACCAGATGGTGCTATGGTTTACCCGTTAGATGGCGCTGTTACAGGTCAAACGGATATCAACTGCGTTTTTTAAATAGGAACCCCTATTTTTTTTACATATTCGTGTAGTACGTAAAGAAATATGAATGTCTTAGTTGGACCACTTTTTTCGCTTTGTGATAGATGGCGCTGTAATAGTCACAAACATATGGCTCACAATTTTAGACGAACAGTTGGTAACAGGTAGGTTTTTTAAATTAAAATACAGTACGTAGTTACGTTTGAACATCGGTAGAACATTACGTAGGAAATCAGCATACATTGCACCATTTAGGTTGCCATCGATAAAATGGTGGCCAATTATCCTTCCTCCCATAATGCCGCACCATACATTAACTCGCCAAGGTCGCTGATGTTCCACTTGTCGCAGCCATCGTGGATTTTACGTTGCCCAATAGTGCATGTTATGCCGCTTTACGTTACCGCTGTTAGTGAATGACGCTTCGTGGCTAAATAGAACGCGTGCAAAAAATCTGTCATCGTCCTATAACTTTGCGAACTTATCATTTCTGAGAACGCATGCTGTTACAGCGTGATTACCTGTAAATACCACATTAATGCAATAAATGCTCAAAATTATGTCCGTCAACCTCAATGCATTTGGCAATACGTGTAACGACGTTCCTCTCAACAGCGAGTAGTTCGCCTTCCGTAATGTTCGCACATGCATTGACAATGCGCTGACGCATGTTGTCAGGCGTTGTCGGTGGATCACGATAGCAAATATCCTTCAACTTTCCCCACGGAAAGAAATCCGTGGACGTCAGATCCGGTGAACGTGCGGGCCATGGTATGGTGCTTCGACGACCAATCCACCTGTCATGAAACATGCTATTCAATACCGCTTCATCCGCACGCGAGCTATGTGCCGGACATCCATCATATTGGAAGGACATCGCCATTCTGTCATGCAGTGAAAGATCTTGTAGTAACATCGGTAGAATATTACGTAGGAAATCAGCACACATTGCATCATTTAGGTTGCCATCGATAAAATGGTGGCCAATTATCCTTCCTCCCATAATGCCGCACCATACATTAACTCGCCAAGGTCGCTGATGTTCCACTTGTCGCAGCCATCGTGGATTTTCCGTTGCCCAATAGTGCATGTTATGCCGCTTTACGTTACCGCTGTTAGTGAATGACGCTTCGTGGCTAAATAGAACGCGTGCAAAAAATCTGTCATCGTCCCATAATTTCTCTTGTGCCCAGTGGCAGAACTTTACACGACGTTCAAAGTCGTCTCCATGCAATTCCTGGTGCATAGAAATATGGCACGGGTGCAATCGATGTTGGTGTAGCATTCTTAACACTGACGTCTTTGAGATTCCCGATTCTCGCGTAATTTGTCTGGTACTGATGTGTGGATTAGCAACGACATCAGCTAAAACACCTACTTGGGAATCATCATTTGTTGCACGTTTCACATGTGGCTGAACACTTCCTGTTTCCTTATATAACGTAACTATCCGGCGAACGGTCCGGACACTTGGATGATGTCCTCCAGGATACCGAGCAGCATACATAGCACACGCCCGTTGGGCATTTTGATCACAATAGCCATACATCAACATGATATCGACCTTTTCCGCATTTAGTAAACGGTCTATTTTAAGACGGGTAATGTATCACGAAGCAAATACCGTCCGCAATGGCGGAATGTTACGTGATATCACGTACTTATACGTTTGTGACCATTACAGCGCCATCTATCACAAAGCGAAAAAAGTGGTCCAACTAAAACATTCATATTTCTTTACGTACTACACGAACATGTAATAAAAAATGGGGGTTCCTATTTTAAAAAACGCAGTTGATATCCTTTGACCTATGGCAGCGCCATCTAGCGGGTCAACCATAACGCCATCTGGTTTCCCCTTTCAAGCTAGAAGAGTTTCGTTCTTTGTAGTTTTTTCGTTTGATGCTTATTTCGTGAGATATTTGGCCAAGTCACTGTCAATGGACCACACTGTATACACTGAATATGACCCATTAATAAAGTCGACTCAATGTACGATTATTTTTGGAGATGTCAATTAGTAGGAGGAGGGGGCTGGGTGGTACTCGGAAGTAACACTAACGAAATTTAAAATAGAACATTAAGGACAAACAACATACTGTGTCTTATAGGTTCTACTTGCGTAGGACAAATAAATTTGTCATCTATCATCTATGTTGCTTGATAACTTCTGAATCTTCGAGCTGGTGTGGCTGAAGAAATAACTTTCGATGATATCGGCGCTATCACATGTCTCAAAGTACTGCGGTATGTACTCTTACCTGCGAAAGCTTGAACTCCGTCCACAGGCCCCGGCCGGCCCATCGTATCGACCGATCCCCGCGTCGTCCTCGGCCAACGGCCTCATTGGATGGATATGGAGGAGCGTGGATTTAGCGCACCGCTCTCCCGACCACTGGCAGTTTCCTTAACATAAACTCTTATCAGTGGTGCTGTAAATTTCTTACAAAAGTAATTGGGCAACCGCTGCGTATTTATGCCTTGTTAGCCCTGAATTTTTTTATGAGTCAGATCTTAAGGATTCACATATACACTCCTGGAAATTGAAATAAGAACACCGTGAATTCATTGTCCCAGGAAGGGGAAACTTTATTGACACATTCCTGGGGTCAGATACATCACATGACCACACTGACAGAACCACAGGCACATAGACACAGGCAACAGAGCATGCACAATGTCGGCACTAGTACAGTGTATATCCACCTTTCGCAGCAATGCAGGCTGCTATTCTCCCATGGAGACGATCGTAGAGATGCTGGATGTAGTCCTGTGGAACGGCTTGCCATGCCATTTCCACCTGGCGCCTCAGTTGGACCAGCGTTCGTGCTGGACGTGCAGACCGCGTGAGACGACGCTTCATCCAGTCCCAAACATGCTCAATGGGGGACAGATCCGGAGATCTTGCTGGCCAGGGTAGTTGACTTACACCTTCTAGAGCACGTTGGGTGGCACGGGATACATGCGGACGTGCATTGTCCTGTTGGAACAGCAAGTTCCCTTGCCGGTCTAGGAATGGTAGAACGATGGGTTCGATGACGGTTTGGATGTACCGTGCACTATTCAGTGTCCCTCGACGATCACCAGTGGTGTACGGCCAGTGTAGGAGATCGCTCCCCACACCATGATGCCGGGTGTTGGCCCTGTGTGCCACGGTCGTATGCAGTCCTGATTGTGGCGCTCACCTGCACGGCGCCAAACACGCATACGACCATCATTGGCACCAAGGCAGAAGCGACTCTCATCGCTGAAGACGACACGTCTCCATTCGTCCCTCCATTCACGCCTGTCGCGACACCACTGGAGGCGGGCTGCACGATGTTGGGGCGTGAGCGGAAGACGGCCTAACGGTGTGCGGGACCGTAGCCCAGCTTCATGGAGACGGTTGCGAATGGTCCTCGCCGATACCCCAGGAGCAACAGTGTCCCTAATTTGCTGGGAAGTGGCGGTGCGGTCCCCTACGGCACTGCGTAGGATCCTACGGTCTTGGCGTGCATCCGTGCGTCGCTGCGGTCCGGTCCCAGGCCGACGGGCACGTGCACCTTCCGCCGACCACTGGCGACAACATCGATGTACTGTGGAGACCTCACGCCCCACGTGTTGAGCAATTCGGCGGTACGTCCACCCGGCCTCCCGCATGCCCACTATACGCCCTCGCTCAAAGTCCGTCAACTGCACATACGGTTCACGTCCACGCTGTCGCGGCATGCTACCAGTGTTAAAGACTGCGATGGAGCTCCGTATGCCACGGCAAACTGGCTGACACTGACGGCGGCGGTGCACAAATGCTGCGCAGCTAGCGCCATTCGACGGCCAACACCGCGGTTCCTGCTGTGTCCGCTGTGCCGTGCGTGTGATCATTGCTTGTACAGCCCTCTCGCAGTGTCCGGAGCAAGTATGGTGGGTCTGACACACCGGTGTCTATGTGTTCTTTTTTCAATTTCCAGGAGTGTAGACGTTTGGGACGCGTGGTAGAACTCGAGAACAAAGAAAGATGAGCAAGATAACAAACCTGCGAAAACCAAACGCATGAAATATGTAATACAACGTCTAAGAGAGAGAACGGAAATAAGATTGTCCGTAATGGTTAAATAAAAACTATCAATTGATGAATGCAACAAGTTTACTGTTATCAGTCACTGTTTATTTATCTCGACGACGTGTTTCAAAGGTTTAAACATCCATCAGGTGGATTTACATCGGTTAGTATGACGTATGTGTGTGTGTATGTGTGTGTGTGTGTGTGTGTGTGTGTGTGTGTGTGTCTGTGTGTGTGTGTTGTGTTACGATTTTTTGGAGGAACTTGTGACACTGTCTCCACAGTCAAAAGTTCCTCCACAAAATCGTAACACAACACACACACACATATCGTACTAACCAACATAAATCCACCTGATGATGGAGGTTGAACCATTTGCAACGCGTCATGGAGATAAATAAACAGTGACTGGTAACAGTAAACTTGTCGTTTCATTTAATGTCAATAACAGTCACGGTAAAGCCTAACCTAAAATGTTCGCATTAAAAAAAAGAAGTATCAAGTGAAACCGTTTAACATCCCTTCTAGACATCATAGCGTGAGTAGAATTTAAAGTAATGTTACAAGCTTCTAAAACACGATCTTATAGTTCAGAGAAACTGTATGTCACTTGAATTAACGGATGGTTATATTAGAAACTGATAATGAGTACAACGTGTTCTGATGAGATCAAAAGAGAGCACAAAGCTTAACTTTTGCCACGCCAAATTCGAATGCAAAATACAACGTGAAAAGGAACTCAGCTATGCATAATATTAAAGCACACGGATATCCAACTACCTAAATGCAACCTGAATACACGTCGCTTGCTGAGATCTTACTGTAATGCAGGTAGATGTCAGTTGAATGAAACCGTATCGAAAGCGCCAGACTCATATTTAAATCACGTCCATTCCATGTGGTCTCTGATCTGAAATCATTGCCTCTATTAACTGAGAAGTCGATAATGCTCAGAAATATTGATCTATGACTAGTGCAAGAAAGTACGCAAACACTCCTGCTACCGAGTAGTTGTCAAACTCAAATACTCTGCGCTGCCTGTAACTTTTACCAAACAGAAGGATTGTGTTACGTTCTAATTGATTAAAACCAACCAACCTAATGGCGGACAGTACAAGGCAAATACGTTTCGTAAGGACACAGCGTGTTGTAATCATACAGCATGTTTCACTGAATGTGTTCGCCTCTGTAAGTTACGAAGTAATAGGCGACGGAAATACACTCCTGGAAATGGAAAAAAGAACACATTGACACCGGTGTGTCAGACCCACCATACTTGCTCCGGAAACTGCGAGAGGGCTGTACAAGCAATGATCACACGCACGGCACAGCGGACACAGCAGGAACCGCGGTGTTGGCCGTCGAATGGCGCTAGCTGCGCAGCATTTGTGCACCGCCGCCGTCAGTGTCAGCCAGTTTGCCGTGGCATACGGAGCTCCATCGCAGTCTTTAACACTGGTAGCATGCCGCGACAGCGTGGACGTGAACCGTATGTGCAGTTGACGGACTTTGAGCGAGGGCGTATAGTGGGCATGCGGGAGGCCGGGTGGACGTACCGCCGAATTGCTCAACACGTGGGGCGTGAGGTCTCCACAGTACATCGATGTTGTCGCCAGTGGTCGGCGGAAGGTGCACGAGCCCGTCGACCTGGGACCGGACCGCAGCGACGCACGGATGCACGCCAAGACCGTAGGATCCTACGCAGTGCCGTAGGGGACCGCACTGCCACTTCCCAGCAAATTAGGGACACTGTTGCTCCTGGGGTATCGGCGAGGACCATTCGCAACCGTCTCCATGAGGCTGGGCTACGGTCCCGCACACCGTTAGGCCGTCTTCCGCTCACGCCCCAACATCGTGCAGCCCGCCTCCAGTGGTGTCGCGACAGGCGTGAATGGAGGGAGGAATGGAGACGTGTCGTCTTCAGCGATGAGAGTCGCTTCTGCCTTGGTGCCAATGATGGTCGTATGCGTGTTTGGCGCCGTGCAGGTGAGCGCCACAATCAGGACTGCATACGACCGAGGCACACAGGGCCAACACCCGGCATCATGGTGTGGGGAGCGATCTCCTACACTGGCCGTACACCACTGGTGATCGTCGAGGGGACACTGAATAGTGCACGGTACATCCAAACCGTCATCGAACCCATCGTTCTACCATTCCTAGACCGGCAAGGGAACTTGCTGTTCCAACAGGACAATGCACGTCCGCATGTATCCCGTGCCACCCAACGTGCTCTAGAAGGTGTAAGTCAACTACCCTGGCCAGCAAGATCTCCGGATCTGTCCCCCATTGAGCATGTTTGGGACTGGATGAAGCGTCGTCTCACGCGGTCTGCACGTCCGGCACGAACGCTGGTCCAACTGAGGCGCCAGGTGGAAATGGCATGGCAAACCGTTCCACAGGACTACATCCAACATCTCTACGATCGTCTCCATGGGAGAATAGCAGCCTGCATTGCTGCGAAAGAAGGTGGATATACACTGTACTAGTGCCGACATTGTGCATGCTCTGTTGCCTGTGTCTATGTGCCTGTGGTTCTGTCAGTGTGATCATGTGATGTATCTGACCCCAGGAATGTGTCAATAAAGTTTCCCCTTCCTGGGACAATGAATTCACGGTGTTCTTATTTCAATTTCCAGGAGTGTATTTATTGCAGTTGGTCACCCTAAGAAACGTTAGACTTTCTGCGGAGCTATGAACATAGTTTACTGTGTTATTATCCAAATAGTTACAGCAAAAAATACAATTTTTTAAATGGAACCATAGTTGTTTCTATCATGCACTGGAATCAGTAACACCGGCTGTGTATACATCAATTTAAATTACATTCCTATCACTTTTAGTTTGGGAGCTACAACCCTTCAAAGTTTCAGGGGCAGATACCACATACGCTGCGCATAACGCAGTGCACCTTCTAAATGTGGTGCGGCCGAATTGTAACGTCGCCGGTGTCACGGAGCAAGAAGCTTCCTCGATGCGCTGTTAGACTGCCGACTGTCGCCACACACGGCCGTATACCCGACAGTTCGAGCCACATAAACAAACGCGGCTCAGTATACGATACTGACATCGGATGAAGATGGCATACTCGAACAACGAGTACATTGACATGTTGCTGATGCTCGGCGAGTGCCGACACGGTGCCACTGAAGCAGCCATGGCGCACGCTGTGAGCTCAGCAGCTATTACGTTCTTATGTGCCGAACAACGACTTCGGGAAACGGGCAGCTTGGCAATGCGCCGCAATAACAGACGAAGAACTGCAAGAAGTGAGGAGACGGAGGTTTTAGTTTTAGCTGCAGTACACCACGATCCTCATGTCAGCTTACGAGCCGTTGCTGCAGTCGCTGGTGTCAGTCTCACATCTGTGTGGCCTGTAGTACACGGCCACAGGTTTCACCCGCACCGCCTGTCACTGACCCAGGAGCTGCATGGGAACGATTTCTATGCGACAGTTATATTCTGTGAATGGGCCATGCGTAATTTCACGCTGGAATCTTTACAAGGTGTTATGTTCTCTTATGAGTCCACGTTCACAAGTTATGGTGCAGTGAATCGCCATAACGTGCACTACTGGGCCACAGACAATCCTCGATGGGTACGACCTGCCGACCGTCAACGTAGGTGGTCTATTAATGTATGGTGCGGAATCCTTGCGGATGAAATCATCGGTCCACACTACTTCCCAGGTACACTGACAGATGAGTTATACGAGGTGTGGCTTGAAAAAAACCGGACTAGTACTGGTGAAACAATAAAACGAATGCAATAAGGCTGAAAGTCGCGTGGCCTGTCACGTGACTCTCGCTCCTCCTACTGCTCGAGTTTCATCTGCCTCCTGCACTCAGTCTGCCCGTGGCGTCTGTTTTAAGTAGTTGACGTTTTGTCTGTGCGCGGAAAATGTTGAGTGTACAGAAAGAACAGCGTGTTAACATCAAATTTTGTTTCAAACTAGGAAAATCTGCAAGTGAAACGTTTGTAATGTTACAACAAGTGTACGGCGATGATTTTTTATCGCGAACACAAGTGTTTGTGTGGTTTAAACGATTTAAAGATGGCCGCGAAGACACCAGTGATGACACTCGCACTGGCAGACCATGGTCAGCAAAAACTGATGCAAACATTGAAAAAATCGGTAAACTTGTTCGACAAGATCACCGTTTAACAATCAGAGCAGTGTCTGAGTTAACAGGAGTTAACAAGGAAAGTGTTAGGCAGATTCTTCATGAAAGTTTCAACATGAACAAAGTGTGTTCAAAAATGGTTCCAAAGTGTCTCACAATTGAACAGAAGGAACGCCGAAGAATGATTTGTTCTGACATCCTGGAAAACATTGAAAGTGATCCCACCTTCTTACAAAATGTTATTACTTGCGATGAATCGTGATTTTTTACTTACGATCCCGAAACTAAACGC
The DNA here is from genome assembly GCF_023898315.1 of Schistocerca nitens. Taxonomy (NCBI): domain Eukaryota; kingdom Metazoa; phylum Arthropoda; class Insecta; order Orthoptera; family Acrididae; genus Schistocerca; species Schistocerca nitens. The sequence continues at coordinate 360,535,715 of NC_064621.1, forward strand.
CAATCGATGCATTGGAAAACTCCTGGTTCTCCACGACAAAAAAAAGCACGAATGTCAAAATCGAAATTCAAGGCAATGATGATTGTTTTTTTTTTTTTTGACATCAAAGGGATTGTGCACATTGATTGGGTACCAGAGGGACAAACACTGAATCAGCATTACTACATTAGCGTCCTGGCTACCCTACGTGAGCGAGTACGGAGAAAACGGAACGATTTGTGGAGAAAAAAGTCATGGATCCTTCACCAAGACAATGCCTCAGCTCACAGTGCGTTGTCAGTGAAGACGTTTTTGGCAAAACACAACATTCCCATCTTAGATCATCCACCCTACTCACCTGATTTGGCCCCCTGTGACTTTTTTCTTTTCCCTAAAGGCAAGTCAGCTTTGAAAGGAACTAGATTTGAGACTGTTGAAGCAGTAAAAGAAAAAGCGACGGAAGTAATGTATGGACTTACCGAAAATGATCTGCAGCATTGCTATGAACAGTGGAAAATTCGTATGGAGCGGTGTAGAGACCGAGGAGGAGAGTACATTGAAGGAGATAACATGAAATTGTAAATAATTGTAAATAAATGTTTTTTCCAGCATCAGTCCGGTTTTTTTCTAGCCGCACCTCGTATTGAGCGTTTATAGTCGACAGTTTGGGTGGTCTCTTTGAACATGTGTGTCGACACACGAGAGTCCATATGTGGATGCAGCACGATGGTCACCCAGCCCATTCTGCGCTTGCTGTTGTAGAACTAAACAACAGGTTTGCAGGAAGATGGTTGGGGCGCCGTGCTCCTCATTCATGGCCCGCAATGTCGCCCGATTTAACACCATTAGATTTATTTTTGTGGGGATATCTAAAGGATCGTGTTTATGTCACTGAGCCCTCAGCGCCAGGTGATCTAAAGCGGCGCATCGAGGACGCATGTTGTCCGTGACACCAGCGATGTTACATCTCGTCCGCAGGTCCTTTAGAAGGCATATTGCATTGTGCATTCAGGAACATGGCCACAAATTTAAACATCTCATTTAAATCAACTTCTCACCGCCTGAACATCTACCACCCACCACACAGCCATGTATTATGTACCTGAAAATTTGAAGGGTTGTAGCTCCAAAACTAAAAGTGATAGGAATGTAATTTAAATTGATGTATACACAGCTGGTGTTACTGATTCCAGTGCATAATAGAAACAACTATTGTTCCGTTTAAAAATTGTATTTTTTGCTGTAACTATTTGGATAATAACACAGTAAACTATGTACATAGCTCCGCAGACAGTCTAACGTTTCTTATGGTGACCTACCGCAATAAATATTTCGGTCGCCTATTACTTCGTAACTTACAGAGGCAAACACATTTAGTGAAACACCCTGTATATGTGAATTATTTTTTTAACAGAACTACTGTCATAATAGTCTTCTCTCGTCGAGCAGTTGGACTTCTTCTACAAGATTCTGTAAACATAGCGTCACACACTGTTAGTTTGTTGATAAGTGCAGGTCAGAATTTCATAAAATGCATTGTAAACGACTGTACACGAAAGTGGCACTTATTTTTCAAGTCTGATTTTTTCTTTGTGAGATCCACTAGTTTGATTCCGCAGTAAAAAAATATTTTTAATTTGGTGTACAGTCATATACACATTTTAAAAAATACGAAAAAGTATACGAAAATCTTATTTACTTTTCGTATAAAATTATACTGAAGTAGCTGCTTAACCAATTACTTTTAACTTATTTATTGAATTTATTGTATTAACTTTAATAACTCAATTTATAATACTACTATGTACAATGTTTGTGAGGCAAATAAAATGAGAAAATAATTTTTTTTCATAAATCCGTATTCGTCTTTCATAGTCTCTTTTTTTTATCTATAAACTTAGTGCGATATACTGACAGAAGCTGAAGCACTTATTGCTTCTGTTTCTTGTCTTGTTTTTTAATATAATCTATAGAAATCCTGCGTGAGATTCACGCACCTTTCTGTCGGATCATTTCCAACTTTCAGTTCTTTCATTAGTCATAGAGCAATCTCGAAATCTTAATTTTCACGCCATTACGAAGAAACTGTCTTAATCAGTAGACAACTTAGGATCAAAATATGAGAAAGGACAGATTCAGAAGAAATGTATTACAAATGATTGTTCAGTATGTATGAAGCAACGTGGAAGATATCACACTCAACCCCCTCATATTCACTAAGCTTCGAAAGCTTTGAAACTTTTTGGCATATTAAAATGCATGCTGGACCTAGACTAGAACTCAGCACCTTTATCTTTCGCGGGGCAAATGCTCTACCGACTGAGCTCCCTAGCACAACTAACGACCCTTCCTCACAGCTGTACTTCCGCCAGTACCTCATCTCCTACGTTCCAAACTTCAAAGAAGTTTTCCTGCGAACCTTCTAAGACTAGCACTCATGGAATAAAGGATATTGTGGAGATATGGGTTAGCCACAGGCTGGGGATGTTTCCAGAATGAAATTCTGATGCTTTGTCTACAGAGGGGAAGAGAACTACTCTTCGGTATACACACTGACAAGGGAAATACAAATACTACAAACGCAGTTTTTTCTTGTGGTGGTAATTGAAATTCATTGTGCAATACGAACATTTTCAAGCAATAAATGGCTTTCACCATTCACCATACGTGATGGATAGTCCCTTGAGCACTGAAAGATAATTGGGAATAACTTCTGACGTCCTTCTGCACTTGTAGCAATGGAATTTTTCGGACAGTATTACAGGCTTCTGTTGCTGGAGCTACTCCTAAATCAAGTAACTAAGTCAAGACTGCAGAAACTTAGTCATCCATGTGTCAAGTCGGTCTGAGAAAAAACGCTAAGAAAGATCTGAGATAGCAAATTAAACGATCAAAATTTACGTAAGATTATCAGCACTGAATGAGTAGTGCGTTTTTCTTTTCTTTTATTTTGAAGTGTGTTTATGTATAACATTTTGAAAGTTGTGTGTTATAATTCGCCAACTTGCTTAGATTATTTTTTACGTGTTATAACGATATGTCAGTTTTTTTATTCAGTAGTTTATTTAGCTTATGTAATGCAATCTGATGAATAATTTGGAGACTTCTTTCTGATGTATAGGTAACTTCCTCATGTTAATGAGTGGTAGCTGTAAAAGGAATCGTAAAAAAAATTCACCGTAAACTATTTATATTAATAAAGTAATTAAAAATATACCACGCCCGGGTTCCCGGGTTCGATTCCCGGCGGGGTCAGGGATTTTCTCTGCCTCGTGATGGCTGGGTTGTGTGTGCTGTCCTTAGGTTAGTTAGGTTTAAGTAGTTCTAAGTTCTAGGGGACTTATGACCACAGCAGTTGAGTCCCATAGTGCTCAGAGCCATTTTTTGAATTAAAAATATAAAGATATTTTAGTCCTCAGAGTCACTGAGAATAAAATGTACTTTTCCTAAAGGGATAAAGCTATTGGACTCTACACTATGAACTTAAAATTACCATATCCTAGTGAAAATCTTCGCCACAAAATGATATAGAGATACTTTGACTAGGTAATATAATCTTTAGGCGTGTAAAAGTGGGTGATAAGAAAATTATCAAATTAACTTCAATTAGTAAATAATAATATGCTTGGTATGTTACAGAGATGCTTCTGCCTAAATTTTTGAAGAAAGTGCGAAATTTTGAATAGCACAAGATAATTGAATTATTTTTCTTATTTCCCTGAATATTTGCAAATTATGTAATACTTATTTGTAGCAGTAAGAGAGTTGTCTCACATCAGAATAGTTATTAAGACATTATCTGATATGTGCTTAAGTAAAGCTACAAAGTTACGGGTTTAAAATGCCAGCTGGAGATGATCAGATAAATAAGAAATATGCATTTGCACTGATAAATCAATATTAATTTCATGGACAAATAAGTAAGTTGGAGGTGCTATAGAATTCTAGATACGAGTCTCAAATGAATAAATTTTACTTCTACTTTACCATTCCATAAGCTCCGCAGTTAGGGTTCTCATTCTTTTTCCCCTTTTATGAGACATATTTTTGCATACACTGGTGTTTATAATGATTTCATTCACGTATTGGCATTTTATTACTTTCTCTTTTAAATTAATGAATGTGTGGTATTATCTTGCTAAGTGTTATTGACGAGAATACAATATGTATTCAATTGTGTTCCCATCTGAGTGGAAAGAAGACATAAAATATCAACCCTTAAATTAATCGAATCATCTCTTCGCATAAAGATAGAAAGTTGTAATTAAATTTAAAATTTTAACACAGTGTAAAGGCATCAGATGAATTCCTTGCTGAATAGTTAATTAAACTTCTCGTTACTGAGGTATAATGCATATGAAGTTTTCTATAAGTAAGGCAAGATGGAAGAAATAAACTTATATTATCCAGTCTAAGCAGTTCTTTATGGTATGTACATCTAGGACTGTTTGTGGTGACTAAAAGGTGAAAGAATAATTGGTGGTAATGCAAAATAACTGTGTAGCCTACTGAATAAACTACGTGCAAAAGAAGGTACGTGTTACCTAGCGGTGCTGATGTGTTGTGGAGGCGGACGGCAATTACAGCCACAAAAGGAGTCGTCGCTTCATCCAGAGAACTGTGCCAGGTACTGTAAAAACGGAGGTCACACTCACATCCAGAACATTAGCTGAATCGACGCTATATGTGAGCACAGGTCCTTCTGGCAGAATAGCGTGATTCAAACTGTGGCACGCACATTGTGGTAATTTTAAACTCAATTGTTGCCGGTATGCTACCTCTGACGCCTGCATTTCAATGTTCTACAAACAAAATGATGCAAACGATGCGATGAGAAACGGTATACTGTGCATGTGTTTGATTATTTCTAGACCGGTCCGTAACAAATAAAAACTATTTAAAAACTATGGTAGTCTGCAAAAAACTGTGCAATATATTATAATATTACAGCCTCAAGTTATAGTCACGAGAATTTCTAACAAATAAATTCTGATGCAAGTAAAAGCTATTATTTCCATACAAAAAAAGGAATTGTACCACCGTAATATATCTTTTTCTTATCACACACTTAGATATTTCATGGCGCAACTATCCTAATCTGAATCCCCCCGTTTTTTCATGTAATCCACAGTATGTGGACGCCATCATAAACCCCAAGGAACCCTATCCACTAATTACGAGTAAACTTCCTGGATGGTCCTGGGTTCGATGAAGGGCTGCGGGACATCATGCCTTAGCATCTGGAATCCCACGCGCATGGTCCATCATCTGCAATGCCCACATCACCGGTCCTATACGCCGAATGTCCTAATTAAAATTTTAACGATTAATATAATTAATTAAATCTTATCCAAACTTTTTAAAGAACAGACTATAAATGGAATCAAACCATTTCTCATTTGGTGCTACACATTAAATAATAAGGAGAACTAAGCGTGGTGTTATTTCAGGTAATTACCTAACTGATGCTACTTCGTGAAATATAAGAGTATTTAACATAACGGTTCAACATAATGAAAGACAGCTTCACCTTTTATCTATGTGTATCTCAACAATTTATGGTACGATAAGAAAACTAGTGAAAAACTTTATTTCAGCACATAGGTAAGCACTCAGTTCAACTTTTGGTCTAATTAAGTTACTAAATATTTATCATTTACGGACACAGCAATTAATGACAGACTTTTGTTTGATTTCGTCAAGTAAATATAATTACTTTGCCTTAATCAAAGGGGCTGTATAAGGACTGAACAGTATTTTTTCTTATGAATCCAGAGTCTGAAGAAAGTGATATAAATTTCATTATCTTTGTAATGTCATCTCTATTTTTTGTCTGTCTCTCTTCGTGTGTCATTTCCTTCGTTACCTTTCTTCCTTCTGGCCATGTTCTCTTAAAATGTATGTATCATTACAAATCACATAAAAGTGCAGATAATTATCGCTTTCTTTCAAGTAATGAGTCTTGTTCTATTGTTTCTCAACACTAATCTGTATAATATGTTAGTGATAGGTCCCCAAGTGTATTTGTTTCGACGCCATTGCGGTAACATTTGATATAAAATGTCCGATTGCCCACATATTTATTTAAATTTTGTTCCTTTCATCAATTTAATTAAATGAAATACATTTTTCCTGATGGTGTCATTTAGTAACCATGAGGCCTTGCTCTAATACCTTGTATAGAAATAATAAGAGAAATGATCTGGTGTCTTCAGCTTAATTATTAGTTCGATGTTAACCACTTCACACGTCTTGTATGGACAAAGTATTTCGATTATTTTAATAATAAGGTTTCAGATTCCACAAGGCAAGTTTGCCTTGAGAATTCCAGACCAGCAGTTATTTCACCATACTGATACACTGTTCTGTGGGAACGTTGTATTACCAGATACGAACAGTCAAGAGTTAGAAACCATAACTGAATTCACCTTAATTATATATGTGTTTCTTACTAGGCGTGGCTAGGTTCAGTAATGAGAAATTTGCCGATTAAACAATAGTAAATGATTTCTGATGCCAAAAGATATGCCAAAAAGTGCCAAGAAATATCCATTGTGCTAAATAAGAGTCTGTATCGAATCATTCCTGAAAGGAAGTCAGAAGACATAAGAATATTATCCTCTGGACCTTTTCTCACTTGGTAAGAGGGTATCTTTAATCACGATAATTTTATGTGAGACTTATAGGCAAAAACTGCTAGGGTGAGTTTTACAGATACCGTACAATTCGTTACAAATTCAAAAATAAATTACTTACCGAATTGTTGAATTTCATATTCGCTTCACTCTCGCCTCTTACAAGCTACGTTTGTTATCTCTCATGTTCCGTCTTTTTGAAGTAGCTGTTAATCGATCCCATGCATGAACACCAGCCGTCCTTTCTATCGTTGGTTATGCAAAAGCTTTTGTATTCTTCAATGGAAACGATATTTAAAGTATTAACATGGGCCATGTCATAAAGGGCAACAAGTTTTGAACAAAAAAAAGATATTTAAAGTATTGACATAGGCTATGTAAAAAATGTCAACAAGTTTTTCAAGAAAAACTGTTTCTTTTCGTTTATGAGCGTTCAGTGACTTTACAGAATTTTTCTCTGGATGCTTCCATTCTTGATACTGAACTTACAATTTTGATACGCGGTTTCTTAGCTCCTCTGTCTTGCTTTTTGTCAACCAATCAATACTTCCTGCACAGATAGTGCGGCACTTTGGCGAACAGTTAATTTTTTTTTATTTTATTAATTCCTTTAATTCTTATGCGGAGTAAAGGGCTGAACAAAGGATCGCCATCTTGTTCTGTCTCTTGCTAGTACTCGTATTTTCAGTTCTTCCCATCCTATCCTTTGCTGTTGACCTTCTGCTTCAACTGATCGCCTCCACGTCATTTTGGGCCTGCCTCATCTCCGTCGTCCCTGCTGAATCCAATAAAGTGCTTCCTTCGCAATGTGTTCATTTGGTGTATGTCCTAACCACCTCCAGTTCCTGCTTCTTATTTTCAGGTTAGTTGGCTTCTGACTGGTTCTTTCCCAGAGCATTTCCTTTGAGATGACATTTGACCGCCATATCCCCAGGCTGTTCCTCAGACAACTGTTGTTGAATGTTTTTGCTGCTTTGTCACTCTCCATGTTTCACATCCTTATAGAAGCAAAGATTTTACATTACTTTCAAATATCCTCAATTTGGTCCTCAATGTTATTTCCTTTGATCTCCAAATAGAGTGGAGAGTTGTAAAAGCGCCTTTGGCTTTGTTGATGGGGCTGTTCATGTCCTCTGTTGCATGGTGTAGCTATGCTTCCGAGGTAGCAAAACCTATCCACTCTTTCGATTACCTGGCTCCCAAGCTTAAGATCTGCGGTGTTGTTATCATTTGCCCGCATGTATTTTGTTTTTTGGGCACTAATTTTCAAACCGACTCTCTTCACCGCAGATTTCAGACTTTCTAGTTTCTCTTTCATGTCGTGGAGGCTTTGGGATATAAGACAAAGGCTAATTTACACACCAAGAAATTGAATAAGAAAACTAATATGTTTGACAGTTGACAATATGCTTCCACTTGTTTCGTGGGAGTAATAATCGATTAACGAATATTCTTCCGTAAACAGCTGATGACGAAGACATTGCACTTGCTGTAAATGGTTCAAATGGCTCTGAGCACTATGGGACTCAACTGCTGTGGTCATCAGTCCCCTAGAACTTAGAACTACTTAAAACTATCTAACCTAAGGACATCACACACATCCATGCCCGAGGCAGGATTCGAACCTGCGACCGTAGCACTTGCTATAAAGGCTCTCCCAAGGATCTCAATTATTGTGAAGGAAGTTTACTCCAGCAGTCTTGTTTCGGCTTGAGTCATTCAGTGCTGCATCAGTTTCCTCACGTAGTATTATACCTCTCACCTCCTCATCAAGTATTTCCTTTTCTTTATCTGTAATGTTGCCTTGAAGAGCATTTCCCTTGTATAGCTATTCTAACTGTTCCATCTACGTTTCTTTGCGTAGTATTAACTAATCATCTGAAAAATTGATTTCCATACAGCTGCTTCTCTTTTCCTAAATGTGTCAGAGCACAGTGTCTTTAATACTTGGAGTCTTTGACGTTGCGTGCTCTAGCCGGTGAGACTTCACCATAATTACTCCTCTTTCCTGGCGGCTGGGGCATTGTCGTGTCACATCCACAAAGCTTGCGGTGGCGAGCACGCAGAGTCGGTAGCGATTTTGTGTCAGAGAGTTAATGTTTTGGGAGAGAGACGTGCGAACTGGATGTAAGTCAAAGTGCAGAATATTTAGTAATTATGACCGAAAAGATGTACACCGACAATACTACACATTGAGCAGAAGCATTTGTACCGGGACAGATGCCAACTGAAACAATTAGTGTGAATACCAATTGTTAATTTGGATACCGACACTCTGAATAACTTGTAGCCGACCTTAGAATGGTTATAATTAGAACGGTACTTAACCAACACGTACGAACTGTTGCTTCTCTTTGCCGGCCGTGATCTGTCTGTCAGTTGTCTTACTTCGAAAGATCCGATTGCCTTCCAAGTAAATGTACTGTCGTATTGAGAAAAGTTAAAAGGGAGCTTATAAGTTTCTCTTTAATTTTTCACTAGGTAGCATCTATCTTTCCCCTAGTCATACACGCTTCTTGTACAACTTTGCATTTCTTCTGTAGCTGTTCTTGCTTTGCCATTTTGCACATTCCGCCAGTCTCAATTTTTATACGTCTGTATAAACTCTTTCACCTGCAGCATTTCCCTGCGCTTTTGTATCTTCTCCTTTCATCATTTATACTACGTGTTATCCAAAGATTTCTACTGGATCTAGTCTTATCGCCTATTTGATCCTTTGCCGCCTTCACTATTTCATCTCTCAAGGCTTTCCATTGGTCTTTTGATGTATTCCTTTCCGCTCTTTCAATCGCCGCCTAACTCTCAACAAGCTGTGTTTTTTCAGTTTATTCCGTATTAACCTAATTGCTACAATTTCCTCAGTTTTCAATAAATTAAGGCCGCAGTGCAGATCAGCCCCTAGACATGTATTGCAGTATAGAATTTGATTTCGAATCTCTGTCTTTTCATTATATAATGAATCACAACCTTTATAGCCCATATACAGCATATACTATCTTCTTTCGTTACTCTTAAGCTTTAACAACGATGAAATTATGTTCTGTGCGAAGTTATGCTTAGTAGCTTAACCTTTCAATCCTTTTCCCAAGTCGGTGTTCTCCCACTGTTGTAAAACCAAAGTGTTGAGAAAAACAATTTATCTCAAACTGTGAGGCAGATCCATCCACAAGAAACAGAGCCTAGAATATTTCGTCCACCAATCCTTAGAAAGTTATATTTCTTCATCAATGGCGTAATTGTTCTGTTGTTAAAAATCTTCCATCAGAAACCGGCAAATTCGACAAATCCAGTAATCCCACTTTGCGCATCTCCATTCTCGAAAACGTCCACCCAGATACTGTATCATACTGACATTGCACTACAGCCACCGATCAATGATATTTTTGGCTGTTCCACAGTTTCCTCTAGCTGTGGGAAAAGAATTAAGAGATAAAAGCAGAGCACTGGACACCTGCAAGCTGCAATTTGTAGAACCTTGTTTCTTGTGTTTTGGGATAGCTAACGGATCTCTGACTCCAAGAATGATTCTCTGACACAGGTCTGACTGCTGATCCCTGCTTCACCGAATTCCATGCTGCAGAACTAAAGTTTTCAGGACACCGTTCTCCGTCAGGGCACAGTTAGACCTCGCCTTTTTAATGTGTCTCCCACTCTGCCCGACTGGCGTTGCTGCGGTTGCGTCCAGTCCTTAGATCTTACAGGAGGTATGCATGCAACACCTGCCATCTTTGTCTGTGTCTGCTCGCCAATTCTCAGAACACTTTACCCTTTATCTACAGGGCTCTATTTCACTCTGAATGTTCTGTCCCATGAACCGTAGCATACGACAGCGTAAAAGTTCGCACAAGAAAATCATTTGAACAGCATGCACTAGGTTAACTGTAGTAGTACAGTAAAGAAAATGAAATGAAAATGTCCCTAACAATCACTGTTGTCGCTTTATACAACATGAAAAATGTATTTGCACAATCTGCATACGTCTAATTACATGAAATAGAATCTGCATGTCAAGATGACTGAAAAGTGACCAGCCGAGGCTTTTCATCACCCCCGTCCCCCCTCCTCCCCCCCTCCACCCCAATCACACTAAAATTTTGTGCTGGAGATATCAGACTGAAAAATGTTGTGGGAAATAATCCATGAAAATTTTAACTATCGGCTCTAGGTCTTATCAATACGGTTAGCTAGATGATCCAACATGTCATTGTCTGAAATGAGGGTAAGAAACTAATAAGAATCTTCGTCAACCGGAAAACAAGAAATAAAACACAAATAGCAATTTACAATCGTCCATAGGGAAACCAACTCATTCAGCAACACTTGAAGTTGACCATGTTGCTGAAGGATATTACTTGTTGTTGCAATTATTTAATTACAATATGTCTTCTATTAGCAAACATCACGAAAAGTATCACAAATAAATATATGTTTGACGTTGCGTCAATCGTTGGGGGCAATCTGCAGTTTACATTATTCCTAAAGAATCAAGTTTTCCAACATCGCTAGCAACTCTTTTTATTGCTATTACTGGTTTCTATAGATCTACACTGTCATCATGAGATCTTATAACATTATTAGATATACATGCTTTTCACAATACTGGAAGTCACATAGTGTTGTTACATCTGATTGTAACAACAAGTGGCAGGGAACACCAGTATGTAGCGCATAAAACAGCACACTATTAAAACATTCATGTTGTGCTGAAGTCCCAGCATACGCTTATCTTCATTAGGCACTTGCAGAGTGGCAACTCTTTAGACGCTTTCCAAACCCAGGTGGCCCGCTATAAGGCACAAGAGCAGGACTGTAGCGGCAGAAGAGCAGCAGTGTAGCCTAACTGTAGGCACCTGGTACTCTTGTCTACAGGCACCTTTTTAAGGTGCTCAGCAAAGGCCTGGCACCCAGTTCTCTCAACAACCTCATATACGTTCTTCCTCTCTTAACCTCTACTCTTCATTATTTCACTCAGACGTATTGGAGATGGTACTTTTACTTGATTTATTCACATGCATTTCATGACACTACATCTCTTTATTCACACAGAGAAACAATCATTATTGTATACATTAGAACTATACTACGCCATTTTACTCTTTAACCTAAATCATAGAGATAAATGTACATCAGCCTAAACTCATATGCCACAAGGTAGGAAATACAGTTAAAATTTTTTACACAAAACTTTGACTCATTGGTTTGTCCCAAATCCTTATGTTACTTCTCATTATATGAAGGGTTTGATTTGGCTGATGTGATGCACGCCAAAAGATTTTCCAGATTCGATCGTTTCTTATTCCACCTTGTGGGCATGCACAATCCTTCAGATCAGCTCAGGATACATACAGAAAAACTTATGGCATAATTTCTTCTGTTTGTTGGAAAGATGGTATGATTTCACAAGGATTTTCTGGCCCACAAGATACTGTCTTACACTAGTCTGTCAGCACGTGCCTGTCATTTTCTGGATGCTGGTTGAATATTACACAAGATTCACTTCGTCTACATCTACATGGATACCCTGCAAACCACACTTAAGTGCCTGGCAGAGGGATTCATCTAACCACCTCACCAATAATTCTCTATTGTTCTGCTTTCGAAAGGCGCAGGGAAAAAACGAACACTTTCATTTTTCTTGCAACCTCTGGCTCCCCTTATTTTATTATGATGATCGTTTCTGCGTATGTAAGTCGGCGCCAACTAAATATTTTCTCATTCGAAGGAGAAAGTTGATGATTGAAATTTCGTGAGAAGATCCCGTCACAGCGAGAAAAGTCTCTCTTTTAATGATGTCCACCCCAAATCATGCATCATGCCCAAGAGACTCTCTACCCTATTTCTCGATAATACGGAACGTGCAGCCTTTCTTTGAACCCTCCTCGATGTACTCCATTAATTCTATTTTTTAAGGATCTCATACTGTGCTGCTGTACTTCAGAAGAGGACGGATGACGAAGGTGTAGGCTGTCTCTTTAGTAGATTTGTTGCATCTTCTAAGTGTTCTGCCAACAAAATGTAGTCTTTGGATCACTTTTGCCACCATATTTCTCATGTGCTCTCTCCAATTTAACTTGTTTGCAGTTGTAATTTTTAGATATTTAATTGTATTTACGGCCTCTAGATTTGATTCATTTATCATGTAACCGATGTTTAACGGATTACGTTTAGCACTCACGGGGATGACCTCACACTTTTCATTATTTAGGGTCAATTGCCAGTTTTCACACCATACAGATATCCTTTCTCAATCGTTTTGAAATCTGTTTTGATCCTCTGATGACTGTACTAGGCGGTAAACGAAAGTACCATCAGCTAACAATCTAAGACTGCTGCTCAGATGGTCTTCTAAATCATTTATATAAATAAGGAGCAGCAGAGGGCCTATAACACTACCTTGGGGAACAACAGAAATCACTTCTGTTTCACTCGATGACTTTCCATTAGTTACTACGAACTGTGACATCAAATTACGAATCCAGTCGCATAACTCCTTAGGGAGTACAGCCTAGTGGCTCCCTGACTCTTATCCTTCCATTTGTGCTTCAATTTAGAGAGTACTGGATCCTTAGTCTGCTCTTTATTCATATTTTTCGTGGAAGTGGTGATATGATTCTCAAATATTGCCTTTCTGAGACAGAGCAACCAAAAGTAATTTTCTTGTAGATCTTCGTTCCCCTCTTCTACTAATCCGACCAGAGAACGAGACAATGCATCAGCAATAATGTTTGTTGAGCTTAGTACGGAAGTAATTGTAAAACCAAATTCTTGCAAATACGTAAGCGATTTTTCTAACATTCTATGAATCAGTTTAGTAGTCAACAACAATTCTAGCACCTTGGCATCCGTATATATTCTAGTCTTACAACCAAACAAGAACTACCAGAATTTCTCCAAGTCCCATACCACTGCCACCGCTTTCATTTCTGTTACTGAGTAATTTCTTCCAAGTTTTATCAACACTCAGTTACTGAATGGTATAATTTTGTTTTCTGTTATCCTTAATTCCTGAATGATCTTCATGCCCAGGTCTGCCTTGGCACAGTCGTTTTCAATGCCTGGTACTCTCGGTCTCTTGCTGCATCTCACCCTCAAGATGTTTTCTTTCCAATTAGTTCACAAACTTGAGGTGATTCCAGTATGTCTGCATTTACAAATAGTTATTGCCTAGAAACCTTCTTAACCGTTTTTTTGTTTGTCTGAAGGCCTTAATTTTGTCCAGGCTTTAGTAGTCCCAGGACAGGATTTCTCTATGTTTGTGATGATGTAACATTTTAGAGTACTAAGCAGGGTATTTAAAACTTTATTATGGTCTTCCTGTGATCAAAAATTGCTGACGTAATTTGTAACATGCTTTCTCAATGAATCATTGAGGATGACAGATCGTCAACGTAACTTGTAACACACTACCTAAATGAATCGTCGAGTATGCTGTGTAATCCATGAAACAGAGCTGTTGAGGATGCTGTCTTATCTATGGATGGAAGCCGTTGAAGAAGTATTTAAACCAGATGGAAAGCATCTGAACTACCTACTAAAAAGAAGGAAACCTGTATATTTTGTGCAACTTGGATGTAATTATATCTGCCAAAAACCTCATCTAAGGTCTGATGATGAAATTATTTTGATCCTGTGAAATTTCTGTAATAACTCCTCAAGATTCTTAGATCTGTCTGTTTTTTGTGTAATTATAGCGTTTATTTATCATAAATCTAACACAAGGGGAATGGATCTGTCTTTCTCATCAGCCAACCCCAAGAGGCTGTTAGAAGTTGATCTAAGTATTTCTGTCACTCCATTCTCCAATATTTTGTGTATCTCCCGAAAAATGTATGTCTATAGACGAATGGAATGGAGTACTGTGGCACAAAAAGTTTCTGGTGTTCTTTCAGTCTAAATTTATACTGAAAGTTCTGAATCATTCCTGGTTTTGTTAAGAACTTCTGCATTTTCTAGTAATATCGTTACTAATTCCTCTTTTATTGCACCCTTCCATGAACTGCTTGCTTGATCTGATACCTGGTCACCACCACCTCTTCTTCAGACTGTCTTCCCTGATCATATATCCTATTATTTACTTCTTCTGCACATTCTCCTTGTTTTAAACACAGCTTCAAGCAGTTGACTGGTATTTGTGCTTGAATAGCCTGTTTCTTGAAACAGATGTGCACTTTCAACTCTTTTTGTAATATCACCTTACCTTGTCAAGATCTAAATCGTCTGGTTGTCATTTAGGAAGTCCATTCCTATAATCAAATCAATGGCATAACCAGAATTTTTCCCTCTAAAGTGTGTTCCTGAAACACAAATTTCAATCTCATCTATTATTCACTTCAGTGTAGTTTTCTGTTGTAGCTCCCTAGATTTTAGTTTTCTTCAGTGGCAGTACAGGTCAATAGTAATTTTCTGCACGTCTGTAAAATGCGGTATCTGAGGTGGCTGATATTTGACTGCCACTGTCTGTTATTTCCTTTAACTGTACACAGCCTATCATTACTTTGATTACCGAATGCAGATCCTGTGTCATGATTTTCTACTTTTCTTCTAAGAACATTTCTGCTACTACTTCGTACTCGATTAGATTTATTTGGCTCATTCCGATTTCGTTCACTTCCTGTGTCTATATTCTGTCATTTCTGTGATGAAATTCTGGCTTGGCGGTCATCCTTCAGATTTGATGGTCTAATTTCGGTGATTTCTGCCTGTTACCTATTCCTATCTTGTTCGTGGCAGTTGTTCTCAAAATGTCGACCATTATTATTATTATTATTATTATTTCTTTCTTTTCTCAGACATTATGTCTGGTCAAAAATGGAAAGTGACGCGGACCTTGATCAAGCGTGACTTCCTTTTAACTGTATGGTATATGTTATATTGCATTTAGGAACTTTTGGGTAATTGTTCATGTATCAATAATTACGGATTTCTGTAGTTGTATATATAAGTTTGGATGTAGCTGTATTGCATTGATGTACTGGTGGATATTGTGTGGTATGACTCCTGTAGTTGATAGTATAATTGGTATAATGTCAACTTTATCCTGATGCCACATGTCCTTGACTTCCTCAGCCAGTTGGATGTATTTTTCAGTTTTTTCTCCTGTTTTCTTCTGTATATTTGTTGTATTGGGTATGGATATTTCGACTAGTTGTGTTAATTTATTCTTTTTATTAGTGAGTATGATGTCAGGTTTGTTATGTGGTGTTGTTTTATCTGTTATAATGCTTCTCTTCCAGTATAATTTGTATTCATCTTTCTCCAGTACATTTTGTGGTGCATACTTGTATGTGGGAACGTGTTGTTTTATAAGTTTATGTTGTAAGGCAAGCTGTTGATGTATTATTTTTGCTACATTGTCATGTATTCTGGGGTATTCTGTATTTGCTAGTATTGTACATCCGCTTGTGATGTGACCTACTGTTTCTATTTGTTGTTTGCAAAGTCTGCATTTATCTGTTGTGGTATTGGGATCTTTAATAATATGCTTGCTGTAATATCTGGTGTTTATTGTTTGATCCTGTAAGGCAATCATGAATCCTCCCGTCTCACTGTATATATTGCCTTTTCTTAGCCATGTGTTGGATGCGTTAGATGATACGGGTGCTTGCCATGTAGTGTTTTCTTTTTCCAATTTACTTTCTTCGTATCTCTTGATGTTATGTGATCTAAAGGGTTGTAGAAGTGGTAATGAAATTGCAGTGGTGTAGCCGATGTATTTATATGAGTGATTGCTTTGTGTATTTTGCTAGTTTCTGCTCGTTCTAGAAAGAATTTTCTTAAATTGTCTACCTGTCCATAATGTAGGTTTTTTATATCGATAAATCCCCTTCCTCCTTCCTTTCTGCTGAATCCTTCTGGTGCTGAATGTATGTGATGTATTCAATATTTGTGGCATTGTGATTGTGTAAGTGTATTGAGTGCTTCTAGGTCTGTGTTACTCCATTTCACTACTCAAAATGAGTAGGTCAATATTGGTATAGCATTAGTATTTATAGCTTTTGTCTTGTTTCTTGCTGTCAATTCTGTTTTCAGTATTTTTGTTAGTCTTTGTCTATATTTTTGTTTTAGTTCTTCTTTAATATTTGTATTATCTATTCCTATTTATTTTCTGTATCCTAGATATTTATAGGCATGCGTTTTTTCCATTGCTTCTATGCAGCCGCTGTGGTTAACCAATATGTAATCTTCTTGTTTAGTGTGTTTTCCCTTGACTATGCTATTTTTCTTACATTTGTCTGTTCCAAAATCCATATTTATATCATTGCTGAATACTTCTGTTATCTTTAGTAATTGGTTGAGTTGTTGATTTGTTGCTGCCAGTAGTTTTAGATCATCCATGTACAGCAAATGTGTGATTTTGTGTGGGTATGTTCCAGTAATATTGTATCCATAATTTGTATTATTTAGCATGTTGGATAGTGGGTTCAGAGCAAGGCAGAACCAGAAAGGACTTAATGAGTCTCCTTGGTATATTCCACACTTAATCTGTATTGGCTGTGATGTGATATTATTTGAATTTTTTTGGATATTAAGTGTTTTTCCAATTTTTCATTACTATGTTTAGGAACTGTATCAATTTAGGATCTACTTTGTATATTTCCAATATTTGTAGTAACCATGAGTGGGGTACACTATCAAAAGCTTTTTGGTAATCAATGTATGCGTAGTGTAATGACCTTTGTTTAGTTTTAGCTTGATATGTCACCTCTGCATCTATTATCAGTTGCTCTTTACATCCTCGTGCTCCTTTGCAACAGCCTTTTTGTTCTTCATTTATAATTTTGTTCTGTGTTGTATGTGTCATTAATTTCTGTGTAATGACTGAAGTTATTATATTGTTGGTAGGCATGTTATGGGGCGATATTTAGCTGGGTTTGCTGTGTCTGCTTGATCTTTAGGTTTCAGATAAGTTATTCCATGTGTAAGTGTATCAGGGAATGTGTATGGGTCTGCAATGTAACTGTTAAATAATTTAGTTAGATGTGAATGTGTTGAAGTGAACTTCATTAGCCAGAAATTTGCTATTTTATCTTTTCCAGGGGCTTTCCAATTGTGAGTAGAATTAATTGCTTGGGTGACTTCATGTTGCAAAATTATCACTTCAGGCATTTGTGGTATCTTGTATGTGTCTGTTTCTGCTTGTATCCACCGTGCATGCCTGTTATGTTGTACCGGGTTTGACCATATCTTGCTCCAGAAGTGTTCCATGTCTGTTATGTTTGGTGGATTGTCTATTTTAATGTGTGTGTTATCTATTGTCTGGTAAAATTTCTTTTGGTTTGTGTTCAATGTTTGGTTTTGTTTCCTTCTATTTTCACTTTTTTTGTATCTTCTAAGTCGTTTTTGCCAATGCTTGTAATTTCTGCTTCTTTTCATCTAATTGCTCTATCGCTTCTTTTTTGTGAGATATTACCTAACCTTTTTCGTTTTTTTTCTGACATTTCATTTCTTATAAATTGTGTTAGCTGTCCGATGTCTTTTCTCAGATTTTCTATTCTGTGTTGCCATGCTGGTTTTGTGGGTTTCTTCTGTGTGTTGGTTGGTTCTGATCTCTGCCTAGTGTGTATATGTAGTGTAGTGAGTGCTCCTATATAAACCAGTAGTTGTAACTCTTCCATAGTTGTATATTCATTTATTTTGTTGTGTATGATTGTGTTGATAGTTTTTATTGTTGTTTCGACTTGTGGGTTATTTGGCGGTATCTGCAAGAATGATCTAATGTCTGTATTTGTGTATTTGTATTCTATATATGTCAGCTGAAATTTTTCTTCTATATCTAACATGTGTGTCACTTCGTGTTCTATTTGTGCTTGTTCTGGTGGCTGTCTTAAGATTTCGTTTTCCTCTGATTGTTTAATTGATGCTTGTTGTTCTTTGTTTGTTTGCTCTGGGATGTTTGAGTCCATTACTGTATTTTCTTCTTCTTCTGATTGCACATTATTTTGTTCCAGTATTTGTTGTTCTTGTTGTTTGATGTTTTCTAATTCTGACTGAGGTATCCTGTTATTTTTGATTATTACACAGATCTGATCAGCTGGTCGTAGTTCAGTTAAAAATTTTAATCTGGTAATATATGTTGTGTATACTTGTGATCTGTATCCAGTTGTGTTGGTTCCTAGGTTTGTTGCCTGGTAATAACAGAACATGAGGTGTCGATTAACTTCATCTGACCATCTCATCCTCTGTCTTTGTTTTCCTTCTAGGGTGGTTGCAGGAAGCATATCCTGCAAAACACCTCTATTTGAATTTAAATCATTTTCCAGTTGGCTAGCATTGTCGTTACCATTGTGGGCGGGCATAGGGTTCAAGCGTCGTCCCCAACCGTGACGACGCTTGTCCGAGGCTTCTTTAGTTCTGTCCTGAACCAACTAATCACACTAAAAGGGGGGTTAGCCCTATTAGTGGTTTGTTCTTTTCGTCGCCTTTTACGTCTGGCAGAACATACTGGAGGCCTATTGTTTTCCCGGGCCTCCACGGGGTTTATTATTATTTATATTATTATTATTATTATTCCGATAATTATTCCATTCACGTTTATGTTGTGGATACTGATGGAAGCATCCACCTCCTTCTGACAGTCTGTTCCTGTTTTCTGCCTGTTGCTATAATGCCGTAGAGGTCTGTTGAAGTTACTTTCCTGATTGCTTCTTCTCTCTTTTGTGTTGTGCTCAATGAAAGCAAATTCTAATTCACAAAACATGCTGTTAAATGTTTCAAAACATGTGTCACATTTTTCTGCTAATACTTGTTGATAACTGATTGGAAATTTCATGTATCAGAATTGAATGGTATGTCCTGGGCTACATGGACGTCTAAGAATTGGTTTTTCTCGACAATTGTTTCCAAGAACTTTACAGGGCATCTGACGCCAGATGGCTCAAAATCTTTGCACGCTACGATGTCCTATTTCATGCATTCCTGCGTTTCTCATAACCAGTAACTAGCAAGAAAGGCTTCTGTAAATTCCTTATATGAGGTACAAGTTTTTGCTATTTCTCTCATTTTCTCTGGTGCTCTCCCTTCTACATATCCATATACGAATTCAAATTTATACGTCAATGGCCACGAAGATAGCAGTGACAGATAGAATTCAGCATTTTACCACTTTGGGTGCAACGTGTTACCATTGTGCTTGTAATTTTGGAAATTTTGGACTGAGGCAAAATGCTTGAAATCAAACGATTCTTCTTCGCTCCCTCACATGCTAACTGCTGTTTGTGAGGTTCTCATTTACTCTTCATCTTGTGAATCAACGTGTAATCGTTATTGCTACTTTACTTTGAACTATTTTCACTTGCTTCTCATGCATGACTTCTACTCGGCGTTACACAACTACATCTTTCATTCGTTTCTTCTTCCAACCTAATGTTTTCGATACTTTTCTCTTAAATCTGTTGTGATCTATATCCGAAATCCCATTTCATCGCGGCTCCCATGCGTTGACCTCTCCTGTTTCTTCTGAAACATAAGTAGGGACTGAAACTCGGCAGATTTGGCTGCTGACACAGGGTTTGTGAAGTCTGTTTTGCACTTGCCCTGAGTATTCCCTTTGCCACAAGTTCACAGTTATGAATCTTTAATTTATCTATTACTTTTCTAATTTCGTATCAATCTGATCTTCAATTTCGCCAACGCACTCCTCAATCTCGTCAGCAGTTTTTTTTTTTAATCTGTTATAGCTGCTCACAAATTTTCTTGTGATCTTATTGTATGTCCAAAAATAGCTCTTCCTCTCATTCCATTTTCTCAACTCTACACGTTAATTTACTCAAATCATTTGGGAGGGAGGGATCTTCATTATTTTTCCCAGTTCGTTCTTTTGTTTCCTTTGCTTGCTTCCTTGCTTTCTGAGTTTCTTTCATTTGCTTCACTTGTTTTTCTTTTTTCCTAGCCCTCTCTGCTCATCTCCCAGTCTTCCTTGTTTCTTCCTTTAGTATTTTTTGCACCCATATCTATCTTTCTCAGAAACTCAAAAATTTCATGGTGAGAGTCCTCTCTATCCACTGGTCTACCTTGTGAAAGACTGACTGGACTCAACTGAGTGTTTCTTTGGGGTGGTGTATCTGGCCTGTCACTCTCTTCTATTTCATAATTTTTAATTTTCACGATTGCTTTGGCGTCTCAAGTCATTACTCCATCTCTTTTTTGCTTCCTCCCCTTGCCTCGTCTAATTCCACATTTTCTGCTGCTCCTGTTTCACTGCTTTTTATGTTCAAACTTGACTTCAGTAGGAAACTTTAACTGCTCTTCCCCTATTTTAGCTCCATCTCCGTCTTGGCTTAGCTCCATGTTGCCTGTCACCTTTCTTGGGCCGTACCTATTCTGACTTCTCTTACCTCTTCTTCTCATTTAACAAAAACCAGTTACAAACAATACCTTAAATTGAACACAATGCCCTGTCAAATCACATACCTAAAAAAGAAACTTCTTCCAAATGTTCAATGCTGCTAATAACGATGCTGGTAATTATAAGATGTAGAATGAAAGCCACAACAATGAAATAAAAGTACATACATTAATTATCCACCCCAGCAATTATTCTAAAAATATTGTGGTTTTAAATGTTCACAGATTTTAAAACGAGTCATTCAAAAAATTAAATTTCATGACTAAATCACAGAATCTTTCTATTTTAATTCGATCCTCACGTGATAAACGGAAATTTATGTGATTCCCAGTGTTGAGGAAAACATTCTGTGCCAGCATTAATTTCAAGTACACGAAAATCGGAAAGTCATAACATGAAATTACTTGCTGCGCAATTAAACATTGATTACGATGAAATTTAGATACTTCATATAACGGATGGCAAAGAGAATTGGTGGGAAATTGGAATTTTGTAAACACTATCTCCATTTCCTATGAATTTACCACAACCTACCTATGCATAGTGATTGTGCGGCTCGAAAGAGCAGCTGAAGTTGTCTACGCAACTAAGACGATACTGGGAAGGCTAAACAGAAGGTGATGTTGGAGCCCCACATTCTGTTTACCTTAACATGCCAGTGAAAGTTACTCTCACCATATCTGTTGACGTGACGTGAGCAAACGACAGACAATGTGGCTGGCAGCCATCAAATGTTAGCCTAGAAGTGCTCTGCTGTGAACATGAACATGTTCACTCTGTCAATCTCCACTGCAGGAGGACCTCCCTTCAAAGTCTGCCGTCCCAGCCGGCATCTGTGGCTGAGCGGTTCTAGGCGCTTCAGTCCAGAACCGCGCTGCTGCTACGGTCGCAGGTTCGAATCCTGCCTCGGGCATGGATGTGTGTGATGTCCTTAGGTTAGTTAGATTTAAGTAGTTCTAAGTCTAGGGGACTGTTGACTTCATATGTTAAGTCCCATAGTGCTTAGAGCCATTTGAAACATTTTCTGCCGTCCCAGGTTAGAGTGACGCCAATCGTCTATTACCGCCTCAGAAGCCAGAATCCTTTCTCAGTCCACATCCGAAGTACAAGTCCTTGTGTTTTAGACATTAGCACAAAGTCTCTATATGTCCATCTTTGTAGAGATGGTTGGACACTTGCAGCAAGTGATGATCGAAGGGAATGCTGTGTCCAAAATCTACGGAAACCAGCCACTATTTTGATTGGCCAAGAGGTGGAAATTTTCTTACCCATTGGTCAGTGGGTCTGAAGGTAGCGTAATATATCGCCGAACATGTTGCTGAGTAAAGTAACAATTGGTAATTTAGGTAGCTGACAGGTGTTTTGATTCGACATTCTCTTTAGCACAAGATGTCTGCAATTTACCTCTAGAACATGTCATCTACAAATCCTTAAAAAGCTACAATTTCTCTACCAAAAGAGTAATTGTTTCGTTGTTAAAAAGCTCCCATCATAGATTCGCAAAACTGTCATATCGAATAAGCTCGTTTTCCACCCCTCTGCTCTCGAAAAAATCCTCTGAAATACTACATCATACTGACATCCCACTACGTCCACCAATCCATCGTGTTTTTAGCTGCTCATATCGTTTCCTCCAGCTTTGGGAAAACAATTAAGAGAAAAAAATAACTTCGCTCCCTGGCAGCAGTCTGCCGACCAACTGCAACTTACTGTTTCCATGTATTTTAGGACGACTAGGGATGTCTGCCCCTCGTAACGTTTCTTCGATACAGGCCAGTCTGCCCACCCCTGATTCACCGAATTCCACACTGCAGAACTAAAGATATGAGGGCACTTTTCTCTACCATGGCACAAGCCATAAAAAGCGCATTCCCACGGCTGGACGTCTTTTTCAATGTGTCTGCTGCCTTCAGTCATATTGTTCCAGTCACTAACTCTGCCAGGCTGGTGCCGCTGGCCTTGCGTCCGGTTCTCTAGTTTCACAGGGAAAGTTCTTGCAACTCCAGCCGCCTTTACCTGTGTCAGCCACTTGCCGTTCTCAAGGCGTCTTGTCTCTTCCCTGCGTGGTTCCGATTCGTTAGTATTTCACTCTGTATGTATTGTCACACAAACGTAAGCATGCCACAGCTTGAAAGTTCACCCAAGGAAATCATTTTAACAACACGCATTAGGTTAATTGTAGTAGAATAAGGAGAGAAATGATAACGTCACTAATAATCACTGTTGTCGCTTAATGCAACATGAAAAATGTGTTTATATGATCTGAATAAGTTTAATTAACTCATATCGAATCCACATATCAATGTGAATAGAAAGTGAGCAGTCGAAGCAGCATGATGCTTTCGCTTCCTTTTCCTAATACTCAATTCCGGTCCCCCGTCACAATTACATTTTCGTCTTCCTTAACTGTATGACTAATTTCTTTTATCTCATCATACTTTTTACAGTCTCTTCGTCATCTGCGGTGTTAGATGGTATATGAACTTGTAGCGGTGCTGGCTTCGTGTCTGTCTTGGTTATAACAATGCGTTCGCTGTGCTGTCCTACTCCTACCTTACTCATATTTGGTTTTGTGTTTATAATCTTGCACTCACCTGACCAGAAGTACTGTTCCTTTCGCCAACACATGTTATCTAAGTTCAACCTATGCATATCCCTTTTTAAATCTGCAGTCAACTAATACGATTAAGCACTCAAATGTACCACGTTCTGGCCCCTAGAATGCTAGTTTTGTTTTTCCTGATGACAACAACTCCCTGAATTATCTCCTTCCGAAGATCCGATTGGGTGACTATTTTACCTTCGTAATATTTTATCCAAAAGGGTATTATTGCATTAACCCACATTGTAGAGCTTTATGTTCTAAGGGAAAATAAACTTCTGTAGTTTCCCCCTGTTTTCAGTCGTTCACAGCGCCAGCGGAGAAAGAACATGTTGGCTAATGTTACAAAACCACATCTGTAAATCACCCCAATTGTTGCCACTGCAACTACTGAAACGACTGTTGCCCTCTTCAGGAACCACAGACAAGTCAGGCCTCTTCACAGATACCCGTCTGTCGTAGCTGCACCTACAGTACATACGCCTATCTGTATCATTGAGACATGCAAGCCATCCCACCTTACCAATGTCTGCGGTCCACGGGAAAAAGCGATAAATCACATAAAAATCTTATTTGTCTTACCACAGAGTATTAGTCAGAAGTAACAGCTTAACCAGTAACACTCAGTAATCTTTCATTATTCCATAACTGATTCAATGAGTCAGTGACATTTGGTTTAACTGATTTATCTCACACAGTTAGGAAAACGCAATTTGACAATATCGTGAGTAAACAAGGAACTGTCAAACTTAAAGTCAAAGAGAAAACATAGCAACGATAAGATTCTCCTGCGGACCAAAGAACAACAAAGTACCCTTTGTATCTTAATCTGAAATGGATGCTTCGCACAAACTTTATCATTTTCAATTTATATATTAATGTTGTTGTATTAGCTTTAATTATACGTCTGTAAAGCTACTATGTACAACGTTAGAGAGGTAAATATGACGAGAAAATAGCATTTTTTTCTTTAAAAATACTAAGTATTTGACAAAGTATCTTTTGGTGTCCTGAAAACGTATGGTGGTACCCGGATACTACCTGAATCAAATAATGCATCTGTTTTTTGTTCATTATTCATTATAGTTCTCGATTAGCTTGGCCCGTCTCTTATGCCGATCGTTTAGAATTTTCAGTTTAATACCTAGGTGTAGAATGTTGACGAAATCTTCATTTTTATGCCACTGCTACGAAACTAGCTTAAGAAATTTGTACCTGAAATCAAACCTGCTCCAAAATACTCTTAGTTTATTAGAAATAAAATGTGCAGCCCTGTTGCTGATTATTTCTGGGATTTGATTGATTCCAACTTGAAACGTTTTCATATACTCCTCTTGAAATTTCATGGCCTTATCGATTTTCATTCTTGGCTCAGGATACTAATTACGATAATTCTCTATCGGCAGCTGATCTCTCAAAAGCATTTCAAACAAACGGGAGGACTCGATACATATCGATTGACTTTTCCGTGCTGAATTCCAGACCAAGCATTTAGATTTTTTTTTTATTTTTACAATTGTTGTAGTCTGACCTGTGATTACACGGCACATCACGTCCTGAAAAATGCTTATGAGAAGGATTTCGTGCATTTTATGATTGCATTGCAATCAGAAGCGGTCTTCTTTCAAAATGTTCTCATTCAAAACTAACACACCTCTAATAGTGCTCGCGTTTCATACTGTTGTGTCAATAACTGATGGTTAAACATAGGACTGTAAAACCCCTTTAGGGAGAATTTATAGACAATTTTTTCTCACTACTTTGAACATAAAATACTTCATTTTGACTACGACCATGTTTGGCTCAATAATATACGCTAAATTCTTTTCGTTATTACTCCTTATGACGTGTTACCCTTAACTGTATAATTGGATCTGGTTCAAATGGATTCGAACCTGCCACCGTAGCGGTCGCGCGGTTCCAGACTGAAGCGCCTAGAACCGCCCGGTCACACGGGCCGGCTCACCGGATATGTGGTTAAAAAAAGAGTCCCTAAGCAGACTTACAAAATAAAAAGATCTAAAGTAATTGTGATGACGCGTAAATTGAATTACATACCTTATGACTATATAGCACCTACTCAGAGTTAAATATCTTACTCAACATCGGATGCCGAACTGGCTGTCATCATGCGGCGCGCTATAAAGTAACAATGTTCAGTCACCAGGTGGCTGGTGACCGGCGTCTGTCGAATGTGACCTCCCACATTATTTTAATGTCGTTCCCTTACGTGTATCCCCCCCCCCCCCCATAAACATTATAATTGAAGAATAAACATATTACATTATAAAACAGATTGTTATTTCACAGTAAACTTTATTGTGCATCATAAATGTGTAACTTGAATCATATAACGCAACACTTATAACAATAAGAAAAACAAAACCTGCAGCTGATAGATGTGCAGAAGAAACATATGACTGCAGTATTAATAAGATAAAACATAACTAATGGTGTTATGTAAAGAGAGGTGAAAGAAACTTAATTTTGAGACTGGAAGAGAAAATAAGGACGTCACAGGTAGAGGATCATATAAAAATACGAGTAGTAAGGACAGTAATAAAGTAGTTACCAACAGTATTGACAATGGTAACAAACAATGCGACACAGCTGTAGGTATGGTTCAACGTCTTGCATTCTTCTATGAAATTTAAATGCAGTAAAACGATATTGTGTGAAATTTATGTACTACAAAAGCACTTACTAATATCTGACATAAACAGATGTGTGAGATATACACATCTGATCAGATATTCGACGAAAACAAAAACATTAGCAGTTATGTACGATGCACGATGTGAGGCGCGAAATTACAAGCGGGATAATGCACAACAAACCCTGCGTGGCGTTGGTAGCCACCATTACATTTAGATACAGATAAAATAAATCTTGAAGAAACATTGCTGTGTGAGTAAATAATGACTGAAAGATCACCGAAAACCTCATCAATTACAACAGTTGAATGACAAGTAATGCCTCCACCTTCGTTAATTGGATTTGGATGGAAATATTTTAATAAATCAAACGCAGAAATAATGCTTAGAATGTGTGTGAAATCTTATGGGACCTAACTGCTAAGGTCATCAGTCCCTAAGCTTACACGCTACATAACCTAAATTATCCTAAGGACAAACACACACATCCATGCACGAGGGCGGATTCGAACCTCCGCCGGGACCAGGCGCAACCACAGTCTCACAGTTCTCTCAAAGTCTTCATCTGAAGCATAATGATATCCCGGCAGATCGTCTTTCATTATTGAGAACAGATGGGAGTCAGACAGTGCTAAATCTGGACTGTGTGGAGGATGCCGTATGGTGGTGAGATTCAGTCTCTGAAGTTCTGCTGTGGTGGCACATGAAGTGTGTGGTTTAGCAATGTCATGCTGCAGGAAAACATTGCCCTTTTACTTTCGGTCCATTTTGAGCCGTCGTTTCAGAGTTCGCAGCGTTGTGATGTAACACTATGAATTTATTGGTGTTCCACGATCAAGGAAATCAACATGGGTAACACCATCTGCGTCGCAGAAAACCATGGCCGTAATTTTTCCAGCTGAGGGCTGCGTCTTGAATTTCTTTTTCTGGGGCGAGTCTTTGTGTCGATATTTCATAGAGTGACGTTTCGTCTCCGGGTCTTAATGGTGTACCCACGTTTCGTCTCCTGTCACAATTGATTGGAGAAAGGCATCACCTTCATTCTCGTAACCCGAGAGGAGTTCCTGGCAAATTTCAAGTCTGTGTGCTTTCATTTTAGGAGTCAGCATCCGGGGTACCCATCGTGCACAGATCTTCCGATAGCCAAGAAAAGCAATAATGTAACCCACACGTTCTTGTGAAATGCCGACTGTGCTTGCAATTTCTCTCTGAGAGATACGACGATCGTCCTGAATCAATCTATCAACATTTTGTTTGTGAAACTCGGAGGTTGCTGTCACAGGACGTCCAACTCTGTTTGTCACGCAGGTCAGATGTTCCCGCCTCAACATCTTTAAACTTACTCGCCCAACGACGCACAGTACTCACATCTACACAATCA
The DNA here is from genome assembly GCF_023898315.1 of Schistocerca nitens. Taxonomy (NCBI): domain Eukaryota; kingdom Metazoa; phylum Arthropoda; class Insecta; order Orthoptera; family Acrididae; genus Schistocerca; species Schistocerca nitens. The sequence continues at coordinate 360,563,310 of NC_064621.1, forward strand.
CCACAAACTGCTTTCATTCTCTGATGAATTTCCTTTGGGGTGACACCTCCTGCTGTCAAGAATTCAATGACTGCACGTTGCTTAAATCGCATTGACCGATCGTCTGCGCACGGTTACATACGCTACACTGTAACAACACAACCGTCCAATGCTAAGGTAAACCGCCAACTAGAGCTGTAGAGAAGAGGCTACGGAATAAGCCAGTACCTGCCGCATACCAATGCTGCCAACTGTTACAGAGTTACAAAGGTGGAGACATTACTTTTCAGTCAACCTTCGTATCACGTTAAGAGTGGCTCAATGTCAAACTTACGCAAGAGCAAGGACCCAATACCGCAAGGAAGCAGTTCCAGTGTGCTAAAAAACATGCCTGAAATACCATCCTGTATGCCAAAGTTTAAATGACACCATTTAATCCACCATCCAACAAATTCATTTGGAAACCACGTATTTATAACTACACCTAAGAAAAATTATTCTTAATTGAAACAGAAGCTTGCTGAAAGCGTGTAAAGTTCCATGACATTGTTAAGGCCGACAAGCAATTCACCTCACATTGACACTCGCTAAAAAAAAAATGACACTTACAATGCCATCGAACCGAAAATTCAGTACATCTCCAATATGAAACATCGAAAACTAGGTCCAACACAGACACGTCAAGAAACGTGAACATTACATGGTGCTTATAAGTAGGAGTTAAAAGCGACGCCATTATCGTTAACAGAGTATCAACAGTCTAAACACATTTAGTCTTCGGCGTTCTTTGTACCACAGATTTGATGGTCCTGTAAAGCGACACGCGTTATTAGGAGTAATAATAAAAATAATTTTGTGACCAAGACAACATATTATTGAGATAACTTTTACCTGCTATTTTCCCTATTAAGATGGGTAAAATTACCAGCATTGAATGAGTACTGTCTTTTTTGTTTTAGTTTCAAATATAATTATTTATGAAACTTATAAGTACGGACTACACAATTTAGTGAATTGTTCACTTTCATTTCAGTTACCTCTCGCCTCTCCACGGATGTCTCTACCCGCACAGAAAGCTCTCCACCCATATAAATGGTGAGCGAATCAATGCGTCAATATTGATCCTCCTTTCAGTTGTCGGTCGATCAAAAATTGGCTATCTTCTTCAATCTTTTCTTCAGCATTTTCTGTAGTAGCCTCCACTGCAAAACTTCTAGTTTTGGTATGCAGTTTCTCAGTTGCTGCGTAGGAGTTAAATCTTTTTTCCAGTTGTCCATCACTGTGTGCAGAGGTAGTGTGCCATGTCGATGCACAATTAAGTTACGCAGCCGCAAATTACAACAGAAAACCATTCACCTCTTTCGCTACAGATGATTTTTTACTTACAGTTATTTAATGAGAGTAATGCGCGAGAATATCTTATCTTGTGAAAATGTATGGAAGGTATTGAACTTTCTACGACTGCTAACTTCCCCTGAGATGCAAACGTAGGTCCCCGCGATAGGACAACGGAGTGAAGCTCCCTGTGCAACCACGCGAAGTAACTTTTGAAAGTAATGAAACAAGCCAGGGAGAAACAGCGAGGGTGGAGGCAGCTTCGGCCTTCAAGTCCACGTTAAATCGGACGTTTATGGCCATGGCAAAGGTACTTTAAGCTACTCGTTTACGGCCATGGCAAAGGCCGGTTACTTGCTTCTCTTCACCGTCTCTCTCTGCTAGGCTGTTGTGCCGAGTAAACGGAAAAAATACGGCTTCTCGCAAACAGAAGTGGACAGAATTCAATTCACAGCTTGACCATAGGCAGCATGTGGAGCTCTATGTGCGTTTTGTAAGTGATAGTACAAATTATGAAAAGAACAAATCAGTTATTCTTTCATTTTGTTAATGGACCTGCGGAGTTCTATGAGAGCAGGAAAGTATGAATAAAAATACTCTGAAGCGCCAAAGAAACTGGTACACGAAGCGTATTCAAATACAGAGATATGTAAACGGGCAGAATGCGGCGCTGCGGTCGGCAACGCCTATATAAGGCAACAACTGTCTGGCGCAGTTGTTAGATTGGTTACCGTTGCTACAATCAACATGTAAGTGAGTTTGAACGTGGTGCTATAGTCGGTGAACGAGCGATGGCACACAACATCTCCGAGGTAGCGATGAAGTGGGGATTTTCCCATACTACCATTTCACGAGTGTACCGTGAATATCAGGAATGCGGTAAAACATCAAATCTCCGACATCGCTGCAGACGGAAAAACATCCTGCAAGAACGGGACCAACGACGCCTGAAGAGAATCGTTCAACGTGACAGGAGAGCAACCCTTACGCAAATCTATGCAGATTTCAGTGCTGGGCGATCAACAAGTGTCAGCGCGTCAACCATTCAACGAAACCTCATTGATATGGGCTTTCGGAGGCGAAGGCCTACTCGTGTACCCTAGATGACTGCACGACAGAAAGCTTTAAGCCTCGCCTGGGCACGTCAACACATGTTGGGCTGTTGATGACTGGAAACATGTTGCCTGGTCGAACGAGTCTCATTTCAAATTGTGTCGAGCGGATGGACGTGTACGAGTATGAAGACAACCTCACGAATAAGTGGGCCCTGCATGTTAGGAGGGAACTGTTCAAGCTGGTGGAGTCTCTATAATAGGGTGGTTCAAATGGTTCAAATGGCTCTGAGCACTATGGGACTTAACATCTATGGTCATCAGTCCCCTAGAACTTAGAACTACTTAAACCTAACTAACATAAGGACATCACACAACACCCAGTCATAATAGGGTGGGGCGTGTGCAGTTAGAGTGATATGGGACCCCTGATACGTCTAAATACGACTCTGACAGGTGACACGTACGTAAGCATCCTGTCTGATCACCTGCATCCATTCATGTGCATTGTGCAGTCAGGCAGACTTGGGCAATTCCGACACGGCAGTGCGACACCCCACTCGCTCAGATTTGCTACAGAGTGGCTCCAGAAACACTCTTCTGAGTTTAAAAACTTCTGCTGGTCACGAAGCTCCCCAGACATGAATATTATTGAGCCTATGTGGGATGCCTTACAACTTACTGTTCAGAAGAGATCTCCACAACCCTCGTACTCTTACGGATTTGTAGACAGCCCTGCATGATTAATGGTGTCAGTAGCCTCCGGCACTACTTCAGACATTAGTCGAGTCCGTGCCACGTCGTGTTGCGGCACTTCTGCGTGCTCGTGAGGCCCTACACGATATTAGGCACGTGTGCCAGTTTCTTTGGCTCTTCAGTGTATGAACGCTGCGCTACATGAATAATTAACGCGCCTTACACCCAGATAGCGAAGATCGTGGACATAATTAGGAAAAGAAGGGCCGTTTTCTTCAGTCACGACACGTCCTCAGAACGAAGCAGGGGAACTTAACACAGCAGATATTGAAGCTTCTTGTGAACAATAATACCAAAGTACGCCGTAACCAAGCAGTATAAAAGGATATGGAAGACATGGAAATACAGATGACACAGGTGCACTACAGCATAACTCTGAAATGCAAAACTGAAACCGCTCTAGGTTTGCAGATAGGTTTATACCCAAATTAAAAACGCCATGAACAGAAGAGTAATGGAAGTTTCAAACTAAGGGAATGAAAGAGCACTGGACAATGAGAAAGACCAGAAGAAAAAGGGATGATACGAATTAACTTGGTCCTCACGTCTTCTATACGGAATGAAGACCAATTGTCTGTCTACGGTGACTAGTTCCTATTAACTAATATTATTTAGTCACTTGGGTGCCACTTGGGTGCTAACTGGATCAGAGATTCCAGAATCGGGTGTAAACGTGAGATTTGTGGCAAAATTTAGAACACTAATACTATGATTCACTCAGTGTAATTTAAAATTCATCACTGAAATGGTTTTCAGTTTCCTGTGAAGGGAGAGTTATGCAACTGTGAATTTAGAGTTCCGTAGCTGTACCAGGTGGCGTGAAGTCTTTCCATGGTGAACGACTCTAGAAAAAGGACTACTCAGTATGTTGAACACCTGTAACCGCAACCGTGATTTTTTTTTTCAGGGGAACACAGTTACAGCACCAGCCGTAATGACTATATTCTTCTTGCCACATCTGTTGGTTTCTGGACGATGTTAATAACTGCAATTATAGTTAACAAAATATGGCTCTAAATGCGCACTTCGCATTAAAGTTTCGCTGAAGATGGCAAAATGCATAATAAAACTTAGAATGAGTAACGAAATTACCAATATCCATTGTAGGCGTTTCCTTTCACAACGCCACCATGGAAACATTCTGAGATGATGCGTTCGCTGACAGCAGAAATTCCTCTCGTATGTGAAACGTGAAAGTCCTCTCCAGCTCCTGTCAGTTTCGATGTTTTCACGACCATCGTTCTTATGCCGTGTTACGTGACTGCGATTGGTACTCTGTTTCATTTAGACGCGTTGGAGAGTCCGCGTTGGTACACCAACAAATCGGGAAACTTCGTTCACTGAGTCGTCATGGACACATCCAAACATCACAACTCGTTTCAGCTTTTGGTCATGTGTACATATGGACTCTTTTTAATGCGCTAATTTCGTACAACTGAGTTGAGCATACACACGACTTCGCTGTCATGACTTACTGGGCTTCGACGAAAGTATCGAAACAAGACCAAAAATTCATGCAAGAATGTAAACGCAGATCCTAGGAAAGCTTGCAAGTTACGCTGGCCACGAACAGCACCTGTGCAATGTTCTCAATACGTTGAAAGTGTCAGTCTGGGTCAGAACAGCGTTCTGTGTAGTTGGGAGGACATTATGTCGGAGATAAGAGACTTCGAACATGGTGTAAGTGTAGGTGCCCGTATGGTGGATGCTCCTGTAACCAAGACGGCCGAAAGTTCAGTGTTTCAAGAGTCACCACATCGAAGATTTATACCGCATACAGAGAAAGTGGAAAAAAGTCGCAACGCGGACGAAAGTGTGTGTTGAGTGATCGTAACGGACAGTCATTCAAGAGGCTTGTGATGAAAAGTAAGAGGACGACAACTGCAAAAATCACTGCAGCGCAGAATGTGGCACTCGAGAACGCTGTCAACACCAAAACTACTCGAAAGCAACTTTGAAATGGGCAAAGAGGAAGGTGCTTGGGGACTGGTAGGGTCAGGTCCTCAAAATAAACATCATTCACGCTATAAAAGAAAATTTATTTAAGTTTTCCAGAACTGCGCACAACAATGCAACCTGGTACCAAGGAAGGCAGGTTCGGGTTGCGATTGTGGACGGGGCCGTAATCAATTACTGTTGGGTAGCTTATTTTTTTCAATCACGTACACTTTATTTGGAAACAATAACAATGAAAGGTGACAATAAATTAATAAGTGTTCCACGGCTGAAGGCCTTAATGACAACAAATTCAAACTATTTCTCGGCTGAAGGCCCCAATAATGATAATTTAAAACTGTTTCATGGCTGAAGTCCTGAATAGCAATCTTTTAAGAAGCAGTTAACTTCTTCAACTTGCAATTACAGTTATTAAAATATTTTTAAAGAACAGTCATCAAAATCTCACTGCTAGATCATAGTTTTCTAATTAAAATTTTAAGACAAGTAGCACTCACAGCTGAGGGCCTTAATGACAACAAATTCAACTATTTCTCGGCTGAAGGCCCCAAAGGTAATAATTCAAAAACTTCTTCTCCGCTGAAGGCCTGAACAGCAATACTCTGAGAACCAGTTAACTTCTTCAACTTGAAATTACAGTTATTTCAACATTTTTGAAGAACAATCATCAAAATCTCACTGCTAGAATACAAATGTCTATTTAAAATTTTAAGACAAGTAACACTCACGGCCGATGGTCTCAGTGACAACAAATTCAACTATTTCTCGGATGAAGACCCCAATAGTAATAATTTAAAAACTGTTTCACGGCTGAAGGCCTGAATAGCAATCTTTTAAGAACCAGTTAACTTCTTCAACTTGCAATTACAGTTATTAAAATATTTTAATTAAAAAAAACAATCATCAAATCTGACTAAACCAAGGGAGAGGGAAGAGCGGCCGAAGACGTTGCTGCAAGGATCGACTTGGGAAAGTACCTCAAAACTTCGCAAGCGATGAGACAGACAACCAACAGTTGCATTCAATTCACGAGATGGTAACTCAGACTAGTGGCAGTTTAAACGCATGACCAACAATCATTTGTCGAATCTACCTAACATGCGATGACCAGTGCAACAGTGGAATAACACACCCAAGCCAGAACCGCCGGTCAGCACTACGTCTTCAAACTCTGCTGTAAAACACCACCCTGCCAACAAATCAAGGAAGCTGTCGAACTACACGCCCTACTGGACAGCAGCAGCAAGGTGAGGAAAAATGCACTGCCTTAACATACACTAAGTTCCAAGGCAGGTAACTGGACCATTAGCGGCCACTAGGCAGGAAAAATACTATTGGTTTAACTTCACAAATAATAACATATAGAATGCAACAATTAATAATGAGGAGTGGAGGAAGGCTAAGTAGGTTCGCCTTCCCCAAACGCTCCATCCGCTGTTCTGCGAGCAGCAACATGCAAGCAAATGGCGAGCTCTCACAATGGTGGAGTTTTCACTACTTGAATAAAGGCCCACTTAACTTAAACTTCCTGGGTGCGGTTGACAATGAGGTTGTACCCCTCGCGACTAGAGCCCTACCATCCGGTAGTGCATGCGTGCCGCCAGTGGTCCCGGCGTGTTCTCGCGCTACGCGGACCTGGCTGCTCATCTGTCCCCAACCGAACTGCCGAAACGGAAACACCACAACGTCGCCCAAAGATTATTATCTTATTAGATATCGATAACCACCGCTGCTGCCACTAGCGGACAGACAACGCTGGAAAACGGAGTGGCACCAATGAACATAAAAATAAGACGACAACTGTAACTATACCAACTAAACGATACCAACTTAGCAACGGCACCAACGCGAGCCGCAGCACGGCTCAATGACAGCAGCAGATGCCCAGTTAACTGGATTTTACAATGATGCAAATGTGGCTAGGGCTCAAAGCTGGCACCAGTTCTTGATACTGGACGCGCCGCATTACAGGATCTTCTCAAGTAATACAGTGACTGGTACTTCTAAAACATGAAACAGAAATACGCTTGAGGAACACACAGTAACCAGTCCACAAAGCGAACGCCTTTTACAATTTCGCTAAAATTATACATCACATTGCCTCTAACCAGAAACATTTTTGAACAATCATTCAAGGTACTAACTAATAAATAATTTAAACTCCACTAATAAAACAATCAAGCTAAAAGAGCAGTGCTTGTAAGTTACGATGGTAGCTCTAAACTCCCGAATAGCCAAGCAGCAACAACGAGGGCTTGAATAGTTTAAATCTCACAAATAAAAACGAGAATAAATTGAAACAGTGCTTGTACCTGAAGGCGGTTCAGAACAACAAGTCCTTAAGTAATTTAAATTCCTCAAATAAAGCACAGCAGAAGTTAAAACAATAGTATTAGGTTGTTGCATAAGTTCCTGGCGTTTTTGTTTTGCATGCTCGGTTACTATAGGTTTATTTAACGATTGTCGTTTGTAATTCACTGTTGCTGTTTGAGTTAAAATATTCCCATTTTGTGATTTGGAAATAGTGAGCGGAGCAGTGGAAGCTAGAAAATGAGTTCAGTATGGGATCACAGCAGCGGAGGCAGCCGGAAACATTTGCGAGGTGTATGGGGTAATGCCACTGGATAGGGCACGGAAAGAAAATGGTTTCCTCGTTTTAAGGAGAGTCGCATTAACATTAGTGACCCAAGACGTTCAGGAAGAGCATCGGGTTTGATGAATATAGTTCAAACGTATTAATCCACAATCATCCGCGTCAGTGTACCTGAAAAATAGCAAATATGATGAACTGCGATCATTTCACCATCGTGCGACATTTTTATCCAATGGTGAAGGTAAAAAAATCGGGTATGTGGGTACCGCATGAACTAAGACAAAATCACAAAAACCATCGGGTGGTCATATGTGCATCTCTGATTGCTCGTCATCGGTTGGCTGGTGAACAACACCGGCCATTGCTATCCTCTGCCGTTACTGGTGACGAGAAATGGTGTCTTTATGCCAACGTAAGGAAAGCCCAAAAAAAAGCAGCAAATCTACGCACAAAGACCTACGTTCATCCACAGAAGATAATTTTATGCATCTGGTGGAATAGCGGCGGTGTGGTGTGCTACGAATTGCTTCCTCGAGGTGTAACCATCATTGCAGATATTCATTGTCAACAACTGAGACGTCTTGCAGATGCAGGCAAAGAAGAACGACCAGGAAGACTGCGTGAAGTGATGCTACTTCACGATAACGCCCATTTGCATCCTGCTGTACTGACAAAAGACACTGTACCGGTACAGGAGTTGTCTTGAGAATTCATCCCACACCTGCGTTTTTCACCTGATCTTGCGCACTTTTCCGCTCTCTATCGAATAACCTTCAAAGATGTTCCTTTCCGGATGAAAAAGCGCTTCGTGCATGGCTTGACGAGTTCTTCACCTCAAATCCATGTGATTTCTACAGACGCTTAATTGAAAAGGCCCCCCAGATTTGGCAGTTGCAAATAGCGAAGAAGAATATACAGAATGTTTCCGTAAGAGCGTGCAAAAATTGAACAGAACATAGAGGATGTTCCACTAAACAATTTGAGGTGGGGAACCTGGAGCCGGAGAAACCAGCTTAAGGAGATAATGTAAATAAAATCACTTTACTGCGTATTTTTTTATTTATATTAGCTACAGTTGACTGTAAATACCATCATTGACACAATGAATGTACCGTCTGTATTGGATCTTACAAAATGTGCTGAAGCTGATGGCCATCGACCTTAATGAAATGAAATGATCGTGTGGCATTGATGGCAAGTGACGCTACATTGGGTGACTTGCGCATCGGTGATGACGATGAAAGGATGGTGAGGACAACGCAACACCCAGTCCACTAGCGGAGAAAATCTCCGATACGTCCGGGAATCGAACCCGGACCCGCTGCATGGTAGGCAAGCACGTTACAACTCAGATAAGCAGGCGGAAATCAACCTCAATGGCATCGATGAACAAGATTCTGCCTCACCCTGACAAATATCCTTGGTGTGTTTCACAAAATCACATCACAGGCAGCTACAATTCTGGAAGCTAATACCATCTCCGTATCCACTTGGGTCTTATACACCAAGTGACTTTAGGTATCCCCATGGGAAATACTCAAGGGGATTCAGGTGAGGTGACCTCGCAGACCCTGGACTAGGACCTGCAGTTCCCATCCAATGACCAGGAAGTACATTTAGATGGTTGTGTACATCCACACTGAGGGGGCAGTGCACCGTCATATTGTATCCACATCCACTCGCCAACAGCTAAGAGTAAGTTCCCCAACTAGGCAGGTAGAACTCTTTGCAAGAACCTCAAGTACAAGTGGCCATTCAGACGGCCAGGTAGAAGATATGGCCCAATGAGATTGTCGCCTACAATGCCGGATGATGCCTGTTAGGAAATCGTTCCCTCTACAGCCATTCAGCAGCGAGAGCATTGCAGCCTACTTCCCCATACGCAAGGTGCATGTCAGTGAGTTCTGCGAAACTATACCGTTACTGCTCCATCGTACTGTGGTGTACGTCTCTGAAAAACACTGAGTAATGAATGGGTATGTCGTTGGTTCTGCCATGGGACAATGTAAATACAATGCAATAGGGTCACTTACGGACAAGTAAAGTAAATAAAACCAGCATCATGACTTCCTAGTAATCATGCTCGTCCTCCTTTTCTTGCAAGAAATAAGGACTGTACATGTAAATAAACAGCACAGCACATGTTAGTTGAAAATACGCTGTAAAACAGTAACGCTAGACAAGTGGTAGACAAGTTACTTCCATGTCTTCTTTAAGCTGAATACTCCGACTCCAGATTCTCTACCTCAAATTATTCAGTGGAGCATCTTCTACGTCCTTTTTGTTTTTAGACACTGTTACGGAAACATCCTGTATTACTGATGACTGAAGTTTCTGTTATGTGTGTCTGTTGTGTTGACTAAATTTGTGGAAATACGCTACGCGCCTAAGCATCAACTTAACAATTGTAGCCGATCGCTATAGCTGTAAACTGCTGAATAGCTAAACAGGGAATCTCGATAAATTTGGTACCAGCGTGAAACAGGTAGCCTGAAACTTGCAACGACAGTGCTAATGAGTGGAGCTTAATCAAATAAAATTATGTAAGGCAGAGCGTCAAGTGAAAAGAGTTACAAGAAATCACTCCACATAAAATCTTAAGACCAAACACACTCGCTAAGCTGTGCCAGACGAACTGTTCTCGCGATCTACCACGAGACACACGCTGATAAATGGCCAATTTAAACCATAAGACATAACATTCAATTCCAACCCGTGATGACAAGAACAAATAACAGACGAAAACCGTTTAACATGAAAAATATTCTACTGTTTTCAAGCCCGTCGAAAGATATTAACAACCAAGTTACAGGGGACTTATCTGCTCCTGGTAGCTGAGTGGCCAGCGCAACGGAATGTCGTACCTAACGGCCCGGGTTCGATTCCAGGCTGGGTCGGAGATTTTCTACGCTCAGCGACTGGGTGTTGTGTTGTCGTAATCATCATCATTTCCCCCCCCCCCCCCCCCCATCGACACGCAAGTCGCCTAAGTGGCGTCAACTCGAATGACTTGCACCAGGCGAACGGTCTCCCCGACGTGAGACCCTAGCCATACGGCATTTCCGTTATAGGGGGTGGCACTTAAGGAGGTTTGGCAAACTGCGGTGAGCAGATTATATTATATTTTAATATCACCTTCACGGCACAAGCTTAGTGCGAGAGAAACGTTCCGAAACGTGCTCACCGAGCATAGTTCTTTGCACTGAACAGAAGGTGTCGCAAGTGGCCACTGGTACATCAGTCTTACTCTGGCCGTCTCCCGCGACGCAGAGATTTCTTCGGCCAATGTACGCTGATAAGATAAAAGTCATGGGATACCTCCCAGTATCGCGTCGGACCTCCTTTTGCCCGGAGTACTGCAGTAGCTGGGCGTGGCATGGACTCAACAAGTCGTTGAAAGTCATCTGCAGAAATATTGAGTCGTGCTGCCTCTATAGTCGTCCATAATTGCAAAAGTGTTGCCGGTGCTGGACTTTGTGTGCGAACTGACCTCTGGATTATGTCGCAAATGTTCGATGGGATTGAAGTTGAGCGATTTGGATGGCCGAATCATCCGCTCTAACTGTCGAGGATGTTGTACAAACCAGTTGCTAAGAATTGCGGTCTGGTGACAGGGCGCATTGTCATCCACAAAAATTCCATCGTTTGGGAATGGCTGCAGATTGTGTCCAAGTAGCCGAACATTTCCATTTCCAATGAATAATCGGTTCACTTGGACCAGAAGACCCAGTCTATTGCACGTAAAAGTAGCTTACGAACTTAAATCTGGAATCATCTGATCAGGACATGGCTTTCCACTCGTCTAGGGTCTAACCGATATGGTCACGAAACCAGGAGAGGCACTGCAGGTGATGTGCAGTTAGAAAAGGCCCTCGCCTCGGTCGTCTGCTGCCATAGTCCATTAAATCCAAATTTCGCCGTACCCCTAACGGATACATTCGTCATACGTCTCTCACTGATTTCTGCGGTTATTTTAAGCAATATTGCTTGTCTGTTAGCACTGACAACTGCTACACAAACGGCGCTGTTCTCGGTCGTTAAGTGAAGGCCGTCGGGCAAGTCGTTGTGTCTGTTCAGAGGTAAAGTTTGTAATTTGGTATTCTCGGCACACTCTTGACAATGTGTATCTCGTAATATTGAATTCCCTAATGAATTCACAAATGGAGTATCCTATGCATCTAGCTTGAACTACCACTCGGCGTTCAAAGTCTGTTACTTCCCGTCGTGATGCCATAATCTCGTCGGAAACCTTTCCTTTTATACCTTGTGTACGCGATACTACCGCTAAAAGTACGAGTGCATGTCGCTGTCCCACGACGTTTGCCACCTCAGTGCATAGCTGCCCATTTCGTCCTCTGCCCGCACACTCGCCCAGCCGCCGCCGGCGACGCGGTAATCGCTGTCAGCCGCTATCTTGCCTCTCGACCGACAGACCAAGGCTCGTTTTATACGAGCGACTTTCTGGTCAAAACTGACTCAGAGAGCGTCCGCCTCTCATGCCTGCATGTAGATTAGCAACCAACCACAAAGCGAGTGTGTCTGTGACGTCAATGATATACAGGTTGTTTCAAAAATGACCGGTATATTTGAAACGGCAATAAAAACTAAACGAGCAGCGATAGAAATACACTGTTTGTTGCAATATGCTTGGGACAACAGTACATTTTCAGGCGGACAAACTTTCGAAATTACAGTAGTTACAATTTTCAACAACAGATGGCGCTGCAAGTGATGTGAAAGATATAGACGACAACGCAGTCTGTGGGTGCGCCATTCTGTACGTCGTCTTTCTGCTGTAAGCGTGTGCTGTTCACAACGTGCAAGTGTGCTGTGGACAACATGGTTTATTCCTTAGAACAGAGGATTTTTCTGGTGTTGGAATTCCACCGCCTAGAACACAGTGTTGTTGCAACAAGACGAAGTTTTCAACGGAGGTTTAATGTAACCAAAGGACCGAAAAGCGATACAATAAAGGATCTGTTTGAAAAATTTCAACGGACTGGGAACGTGACGGATGAACGTGCTGGAAAGGTAGGGCGACCGCGTACGGCAACCACAGAGGGCAACGCGCAGCTAGTGCAGCAGGTGATCCAACAGCGGCCTCGGGTTTCCGTTCGCCGTGTTGCAGCTGCGGTCCAAATGACGCCAACGTCCACGTATCGTCTCATGCGCCAGAGTTTACACCTCTATCCATACAAAATTCAAATGCGGCAACCCCTCAGCGCCGCTACCATTGCTGTACGAGAGACATTCGCTAACGATATAGTGCACAGGATTGATGACGACGATATGCATGTGGGCAGCATTTGGTTTACTGACGAAGCTTATTTTTACCTGGACGACTTCGTCAATAAACAGAACTGGCGCATATGGGGAACCAAAAAGCCCCATGTTGCAGTCCCATCGTCCCTGCATCCTCAAAAAGTACTGATCTGGGCCGCCATTTCGTCCAAAGGAATCATCGGCCCATTTTTCAGATCCGAAACGATTACTGCATCACGCTATCTGGACATTCTTCGTGAATTTGTGGCGGTACAAACTGCCTTAGACGACACTGCGAACACCTCGTGGTTTATGCAAGATGGTGCCCGGCCACATCGCACGGCCGACGTCTTTAATTTGCTGAATGAATATTTCGATGATCGTGTGATCGCTTTGGGCTATCCGAAACATACAGGAGGCGGCGTGGATTGGCCTCCCTATTCGCCAGACATGAACCTCTGTGACTTCTTTCTGTGGGGACACTTGAAAGACCAGGTGTACCGCCAGAATCCAGAAACAATTGAACAGCTGAAGCAGTACATCTCATCTGCATGTGAAGCCAGTCCGCCAGACACGTTGTCAAAGGTTTCGGGTAATTTCATTCAGAGACTACGCCATATTATTGCTACGCATGGTGGATATGTGGAAAATATCGTACTATAGAATTTCCCAGACCGCAGCGCCATCTGTTGTTGAAAATTGTAACTACTGTAATTTCGAAAGTTTGTCTGCCTGAAAATGTACTGTTGTCCCAAGCATATTGCAACAAACGGTGTATTTCTACCGCTGCTCGTTTAGTTTTTATTGCCGTTTCAAATATACCGGTCATTTTTGAAACACCCTGTACAAATTGTGCCGAGTGTGGAGCTCTAAATTTCGGAGTACCCTGCACACTGCACATGCGCAGAGACAAGGGACTTTGGCAGTGTCTGCTAATATCGGGAGTTATAACCCATTCTGGTCGAGCTCACTCCTTTTATAGACTCTGATATTGTGCTTGTGTCTTCTTATCCTTATTATGTTGTCTGCTTTGTTTTCGCGGCACAGCGAAAAATTACTTAAGGTCCTTGTATTTTTTCTTGCTAGTGTTCTCCTACAAGAGAGATGAAATATCTGAAAGCAAGAAGTATTTACGTTTCACAGAGAAAAACTTATACTAAGCAAAAATAAGAATTTAAACAGATAAATGTGCTTTAATGCAAATTATTGCAACAGTGAAGAAGTCAGATTTATTGGACGAGAAAAATAATTTTCGAAGAAAACAACTTTACAAAGGGTAAGGCAAAAGGGCACTACTTACTCCGTCTACATATTGTGTGACGTGCTTTTAAGTAGATATTTTCTCGAGCAGATATATGGATAATACGTTCTAAAATGTTTGGATGATATTTTTCCTATTCTTTCAGCTCTCAGGAGTGTAGATAATTTACCACACAACGGTTAACAAGAACTTCCACTATGAATTCTGCTCTGGTCATTAATAAACTATATTGTCATCACTTTTTCCTGCGTTTTATTACCACGTTTAGATTTTCTCGTAAAAAGGATAGTCCCTCATATCCTCACTTTTCAATGTTCGGATGCAAAACGCGCAGCAGAAAGTTCTCACAACACCGTCAGTTTTGACGCTGACGTGAAAACGGGAATGACCACTCGAAACAGACAAGACTCAGTAGCGAAAAGGACGCCAGGGGAATTGTAGTGGACATGCTTGTGTCGAGTAGTCAATCGAGACAAGGAAGTCGATCATGCAAAAGGGCCTCAAGCCCGGTATGGTTTAAATGGCTCTAAGCACTATGGGACTTAAACATCTGAGGTCATCAGTCCCCTAGACTTGGAACTACTTAAACCTAACTAACCTAAGGACATCACACACATCCATGCCCGAGGCAGGATTTGGGCCTGCGACCGTAGCAGCAGCACGGTTCCAGACTGAAGCACCTATAACTGATCGGCCACAGCTGCCGGCAGCCCGGTATATCTGTAAAATGTTCGGCACTCGATGCGTACGCCGTCTGTGGCGCCACACGAGAAGCCATTACGAGGTAACCGTCAAATCAATATCGACAGGAGCCGCACGGTCCAAGCTCGAGAAGCAGGGAATTGAAGGGCGAGCTGGAATTCAAAAGTCACTCATCAGTGGTGCAATTGCCCAACACAGCAAAAAATGGTGGCAAAGCGACAAAAAATGGTCTGTGTAGCAACAGAAGAAACGTATTTGATCGGATGAGTTCTCTTTCACACTGTTTTCGACTTCTGGCAGAGTTTACCTACCAAGAACAAAACATGGTGGGCGTTCAGTGATGATTTGGGCAGCCATATCGTGATATTTTTATGGGTCTCATGGTTACTATGCAAGGTCACATCACTGTCAAGGAATGTGTGACCATTTTGGCTGATCACGTCCATTCTCAACGGAGATACCATCGACCAGTATTGGTTTTGTGAGCAAGATGATGAATTGTCGCATCTACCCTGGCCACCAGTCAACAGATCTCAATATTAATGAGACTTTGTGGTGTACTATGGCGAGAAGGGGCCGCAACAGCATTACCTAAACTTACCGCTATTTTTCAGGAAGAATTGTATAAGATTTTCTTGAAAACTTACACAGGATATTTATTTATAGAATTCTAGACGACTCAAAGCTGTTTTGAATGTCAAATTCAAAAATGGTTCAAATGGCTCTGAGCACTATGGGACTTAACATCTGTGGTCATCAGTCCCCTAGAACTTAGAACTACTTAAACCTAACTAGCCTAAGGACATCACACACATCCATGCCCGAGGCAGGATTCGTACCTGCGACCGTAGCAGTCGCGCGGTTCCGGAATGTGCGCCTAGAACCGCTAGACAAACTCGGCCGGCTGTTTTGAATGTCAACTGGTTTCCTACACCTTATTGGGCATGGTATGTGTGGCATTTTAGGTCTTTCCTTATTTGTGTCCCCTCCCTGTAGGCCAGCAGTGTGGGATCACACGTGATACCAATTATACGGAATTTCCAGCGGCACAAAGCGAATAGTGCGGTCTTTTTCCAGTGCACCGTACACTGTTTTTTCCACTACTCTGAACGGTGTCGCTCGTTCATTAGTTTATTTGCGTCTTTTGAGCCACAGCGTGAGCATAACCATGTCATGAAAAAAAATGGAACTGAGCGTTTGGTGTCATTGGCCAGGAGGCCCCATACGGGGCAAGTCCGGCCGCCTTGGTGCAGGTCTTATTACATTCGATGCCACATTGGGCGACCTGCGCTCCGGATGGGGATGAAATGATGATGAAGACAACACACTACGCAGTCCCTGAGCGAAGAAAATCCCCGACCCAACCGGGAATCGAACCGTGGCCCGTAGGACGGCGATCCGTCACGCTAACCACACTTTTTTCTGTTGATCGTATTTTTGTTCTATATTGTTGGTTGAATTTGTTCGTGGCGGACGTCCGATGACACCCGTTCAGGTTGTTCGTTGATCCGTTCACTCAGTTTTTTTTATTACAGAGGGTAGCTAAACCCTCTGACCGAACACACTGAGCTACCGTGCCGGCTCCACTCACCTATCTGGGCGGACATAACGATGTCATGAAGTGTCTTCACCCCTCTACGAATCGTTCTGTCTCTGACCTAGGCATCTGAGCTGCATTGAGGTATGTCGGTAAAAACTATCGTGTCTGATAGCGTTCTCGCTTCCCACGCCCGGGTTCCCGGGTTCGATTCCAGGCGGGGTCAGGGATTTTCTCTGCCTCGTGATGGCTGGGTGTTGTGTGCTGTCCTTAGGTTAGTTAGGTTTAAGGAGTCCTTAGGTTAGTTAGGTTTAAGGAGTTCTAAGTTCTAGGGGACTGATGACCATAGATGTTAAGTCCCATAGTGCTCAGAGCCATTTGAACCATTTTCGTGTCTGATAATTTGTCGGTACAATGGACTTTTAATTCGGCGATGCTCGTCAGTAACTGTCCAAAGCCTATAAAAAAATTATTTACTTTAATATGAGTGCTATTTTCTTTTCAAGGTCTGAAAGGTCATGAAATTTAAACCACAGTGAAATTGTTGTGGAGACATATCAGAGTTGGAAGGTGTAAACAAA
The DNA here is from genome assembly GCF_023898315.1 of Schistocerca nitens. Classification (NCBI taxonomy): domain Eukaryota; kingdom Metazoa; phylum Arthropoda; class Insecta; order Orthoptera; family Acrididae; genus Schistocerca; species Schistocerca nitens. The sequence continues at coordinate 360,580,324 of NC_064621.1, forward strand.
CGTAACGAAGCTAATCTGGTAAGCAAAAAGAGCATATACTTAAGGGCAAAAAATATCAGAGCAGCAGCAGAAATAAACTCTGTACACATGTCAACTCCCTGTTGCAGATTCCAACACGGTAGGGCGGAAGTCAGATGAACGTGTAGAACTGTGTCAGACTTTGAGTTTCTATCAAGTGCATCGCTACATGAGTCTGCAACTAGCTCTCTGAAGTGTCGTAGCGGTACACAGATTTGTTTTCAGACTACGGGTTTCCAATCTGCACCACTCGTTGAGTCTCATCCAGGTACGAGGTGAGTGTTACTATACTGTACATGGGCTTCCTGTTCAAAATGCATGCATGTAGATCATCGGTAAGAGAGGAATTCTTGTGATTTTTAGTAGGCTGGTGTATAGGGCAGGCAAATATCCTCGTATAAAATGAAACAGGGCATAGGTATGGCAGTAATATGACCATACGCATAAGGAAAAATATCGAAAAAATATGAGAAAATGACGTGGAATCGGTAAAAACCAGGGGGTGGGGGGGGGGGAACCTGGTATAATTACGACAACTTGATGGAAAATACGTAACATTGAGGAAAACACGACGAAATATGTAAAACGGGGAAAATCTTGCAAAAATTGCTTAAATTGATTGAGAATACATAAAATTAGAGAAAAAGTACCTTTTAATGGTCGCCTAGTCGTAGATATTGCTAATTGCTATAATCGCACTATTTCACTCCAATTTACGGAGCTTGTTAGCACTTGATGTTAGGTTGGCGCCATTAAAATGCATTGTAGTAATCGCTGCTGCTTGCTGGATCGCTGCTGTGTCTCGATGCTGGCTCTTAATCTGGTTGTCTAGGGTACAAACATGAGGTCCCGTGTTTTTTATATGCTTCTGATGATAAAGAACGAGCGACACCAACACATATGTAAACATCAAATATTTCTTACTCTGGTGGCCATCTTAATTCCACTGTCCACCAAAGACCATAACACAACACAAAGTAGTACTTCCTTTACATGTTCTTTGCATTGTTTATCCATCTCAAACAATAACACAGAAACACACTTTACCAAAGTGACATTCCGACTGCCTCCCCAACCCTTCTTGCTGCTTGTATTTATAACATTGTCAAAGAACTACTAAAAAGAGATATAGTTTATAAGTCACATGTACATCTGTTATCATAATTTGTGCAGAAAAGTTATTAATTTGCATCGAGTGACATAATTTAACATGTTATTAAAATGACAGACAGATTTGTTGACTTGACAGAATAATTCTTTGTTACAAAAAGGCCGTTTTTTAGAAGTTTGTCAATTGACTTCTCTAATTTGCATAAATAAGTAAGTAACATGAATTATTACGAATTACATTGGTTTTCGTCTAAAATAGGATTGATTACGTGAATACTGAGTGAAAACGCTCCTAGTGAACAAATAGATTTCACTGGGTGATTTTTATTTAAGGAGATCCAAAATACCTAAGTTGGCCACTATTTTTCGTACTTCATATTAATTATTTAAGATGAACTTAGCGTTTTTACATGATGACATTTGCTGTATCAGTGATCAAGTGATATTAACTTTTGTGTGGGTCAGTTATTCAGTGTAATTTAATGGGTTGACTGTTTATGGAGACATGTTATGCAATCATTGTTAACATACACAATAACTTTTCTATAATCATAAATACTCGTTAAACTGGTTGAATTTGGAGGGTATCGCATACTTCAGTAAAGTTAAGCCTTTAATATGTTCCGTTACAATACCCCCCTCGGGTAATATCATTTACAGAATGTTAATGATATTAGCCGACTAGGAGAAATGTGTCAAATGGTTAAAATTTTTTAAAGTACTACTTAAATAATTTTTTTTACTATGTATAATGTATATGTATACAATGACCGTTACACCGTTTCAAAATGACTTTTTCCTGCAAATATTTTAGTTGTGTTGTTTCAAATGCACTTTGTGTTATGGCTCTCAGTATGACAGCATAGTAAAAATATTTAGTAATATATGAAAATAAAAAAAAATGTTAATCTTTGCACCCAGTGAGCCACATGGAAAATGATCAAAAACAGACAAATATATCACATGCGATTTTAAGATACATAAAAAATATATGTAAATTATTTCAAAGTCAGTTCTCATTGAGTCACAGATTAATCAAGATAATAGAAGGAACATAAATATATTACATAGATGGACAGGTAATATGTCCATAGGAAAATATTGCAACTGTCTGCTCTTTTTGAGCCACATAAAGGAAATGAAAACAAAGAACATAATTATAAGTATGGACATGATATATAAACACAAACACTAGACAAGTCACATGTATGAATATAGTATGCATTTTAAAAAAAAGAAAATTTTTAAAAAACTTGTCTCCCATTGAGCCACATAGTCAAGATAGTACAAGAACGTATTAATACCAAAATTGCACACATAATGTGGTCACAACATAGCACAAACATCAAACTTGGTGAACATCTGATTAGCTGTAGAAAATTGTACACAAATCTTATGCCTAAGAAAAGAATAGTAACAAAATGATGGGTCTTGCACAACAATTTTTACATTGCCTTTTATTTGGTGCAAGTACGTCCCATATTCAACAATACAAACAGAAAGTAATAAATGTTTGTCACCTTCTTGCCCATTGCAAGTAAAGAAGATGTCTCAAAATTTAATATTCAATAGTGACAATAAAAATATAAAAACATTCTCTCAGAGATCTGGAACTTTTCCAGGGTCTATAGGATGAGTGGTAGTTGCTATTTGACACACCCAGTAAACATTTTTGCTGGTAAAACGCTTTACCGAAATTGGGTAAGTTGTTGTATTCAAACAGGGAAATGTGCTTGATCATGTTTATATGGTTTTAATTCAGTGATGTTTCTTAATCCAAATAACCTTCTTGATCTGGGAAAGATAAGTCTATACGCATTAGGATGTGGGCTTTCTTTTATTTCAAATGGACAACCTAGCTCAACATCTTTGTCTATTTCAGTATTTTCAAACAATAGATCCTTTTCAATTTCTTTAGTTCCTAAGTCTGATGTCTCTTTCCTACACTTAGACACATCCCTCTCTGTTTGCAAAGCATTGACATTTAAATATAAACCTTTGTTTTTATCTGTTCCTCTTAACACTGTGTTGCCACTTAACAAACTACTGTTTTCACCCCATATTTTATGAAATCCACTACGGATTCTTGTCCACCATGTAGGATACAAGGTTGCACTTACCTTTGCTAATTCTTTCCAAAAGGCATCTTTGTTTATACAGTTTCCATAGTTGTTCCACAAAACTTCTAAAAACTTTTCCCCTTTTTCTTGAAAACACACATTTACATTCCATCCCTTTATATTTTCTTTAATATTATTATTATTACCATTCTCATAGATTAGTGGCTCATAGTTCCCAATAGGCAATAGCTTGTCCTCAGATACACATTCCCTAGTCTGCATTTCACTTAAATTAACCTCATTATTACCCTTGTTTGTCACATCACTTACCTTTATCTCATCATCACTTTTCAATTCTACAAATACTTTTATTTCCTCCTCCACACTCATCAATAACATCACTTGATTTAGGATCATTATTTAAATGTCCCTCTATTACTTCTTCCTCCTCCTCAACAACAACAACCCCATCTTCAGTTTCCCCCCTATGTATCTGAATCTCCGCAATTGAGTCTTTGGCTCCATTAAACACTTCGTCATCCCCCTTCTTATCAAATAAACCCCCCAAAATAGATTCTATTTGTGGTGTGTCTGACTTGTTATTAACACCAGTATCTTTTTCAGCCCAACTATGGAACTCTGCAATACCTTCAACTTCTGCACTTTCACTAACTACCTGTGCTTGAATACTGTTTTTATTAACTTGTAAGTAGGCTGTTTAGGTTTTTTTTATTGGTAACGCCACCTCTGTATGAAAATCACTGGCTGTGCTGTGTGCAGTCTGTGGCTGCTTTGCATTGTTGTAATACTCGCCATTGTAGTGTTAGGCAGCTGGCTGTGAACAGCACGTAGCGTTGCGCAGTTGGAGGTGAGCCGCCAGCAGTGGTGGATGTGGGGAGAGAGATGGTGGAGTTTTGAAATTTGTCATGAACTGCTATATATATTATGACTATTAAGGTAAATACATTGTTTGTTCTCTATTAAAATCTTTCATTTGCTAACTAAGCCTATCAGTAGTTAGTACCTTCAGTAGTTTGAATCTTTTATTTAGCTGGCAGTAGTGGCGCTCGCTGTATTGCAGTAGCTTGAGTAACGAAGATTTTTGTGAAGTAAGTGATTTGTGAAAGGTATAGGTTAATGTTAGTCAGGGACATTCTTTTGTAGGGATTATTGAAAGTCAGATTGCGTTGCGCTAAAAATATTGTGTGTCAGGTTAAGCACAGTCCTGTATAATTGTTCAAAGGGGACGCTTCATATGGCGACCCTGTCAGGATACCTCACTGGAATCTTCTGATTTTTTCTTGTAGTCTGTGTAATTAGTGTAGCTTTTGTTTATTGCTAGCATGTAATTGTAGAGAAAATCTCCTTTGTAGTTGCAGTCTTCCATTGTTGTACAGTAAAACAGTTGTGGCATGCATGTAGATTTGCACCAAGTATTTCGCAGCTGCAATTAACTAGATATTATTTTCAGTGTTATGTTAATGTGTTCTCTTATTTTTGCTCTTCAAATTGTGCTTTTCTGTGTTGTCGTGTGAAATATTGTGACAATAATGGCGTGTGAAAACGTAACACTAGGCTCCAAAGTAAACTGAGAAATAATAGTGACGACGAGCGTAGCTTGCCAGCACCACTGTGTAATGAATTAACAGACGTTCAAAGTATTAATTTGGTAACTGTGCATAGGGAAATGGAGCGGGCTGCAAACAATGGCGTGGACAGTGAAACAATTAGCGAAGAGGGAAGCATTATCGATCGATCGGTCGGCAACAGCTCGCCTCAGGAATCCGAAATGACAGGACACAATTTTGCAAATACTGTAGATTCAGGTTTTGCGTCCTCACCGTTTTCTAAAATGAGTCAAGACACATTTTCCGCTTGTCAAAATGTGAATGTTGCCGGTGCAAATTCACTGTCGAAAAGCACTGAGGAACATGTTTCAGACACCAGTGCATTGTTATTACAATTAATGCAACAAATGGGACAAAAGCTTGAAAAGTTAGACACAATGGAACAAAATCAGAGACAAACACAGCAACAGTTAGACACAATGGAACAAAATCAGAGACAAACACAGCAAAAGCTTCAAAAGTTAGACACAGTGGAACAAAATCTTAAAAAGTTAGACACAATGGAACAAAATCTTCAAAAGTTAGACACGACGCTTGAACAAACACGTGAAGATTTAACTACTGAGTTACATAACATCGAATCGAAATGTCAAAAAGTCTGTAATGACGTAAAAACACAAATTTGTAAGCATTTCCAACCTATTTTTTCGCGTCATGAAAATGCATTACAGAATCACGAAGCAGCCATAAAAGAACTGCAGACTATTGTTCATGAAAATCACGACACCTTGCAAGCTAAAATTGACTCAGTTGCATCTACCGATTCGGTTACGCAACTTGCAAAAACTCAGGAAAACTTAAAGGACACAGTAGATACGATTTCAACACAAATGGACACTCTGAAACTTGGTTCAGAAAAACACACTGAGGAAATAAGTACACTATCGGAGAAAGTAGCCGAACTTTCGGATCAGTTCACTAACTTATCTGCAAAGGTAGATGATGATCTGAATGACACAAGACCTGTAGCCATCACTGACACAGAAGAGTATGAACAAATTAAGAAATTCAAACAAAATCAGAATAAAATTAATACGCAATACAAAAGAGAAATCCGGGAAGTACAAGATCAGTTGGCACAAGGAATACAAAAATTTCGTATTTCAGAGGACACTCGCGCTCCAACACGGGAAGAGGGACTTAGAAATATGGAACACCCACAAGATAATAACACAGGACACTTCGGAAATTATGAAAGAAATTGGCAAAGTGCACCGAATTTTGAGATGGAACCGCCGACACGACGTAACAATGACCGATATGCTACTCGCCGACACGATGATTTTGACTATAAGCTGTTCATTACTACACGTAAATTCAAAACATTTAAGAATTCCGGCAACGACATTCATCCACAAGCGTGGCTCCATCAATTCTCTCATTGTTTTCCTCCCAACTGGTCATTGGAGCACAGGTTAGAATTTATGTGTGGCTACTTGGAGAATGAACCAGCTGTAAGAATGCGATCGGTCATTCACGATTGCCACAATGAAGGAGATTTTTATCATGCCTTCCTCTCAGCATATTGGTCTCAAGCCACACAAGACCGAGTAAAACATAGCATCATAATGATGAAACATTTCGAACAATCTGAATTTTCCAGTCTTGTGAAATATTTTGAAGACATGTTGCACAAGAATCAGTACCTGTCAAACCCATACAGCCCCTCAGAACTCATCCGCATTTGCTTAATCAAACTGCCTGAACATTTACGATACATTATTTTGGCAGGACGTTGCAAAGACGACATTGAAGCTTTTCAGGGACTCCAACAAGAATTAGAAATTGACACAGACAGTCGCTGGATGCGAAAACAGGAAAACAATCACTACAGGTCACATCCATCACAATTCCGCGATGAAAGAAATAATAACTGGACGCGACAAGGCTATTCTCACAACACAAATCGTGACCGAAATAGACACCACCTGTATGACAACCGTTGGCAGAGTAGTAATAATTACAGGGAAAGATCACCTCTCCACGGTAATGACTATCACAGAGACAATCAGAGAAACAGACAATATGGGAACCAAAACAATTATTATTACGGGAGACAGAATAACTTTAGATGCAACGGTCCACCGTGCAGTGATAATTCAGGGAGAAATTCTCCACCACTTAACCGACAAGAAAGAAACTATGTTCTACCGACATGACGACAGACGGTATGATCGTAACGACAGACCTGATCTGCATCAGAACTGGCGGGATTTAAACAGGGCAGGGCCCTCTCGGCAAGGCGAATTTGTAGAAGTTAGGTCTCCTAATCCCAATAACGATGCGCGCCAACAAAGAGGCAGACAATGACTCGCACTGCAGGCAGCCACCTGCGCTGGCTGGCTCAGGGAAAAATAACATAGACGCTAACCTTGAGAAAAATTCCAGTATTCTTTACCGACGCATACTGCATGATAATTGCATTCAAGTTCAAACTCTGAGTACTATGAAGAGTAAAGGATTGCACCACATGTCACATGTAAAACCGCTTACTGAGAGATAATCTGTTTTTTAACTTAGTCTTTGCCATAAAATTTTTCACTTCATGTTACTAGTACACTTTTTCAATCTTAGAAACTGTTAACATGCAACTATGTTTTAGAGTTAACTATCCAGTCAAGAACCAAGAGAACTTATTTCAACAGAAATTATGAATGCATTGTTATAGTGAACAGACGACACAATGTTGTTATTTGTACATTCTTGCTTGTTAGTTGCACGATTACGTAACGACTATAAGGCTCACATACTTAGAACATTTACCAGTACTGCTAATGAGATTTAGTTTATGTGACAGCTACACGATTTTATCATGACGCTACTAATGAGTGACAATTTACAATGTTGTTTTTGCGGTGTATCTGTTTTATATCTGCACAGTTTTTCTGAATTCTTCTGTAAAGTAAAACATGTTTTAGTAGTAACTTTTGTGGTATAGCAACAATGAGACAGCCTTTTTCGTGGCACAACAATACGTTACTGTACAGTACTTTCTTCATGACGCCAATAAGCATAATAACTACGATATCTATACGCAAAGCATTTCACTTTTGTTTATCATGAGGTAAGTACATTGACTTCTGCAGAACTTAGTTTTCGGAGGACGATAACTACGACACTTCCACAGAGATTATGTTGCAACAAGACGCACATTTAGCGCTACAGGACACGTATTTGAGTGATTAATTTTGTACTTAAAACATTTATTTTTTTAAGATACTTCAAGTACAATGATACAAGGGTTTTCCGTGATATATTTCATTCCATTGCTGTAATCTGTACAACCTGAGGGTATAATTAGATTAATCCTCAGGGGGATACACGCTTACTTTGTGTACCATGTGTTTGGCAAGCACAAGGAGCCCTAGCTAATATGGTATTTGCTTATACAACTTAACACATCGGTACCATATTTCTCTAACACACAAATTACACAGCTATCTGATCATGTAACTGAGAGATAAACATTTTTTTTACTACATCAGTGACAGATGTTTACGTAATTACACAGTTGGATAACTTCACACTTATGAAATTGTATTTTGTCTGTACTTTGTGAAATGCTCATATTTTTTTGGAACCATTGTGATACTATGAGAGCTTTGAATGATGTATTTGGTAAGGGAGCATGATCTTTAAAGTACGTTTCAGGTAGATGACACTTTTGAAATGAGCAGAGAATTTTTTTTAGGTTTTGAAATTATTGGAGGAAGCTACGACGATTTTGAGATTTGACTGAGGTGTTATGATGTTATTTTTACGACGACGATGTTTATTATGCTGTTGAGGTATGTTTATGATCAATAAGCTGATGCTATATGAGGAATGTTTATTATGATATCCATTTATTATGATGAAATACTGAAGAAGTGTCGACGAATATGTATATGTGTAATAAGGTAAGAAATAATGAGTAGTGGTTAGGGACGCTGATTTGTGAAAAAGGTTGTTGGAACCCAAGAATCGTACTTTAAGAGTTATGAAATGTGTGGAAATGCATGAATGTATCACAATGCCGACGAAAACGTTTTGAACACTGTTATATTCATAGGATTTTGTTTCTACAGATTTGTAACCCAAATTCTTGACCTGTGAAATATTTTTATATGAGACTGTCACTGTAGCGGAAACTGGTGTCGTAAATATTTTGGTAAGAAAGTTAAGTGACCACCTGCACGTAATGCGTCGTGGGCACCCAGCTGGGCGACAGTCCCCCGAGAAAAAAAAAGCCATTAGCGTGTGCCTTTCAGCGGCACAGCTAGAAAAAAAAAGGGAGGCCATTATCCTCGCTATTGACGTTCCTTTGTAGAAAGCATCGCAAAAACGACACGGTCGAACTTGAAAACATATGATTATACTGTGGAGATCTTAATTTATGATATTTACTAAAATGCCTAATGAAACGATGAGAAACATTTCACAGCTATTGTCGTGCTAGTTGAGAGAAATGCCATATGGCTTGCTTTATGTATTTATTAACTCATTTTGGTTAATATCTAGTTTCTAGCTGCACTGCAGCATTGGTAAAAATAAAATTTTATAGAAGTATTAATATAAATATTTTCTGTCTACAGATCAAGTAAATAATAATTTTTTTCAAAAAAATGAGGGAGCACAAAAAGACATTTACCTTCACAGGAACTGCATTCATAATTTTCTTTTCAAGTACTTGGTAATTTCTTTTCTAGAATAAATTGTGATGCATCACTCTAGTGTTAAGATGTGACATAGGTATTAGACATGGCCATTTTTAGTGTAATATTTTTTTCTGCTTGAGGTCTAGGTTTACATTTTATTTGCTGCTGCTGTTTGCCAGGCATAGTGTTACTGAATTTAACTTTGTATTACTCTGTTAAGCTAGTTTTACTACTGATTTATTTTTCTTGTTGCTGCACATTGGCTCATATTAGTTGTAACGTTGCATTGCTTGGTAATTTAGATTTCCTGTAGCTTGCTTTGCAATTTTCCATTTTTTTTTGTCATTGCTGTTTATATTAATAGTTTTGTTCTGCTGCATTGCCTCGTCCCTTAGTTTAGCATCTGAGCTCAGTAGATTTAAGTTAGCTTAAGAGGGGGTAGACTATATAAGAGAATGAGTTGCGATGAATTGGAAGAAATGCATTGAGAAGTCATACGAAAAAAGTACAGATAGCAGGTATAGATAGGACTTTTTGGAAATAATGAAGAATGAAGGGAGATCTCCAAGAAGTAAAAAAAGTTTTGTTTGCAAAATACTGCAGTAAAACAAACCCTGTCCTTTTCCCCTGTGTTATTCTGGTATGTGTTTGTGTACTCTTGTATATTTGTGTTTTTCCAGTCTTTATGTGTTTAGCTAATCAGATTTATGTTGTAGAATTTTTCAAATACTATGTTATTTTCTTTGTAAATATGTTTAGACATTATTTATTCTGTTTTTTTAATGCTCATGTGTGAAGTTGATGTTTCGAAAGTTATTCTGATCTTTTATGTATGTACTCATGTCATAATTCCTGTAACACTGACGTATATGTTATTTCGATTCTTTTGTAAAGCCTGTATTACAAATGTTCTCTGTATTATTATGTTCTTTAATGATGTATTTTGTACCTTTGTAATTGTATTCTTATGTTATAAAATTGTAATTGACACCAGGTCATCAAATTAAGTAACTTGTAAGTTCCATTTCACTGCACACATTTCTGTTGGTCATAGTATATGGACAATATGTGAGCAGTAGGGACTGTTAGTGTTTGCATGTGTGTTAATAATTCAGCAAGGGACTGGATAACAGCATTGCTGGTTCTAAGGACAATTAAAAAAACTTTGTGAGTGCACAAGTGGTGGTTTATGGACTTGCTATATTGTCCGCAAGACTCTTCGATGGTGATTGTGCACCTGCACATTTGCAACAGATGGCTGCTGGCCATCTCTACAAGGACTACAGTGGGTCTGCGTCTTTGCTGACTCACTAGTACCATTATTTCTGCAAGGACTGCAGTGGGTCTGCGCCTCTGGTGGCCCACCAATACCGTAATCTCTACCAGGACTGCAGTGGGTCTGCTCTGTGATGACCTACCAAACGATATTCTTCGAAACTTCGATTGACTCCGCTGTGGGTTTGCTCTGTTGTGGCCCATTACCTGTCAGCATGTCAAGAGTCAGCACTGTATTTCCGTTGGAAGGACAACACTACTTCTTCAAGACTGCATGGAAATCCACTACTTCTGTGTGCAATTTCTTTTACTAATGAGACTTTGTGAAAAAAAACTATAATTACTATTATGATGAATGATCAGGACTATCTTTATGGACTGTGAGAAAATTTTAGCTTTTGACCAACATTGTACCAATAAGTGTGTGCATTTGATTTCTTTGTTATTGTAATTACGATTATGAAAAATTTTAACAAATGTGTATTGCCCAGTGCCCAAAACAATTTGTAAAATTTTTTGTGGGGAACATGGGGGCTATGTAAGTAGGCTGTTTAGGTTTTTTATTGGTAACGCTACCTCTGTATGAAAATCACTGGCTGTGCTGTGTGCAGTCTGTGGCTGCTTTGCATTGTTGTAATACTCGCCATTGTAGTGTTAGGCAGCTGGCTGTGAACAGCGCGTAGCATTGCGCAGTTGGAGGTGAGCCGCCAGCAGTGGTGGATGTGGGGAGAGAGATGGCGGAGTTTTGAAATTTGTCATGAACTGCTATATATATTATGACTATTAAGGTAAATACATTGTTTGTTCTCTATTAAAATCTTTCATTTGCTAACTAAGCCTATCAGTAGTTAGTACCTTCAGTAGTTTGAATCTTTTATTTAGCTGGCAGTAGTGGCGCTCGCTGTATTGCAGTAGCTTGAGTAACGAAGATTTTTGTGAGGTAAGTGATTTGTGAAAGGTATAGGTTAATGTTAGTCAGGGCCATTCTTTTGTAGGAATTATTGAAAGTCAGATTGCGTTGCGCTAAAAATATTGTGTGTCAGGTTAAGCACAGTCCTGTATAATTGTTCAAAGGGGACGCTTCAAACTGTATCACTTTTACTCATAGTATCCCAAAACCTTTTATTAAATTCTAATTTATTCATTCTAACAACATCAGTATTTTCATGGTATTTACTCTTTACATTGTATCCTCTCCTTTTCCAGTTTCGGTTATGTGTTGTCCTGTCATAATATTGTCTAGCCCCAAAACTACGGACATCTAGTGGGACTGCCCACCGTTTCCCGGCTGGTTCCCTCGGTCTGTCCGTTTGTAGTTGTCATTTTGTTCACTAGTTTCGACAAACCCTCTGCTATCTTGTTCTCTTCTCCAATACCTATTTCTATCATTCCTGTTATCTCTCCTCCATCCTCCCTCCTGTGTATTGTTTCTGAAATCATTTTCATATCTCCTATCTCCCCTATTTGGAGCATTATTTCCAGAATTTTCAAAGTCTCTCCTCCCATAATAATCTCTATTTCATTCCTGTTCCACCCCCCCCCATACTGGTTATTGCCAGAGCCAAAACTTTGGTTATTTTCTCTTTCCAAGACCCTATCTAATCTATCTACAAATTTCAGGAACTCTTCCATTGAATTGTCTGGTCCATGGACCAATTCCCACTGCAGTTTCTCTGGTAACCTTCTTTTTAAAACATCAATTTGTGTCATAATATCAAAAGAGTTATTCAAATGAGCCAGTTTTTTCAATTGATCTCTGCAAAATTTTTGAATTCCCCCTACTTTCCCTCTGTACACTGGTCCATTTAGAAATTCTGACTTTAATCTGGCTTGTATGGATTGTGACCAAAATTAACAAATAAATTTAGCTTCAAACTCTCCAAAAGTATTCCAAGAATCATTATTCTCATTTGCCCAGGATAGGGCCTCCCCTTCTAGAAACCGTTTTACCAACTTAATTTTTATGTTATCTTACATTCCTACAACAAACATATCCTTACATTGGTGAATAAAGTCAATAGGGTGCAGATTTTCACCAGGAAAGCATTTCACTTGGATGTGCCCATACATTGTATTTTGATTGTAAAACATTTGTTTTGACAACAATGCATCTTCCAATTGTGTATATTTAGTGTGTATATTTTCTACTTTTGTGTCTACATTAGTGGTATACAGGTTGTATTCTTGTTTAAGGTTTTCTGATGTTTTGTCTATTCTCTGATCTAATCTTTCAACTTCAGTATCTACTCTGTTGTAGATGACAGCAATGCTGTCTGTGTTAGCTTGTATGTTTTCATTTAAACTTTCAACTTTAACTTGAAATTCTTTTCTGAAGTGTATCAACTGTTCTCTAGTGTCCTTACTGAGGGTAGTTTTAATTTCCTCACATTTCTCATTGAGATGAGTACTTAATAGATCAAAATTCAAACTTAACTTATCCAGTCTGTCTGTGTTTTCTTTAAGTTTCAAACTTACTTGTTCACTCGATTGTTTAAGTTGCGAGCTTATTTGAGTTGCAAACTCTGCTAGCCACTCTGTTAAGTTTAATTGTTCACCACCCCCTGGTTGAATTTTTACATTTCCTACGATCTCATCACTCTCAGGTAGAGACATGTTCACTATTAATTTTGTAAATGACAACATAGCTTTATGTAGCTATGCTATGATGTCGTGGTCGGTGTTCTTGTTGGCTTTCTTCACTTTTATTCGGTTTTATCGAAGCTGAAGTCTTGATTGATGAACTCCATTGACATAATCCAGACGTTAATCTTCCGAGCGGTGTGATGATAGTTTTTCGTAGTCGCACATACACACGTTTTTTTGTTTTCACTTTGACATATTTTCACTGTTGCCACACTGCATAAATAAACTTTTTTGGAGTGCTAAGCACTTACGAAATTTATCGCTGCACTATTATCATCGATGCACTTTAAGATCCTGGACGAGCCCCCACTTTTGTAATGGTCGCCTAGTCGTAGATATTGCTAATTGCTATAATCGCGCTATTTCACTCCAATTTACGGAGCTTGTTAGCACTTGATGTTAGGTTGGCGCCATTAAAATGCATTCTAGTAATCGCTGCTGCTTGCTGGATCGCTGCTGTGTCTCGATGCTGATGCTGGCTCTAAATCTGGTTGTCTAGGGTAAAAACATGAGGTACCGTGTTTTTTATGTGCTTCTGATGATAAAGAACGAGCGAAACCAACACATATGTAATCATCAAATATTTATTACTCTGGTGGCCATCTTAATTCCACTGTCCACCAAACACCATAACACAACACAAAGTTGTGTTTACATGTTCTTTGCATTGTTTATCCATCTCAAACAATAACACAGAAACACACTTTACCAAAGTGACATTCCGACTGCCTCCCCGACCCTTCTTGCTGCTTGTATTTATAACATTGTCAAAGAACTACTAAAAAGAGATATAGTTTATAAGTCACATGTACATCTGTTATCATAATTTGTGCAGAAAAGTTATTAATTTGCATCGAGTGACATAATTTAACATGTTATTAAAATGACAGACAGATTTGTTGACTTGACAGAATAATTCTTTGTTACAAAAAGGCCGTTTTTTAGAAGTTTGTCAATTGACTTCTCTAATTTGCATAAATAAGTAAGTAACATGAATTATTACGAATTACATTGGTTTTCGTCTAAAATAGGATTGATTACGTGAATACTGAGTGAAAACGCTCCTAGTGAACAAATAGATTTCACTGGGTGATTTTTGTTTAAGGAGATCCAAAATACCTAAGTTGGCCACTATTTTTCGTACTTCATATTAATTATTTAAGATGAACTTAGCGTTTTTACATGATGACATTTGCTGTATCAGTGATCAAGTGATATTAACTTTTGTGTGGGTCAGTTATTCAGTGTAATTTAATGGGTTGACTGTTTATGGAGACATGTTATGCAATCATTGTTAACATACACAATAACTTTTCTATAATCATAAATACTCGTTAAACTGGTTGAATTTGGAGGGTATCGTATACTTCGGTAAAGTAAAGCCTTTAATATGTTCCGTTACAACCTGGACACTCAAGACGGAGAAAAACTTAAAAATTATTCTCTGGCTGCATTCAGTTTTAACCCTACCCCTCCTTCTGTAAACTACATAGGTTTTCGTAACATACTTCAGCAAAGGCGACATGAGTATTACACAGAGGTGCTATATTAAAGTAGGCAAAACATATATATCCCAATCCATAACTGTGTTCTCACACGTGCAGTCGAATATAGATATTACCGAATTACAGTTGTTTCTTACAAACAATGTTATACCTTAAGTATTAAAGAAAAGAATCAATGCTTTTATCGGACTTAAGCCATTTCCTAGAGTTCTCCGTGGGTGAGTGGTAGGTGAATGGACTGATGCCGTACATATCACCTTTAATAGTTTGAGAGGGTGGGGGGGATGTAATCGAGAGTCATGGTGTTAGGACGAAATTGATGTATTATCCTACACATGAGCATAATTACCTAACATCAGGCCAGGACTCCTTTGTGCAAGGGGAATGCTGCGAGAGCTGTGGTGATGCAATAAGACTGTTGCATCTACTTAGGCAATTTATCACTGTGCTTACTCCTTTGTAAGAGGTTGCTGCTTCTTCGCGTGCATTTTCGAGCAGCAGGGTGTGGTGGTACCTCAGTGTATTAGCTACAGAAAATATTCTTGTCGGTTTTTCCTTGCTCTATTTCCTAGTGAGACATACACTATGTGATCTAAAGTATCCGGACGCCCCCCCCCCCCCAAAACAGACGTTTTTCATATCACGTGCATTGTGCTGCCACCTATTGCCAGCTACTCCATATCAGCGACCTCAGTACTCATTAGACATCGTGAGAGAGCAGAATGGGTCGCTCCGGGGAACTCACGGACTTCGATCGTGGTCAGGTGATTGGGTGTCACTTGTGTTATACGTCTGTACGCCAGATGTCCACGCTCCTAAACATCCCTAGGTCCACTGTTTCCGACTTACCTCGTCTGTTGACTGACAGAGACCGCCGACAGTTGGAGAGGGTCGTAATGTGTAATAGGCAAACATCTATCCAGACCGTCACACAGGAATTCCAGACTGCATCAGGATCCACTGCAAGTATTATGACAGTTAGGTGGGAGGTGAGAAACCTTAAATCTCATGGTCGAGCGGCTGCTCATAAGCCACACATCACGCCGGTAAATGCCAAACGACGCCTCAAATGGTGTAAGGAGCGTAAACATTGGACGATTGAACAGTGTAAAAACGTTGTGTGGTGTGACGAATCACGGCACACATTGTGGCGATCCGATGGCGGGATCTGGGTATGGCAAATGCCCGGTGAACGCCATCTGCCAGCGTGTGTAGTGGCAACAGTAAAATTCGGAGGTGGTGGTGTTATGGTGTGGTCGTGTTTTTCATGGAGGGGGCTTGCACCCCTTGTTGTTTTGCGTGGCACTATAACAGCAGAGGCCTACATTGATGTTTTAAGCACCTTCTTGCTTCCCTCTGTTGAAGAGCAATTCGGAGATGTCGATTACATCTTTCAACACGATCGAGCACCTGTTCATAATGCACGGCCTGTGGCGCAGTAGTTGCACGACAATAACATCCCTGTAATGGACTGGCCTGCACAGAGTCCTGAACTGACTCCTGTAGAACACCTCTGGGATGTTTTGCAACGCCGTCTTCGTGCCAGGCCTCACTGACCGACATCGATACCTCTCCTCAGTGCAGCACTCCGTGAAGAATGGGCTGCAATTCCGCAAGAAACCTTCCAGCACCAGATTGAATGTATGCCTGCGAGAGTGGAAGCTGTCATCAAGGCTAAGGCAGGGCCAACACCATACTGAATTCCAGCTATAGCGATGGAGGACGCCACGAACTTGTAAGTCATTTTCAGCCAGGTGTCCGGATACTTTTGATCATATAGTGTAGCTGCATCTGTCAAATCCGATACTGCTACTACTAATGATAAGCACGACCCATGCGCGAAGTGTGATTTCCGACGTAAAAAGACAGATAAAATCCATTAATTTCCTAAGAGACAGAACAGTAGTCTCCTGACTTCGTTCTAGTTGCTTTATAAGGAGCTCGGGCGGCGGATATACACTGACGATGACTCCCTAGGATGCCATAATAGGTTAGAAGCAAGTAGCTTTATCACTTAAAGTTTTTCACCATAGTGATTGGAGTATGAAACTTGCGAGGTGGACAAATATATCTTGCATTAGAGTATTAAGAGCGTTGCAATCTGCATGACTAATACTTCGAAAACCACATGGCTTTAACAATAAGCATTTTAGGTGCAGAACTGTTTAACCATAGGAGTTTGTATTTATGCTCCACGATAAAAAAATGGTTCAAATGGCTCTGAGCACTATGCGACTTAACTTCTGAGGTTATCAGTCGCCTAGAACTTAGAACTAATTAAACCTAACCAACCTAAGGACATCACACACATCCATGCCCGAGGCAGGATTCGAACCTGAGACCGTAGCGGTCGCTCGGTTCCAGACTTAAGCGCCTAGAACCGCACGGCCACACCTGCCGGAAACTCCACGATCATTTCTCTCATGCCGGTACCTTCCTGGTACTGACTATAGACGGTGGAATAATGTTTCAGAATTGATAGCACTTTTGAATTTCGTGAAATGTTTCAAACACCATCCATCTGGAGCTCCATAATGCATAAACAGCTAGTTTCTTGTTATCCATGTGTTATATTACCGTGCAACATTCTCATGTCTACTATACAGAGATAAGAGGTGCCACCCTCCTCGACATGCAAGCATCTGAATAGATCTTGTGCATTTCGGAGGGCGCCATGGGTAAGATTGTTGTTGCAGCGAGGATTGGTCAAGGTCTCTGACTCTATCCTACGAAAGTGGGAATACTCTGTGGTGCTCATCCACAAAGGTAAATATGGCCAGTCATAATCAGAAATTCTGAACTATGGAAATATGTAGACAACTTAATTGCGTCGGCATAGGACGCTCTCTGGTATACTTTGGTGTATACGGCCAAACTGACGTACTACACAGTCATCTATCTGCATTTGCAATCTAGTACATGATACTTGCAAAGCGGTGGAGGGTTGATTTAGCTATGAGCGGAAATTGGGAATAATCATCTGTGTCACTGGCTGTCATTGAAATTACGGAACAACTGGTAAAACTATTAAAATTGATCGCTTTATCAGCTGCGGTGCATATTAGAGTACATTGTCCAACATCGTTGGTATCTTTCTCCCCACCCGTCCACTGGTTTTCTGTTGATTACCACATAATGATTGACTGATGTTGAGATGGAGAGAGCCTTGGCGGAACACTGGATGTCTGCTACTTGTCACTGTGGAGCGTGGGATTAAATGTAGACAGTTGTCTGGAAGCATTCCTTAATGCTGCAAACTCGTCCTATTTCCATATGCTGCATGTTCTCCACATGCTTTTTTCACCAACAAGATAACAGTACCTTTTTTTCATATTTCTGCTACCACATGCATGTTGTGAACACCTAGTTCCATCGATAGTCAACACCGAAACAGTAATCATGTACATGACTGCAAAATTAGGAAACAGTGCTCTTCAAAATAGAACACTGAGACATCCCGTTCCCTGTCACTGTGGAAGATGAGATTATGTATAGATCATCACCTTTAGATAGTCGTTGGAAACGCTCTACAATGCTGAAAACTCTTCCAATTTCCATATATTGCGATATCTTCCACATTTTTGTCAATGAGAAACATTACCTCTGTGTGTCAGTTCTACCATCCTGAGTGTCGTGGGAGCTGCATAGCTTACACTATGCGATGTTGAGCTTTTAGTGACAGGCAATGGATCACAAAGTGTTAATGTCAGTTTAGCACCTGACACCGACCTCTAAGTCATGGTAGAAAAACAAAGTGTATGGCGGTGTACAAAGCAGTGTATTAAACTGCTTATGAAGGAACAGTAGAGGAACCCTCTCTTGTGATTAATAGTCTGCTGGATATGGTCTTCTTTCAGTACAGTCAACAATACTTTACGCAGGTCTGTGCAATCAATGTTGAGAGCTGGTCATCTGCTCCAATGGAGTGATACATATATGTGTAACATGCTCGATGTCAACATGCAGTCGGTGTGTGTTTTCGGTATATAAGAAGAGAGGGAGATGTGGTAAAATCTTATAGGAATGTCTATTACAAGGAGAGGTATAACTGGTTAAGATTTGGATGTAGATAGTTCTCCTAAAACTACTTCGATTTTCCCATACAGCAAACAGTAATCGGCTGTATCTATTTTCATGGAATCATGCCTTTTCATTATTATCGTCACGTTTGTGTGTTCAGAAACAGCTGTTACCGCGAGTCCTGATTTATATCATACTTCATAACCTCTAATTAGACAGTAGACACCACTTGAAGTATAGCTCATTGTGGAACCTAGAAATAATAGTGATTTTTCCCAACATGTGATAAACTGTGTAAACGTGCTGTGATAATCAAATAGCTTACAAAACTAGAACACAGGACTCTACTGCTATTGCGAATAATCGTCTGTTGAATGATATAAATTTTACACGCAGGTCAGTGGAGGGGAATTATGGAGCAAAAATGTCAAATGTAAGCACACTGACTGTATTTGGTTTCGGTGTAACAGAAGTGAGAGAGATGTGGTGAAATCTTCTAGGGGGTTCTATTACAAGTCAGGCTCTCACGATTTGTTTAGTAAACGCAGGTATTATAGAGCTTTGCATTGGTAAAATTGGATCTGTCATAGTCTACAAAAGAGCAACATCC
The DNA here is from genome assembly GCF_023898315.1 of Schistocerca nitens. Taxonomy (NCBI): domain Eukaryota; kingdom Metazoa; phylum Arthropoda; class Insecta; order Orthoptera; family Acrididae; genus Schistocerca; species Schistocerca nitens. Next base: position 360,599,830 of record NC_064621.1, read on the forward strand.
TCCTGAATTATAGCTTGTTACTGTGGAACACTACGGAATTGTGTTTTTTTCCGACATGTAACCAAATGCTGTGAAAGATTGTATTCTCTAATATTATTTCACGAGTCTGAAATGTCTGTAATACATACATGTATGACAGTTTATTTACAGACACTGATTTGAATGTGAGAGACACTCGTGGGTCGTGTAATTTGTCCGTCAAGCTGAAAGAAATTGCTTAAAATAGATGTTTGTTCTTTGGAGTTTAAATTCTGGCTTGTTCTTTACACTGATGATGGTTGCTATATAGCAAGGACATTCTGTGGTGATTCGTAGCTTTTTCAGAAAAATAGGTGAAGTTTATTTGCCCGACCTCTGAATTTTGGTCATCTGTAATTGGCGGCAGTGCACTTCATTGGATGTCGCAAAATAATGAGATGCGAATTATGTCCTGCAGTCGGACGCAAAAACTATACCGATTTTGCTCATAAAACTAAAAGAAAATGGACTGCGCCTATTTTCATGGCAAGTCAACATTTATTATTGTCATGACTGTATTTTCCATTTTTAAAAGATGCACGATTGTAGGAACTGCATTGACATTAAACTCAATTGTTACAGTGCAGTGTTTTCACATTCAGAACAGCGGGCAATAGCGGGGGTGGTGTGGTGACGGTCGTGTGTGTGTGTGTGTGTGTGTGTGTGTGTGTGTGTGTGTACGGGTATGTGTGATCGCCCTAGGAAGCTGTGCCTTGACCAGGACGCTGTGTGTGGGATGGAGCAGCCTTCATTTACCTCATATTGTTTAGTGGGCTTTACATCCTTTTGTGTTGGCGAAGCACTGTCGCCTCGAGGTGGATTGGGTGCAGTCAGCGACCACAGCTAGTCTGCCGGTGGGATGGCGGTATGCCGCAGATAAATGTTCTACACGCGGTAGCCGTTGACCATCTGAAAAAGCCTTTGTTCCCCGTTGCTGGAGTGAAGGGGAGGGAGGGGAAAGGACGAGAGGAGGTAAGAGGGCCTCTAATTTCGACACTTAATGACCGTACATCGAGGACAACGCATATCAACTACTGCCTCCTCATCAGTCTTTTGGGATGACGATTTTTCCCAGTGTATGTGTGTTGCATTAGACCCTTTCATTATGAGGTCTGGTTTTTTATCAACAATTTCGATGTGTAATTAGAGCAGTGAAGCTTTTTCCATCAGTTGCGGTAGCGTGTGTTGCCTTAGATTACCTGGTCTGCAGGGTGATTGCCGAGCAGGCATCTGTAGTGAACTCTGACATCAAAGAGCGATCGATACAGTCCTCAGCTGTGTGTTTACAGGACCAGCACCAGCATCTCGTCAGTTGAATATATTTTCCACCAAAAAAAAAAAAAAAGAAATGGTAGTACCTCACTCTCCAGCTTCTTTTCCCTCTAGCTTGTAGGCGAAGGGTAGAGTTTGAGTGCGTCTGCCACTAGTTTCGAGTAGTAATGTGAATATTTTTTCCAGCAAGATAACACTAGTTGCATGACATCATCAATTTTTGGGCTGTATTGTGATTTTAGGCAGTAGCGCTATGCATATAGTTGTGTAATTAGGACTAACCTTTACAGTTAATTACGTAATTAGCACCGATCTTTACTTCAACTTCCCAACCAAAATAAATAAAGTACACTAACATTACCTTCCTCTCCTGCATCTGGACAGTTTCTATTTACTGGGGCTGTGCTTAGGCTTTCCCTCCATAAGGACCTTGATTCGAGTCCAACAAAAAGAAGGGCACCTCCATTTTTACTTTCCTGTCAATTCCCGGGTGTGTGTGTGTGGGGGGGGGGGGGGGACGTCAGCACAGCCCTAATTCGAAATTCTCGGAAAAATTCGATACTACCGCCAGTGGGGTATAGGGGACGGGAAGGGAAGGGGTGGTGAAAGGGTGATGGACGGAGGACTCATGTGCTGGCTGAGGAAAACACATGATGTCATCTGGGGAGGGGGGGGCCGTTAGTGCAGGTGGTAATTAATTGATCAGTTTAATTAATTTGTGTGGTGTCACCGCTAGACACCACACTTACTAGGTGGTAACTTAAATCGGCCGCGGTCCTGTAGTACATGTCGGACCCGCGTGTCGCCACTGTGTGATCGCAAACCTAGCGCCACCACATGGCAGGTCTCGAGAGACTGAGGAGACCTCGTCCCAGTTGTACGGACAACATAGCTAGCGATTGGACGTGCTAAGCCTTGCTCTCATGTGCCGAGAGATAGACAGTAGAATAGCCCTCTGCTAAGTTAACTGGCGACCACCTAGCAAGGCGCCATTTGTATCAGTGCCTATAGCTTACTAATATTCAAGAGAGATGTATTCCAAGGACTAATTAAAAGTTAAGTAACAAGCATCTACGTACTTTTCTTCTTATTCATTTATAAGTCTCATGTTCCAGACTTCACGCCCGTCTGCGTTAGCATTGCGTGCCCTATCGGCTACAGCATTGTGTCTAGGCTGTATGGTCTAGACACAACATTATTGGCGACGAGAAAAAGAGTTTATATTAATTCGTTTGTGTCATGGCTTCGCCACATTCTCCGGATGTACTGTCCGAATTTTATCGCTTGCAGAATCAGCAGACGCAGGCGTTATTGGATGCACTTGGACAGCTCGTCCAGGGTCAACGTGCGCTGCAACCCGATGCGGCAGCCGCCGCTTCATCGCTACCGCTGCCACAAAACGCTGTTGCACCGCAATTTAGACCATTCGTGGCGGCCGAAGAAACATGGCAAGAATGGTCCCGCCAGTTCCAGTTTCATCTAACAGCCTACAGAATTCAAGGTAATGAGCGGCAGCCGTTTTTGCTTTCTTGTGTTGGTGTATCTACCTACCGTGTGATAGTGAAATTGTTTCCCCGACGCGACGTAGCAACTCTGACCTACGAAGAAATTTTGTCTGCTTTAGATGCCTATTTCAAGGAAACAGTTAATGTAGTTGCAAAAAGGTATACGTTCTTTCGTACAAAACGTACGGCCGGTCAGACTTATAGGGAGTGGGTTGCGACATTGCAAGGACTTACTAGGGAGTGTGCGTTTGAATGTGAATGTGGCCTCCCTTATTCAGATACTATGGTGCGTGATGCAATTGCACAGAACGTTTCTGATGTTCGCATACGGGAACAGATTTTGAAACTAGTAAATCCCTCCCTTCAACAAGTGATAGACATATTGGATAGGCAAGACACACTTGACTTTGCTCAGGCATCGTTTGAAACTTCGCCAGCAGTGTGTCACATTAACGGGCCCGCCGGGCCCGCTGCACGGGACGTTAGGCGGCGCTCGCGCCCGTCGCAGCAGCGGCAGCCTACCTTGCAAACACGTGCGCCGCGTAAGCAAGCAAATGCAGTGAAATCATGCCCGCGGTGTGCAACTAGACATTCGCGTGCAAATTGCCCGTCACGCCAAGCTATTTGCTTTTACTGTCACAAGAAGGGACATGTTCAAAGTGTTTGCCAGAAAAAGCTTAGATCAGACAATCACACAAATTCCAGGCCTTTTGCTTCGCGCCGGAATCGAACCCAGGACAATCGGGCTCGTGGACCTTCGCCCATGGACATTCATGTAGTTCATTCCCACCCGTCCAGTGACACTTTAGCTAACAGTGACTGTGTTCGTCCCACCAAAAGTGTGCGTCGACGTCGCCGGAATTCCCGTAAAGTCGCAAGTGCTTCTGTACCTGTATCAGTTCAAATTGCACGTGACGGTCGCTCTTGTCGTCAGCAGGACAATAAACTTTTTGTGGACTTAGACTTTGAAGGCAAAGTGATACCATTCCAGCTCGATACCGGAGCTGCAGTTTCATTGCTCAATCACGACACGTACAAACAACTGGGCAAACCGCCATTGCGTGCCGCAAATGTTAAGTTACATAGTTACTCAGGACAGCATATCCCTGTGTTAGGACAGTGCAGCCTTCTTGCAACATACAAGGGACAAACGAAACTTGTTTCATTTTACGTTCTTCGTTCTTCTACAGCAGTGAACTTGTTTGGTTTAGATTTATTTCAATTGTTTAATATGTCTATAGTAAATCAGGTCCTATCAGTGAATCAGACTGTGCCTTCCGCCAGTGTTTCTAGTATTTGTGAAGAATTTGCAGACATTTTTGCACCGGGCCTTGGTTGCGCTAAGAACTATGAAGCGCGTTTGGAACTGCAAGAAAACGCGCGACCGAAATTTTTCAGAGCGCGCAATGTTCCCCACGCATTGCGTGATGAGGTCGCCAGAACATTAGCCGATTTAGAATCTCAAGGTGTAATTGAACGTGTGCAGGCTTCTCTCTGGGCCTCACCCTTAGTCATTTTGCCAAAACCTTCCGGTAAACTGAGACTTTGTGTGGACTTCAAGGCAACAGTGAATCCACAACTTGTGACTGCCACTTTTCCTTTGCCCCGCCCGGAAGATCTTTTTGACAAACTGTGCCCGGGAAAATATTTTTCAAAATTGGACCTAGCAGATGCGTACTTGCAAATACCTGTGGACGAAGAATCCCAGCGCGTCTTAGTGGTTAACACGCATCTTGGCTTGTATCGCTTCAAAAGACTGCCATTCGGGTGTGCATCCGCCCCTGCTTTGTTTCAGCAATATTTACAAACTGTTTGTGCGTCGGTCCCTACTGCTGCGAACTATCTGGACGATATTGTGATCTCAGGAAAGACAGAAGCCGAACATTTGCAAAATCTCCGAACATTATTTCAGGTCTTGCGTCAGAATGGTCTTCGCTTGAGGAAGGACAAATGTGTGTTTTTTGCTCGGGACTTACCCTACCTGGGGCATGTCATAAATGCCCAAGGTATACATCCGAGTCGAGAGCACCTCCGTGCCATACAGGAGTTGCCTTCGCCACGGGATGTTAAACGACTACAGAGTGTGCTGGGTAAAATTAATTATTATGCAAAGTTTGTGCGCAATGCTTCTTCCATTTCAGCTCCGCTTCATCGCTTACGCCGTAAAGGTGTTCCGTTCGTCTGAACGACGGAATGCGAACGCGCCTTTCGCCAGTTGAAATCGGCGTTACTTTCAAATACGTGCCTTACGCCATTCGATCCCCAGAAACCCCTTTTGTTGATGGTAGATGCATCGGATTTCGGGATCGGTGCTGTGCTTGCGCACAAGGATGGCTCGCATGATCGCCCTATTGCCTTTGCGTCCAAATTGCTCTCATCTGCGCAAAGAAATTATTCACAGATAGAGAAAGAAGCTTTAGCTCTCGTGTTTGGTGTTACAAAGTTTCATGATTTCTTGTATGGTCGTCACTTTACCATCATCACGGACCACAAACCTTTGACATCGCTTTTTCATCCGAACAAGCCTGTACCTCCACGTACAGCGCAGAAATTCATTCGCTGGTCTCTTTTTCTCTCGCAGTACCGCTACGATATCTTGTATCGGTCCACTGCTAAGCACGGAAACGCTGATGCGTTGTCCCGTTTGCCTGTTGCTGAGGATAAAGCATTCGATTCTTCCGAACTTGCTTGCATGTTCATTGATTCGGAAACCGATGACGTGGTCGAATCGTTTCCGATTGATTTTCGTCGTGTAGCTACAGCCACAGCTGCTGACCCTGTCCTTGCTACTGTTTTGCGTTTTGTTGCTACGCAATGGCCCTTGTCCAAGTCACGGATCGAGGATCCTTTGGTTCGTCGTTTTTTTGCTCACAAGGAGAGACTTTTTGTCCGACGTGGTGTTTTGTTGTTGCGTTCCGATAATGATCAGTCCAGAGTCGTGGTCCCACGTTCGTTACAGTCCTCTGTCTTAAAGCTTCTTCACCAAGGACATTGGGGTATAGTGCGTACGAAACAACTTGCTCGTCAGCACTGTACTTGGTTCGGAATCGATGCGGCGATTACGAATATGTGCTCTTCTTGCGTGGCGTGTGCCGAACAACAATCCGCACCGCCGCGGAAATTCTTTGCATGGCCGAAAGCCACTTCCCCTTGGCAACGCTTGCACATCGATTTTGCTGGTCCATTCTGGAATGCTCGATGGTTGGTTGTGGTCGATGCTTTCAGTAATTTTCCTTTTGTTGTCCGGATGTCTTCCACGACGTCTTCTGCCACAATCCAAGCCTTGTCTGCTATCTTTTGCATTGAAGGTCTTCCGCAGACTATTGTTTCCGACAATGGCCCACAATTCATGTCCGCTGAATTTCAGTCATTCTGCAAGGCCAATGGTATCCAACATCTGACATCCGCGCCGTTTTCGCCTCAGTCAAACGGTGCCGCGGAACGATTGGTCCGGACTTTCAAGTCACAGATGTTGAAGTTGAAAGAGTCGCATTCTCGGGAGGACGCTTTGTTGCTCTTTTTGTCTTCGTATCGCTCTCAGCCCCGCGATGGTCGCTCGCCGGCTGAATTGCTCCATGGTCGTTCTCATCGCACCTTGATGTCTTTGCTGCATCCGCCACATTAGGTTCCTGTGCAGCGGCAGACTCCTGCTTTTGCTCCTGGCGACGTTGTCTATTATCGCACCTATCGCGGTTCACAGCGTTGGCTCGCAGGGCGCATTCTTCGCTGCCTCGGCCGCGCGATGTATTTGGTTTTGGGGGCCTCTGGTGAGGTGCGACGGCATCTCAATCAGCTGCGCCTCTGTCGTCGCCTGGGTTCTGCCGCTCCCCGTCTGCTTTCAGCGACGGAGCCGTCCGGTCAGCGCCTTGGGGACCCATCTACTGGCTCATCTCATCCCCAGGTGTTACCGACGCTGCCTTCCCTTTTGCCTCATGGCGTCGCGCCACCGCCGCAGCCGCCGCCGGCGCCGCCCGCAGTGGACGCTTCGCTGCAACCGCCCGGCGCCTCCCAGGGTCACGCGCCGCCGCTCGCTTCCCGTGACCAGCCGTCCTCCGCCATGGACCTCTTGCCCGCTCCGGACCAGATGTCGTCATCGCGCGTCGGATTCCCCGACGCAATGGAGGTCGACCCTTCGGCCCCTCCTGTCTCATTACGTGCGCATACACCGCATGTTGACGTGCACCCTGGACTAGGTTTTCAGGCGTTTCCTAGCTCCCCTCGGACCGAATGGCCGGGTGCGGGTGGCACAGCCTCGCCTGTTGTTAGGCTCCCCACCTCATCGCATACGTCGACATGCGGTCCTCCCCACGGCGGGAGGAAGCCTTATCTCACGACCGTTCGCCGATTTGCGGGGGAGGAATGTGGTGTCACCGCTAGACACCACACTTACTAGGTGGTAACTTAAATCGGCCGCGGTCCTGTAGTACATGTCGGACCCGCGTGTCGCCACTGTGTGATCGCAAACCTAGCGCCACCACATGGCAGGTCTCGAGAGACTGAGGAGACCTCGTCCCAGTTGTACGGACAACATAGCTAGCGATTGGACGTGCTAAGCCTTGCTCTCATGTGCCGAGAGATAGACAGTAGAATAGCCCTCTGCTAAGTTAACTGGCGACCACCTAGCAAGGCGCCATTTGTATCAGTGCCTATAGCTTACTAATGTTCAAGAGAGATGTATTCCAAGGACTAATTAAAAGTTAAGTAACAAGCATCTACGTACTTTTCTTCTTATTCATTTATAAGTCTCATGTTCCAGACTTCACGCCCGTCTGCGTTAGCATTGCGTGCCCTATCGGCTACAGCATTGTGTCTAGGCTGTATGGTCTAGACACAACAATTTGCATATCAATTTGATATCAAAATTGCACCAGGAGTCCCAGTACTGAACTACTTACCTCTACTGGGGCGTCTTAGGGACTAATAGATTCTGTAATTTGGATGTGTACCAAACGACAGATGGCCGGTTAAAATGTACACCTATAATCCGAAGGGCTCTTCAACGTGAAGTAAGAGAGTGTGCAAATGCAAACATGCACACACACTTGACTCACAAGGGGAAGGCCTCAGACACGGCCAACCAATTCGGCTCAAATTCGGCAGGTCGCTTGGGTGCAACCTAAAACGGAGGATTCTAAGATATTTTGGGTCAACACCCCCGCTTTTTTGAGAAAATCACCCCTAAATGTTATGACGAGCAATCGACTCAAAATTGGCAGGATCGATAGATAATTGTAAATAGAGCATTTTTCATCATCAGGTATGGGGTTCGAAAATGCGTACTTTTCCAGAAATCGAGGCAAGAAACTTTTACAACCTACGCTTCTGTACCCACATGGTAAACGCCTTTCGCCGGCAGCACCGATAGCGCTACGGCCAAGGTAACTGGCTGGGAATCGGAGAACCTGGGTCCGAATCTCGAAGAAACCTATGGGATGTTCTTTTTTTCGTTTTTATTTTTCCATATCTCAATTGATAAAGATAGGAGGGATAATAAGGTAAGTAAATCAATAAGGAATGATAATAATAAGGTAGGCAAATAATCCTCTTATCCCTATCAATTGAGATACGGAAAAACACAATCGAAAAGAATAACATCCGCTAGGTTTCTTCGAGATTCGAACCCAGGTTTTCCGATTCCGAGACAGTTACTTTTTCTTTCTTTTTCTTTTTTTTCCATTTTGTTCGTTGTTGATCGTTGGGTTTGGTCTTGCGGAAGTCACATGACATCCGTTCAAGTTCGTTTGTCGATCCTTCCACTCAGTTTTTTTTTTTATTACAGAGGCCAACCAGCTCTCTGACCGAACACACTGAGCTGCCGTGCCGGCTTTACCTTGGCCGTGGCGCTGTCGGCGAAAAGCTTTCACTATGTGGCTACAGAAGTGGCAGTTGTAAAAGTTTCTTTCCTCGATTTCTGGAAAAGTTTGCGTTTGCGGACCCCATACTTGATGATGAAAAATGCTCTATTTACAATTATCTATCGATCCCTCCAATTTTGAGTCGATTGACCGTCGTAACATTCAGGGGCGATTTTCTCAAAATCTTAGAGTCTTTCGTTTTAGGTTTTACACAAGCGACCTGCCAAATTTGAGCCGAATCGGTTGGCCGTGTCTGAGGCCTTCCCCTTGTCAGATGTGTGTACATTTGAGCTGAGCGCACGCAACTTTAGTTACAGGCTAAATCCAATAACTCGCCTCAGGATGGGCCGTAAGGTCTACAAAAAACAGAAATTACAATCAGCAGTATCAAATACTCAATGATAACTAACAGTGATTTCAAGTATCAGACTAAAAATTGCAAAATACTACCTTGCGCTTACAGAAACCTCCAGATTGACACACAGCCTCAAAAGGGATCACAGAAAGGTATAAAGGAACGGATTTCTGACCAGCTCACACAGGGCAGAATTAACGATCTTTCAGTACTTACTGAACGGTCTTCATACATAATTTCAAATAAATTCCAAGGAGGCAAATAGCTTCAGATCTCCAGCTAGGCGGTGGATAACATTGCCCTCCTGCTCGTAGCTGCTAACAAGTTGTCATGTAGATCTCGACGCATTTAGCACACCACAATTGACTGATGTACTTCGTAACCAAGTTGCACCCGACGTGAGTCTCTCCTGGCCCGCTTGAGTCGCCGGTAGCAACAGTCAACGCTGCAGGAAAATGCGGGCCCCCATAGCCCAACCATCAACGGTTTCAACTCGCTGCAGTCGCCAAGACGCCAAGTACTGTGGCACACCCGTCCAGCTCCGTGTCCCACACACCACTCGCCACCACACATCCCGAGAGGGAACACACAACCAAGCAAAGATGATACGACGAAGGCCGGAGTCGATGGAACGCGCACAAAATGGGTCAAACGGTTCTGAGCACTATGGGACTTAACATCTGTGGTCATCATTCCCCTAGAACTTAGAACTACTTAAACCTAACTAACCTGAGGACATCACACACGTCCATGCCCGAGGCAGGATTCGAACCTGCAACCGTAGCAGTCGCGCGGTTCCGGACTGAGCGCCTAGAACCGCTAGACCACCGCGGCCGGCAAACGCGCACAAGTGGCGCCAGTACGATCGCGCGCGTGCGCTCATAGAGGCCCCCACGGTATAATGGGGTGATGAGAACAGACGGAATGTAATGCCATGCAACCGAATGCGAACAATCTGTCGTGGAGCTTATCGTGAAACTGGCTATCCTTTAAGGCGTAGCTGCAGATAGTGTGATAATATGTTTTAGAGACACGGAAAAACAAACATACAGAGCCTGAATTTGTCCAGTGATTCCAGGTAGTATGCATTGCAGTTACACACTTTTGAAGGGAGATAGTTTTCTCTAAGGGAATATGGTTTTTATATGCAGACCAGGAACCAAGCGAAAGCAAGTTACTATGACCAGGTACAGGGCAAAATCAGTGCTCATACCATAGTTGTCCTTATCTTACGTCCATTTTCTCACTTTTTCTTGCTGTGATGTAAATAGTCCCTACTGCTCTTGCAAGATCACGTACACGACAAAGAATCGTAGGGGTAGACCACCTCCAACTTCTTGCAGCACAATAAACAACTTTCCAGAAAATTCACCATCGAGATTAACAGTCGGCATAGTTATATACGAATGTGTTAAGGCTTTGATGTTACAACTCTCTTAGCACCTCTAATTTCCAGGGTTATTTTGATGTTGGTTCTAAGCGCTACAGTCTGGAGCCGAGCAACCGTTACGGTCGCAGGTTCGAATCCTTCCTCGGGCAAGTATGTGTGTGATGTCCTTAGGATAGTTAGGTTTAATTAGTTCTAAGTTCTAGGCGACTGATGACCTCAGAAGTTAAGTCGCCTATTGCTCAGATCCATTTGAACCTTTTTTTTAATATTCATTTTCTTTTCAAATTCACGTTGATCGGAGGTGAAAACAAATTCCTCACTGAACGATGGGATAAGTTTTTTCATCTTATCTGCAAATTTTCGGGACGATTCCGCAGTTCGCTGTACATTGTCAAATTGACGCTTTGTTTGAAATTTCGTTATCTTACGTATTCCAGTTGTGTTTGAAGTAAGGCAACCATCCACTGATTTCCTTGAAATCATTGTAATCTATGATGAGCGCAATTTGACGTGCATAACGTATTAGGTCACTATCATGAACATCGCGTAAATTGCAAAAACTAGTTTTCGAATCAAGTGCGCCTTGTACACTCCTGGAAATTGAAATAAGAACACCGTGAATTCATTGTCCCAGGAAGGGGAAACTTTATTGACACATTCCTGGGGTCAGATACATCACATGATCACACTGACAGAACCACAGGCACATAGACACAGGCAACAGAGCATGCACAATGTCGGCACTAGTACAGTGTATATCCACCTTTCGCAGCAATGCAGGCTGCTATTCTCCCATGGAGACGATCGTAGAGATGCTGGATGTAGTCCTGTGGAACGGCTTGCCATGCCATTTCCACCTGGCGCCTCAGTTGGACCAGCGTTCGTGCTGGACGTGCAGACCGCGTGAGACGACGCTTCATCCAGTCCCAAACATGCTCAATGGGGGACAGATCCGGAGATCTTGCTGGCCAGGGTAGTTGACTTACACCTTCTAGAGCACGTTGGGTGGCACGGGATACATGCGGACGTGCATTGTCCTGTTGAAACAGCAAGTTCCCTTGCCGGTCTAGGAATGGTAGAACGATGGGTTCGATGACGGTTTGGATGTACCATGCACTATTCAGTGTCCCCTCGACGATCACCAGTGGTGTACGGCCAGTGTAGGAGATCGCTCCCCACACCATGATGCCGGGTGTTGGCCCTGTGTGCCTCGGTCGTATGCAGTCCTGATTGTGGCGCTCACCTGCACGGCGCCAAACACGCATACGACCATCATTGGCACCAAGGCAGAAGCGACTCTCATCGCTGAAGACGACACGTCTCCATTCGTCCCTCCATTCACGCCTGTCGCGACACCACTGGAGGCGGGCTGCACGATGTTGGGGCGTGAGCGGAAGACGGCCTAACGGTGTGCGGGACCGTAGCCCAGCTTCATGGAGACGGTTGCGAATGGTCCTCGCCGATACCCCAGGAGCAACAGTGTCCCTAATTTGCTGGGAAGTGGCGGTGCGGTCCCCTACGGCACTGCGTAGGATCCTACGGTCTTGGCGTGCATCCGTGCGTCGCTGCGGTCCGGTCCCAGGTCGACGGGCACGTGCACCTTCCGCCGACCACTGGCGACAACATCGATGTACTGTGGAGACCTCACGCCCCACGTGTTGAGCAATTCGGCGGTACGTCCACCCGGCCTCCCGCATGCCCACTATACGCCCTCGCTCAAAGTCCGTCAACTGCACATACGGTTCACGTCCACGCTGTCGCGGCATGCTACCAGTGTTAAAGACTGCGATGGAGCTCCGTATGCCACGGCAAACTGGCTGACACTGACGGCGGCGGTGCACAAATGCTGCGCAGCTAGCGCCATTCGACGGCCAACACCGCGGTTCCTGGTGTGTCCGCTGTGCCGTGCGTGTGATCATTGCTTGTACAGCCCTCTCGCAGTGTCCGGAGCAAGTATGGTGGGTCTGACACACCGGTGTCAATGTGTTCTTTTTTCCATTTCCAGGAGTGTCTTACCATGAGTATCCGTAGTTTATCTTATGTACTACACGGTTGCATTGCAGCGGACTTATTCTAAATCTGTTCATAATTGTTTTTTTACCGTGCTGCGGATGATTTTTCATGTACGTAATTGCCCGTATCTCGTGGTCGTGCGGTAGCGTTCTCGCTTCCCACGCCCGGGTTCCCGGGTTCGATTCCCGGCGGGGTCAGGGATTTTCTCTGCCTCGTGATGGCTGGGTGTTGTGTGCTTTCCTTAGGTTAGTTAGGTTTAAGTAGTTCTAAGTTCTAGGGGACTTATGACCACAGCAGTTGAGTCCCATAGTGCTCAGAGCCATTCGAATTTTTTTCATGTACGTAATTATGTTTAGTACCCGCTCACCAGTTCTAAGCAAAGAAGGGAAGGCAGAAAGGTGGAAGGAGTATATAGAGGGTTTATACAAGGGCGATGTACTTGAGGACAATATTATGGAAATGGAAGAGGATGTAGATGAAGATGAAATGGGAGATACGATACTGCGCGAAGAGTTTGACAGAGCACTGAAAGACCTGAGTCGAAACAAGGCCCCGGGAGTAAACAACATTCCATTAGAACTACTGATGGCCTTGGGAGAGCCAGTCCTGACAAAACTCTACCATCTGGTGAGCAAGATGTATGAGACAGGCGAAATACCCTCAGACTTCAAGAAGAATAAAATAATTCCAATCCCAAAGAAAGCAGGTGTTGACAGATGTGAAAATTACCGAACAATCAGTTTAATAAGTCACAGCTGCAAAATACTAACGTGAATTCTTTACAGACGAATGGAAAAACTGGTAGAAGTGGACCTCGGGGAAGATCAGTTTGGATTCCGTAGAAATGTTGGAACACGTAAGGAATACTAACCTTACGACTTATCTTAGAAGAAAGATTAAGAAAAGGAAAACCTACGTTTCTAGCATTTGTAGACTTAGAGAAAGCTTTTGACAATGTTGACTGGAATACTCTCTTTCACATTCTAAAGGTGGCAGGGGTAAAATACAGGGAACGAAAGGCTATTTACAATTTGTACAGAAACCAGATGGCAGTTATAAGAGTCGAGGGACATGAAAGGGAAGCAGTGGTTGGGAAGGGAGTGAGACAGGGTTGTAGCCTCTCCCCGATGTTATTCAATCTGTATATTGAGCAAGCAGTAAAGGAAACAAAAGAAAAATTCGGAGTAGGTATTAAAATTCATGGAGAAGAAGTAAAAACTTTGAGGTTCGCCGATGACATTGTAATTCTGTCAGAGACAGCAAAGGACTTGCAAGAGCAGTTGAACGGAATTGACAGTGTCTTGAAAGGAGGATACAAGATGAACATCAACAAAAGCAAAACGAGGATAATGGAATGTAGTCAAATTAAATCGGGTGATGCTGAGGGAATTCGATTAGGAAATGGACACTTAAAGTAGTAAAGGAGTTTTGCTATTTAGGGAGTAAAATAACTGATGATGGTCGAAGTAGAGAGGATATAAAATGTAGACTGGCAATGACAAGGAAATCGTTTCTGAAGAAGAGAAATTTGTTAACATCGAGTATAGATTTAAGTGTCAGGAAGTCGTTTCTGAAAGTATTTGTATGGAGTGTAGCCATGTATGGAAGTGAAACATGGACGATAACTAGTATGGACAAGAAGAGAATAGAAGCTTTCGAAATGTGGTGCTACAGAAGAATGCTGAAGATAAGGTGGGTAGATCACGTAACTAATGAGGAGGTATTGAATAGGATTGGGGAGAAGAGAAGTTTGTGGCACAACTTGACTAGAAGAAGGCATCGGTTGGTAGGACATGTTTTGAGGCATCAAGGGATCACAAATTTAGCATTGGAGGGCAGCGTGGAGGGTAAAAATCGTAGAGGGAGACCAAGAGATGAATACACTAAGCAGATTCAGAAGGATGTGGGTTGCAGTAGGTACTGGGAGATGAAGAAGCTTGCACAGGATAGAGTACCATGGAGAGCTGCATCAAACCAGTCTCAGGACTGAAGACCACAGCAGCAGCCCTAGACAGCGATTGCCCTTTACTACGTTTCACTGGAGACGTGGTTTGTGGCTCCCTGTCCGACAAGAATAATGAACTACTTGGCTCGACAACAGCTTGAATATTACTTTCACTTGTTAAGCACGTATCGTCATCAGTGTACTCCTCACGTTCATTGTGCTCATAGGCGAGCTTCTACGACACTACGTATCCCACTGACTCCTCTTTCAGAAACGCTAATATTTCATCTGCCACGTCTTTCTAACTCCGCGAAATATCTTGGGTACCTTTCTGACGGAATGTCAACTTCGGCAATTGTTGTTGTAGATATAATGCAGTGTTTGCTTTGTTTATCGTTGCCGTTGCTATGCTTTGCATATCCAACACTAGCGCTGTAGCACTGACCAAGCATTTCAACTATGCTCCGTAGCCCCATGCTGTGCTTAGCATTGGATATCCCCAGTCCACCCCTGTTGCCTTTTAGCAGCCAATGTTGTGGTTGCCTTGTAGTCAATATGTGGGGATCTAATACGGTAAACATCATTAACCTTTTGCGACCTCGCACTCAAGGGGTTCCTTTTTGCTGTTTTTGCTGCATCGAGAACATCTGCCAAGCCAGCAACCCAAGAAATTAGTAGTCATCTCCAACCCATCACTGCAGATTCAGGTGAGACAGATGGGAATCACAGTTGTACCCGGTGCCGCTACTCACAGAGGTCCAGTTCACCCACCAGGTTAGCCGAGAGCGCTAATCCGCTGCTTCCTGGACTCGGGTAGGCGCGCCGGCCCCGGATCGAATCCGCCTGGCCTATTAATGACGAGGGCCGGTGTGCCAGCCAGCCTGGATGTGGTTTTTAGGCGGTTTTCCACATCCCACTAGGTGAGTACCGGACTGGTCCCTATGTCCCACCTCAGTTACACGACTTGCAGACATTCGCACTATTCCATGGTTTACACTCACTAGACACTGGCAGCTGGGGTACACTGATTTCATCCCTGGGGGGGGGGGGGGGGGTACTTGGTGGTGGCAGGAAGGACATCCGGCTATCACTTTAATTAACCATGCCACATCCGATCATAACCACGCTGACCCTGCGAATCTAAACTGCAGGACAAAGGCGCGAGCAAAAGAAGAAGACTCACAGAGGTCCAGTTTACGACGAAATTAGTCCAGTTTACGACGAAATTAGTGTATTAATGCGGAGCAGATTTACGCTGAAAAAATTAATTCCAATTTTGCGATCAGGAGCAAATCTGGCGCCGTGAATGCAGGAAAGAAGTATAGAAATGTTTCCACATATAACGGATTAGAATCGGGACGTGTAAAGAAAAGATAAAACAAATAAGAAAGGCATAATGTTGATTTTATTAGTAATCGCCGATTGCACAGTTCGTTCAACATGACTGCAGGAGAGCATGAAGAGATGCTGCATCTGTAAAACGACGTGATCAACAGTTGCTCGCAGCAGTTCCGGTGGAATCTGAGTAAAGTGTTACTGCACTGGCCTTCAGATCAGGCAGAGACCGAACGTGAACCTGGCAAAATCGTTCTTGTAGATATCTCCACAACCAAAAGTCACATGGATTCAGATCAGGTGATCTTGCAGGCCACGCATCTGGAAAGCCTCTAGAGACGACACGTTCGTGGAAGGTTGTATTAAGGGGCTCCGGAAAGGCTCAAAATCATGAAAAGTTCAATTTTTACTTCTTTGCGTTTTCTGAATCTGCAGACTATTACCTTTTAATAGATATATAATTTATTCAATTCCGAAGACTACAACTATTTTTAAATTTATTTTGAAAAGTGTTCTACATGGGCGTGACCCACTGTGGCGCTGTTAAACTGCTGTCAAATGGTGTTATTATTAACGTCGGTGTTCATCAGGTACATTTTAGTGATGTGAGATAAAGTATAAAACCTATTTTCAGAGACTTAGCAGCACCTGAACTGTTGAAAAAGTGTATTCACGGAAAAACTCAAAACCCCAATGAAAGTGTAAATAGTGTAATATGGTCGAGAATCCCCAAGACTGTATATGTTGGAATAGAAACACTTCACTTTGGTGTGTATGATACTGTTGCGACTTTCAATGATGGCAACATTGTAAGGTGCAAGGTATTTAGAAATATGGGAATGAAGATAGGTTCTAACATGGTACGAGCGATGCTTGCTTTAGACAAGGAACGCCTTCGGGCTGCAGACAGGGCTGTAAAGAGTCTAGAAATACAAGCAAGAGTAAACAGGAGGAGGAACAAGAGGAAGCTGGAGGAGGAGTTTGCAGAGGATGAAGATAATCCATCCTATGGACCTGGAATGCACTAAAAAGTTAATCCAATCTTTGTCGCTCGATTCCCAAAACTTTTATTTTCTCATACTAATTACATGTTTTCTAAGGATCTTCCAAACATATTTGTTTCAAACTTTCAGTAAATGTTACACAGTACCTTCTGCATAATTTAACACAGCCTTTTTCCAAAAAACTGTATATTTTTGAATATATAAATAAAAAATTGCAAAAAAATGTTGTGAATTTTCATTACAATTGAAAAAAAATCATCTTTAATAACTGAACTAAAATTTTGTAAAATCCCTGTGTTAAGTTGTAGCCCATATTCCAATAAATAATCTGTAAAAAGTTCAACTTCCTACCTCAAATACTTTGTGAGGAAAGATGTAATTTATAAGCGTTATTTTAACATTGCAAGTATAGGGCGTTCCGGAGCCCCTTAAGCAGATCATTCACTGGGCAAGCGACATGAGGTGTTGCCCCATATTGTATGAAAAGAGTGGCTTCCACACAGTTGCGCTCGTTCAAAACACGAATGTTACACAGTACAAGGAGGTCTCGATAATGTGCAGACGTCACAGTACACCTGACAGGCCTTCTGGGTTTATTTTGTTCAAGGAAGAACCGACCGGGAATACAGGTGTTTATGAATCCACACCACACAGTCACATATGGCGCGTGAAATGGCTCTTCGTGCACAATTCGGCAGTTCTATTGATTTTATCAGCAATTGCCGCTTACAGAGCTTGTCAGGTAGAGATCGAACGTGTCCCTCTCAAACGCTTTCTTTTAGATATCCCCACAGCCAAAAGTCACTGTAGTGTAACATGTGCCCCGTCACTCCATAGAATAGTGCCTGGCCACTTGTCTTCAACTTCAGTCTGTGCAAAAAACCAAAGAGCAAATTCAGAAACGTTGCTGCGGATCATGAGGTTTCGGTTGCTGAACCGTCTCGACCTTCTATGGGTACCAGTGAAAGCGCACAACTTTCCACAGTGTTGGCCATGGATGGACAATCCTAGGGACGTCGCACGAGCTCTAACATTATCCAGGGCACTTGCTACACGGTCAGTTACAGCAACAGCAACCACGTCAATAAGTCCCACCGAGATAGGACGTTTTCCTCTTGCAGGTACCACACGAAGTTCACGCATGTTTTAGAATTCCATTATCATTTTCTTTAAATCATTTAAAGACATTCTTCCTCTCCTCAGGCCTTTGAGTAGGTGATAATTTCTCAATTCAGCACTGTAGTTGTTGCCAGTCACGTAAAACAGTTTCACTGACAGCGCACGGTCTCTCTTGTCTATAGCCATATTGTTTACTCGCATTACTGCTTGCCAAATGACAGCGTGGATGTCTTACCGTCAGACAATCAGTGCACAGCGCCAGATTTACACCTGGTGGCCAAAACTGGAACTAGTTTTTTCCAGCGTAAATCACTTCCGCATTAAAAGATTAGCAATATACCAAGTTTCGGTGCATTCCGTAATTAAAGCCCACACTGGCCCTCCATGAATAACTGCACTTTAATTAGAACCACCCGGTACGTCTTTGGAGGCAGCCATTTTTTCACCCTCATATTGAACAATACGCTAAGGACATTTTTAGAGAGTTTATGTATTTTAACTAAGTCTGTCATTAAATTTCTGGTGTAACGTAACTGATGTCCAGCATTCATCTAGATGTATGACGCAAATCTCCTAATTCGATACTACAACTGATGTGTAGAAACAACTGTTCAACAACCTACAGTTACCGTATCCTCAGCTGTTGTGCAGTCATACCACTGGTGTGTAGCAGTTAAAATTTTTTCTTACCAGAAGTGTTTCCGTCGGATAGAATGTTGCATCCTCTTTCGGGCTTGCAACCAAAGCAATAGTTCTTTTCAATTAAACAACTTTACACAATATTACAGGGAGAACATTAATACAACCGACAAACTGCACGGATGGGTTCCTAACTGGATACGGAGGAAAAACGGTCCAATTAACCTGTGTCCGAAAATGCATCGTTGCCACGGTAGATGGCGCTGACGAATGACAGTTCCTCTGACCACATGCCGTGTGTTCCTTGGGTCTTGCAGGATGTGTGATTGACGCAGCGTGCTGTAAGCAGAAAAAATGGTTCAAATGGCTCTGAGCACTATGGGACTTAACATCTATGGTCATCAGTCCCCTAGAACTTAGAACTATTTAAACCTAACTAACCTAAGGACATCACACAACACCCAGTCATCACGAGGCAGAGAAAATCCCTGACCCCGCCGGGAATCGAACCCGGGAACCCGGGCGCGGGAAGCGAGAACGCTACCGCACGACCACGAGCTGCGGACACGTAAGCAACAGAATGGTAAAGTATTCGTGTGGGGAACAAGCTTGATGATGTTTGTGTGAGGCCAAGTAGTTGGAAACGGTCGAGAGGCAGCACTGCTATCTCAAAACAAGCACCCTCACAGACATCAACCACATCACACAACATTTCAATCTCTTTTTGGGCGTTTGTTTAATCACGGGTCCTTTCAGACAGACGAATGTGCAGAGAGGCGACGGACTGTGGGTACACAAGATTTGGAAGACCAGATTCCACAGGATATTGAGACGAACCACAGTACAGGCTCCAGGCGAGTGGCCCGCCATCATGATGTAAGCCAAAGTACGATTATGTGTATCCTGCATGACAGCCGCTACTGTCCCCATCACCTGCAGTTCGATGGAGGCAGCTTTGAAGATCTGTTGTGACATGGATACGATGCAGCTCTGTGCTGTGTTCCGGAACTATTTGTGGTCCATTTCCGGACACATGTTCATAGCACCTTTTTCATCCGTTTCCAGTCAGGAATCCGTCGCTGTAGTTTGTCGGTTTTATTAATGTTCATCCTGTCTATTATGGTTTCGATTCAGTCGCCGACTCCCCTCGAAGATGGCCGTGCGATTAACAGTCGAAATATCCGAAGAGGGAATATTGCTGACATTGGTTCTTACTCGAAACATAGTTACAATTACCGAACGGTGTAATCACGTTGTCGAGTTCGAGAATGAGACAAAGAAAATTTCTTGCTATTCTTTTCCATTATCACTTTCATTAGAGCAGTTGGTATGTTATATTTCTGACTGATACATGAGTGCCCTTAGATGAGGCATGGTAGAATACACATTCTGTGTAATGTGGTCACGTTCCTCTTGGTTTTCTAGAGTTACCGTGCCAGGTCATTCGTGAATGGAGTGTCAGAAAACGGACACAGATCTGGTGTGTGCACAAGAGTACCTGTTATATGGCTCTTAATTTATTTTTTACATCACTCCTCTGGTTAACCCTCCCCCCTGCCCCAATAGTTTGGTTCCACTCCACATAAAGATTACGTACTTGAAATTTTACGTCAGTAGGTTAAGGGAAGGCTACCCGTGGACCTTCAGATCCGGAAAATCGGAATATCTAGAAAATAAAAGAAAACTATAAAATTTAAAAAATGATTCTATATCACAAACTGATTAATTTCTAATGAAGAAAGAGTATTCATTTCACAGATCGCTTTGGTGGGGTGATGTGCAGGTGATGCTAAGATAGACTGAGAGAGGCCAAAGCATGCAGCAGAGCCATTCCTTCTTGCCACCCAATGTGCATCGCTAGAATTGTGTTTCAAAGGAAGAGAAAAAGTACAATGCAAGTATTCGTACAATGCCTTCGGCTTCTGTTCATTCACGGGAGAAAATTTGTTTGCTCGGATACTACTCGCATGAAACGACTGAAGGCAAACTACCTACGGTCAAATAAACGTTCATGGTTTTCTTTCACAACTTACTGGTGGGTTAAGTTGATGGCGCGTCAAAGTGCGTCACAATAGCTGCACGTTCTAGCCGAAGCAACCGTCTGGTGGAGTACCTGGAGTACCTTTTCCTGCCCCAGTAGGTAGCCTTCATTCAAGGTTTGGGACAAAAAGTACTTATTGTTGAAAATGTTTATATTTTGTGATGACTGAATTATCGTGACTAGAAGAGAACACCAATTGTGATATTTGTGTTTTTCATGTCAGTATTTATATCGAAACGAGATTCTTACCCCTTCTGCAGACAAAGGATCTGGATTTAAATATCAGTTTACACTTATATCTCTCGTGTGGCCTTTCAAGAACTAAAAATTCATGCATTATACTTGCCTTATGCCTATGGAGGCTTGGTGGTCTTTGATTCTAATCTGCCTTTTGAAGAAAAACTAAAAGTGGTCAATGCACTAAATCGTAAAATATTTTAAAATGATTCAAGTAAAAATACATCAAATACCAGAAATTATCACAAATGTGATTGAACACTTATTTTTATTAGAAAAGGACTATTTATATCAGAATTAACTTGAGCGACGTGTCTTTTAGTACAGATCCTTTACAGTGGCGTAAGAACGTAGATTTTTGTCAGCGCTCTACAGCTAGTTAATAATTTGAGAGTTGTAAATGATCCGGAAGGCACTGACAATGGCAGGTCACAATTTCCGCTCAGAATGGACCATACCTAACATTATGACGTGACTTTAGTAATTGTAGTCATCGTAAACAGTGCTCCTCAGCTAATGTACTTATTTGCATTGTGTGCTACGGTTGACACATGCTGTGCTGTACCGAAAGTCACGTGACGAAGTGTCATATGCGATGCCAATGGAAATGTAACAGACATTACGCGTAAGAGCAAGGAAACCAGTGTGATAGTGACACTTGTCTGAATTGCACCAACCTCGACAGTTAATCCGTCCGTTTGTGGTGTCACCGATTTCGTAGCGCGTAACGTTATTCTGTCAGCATATTCGTGTTATAATCAATTCTGCAAATACAGTGAGCATGATTGTTAGCCATCACAAACACAAAAGAAGATCCACAGAAAGGAGAGAAATGCAGCTGCATTCATAATCAATGTGATAGATGTAACAGTGACAACCAATAGTAACAATATATATCATGAAAATGAAATAGACTATACCGAAGAATATGAATACGCAGAAGAAGATGTGTCTGATTGTGAAAAACTTATTGATGATCCAGAACCTGATAGTAACGAAGAGTTGCTACGAAATGATGGAAGCCAGTCGCCTGCTAATCTGCCAAGCCTACCAAAGAGAAAGAAGTGGGGTGATATGTCTTTTGAAAAGGCAAAAGAAGTAATTGCGTTCCATGAATCTGGTAAAACTAACAGATTAATATTCAGTACAGTACAGACGCGATATCGTGTGGTGCAAGACATACATCATCTACGATATTTACGTCATGTGGTAGAGAAAGGGGAGAAAGGCCATCGCTCAAAACTTCTCGTGCTTGACGACTATGTAGCTGAAAAATTAAGATTTGCGAAAACTGTTCTAGGCATATTCGTGGTTGGGGTTTGGAAAAGGCCTGACGAATAGGACTGTCTCGATTCACATGATATATCCATGGATAGATTGCAAAGTTTAATCGGAGGCACCATCTTGGCTCACGGGCAATAACAAAATGTGTAACCACTAAATCCTCGAATACAGATAGTGACGTGAATGAAAGATGTGACAAGTTTCAAAATGAGGTCCTTAATGAACACCATGGATCGTAGACAAACTGATATACCGATCAAAGTGGTGCACGGAAAGAACTTCTCATCGCGAACTCTACATTTCAAGGGAGAGAAGTCGGTAAGTAGTTTAGTGTGGAATGATCAAGCAACAACTGATTCTTACACTATCCAACCCCTTGCGTCGGCAAGTGAATACGTATTTCCAAAGATGCTGGTAATTTACTAGAAACAAAATGGCTCTGAGCACTATGGGACTTAACTTCTGAGGTCATCAGTCCCCTAGAACTTAGAACTACTTAAACCTAACTAACCTAAGGACATCACACACATCTATGCCCGAGGCAGGCGCTACAGTCTGGAACCGCGCAAGAAAGAAAGTTATTGCTTTAACCGCTACTCTACACATTTGTGTAGGGATAAAAATATTAGATTTTCATGCAATATTTCAGATCTTTTTCAGACTTGGGGCAAGGAAGCACACCCGTTCCACTTTTTTTCTATTGAGCCGAAGTTACAAACTTATTTTTTTCGTATGCTGGAAATTAATTAGGGGGTAGCAATAAGAAAAAATCAAACTTGATAAGTAAGAGCCACCATAGTGTCCACAGACGAATTATATGCTATTGTGGCGATTAAACTGCGCATCTGTTGTGATGGTGTTGGTTGGGGGAGGGGATCCATCTGGGGACTGACGAATCTCGTGCGCGAGGCATACCGAAGCTCTTTTATATCGTGCTGGTGAGGACTAAATGAAGTGACACTCGTCCAAGGGAAGCGACAGATAAAGATTTGGGGGTTCTCTTTTGGCACTGTTCTGCCAAGCTCCGCATCCACGTCTTTCTGGGGTGGCGACAAAATAACATGTCATACGAAAATGCATATTTTACTATGGATGGCATCAAAACCAAACAACTTTAAATTGCGTAGCGCTTGCTGTAACGCAGTATTTTCGATTAAGATCGCCAACGTATTGTCAGAACAGGCTAAACCTTTCGATTATTAGAACTACAGTCATTTCTAAAAAGGCATGAGAATTACTTTGCAGTGAGTTAGAATTCTTTACTTCTCAGTTACATCTAAACTGCGCAAACCATCTGATAGTGTGTGTTTTGGATAATATTTTCTGTTCCACTGTCACTTTCCCCCTAACCTGTTCCAGTCCCAAATGACCGATCGTCGGTGAGCCTCCGTGTGAGCTCTTAAAGTCTCTAATTTTACTTTTAGGCTCTTTCCGCGAGTTATACGTAGGAGAAAGCGATATATTTGTTGACTCTTCTACGAACGTGCGCTTTCGGTGCTTTAATAGTAAACCACACCATTTTGCACAACACCTCTCTTGTAATGACTAGCAATGGAGTTGGAAGAGGATCTCCGAGATGCATTCCCACCTATTAAACGAATCTGTGACGAAATGGATCTTCTGTATTTTCTATCTTAGTCGTGTCTGACATGGATCACAGATGGTGGAGTAAAATTCAAGTATCGGTGGAACGGGGGTTTTGTTGGTTCGTTGGATTAAAAGAGGGGGAAAGGGGCGAAACTACGAGGTCATCAGTTTCTTGTTCAGAATAAAACACTGCCACAAGTGTGAGAATAAAGGAAACGTGGCTGACAACTCAGAACAGAATGAAAGGAAAAATAACAAGGACGATGAAGGGCAACAAACATGTAAATAGACAAAAGGGGACAAGAAAACCACAGAAATGCAATAAACGGAATGAAGAGATTAAAACAAAGCAGATTACCATGGCTGACTGACCATGAGAATAAAAAAAGGAGAAGCCAACCACTATGCAACACATTAAAATCTCCACCCTAGAAGCACTAGGGTAGAGGACACAGAGGGACAAAGGGCATGCGCTAAAATTAGATCAAATGATAAAACCTACCCCCACACATAAAATGTGAAACTAATTCAACCGATGAGGCGTCGTCAGATAAAATTAGCGGCAACGAGCCCGGTAACCCAAGATTTCGTCACTGGGCAGTCAATGTGGGACAGAGCACCAGAATATGGGAGACTGTCAACCGGGCGCCGCACCGACACTCAGGCGGGTCTTAACGGCGCAGGAGATAACCATGGGTCGCCCAGGCGTGGCTAATGAGGAGCCGGCAAAGGACAACTGATTCCCTGCGAGAGGCCCGCATAGAAGACTTACACACATTCGTAGTCTCCTTAATGACACGCAGTTTGATGTGCGTACTGTTATGTCATTCCGTCTCCCAAAGCTGTAAAACACT
Source organism: Schistocerca nitens (assembly GCF_023898315.1). Taxonomy (NCBI): domain Eukaryota; kingdom Metazoa; phylum Arthropoda; class Insecta; order Orthoptera; family Acrididae; genus Schistocerca; species Schistocerca nitens. The sequence continues at coordinate 360,624,283 of NC_064621.1, forward strand.
ACGGCGTAAGTCAGAACGCAGGTCAGGCTCAGAGATGCCCATCTCCAGAAGCGGTTTCCCCGTAGCCTGTTTGGCCAGCCTGTCGGCAAGTTCGTTGCCTGGGATGCTGACGTGTCCTGGGGTCCACACAAACACCACTGTACGACGGGACCGGACCAGAGCATAGATGGACTCCTGGATGAACGCTACCAAAGGATGGCAAGGGTAGCACTGGTCCATAGCTTGTAGGCCGCTCAAGGAGTCAGTAGACAGAAGAAACGATTCCCTGGAGCATGAACGGATATACTGAAGTGCACGAAAGATGGCCACCAGCTCTGCAGTGAATACACTGCAGCCATCGGGCAAGGAATGCTGTTCAAAATGACCTCTGTAGACGTAGGTGAAGCCAACATTACCAACAGCCATCGAGCCGTCGGTGCAAACCACTTCAGAGCCCAGGAACACGTCAAGAATCGAGACGAAGTGACAGCAGAGAGCGGCAGGGAGTAACTGAGTTCTTAGGGACATGCGAAAGGTCCAGACGAATCTGCAGCGTAGGTGTACACCATGGAGGTGTATGCGGACGGACCTGTATGGGAGGTGGTAAAGGGAAGGACTCCAGTTCAGACAGAAGGAATCGCACGCGAACCACAATCGTTAGCCCTGACCTGGGCCGCCGATGCGGGAGATGAACTGCATCGGGTAATTCGGATGCTCAGGAGAACTACGAATGTGTGCAACGTAAGTGGCGAGCAGTTGTGCACGCCAGATCTGCAATGGAGGGACTCCGGCCTCCACAAGGGCGCTGGCCACCGGACTCATCCTACAAGCTTCTGTCGCTAGGCGAACGCCACAGTGGTGCACTGGGTCGAGTACACGCAACGCTGAGAGCGCCGCCGAACCATAGTCAAGGCGGGATTGAACAAGGGCTCTGTAGAGCTGCAGCAGCGAAGAGCGATGTGCACCCCAGTAGGTGTTACTCAGGCAGCGGACGGCATTGAGGTGCTGCCAGCACTTCCACCTAAGCCGCCGAAGGTCAATCGGGCGTCGAAAACCAGTCCTAAGAATCAATATGTCTCCACTACAGTGAGTGGATCATTACAATAATACATTACATCCAAAAAGTTGGGTAGTGCAGTATGATAAAGTGCTACCAGAATTGGGGCCACGGAAAGACAAGCTAGAATTTATCTGCAGATTTTTAGAAGGATAAAAAAAATGGTTCAAACGGTTTTAAGCAGTAAAAGTTAACAACGGGTATTAAAGAGCGAAAAGTTTTGGATGTTGCAGAAGGTATTCTACTTGCATTTTCGGTGTTACACGTTCTCTAAGCTAAAAAAAGCCCCATGTGCACGTCACACGTACTTCGATACCATAGTTGCCGCTTCCTGTGAGTAGTGCACGCCAGACCTATTGAGGAGAACACTAAAATTCTGCACCCGATAGCGGAGGTCAAGAAATTAGCACTCGACACCGCCGCAGGGCGATGCACTTGAAGACAATATTATGGAAATGGAAGAGGATGTAGATGAAGATGGAATGGGAGATAAGATACTGCGTGAAGAGTTTGACAGAGCACTGAAAGACCTCAGTCGAAACAAGGCCCCGGGAGTAGACAACATTCCATTAGAACTACTGATGGCCTTGGGAGAGCCAGTCATGACAAAACTCTACCATCTGGTGAGCAAGAAGAATATAATAATTCCAATCCCAAAGAAAGCAGGTGTTGACAGATGTGAAAATTACCGAACTATCAGTTTAATAAGTCACAGCTGCAAAATACTAACGCGAATTCTTTACAGACGAATGGAAAAACTGGTAGAAGCGGACCTCGGGGAAGATCAGTTTGGATTCCGTAGAAATGTTGGAACACGTGAGGCAATACTAACCTTACGACTTATCTTAGAAGAAAGATTAAGAAAAGGCAAACCTACGTTTCTAGCATTTGTAGACTTAGAGAAAGCTTTTGACAACGTTAACTGGAATACTCTCTTTCAAATTCTGAAGTTGACAGGGGTAAAATACAGGGAGCGAAAGGCTATTTACAATTTGTACAGAAACCAGATGGCAGTTATAAGAGTCGAGGGACATGAAAGGGAAGCAGTGGTTGGGAAAGGAGTGAGACAGGGTTTTAGTCTCTCCCCGATGTTATTCAATCTGTATATTGAGCAAGTAGTAAAGGAAACAAAAGAAAAATTCGGAGTAGGTATTAAAATTCATGGTGAAGAAGTAAAAATTTTGAGGTCCGCCGATGACATTGTAATTCTGTCAGAGACAGCAAAGGACTTGGAAGAGCAGTTGAATGGAATGGACAGTGTCTTGAAAGGAGGTTATAAGATGAACATCAACAAAAGCAAAACGAGGATAATGGAATGTAGTCAAATTAAATCGGATGATGCTGAGGGGATTAGATTAGGAAATGAGACACTTAAAGTAGTAAAGGAGTTTTGCTATTTAGGGAGTAAAATAACTGATGATGGTCGAAGTAGAGAGGATATAAAATGTAGACTGGCAACGGCAAGGAAATCGTTTCTGAAGAAGAGAAATTTGTTAACATCGAGTATAGATTTAAGTGTCAGGAAGGCGTTTCTGAAAGTATTTGTATGGAGTGTAGCCATGTATGGAAGTGAAACATGGACGATAACCAGTTTGGACAAGAAGAGAATAGAAGCTTTCGAAATGTGGTGCTACAGAAGAATGCTGAAGATAAGGTGGGTAGATCACATAACTAATGAGGAGGTATTGAATAGGATTGGGGAGAAGAGAAGTTTGTAGCAGAACTTGACTAGAAGAAGGGATCGGTTGGTTGGACATGTTTTGAGGCATCAAGGGATCACCAATTTAGTATTGGAGGGCAGCGTGGAGGGTAAAAATCGTAGAGGGAGACCAAGAGATGAATACACTAAGCAGATTCAGAAGGATGTAGGCTGCAGTAGGTACTGGGAGATGAAGAAGCTTGCGCAGGATAGAGTAGGATGGAGAGCTGCATCAAACCAGTCTCAGGACTGACGACCACAACAACAACAACAACCGCCGCAGGGACATCAGCATAATTTTAAGCGGTATGGCGTAGGCTATATACGAAGAAACGAAAAGGAAAGCAGACAGAAGTGTGGAATGAAGTACTGATACTAATTAACTGAGGAGTGAACATTAAATAGAGAACAGAATACAAGAGACAAAAGAAATCATAAGAATCAGTGCTAATATACACATATCAAAAAAAGTTTTGCTTCACCTCGATTCCGAGAGTTCCGGAACCTGTACATAAAATGGGAATAGAGATCAACATAAACATTATTTCCGCCCTTTTTATTGCTCATGAAAACCACACACTGCATGTTGTACCACCATACAGTGAGACCTTAAGCGGTTGTGATCCAGATTGCCGTAACGCTGGTACCTCTAATACACAGTAGCACGACCTCTTGCATTGATGCATGCCTGTATTCGTCATGGCATACTATATACATGTTCATCAAGGCACTGTTGGTCCATATTGTCCCACTCCTCAACGGCGATTCGGCGTAGAGCCCTCAGAGTGGTTGGTGGAAATTGGAAATTTGTGGTAAGTTCTTATGGGACCAAACTGTTGAGATCATCGGTTCGTAAGCTTGGACACTACTTAATCTAACTTAAACTAAATTACGTTAAGGACAACACGCACACACACACACACCAATGCCCGAGCCGAACGGTTCTACGCTCTTCAGTCTGGAACCTCGCGACCGCTACGGTCGCAGGTTTGAATCCTGACTCGGGCATGGATGTGTGTTCTACGTTCTAGGGGACTGATGACCTCAGATGTTAAGCCCCATAGTGCTCAGACCCATTTGAACCATTTTGAACCCATACCCGAGAGAGGACTCGAACATCCGACGGGGTTAGCCGTGCGGACCGTGACAAGGCGCCTGCGACCGCCCGGGTACACCGCGCGGCAGTGGTTGGTGGGTCACTCCATAAACAGCCATTTCAATCAGTCCCAGGCATGTTCGATAGGGTTCTTGTCTGGATGTCTGGAAAACATGCTGGCCACTCAAGTCGAGCGATGTCGTTACCCTGAAGGAAGTCATTCACAAGATGTGCACGACGAGGACGCGAATTGTCGTCGATGAAGACGAATACCTCGCCAATGTTGTTGTTGTGGTCTTCAGTCCTGAGACCGGTTTGATGCAGCTCTCCATGCTACTCTATCCTGTGCAAGCTTCTTCATCTCCCAGTACCTACTGCAACCTACATCCTTCTGAATCTGCTTAGTGTATTCATCTCTTGGTCTCCCCCTACGATTTTTACCCTCCACGCTGCCCTCCAATACTAAATTGGTGATCCCTTGATGCCTCAGAACATGTCCTACCAACCGATCCCTTCTTCTGGTCAAGTTGTGCCACAAACTCATCTTCTCCCCAATCCTATTCAGTACCTCCTCATTAGTTATGTGATCTACCCACCTTATCTTCAGCATTCTTCTGTAGCACCACATTTCGAAAGCTTCTATTCTCTTCTTGTCCAAACTGGTTATCGTCCATGTTTCACTTCCATACATGGCTACACTTCATACAAATACTTTCAGAAACGACTTCCTGACACTTAAATCTATACTCGATGTTAACAAATTTCTCTTCTTCAGAAACGCTTTCCTTGCCATTGCCAGTCTACATTTTATATCCTCTCTACTTCGACCATCATCAGTTATTTTGCTCCCCAAATAGCAAAACTCCTTTACTACTTTAAGTGTCTCATTTCCTAATCTAATACCCTCAACATCACCTGACTTAATTCGACTACATTCCATTATCCTCGTTTTGCTATTGTTGATGTTCATCTTATATCCTCCTTTCAAGACACTGTCCATTCCATTCAACTGCTCTTCCAAGTCCTTTGCTGTCTCTGACAGAATTACAATGTCATCGGCGAACCTCAAAGTTTTTATTTCTTCTCCATGGATTTTAATACCCACTCCGAATTTTTCTTTTGTTTCCTTTACTGCTTGCTCAATATACAGATTGAATAACGTCTGGGAGAGGCTACAACCCTGTCTTACTGCCTTCCCAACCACTGCTTCCCTTTCATGTCCCTCGACTCTTATAACTGCCATCTGGTTTCTGTACAAATTGTAAATAGCCTTTCGCTCCCTGTATTTTACCCCTGCCACCTTTAGAATTTGAAAGAGAGTATTCCAGTCAACATTGTCAAAAGCTTTCTCTAAGTCTACAAATGCTAGAAACGTAGGTTTGCCTTTCCTTAATCTTTCTTCTAAGATAAGTCGTAAGGTCAGTATTGCCTCACGTGTTCCAGTGTTTCTACGGAATCCAAACTGATCTTCCCCGAGGTCGGCGTGAAGAGTTTGACAGAGCACTGAAAGACCTGAGTCGAAACAAGGCACCCGGAGTAGACAACATTCCATTGGAACTACTGACGGCCTTGGGAGAACCAGTCCTGACAAAACTCTACCATTTGGTGAGCAAGATCTATGAAACAGGCGAAATACCCTCAGACTTCAAGAAGAATATAATAATTCCAATCCCAAAGAAAGCAGGTGTTGACAGATGTGAGAATTACCGAACAATCAGTTTAATAAGCCACAGCTGCAAAATACTAACACGAATTCTTTACAGACGAATGGAAAAACCTCGCCAATATGCTGCCGATACTGTTGCACTATCGGTCGGAGGGTGGCATTCACGTATCGTACAGCCGCTACGGCGCCTTCCATGACCACCAGCGATGTACGTCGGCGCCATATAATGCCACTCCGAAACAGCAGGGAACCTCCGCCTTGCTGCACTCGCTGGACACTGTGTCTAAGGCGTTCAGCCTGACCGGGTTGCCTCCAAACACGTCTCTGACGATTGTACGGTTGAAGTTGAAGGCATATGCGATGCTCATTGGTGAAGAGAACGTGATGCCAATCCTGAGCGGTCCATTGGGCCTATCTGTACCACGCTACCTGGTGTCGTGGTTGCAAAGATGGACCTCGCCATGGACGTCCGGAGTGAAGTTGCGCATCATGCAGCCTATTTCGCACAGTTTGAATCGCAACACGACTTTCTGTGGCTGCACGAAAAGCATTATTCAACATGGTGGCGTGGCTGGTCTCGGCGGAGGTTCGAATCCTCCCTCAGGCATGTGTGTGTGTGTTTGTCCTTAGGATAATTTAGTTTAAGTAGTGTGTAAGTTTAGCGACTTATGACCTAAGCAGTTAAGTCCCATAAGATTTCACACACATTTGAACATTTTGAACATGGTGGCATTGCTGTCAGGGTTCCTCCGAACCATAATCAGTAGGTAGCGGTCATCCACTGCAGTAGTAGCCCTCGGACGGCCTGAGCAAGGCATTTCATCGACAGTTCCTGTCTCTCTGTATCTCCTCCATGTCCGAACAACATCGCTTTGGTTCACTCCGAGACGCCTGGACACTTCCCTTGTTGAGAGCCCTTCCTGGCACAAAGTAACAGTGTGGACGCGATCGAACCGCAGTATTGACCGTCTAGGCATGTTTTAACCACAGACAACACGAGCCGTGTACCTCCTTCCTAGTGAAATGATTGGAACTGATCGGCTGTCGGACCCCCTCCGTCTAATGGGCGCTGCTCATGCATGGTTGCTTACATCTTTGGGCGGGTTTAGTGTCATCTCTGAACAGTGAAATGGACTGTCTCTGTGATACAATATCCACAGTCAACGTCTATCTTCAGGACTTCTGGGGACTGGGGTGATGCAAAACTTTTTGTGATGTGTGTACTAAACTTCCAGGAAAAGTACACTGACATAACATTTCCAGTAATTAACAAGTATTGCCGCATTTAACCTTAGACAGAATAAACAAATCTGAAAATGTAATTGCAGCTGAAAAAGAACCCCTCATTTTGGAAGTACTGATCTGTTACGTAGCTGTGTTCAAAAGCGTTACTGTAAAGCTTTGAATCAGAAATGTTTAAGGTGCTTGTCGCATGAAAACTTATTTGTCTTCTCACGCTCGTTAGTACTATCGATTTAATCTAAGTGCGCTGTCGACAAGTTCCTTCATTGTTCGTCTACGTTTTTTTTTTAGAACTCCTACAAGAATTAAAAGTAACTGGTATGTGGAACTGAGACAAAGTGCCATCATTTGGATTCACAGGAAAATCCGTGGAAGCCGGCTTCGTCGTTATGCGGTTGGTTACGTCCGGACAGTGGATAAGCTTGACATCTGTACTATGTTTGGTCATCTATTATGTGGTTCAGCACCCTAGTCCGTATCTAAACAAGTCGGGTGTACAGATGTTCACCTATTTCAACAGTCCTGTCAACATCTGACAGCGTCGTAAAACAGTATTAGCTGACTGAAAGACCTTGCAGACCATTATTTTACATAACATTTCTGTTGTGAAAGTCACTGTTTGATGTGCAGTAGACGCTATGAATTACGAATGACGTATGACTGTCCAGCTGCTACGTACCGATTTTTTTTTTTTTTTAAAAAAAGAGGTGGAGCTCTTTCACGCCCACATTGGCATGATGGCCAACACAAAAGGTCTACTGTCATTTCTGGTCCCGCAGGATTTGGGTAGTGCGATGTTTGTGTAAGTCTGGTTATGATTAACCATTATTACACGCTAATCTGGAGATATATTGGGTCGAAATTTGAACGAAGGGTAGCAGTTTGAAGGGCAGAGGAAAAAAAAGTGCCAAGGCAATAATAAAGGGGCAATAACAAGGGACTGCTTGCTATCTGCGACAGATCATGCAAGGGTTGGGTAAGTAAGTGTTGTGTATCATGCAAGCGGATACCTTTGATGTTGTGAGGCGTTGTTACTCGGCGGCTGTAGCTGGGTAGCGGCGTCGACTTCTCGACCAGCATCAGCATACCTGTAACAGTTGGGTTCATCATCGGTTAGTGTCATATACCGGATTGACAGTGTAGGGTAGTGTTGGCGGTTTGTCTGTACGTTAGTGTGCGAGCTTGTCGGCTTCCCTGCTGTTGCCTGTTGGTCGGCTTTGATAACAGCTGTCAAATCCAGTCAGTATTGCTAATGTCCAGGGGCTTGCTGACGTTATCGCTTGTGAGTGTGTCTTGCCTCGCCATAGATGGTTATGCCCTAGCTAGCAGTGTCTTTGGCCGCTTATGCTTCCACCTATGGTTGCGATCATACTTCCCCAGAGTGAGGATGACAGGATTGTTGGAGTGGGAGGCACTGTCTACATCTACATCAATATTCTGGGAAGCACTGTGAAGTACATGGCAGACGGTACTTAGCATTGTACTACATATTAGTGTTTTTTGTCATTCCAATCAAATATGGAGTGCGAGATGAATGACTCCTTAAATGTTTCTTTGCGCGCTAAAATTAATATAATCTTGTCTTCGGGGAAAAATACGTATGACATTGTAGAATATTTACAAATTCCTCTTTTATTCCTGGTTTGTGAAACTCTGAAATTAGACTTACGTGGGATACTTGGTGTCTACTTAAAAGCGTCTGTCTGATAGATCAGTTTTTTCGGAATCTCCGTGATGCTCTCCTATAGGCCAGACAAACCGTTGACCAAGCCTTCCTCTCTACTTTATATACATTTTCTAGCCTTTTACAGACCTGTATGGTGCAGGCTTCAGGCCCTTGAACAATATTCTAGGATGATTACTCGAGTCATCTGGAAGTAATATCCATGACAGACGGACTGCATTTTCCTAGTATCCTACCAATGAGTCGAACAGTACCATCAGCTTTACATATAACTGAGGGTATATGCTCATCCCTTTTCATTTCCCTGCAAACTGTTATAGCCAGTTATTTAAAGGATTTGACTGATCCGACGGATACTAATTCGTACTGTAAACATAGGATAGTACGCTTTTCTCATTTTGTGAATCGCACAGTTTTACATTTCTGAACATTTAAAGCGAATTGCCTGTCTTTGTACAACGTTGAAATTCTGCTAAAGCAATAATTCTTCATATACTACCTAGTTTTTTCATACTTTATTGCGAAAATAACGAACGCATACCTATTTTGTGCAGAGAGATTCAAAGTGAAACTGTTCAGTTTGTTAGAGATTATAGTATTCCGCACGAGAGCATGACAGATAGGCTATGTAACCTGCAAGGCGAAAGTCCACGCGAAGGACATTGTAACTAAATGAAAGAGTGCTCTCAAACTTCCAAGAGCAGAATTCCCAACACAAGTCAAGAACGTTAATTCCTCCTACATACTTCTCGTATAATGACTAATACGGTAAAATCAGAGAAATTTGGACTTGTTTTGAGGAAACGATGTAATCGTTCTTCCAGGACACAAACCACAAACGAAATTATAATGGTGTAACGTGATACAAGCGTACATTGTACTAAAGTCAATACTCTGCTTTGCGGATTATACTATTTTAAAACACGCACTGGTGGTAGAACGTATTGTACTCGTAGCTCTCACCTAGACGATAACGGGGCCTATATCGGTTACGATAATTAAATCGAAACCCTTCGCTGCCGACAGGAGTTGTTGATATACATCAATGGGGACAGCTGAAAATGTGTGCCCCGACTGGGACTCGAACCTTGGATCTCCTGCTTACATGGCTCTATCCATCTGAGCCGCCGAGGGCAAAGAGGATAATGCGACTGCAGGGACTTACCCTTGCACGTTTCCCGTGAGACCCACATTCCCAACTGTCCACAACCTACATTCGTAGTGTTTCTAAAAGATATTTGCCCATTCACTCATTACTCGCGCCAGACTAAGCTGACGAGTCCCGTAAGAATTCGGGCAAAGCATGCGCATTCTTACAGAAGAAAGTCAATGGCCGGGTAGCCTTTAACTACAAGATGGTATCTGTTCCCGAAAGAACAGATAAAATTGATGAGCGTGCAGCTTCTCTAGAATGAAATGATAATTAAATCGAAACCCCTAGCTGCCGACAGGTGTTGTTGATATACATCAATGGGGACAGCTGAAAATGTGTGCCCCGACCTGGCGTCAGCTCAGGGTTTCGATTTAATTATCATTTCATTCTAGGGAAGCTGCACGCTCATCAATGGTATCTGTTCTTTCGGGAACAGATACCATCTTCATATATAATATCGATAACAGTTCATATTATTCCTTAACAAGGGACAGGGTTTCTGAAATCTAAACAGTTTGTACGGTACTGCCGTTATTACTCAGATTAATGCTCATTGTTGATACGCTTGCACACAGTACAACTTCATCATAGTTCTCATTTAGGTACGAGAAAGCTACGTCACTGAAGCGAAATTTCCGAAAAGATGTCAGGTTATAGTTTCGCTGGCATGACAGGAACAGTATTTAATGATTTATTGTCTGTATTCCAATACCATAATGGAATACACTACTCCTACCTTGACGCCTTTCCTTAGAAAAATAATACTTTCTGTAATTCATATTCGGTACCATACATTTTCACCTGTAGCCATTAATCTTCACTTTATAATAGCTATTATTCCAATACTTGACATAACTTGACATAACAGAAGGCTTACGCAATTTCTCCCGCCTGCATACTTGACAGGCGACCTTTCACGACGACGTGCGACCCTCTCTCATGATAAAGCACAACTGCGCAGTGCCGAACACGTGCAACAATGCCCCATTAAAAGACACGACGAGCAACGTACGCAAGAACTTGCCGAAAAGGCTTAGGCACTGAAGTAGCCAATTTACCCAAACGAGAGTCGCCGCAGGTAGCCAGTATGACTCAAGGGTGATAGTGCAATCGAAACAGATCGTTGACCAAAGCCACACTGCAGCTTCTTTGGAGCCACGTCTTCCTGCTTCAGATACTTACCTACTTTTCCAATGTTTATCGTCCTTGTAGAACAAGTGCCGACTTCATAATCAGCCTCCACCGAATGCGCCATTTAGTTGTTTGCATTGAGTTCTGACGAAGCGAGGTGGTCCAGTAGTTAGCACACTGGACTCGCATTCAGGAGGACGACGGTGGAAACCCGCGTCCGGCCCTCCTGATTTAGGTTTACCGTGATTTCCGTAAGTCGCTTCAGGCAAATGGTTCCTTTGAAGGGCACGGCCGAATCCTTCCATAATCCTATTGGACCAATGACCTCGCTGTTTGTTCGCCTCCCCCCCCCCCCCCCCCCCGAATAGCCAACCACTGAATTCGATTCAACCACGAGTTTACGATATAATTCTGGCATCCCACAGCGAGGTCGACATCATGCGATGTCCATTGTCAACGACTCCGCCGGCGGCCAGCAAGAGGAGCCAGAGGCCTGTCAAATGCGCCTGGCCGATGATGCCAATCCGAAGTTTTAGCCCGATCGCGGCTCTCCTGCAAGACACCTCGAATCGTACTGCGATACTTCTGTGACTAGGATATTTACTGGATTTCTATTGGAGTACGTTTGTTGAGTGCCGCCCTAAGCGCTATTTATGGATTTGCTGGAAGCGGACTGTCTGGATTATTCTTTTGGTGTGTTCTACAATTTACGACGACGACGTGCCACGGACTGGCGTTGACAACTATCAAGTAATTACAGCGTACCTATATCTTCTGTGTAACAAAAAGGGTGTTGAACCATAGCAGGTGCAGTATTAGCGACAAGGACTCGAACGTAACGTGTATGTGAGGACAACAGACTAAATTCAGTGGTCGAAGATATGAAATTCATGAAACTAAGGCAGCAACAGTTGCAGCTTCCATTGTGGCACAGCAAGAAGGACACCGACAGAAACAGATTCAGCTTCAAATGCAGTATCAGGCACAACGAGAACAATAAATGCAATTATATAAGTTCGTAGGCTTCCACGGCCGGTGTGATTTTGAATATAATAATTTTGGCTGCTGGGCAGCGTCATAGTAAACTACTAACGCAACTAATTGCCCCACTTTTCGGCTGACTTACTGCGGCCTCTTCAGTGAACCGTCCTGAAGAGAACCGCAGCAAGTCGGTCGAAACGTCGACAATTAGTTGCTTTAGTAATTTGCAATGGCACGGCCCATTACCCAAAATTACTATATTCAATACAAATTCAGTTACTTTCACAACGACCAAGCGTGGACTTTCATTGTGAATTATCAAGTAATTACAGTGTATCCATATTTTCTATGTAATGGCATGTACAAACGAGTACTTTATGATACTACATTTATGTCATTAGGGAATTAAGTAAATAAAATTAAAATAAATTAGTGTTGTCTCCAGATTTCTATACGTTCCCGTTGCGAGAGAGAGATGGAAATTCCATATCGTCACTACCTCTGTACAGAAGTAATTTTGGGCCAGGTTAATTTTAATGCAACTTCTTTCGAATCGTAATTGTTGCGGTCACCAAGATGGTGATGAGCGTTAAAGAACTTCCTTCACGTGAAAAAGAAGGCCTTCCTGGAAGATAGTTGGTGTTTAGGGCAGCCAGGTAGTGACACCCTAAACATATCTGGAGAGTACTTCACAACTCACACCAAGTGTCTCTTCAACGACCTTTCAGCAAGCGTTGCTGCTTAAGCGTATGGGCTTCCACAACAGGCTTCCGGTTCATGCACCAGTGCTGACTGCTGTTCATCGGTGACGAAGGCGTAGCTGTGGCGACAGGTGGCCTTTTCAGATGAATCACGTTTTATGCTCCATCGGACTGAAAGCAAATACCCTGCAACAATAGTCGGAAGGGTCTAGGCCAGAAGAGGGAACATTATGGTCTGGGGCATGTTTTCGTGGTGTTTCCTGGGTGATTTCGCCATTCTGAGGACGTAATGGATCAACACAATGATGGATATATCCGTTGGGAACATGCCCACCCCTATATGCAGTTTTTTTTTCCCTCGGCACGATGACCGTTACCAGCAGGACTATGCAACTTGTCACAGATCACGCAGTCCACGTGCTTGGTTCAAAGAGCATCAGCTTGAGTTAACTCCTCTCCCCTGGCCAACAAACTCCACAGATTTAAATCCAATCAAGAATATGTAGGACCACCTCGATTGAGCTGTTAGCGCCACAGAACTTCAGCCGATAAATGTAGCTAAGCTGGCCACGCACCCCTCTCCGACCTTCCAGAACCTGACCGACGCATTTTATACTCGTCTCACAGCGATCCACGGTGCGTAAGGTAGTTATTCAGGTTTTGGGCAGGTGCTTACATTTATTTGACTGGACACTGTAGATTCGAAACAGGCCTTATATAAAAAGTTACTGTTAAAAATAAAGTAGCAGAAGGTACCCTAATATAGATTTCAGGGTGACGGGTAGGGGGGGGGGGTGAGGGGGGGGGGAGATATAGGAAATCGTAGCTTAATGAGGCAATATTAGTAGTATACTGTAAATCAGAAAATGTGAGTAGTCCATCATTAAAAGGAATGAAACGTATAATCATCAAGAACTCTGTTCCTCCTAGTCGCCGGCCGGTGAGGCCGTGGGTTCTAGGCGCTTCAGTCTGGAACCGCGTGACCGCTACGGTCGCAGGTTCGAATCCTGCCTCGGTCATGGATGTGTGTGATGTCCTTAGGTTAGTTAGGTTTAAGTAGTTCTAAGTTCTAGGGGACTGATGACCACAGATGTTAAGTCCCATAGTGCTCAGAGCCATTTGAACCATTTGAACCTCCTAGTCAGGCAACTGTTTAACACTTTCGTAACTGTTAGATTTAAATATCGAGCTCCAGACTTTAAGTGTGTTCGTCCACCATGACGGTACAGAACGGCTTGCCCACGGGCACTGCGTGACTTGTTACGTTGCCAACTCACTCTTTTCCACATATTGATGTTCGTAGACGCCACTACACGTGTCATGGCCGAGCACACTCACATCTGACCATGGCAAAGTGGACTGTGCTGTTAACGTAATTGCCAAAGTACTACACAAAAGGGATGGGAGTCCCGTCCTACAGTAATGTATTTTGTTTACTTTATGATATTGTTACAGATGAGAGACATCCGCTCATCTGAGTTCCGTTTAAGTACAGAAAAGTCAAAGTTTAAAGGCTATCATTCCTCTCCGTAACAATATTTTTCTATTGCAGTTTGTAAGGACCAAAAAAACTTGCTCATCGGTTTCAGTGTATTTACAGAAATGTGTTTCTTCAACATATTATTTTTAAAGAATTTCATTTATATGTCAATTCAAATGGCTCTAAGCACTATGTGACTTAACATCTCAGGTCATCAGTCCCCTACACTTAGAACTACTCAAACCTAACTAACCTAAGGACATCACACATATCCATGCCCAATGCAGGATTCGAACCTGCGACCGTAGCAGCAGCGCGGTTCCGGACTGAAGCACCTAGAAGCACTCGGCCACAGCGGCCGGCTTGTATGTTAGTCTTCACGTCAAGAAAGATCACTGGATGATGTAAAATTTATGAGTGACAATGTAAATTTTAACTTCTGCATAATTATTTCTACAATAATTGACAGCACAAGGAGATATCAGTGCAAATAGCTAGAAATACTGTACCTGAATTAGTTATTCCGGGGCATCCTTCTGTAGAAGACTGACGAGATCATTAGTCAGCAAAGTGCACTCCAGCTTTGATTTTAGTTTCTTGGGTTATCATTTAGGTTGATAAGCATTCATAAAAAAATTATGAAACAAATAATTCATCCGACTCACACATCTGGTGACACAAAATTGCGCGGTTCCCCCGCACAGAAATTCAGAATATTATTCAAAGACCATATTAATATTTTGGTAGAATAAAATATTATGGTTCAAATGGCTCTGAGCACTATGGGACTTAATATCTATGGTTATCAGTCCCCTAGAACTGAGAACTACTTAAACCTAACTAACCTAAGGACATCACACAACACCCAGCCATCACGAGGCAGAGAAAATCCCTGACCCCGCCGGGAATCGAACCCGGGAACCCGGGCGTGGGAAGCGAGAACGCTACCACACGACCACGAGATGCGGGCAAATATTATGGATCACTGCATTATCAATATGAGGGAAGTACTTGCGAACATCGTGGTTGACAGAAATTTTCAATTTCCAATATTTCATTACTTTGGGCGAAATGAAAGTGTCAGATTGAATCATGAAGCGCAGTTTCCACAGTTTCTCGTCGGTATTTCATGTCAAGTATGTCCGTGTTTTCACTTTGAAAAACATGGCGTTTGCTGTAAATTTTGTCTTTTTGTTACATTCTGGTATTTTCCGCGTTCCTGTTTACCAGAAGTGCAAGATCTCAATTATCCCTGTCAGTGAATTTTCAGAAACAGATCACTAATTTTAAGTGAGTCTTTTGATCCAAGCAACCTGGTCCCAAAGGCATCATACTTTTTTAAAGTTTTATACCAAGTTTTAATACATCCCTCTACAGTTGCTACAGTGTGTTATGCAGGTGCTTGTTGTTTCATTACAACATGTCTTCCTCGCGCTTTTATTCGGAGTCGGACTTTGCACCAACGCTGTGATTACTTTCGATCGGAAATAATTACGTTGGTCAGAGATAGGCTTACAGTCGGCCCCACGTGACGTATGGTGCTGCCCTCTACGAGCTCTGTATAAGTGGGGCCTCCACGACCTGGAAGCTGTAGTGTAATAAATGTAATGTACTGAATCGACTGTGAGAAAGCTAAGTGTCAAAGATGTTATCTGAGAGACTCTATGATAATTATATCGTTGACTCGGAATATTACTTTCTCTGTGGTTTACTCGTAACTAAGGGTAACTAGAGTTTTCTGTTCGCTTCTTTTGATGTTATGTGGAGAATTGTACAAGAGACACAATAAACCGTTATTATTTCATGAGAACAAAGGTGAGCGTCACGACCTTTATTAGTATGTTTGGAAGTATTGAAATAGCAGAATTGTTTCAGATTGAATGCAACGTGTACGGGAAGAGACGTGGACAACAGCACTCGAACCTGCAATCTCATGTATGAATAGTTGCTAAAAATATCCAGCCGTCTCTCCCAAGACTTCATACGCGCAACAAACAGTAATTCTTTTAACAGCACTATCAGAGACAATTTTATCACGTTGTTACGACCTTTTACTGGATCATAACACATCGACAACAGAAAAAAAAACAGCCAAACCCATAAAAGAATCTACACCAAAGCCAGTCGTAGACTCACCTCGGAAGGTGTTGCCCTCAGTTGGCAACGAAACTTCAGGAAGAAGAAGTTTAACAGATCGACCACGGCCTCTCAACCCCGGAAGTCTTAACTAATGAAGACGCCAGCCGTGAAAGCGTACACGTTATGATTAGACGCCTCTACGGGGAGGATATGTCGGTTATGGTACAACAACTGGAGGGTCTACGTAAGAAGAAAGCTCAACAACTTTGTACGCTCACTTTTTTGCTACGTTGTCGTGACACCGAAGTTTTTGATGGTGAGAAGACTGTTCCACTCTGCGCAAGATAACCGTATCTACTCACGCATGGAAATGGCGATGCTACGGGAGTGGATTCATCAAACACGTCGAGGACTGGCGGTAACTAGCAGTCAACTGTTAAATCTCCATTTATTTATTAGCAAGGCAATGCAGTTTTGTTATTGGAATAAGGTGGACAGGCCAACAATTAGATGTATGGAACTAAGTTCAGAAGTACCTTCTAATAGGCAGAAGAAGAAGAAGTTCGAGAATTTATAGAAGGGCAGACAGGAAACGCCAGTTACAGATGATTCCCGTGTGGTTATTAATCTGTCGGGAAGGGAATTACCCTAGGAAAAATTTCTGTTCTCTCAAAAGGAGAAAACTGCAATTACTCTATCAAAGTTTCCTACGGAGGATATTATGGCTAATATAGAGGCGAGGATTCTGCAGTTATCACCACATTCTGCTGATGAAATCAGGATGGAAACAGCCACGATACTACATAATGCTAAGCCACCTAACAATAATTTATCTGAAGGAGAAAGGAAGTCGTTACGGGAGATAAATGCGGACAGGAATATTATTGTAACGCTACCGTTATGATGAAGATTGAAAACTAGCATAGGAAGGTCAGTGACCTTTAGGATTCTAACATTTATAAGGATCCTACAACGAAAGAGTTAGGAGCTACCAATCGATTAATAAAAAAAGTCGTCCATTCCTATAGGGGATAAAAAACAAATTTACCGGGTGATCAAAAAAGTCAGTATAAATTTGAAAACTGAATAATCCACGGAATAATGTAGATAGAGAGGTAAAAATTGACACACATGCTTGGAATGACATGGGTTTTTATTAAAACAAAAAAACAACAAAGTATTGCTAGACGCGTGAAAGATTTCTTGCGCGCGTCGTTTTGTGATGATCGTGTGTTCAGCCGCCACTTTCGTCATGCTCGGACTCCCAGGTCCCCAGACCTCAGTCCGTGCGATTACTGGCTTTGGGGTTACCTGAAGTCGCAAGTGTATCGTGATCGACCGACATCTCCAGGTATGCTGAAAGACAACATCCGACGCCAATGCCTCACCATAACTCCGGACATTCTTTACAGTGCTGTTCACAACATTATTCCCCGACTATAGCTATTGTTGAGGAATGATGGTGGTCATATTGAGCATTTCCTGTAAAGAACATCATCCTTGCTTTGTCTTACTTTGTTATGCTAATTATTGCTATTCTGATCAAATGAAGCACCATCTGTCGGACATTTTTTGAACGTCTGTATTTTTTTTTTTTTTTTGTTCTAATAGAACCCCAAGTCATTCCAAGCATGTGTGTCAATTTGTACCTCTCTATCTACATTATTCCGTGATTTATTCAGTTTTCAAATTTATACTGGCTTTTTGATGTCCCGGTATATAAAACGGAAGCTTACCTTCCTAGATTATATGGGCTACCGAAGATACATAAACCTAATGTCCCATCGAGACCGATAGTGAGCGCTATTGGATCGTCTACTCAAGAGTTGGCTGGTTGCTACAACCGCATATTGGTAAAACTGATTATCACATTAAAAATTCTGTACACTTTATTGAAAAATTGAAGGATATTACTGTCAGCCCAGGTGATATCGTTGTTAGTTTCGATGTGGTATCCCTGTTCACCATGGTTCCTGTTGACGAAGCTCTTTCATACATAGCTGATATGTTACCTACTGATATAGTAGCTCTGTTTCGACATTGCCTGTCCTCGACTTACTTCCAATATAATAATGAGTTTTACAAACAAACCGAAGGAGTGGCCATGGGCAGCCCCCTGACTCCACCGGTTACTAATCTATTCATGGAATCTTTTGAACAGCAGACGCTGCAGTCTGCCATTAAAAGCTCTTTGAAGTGGTGTCGGTATGTGGATGACACTATTGTGGTATGGAATCATGGTGAAGAGGAATTGCATGGTTTCTTGGTGCACCTAAATAGCATTAATCCAAAGCTAAAATTTACTATGGAGTAACTTACTGTCGTATCGGCCGCCGCACAGCAGCCGTCAGCTCGGCGCGGCGTGCTACAACACGCGCGGCACACAGCGAGTACCGCTGGCGCCGCACACGATGTCAACAACTGGCGCCAGTGAACGCGTCGTCGCGGGGTTAGCGGCAGCGTACACACCACTATCGATACGGATCACCCTGGCGGCGCTGCCCTTGCCACCAGAGTGAGCAACCGTATAAGGGCGCCATCTACCGACACTCTTATTGGCCGGACCTGCGGATTTAAGCGAGCTCCCTAAGCCCGTTGAACCAGTTCAATCTTCGCCGATGACTGTGTTACTACCCGACTGCTGGATTCACGACGACCGAACCGTACTGTGGCCTCCCTGGCTGGAAACTTGCGACGCGTCGGTATCGACTGGTTGGCAGTGGTTTGGACTTGTATTCTCTACTAGTGACTCTGATTTCTCCTTGTCGCTACAGCCAGCGAGGTGTTGTGTAGTCGAACTTAAGTTTTGGTTTGAGTGAGAGAAGGTCAAATAAATTTGGTTATCACGGAATATTTGTTGTGTTATAGTGCGGACATAACACTTACTATGACTAATAACATTCAGTAACAACTGCCAGGTGGAAGACTTTTCTTCCATTTATTCGCAATATTACGGACCGTTTAGGGGAAAGTTCTGGCCAAGAATATTAGTGAGTGTTTAAGATCGGCGAAAGACGCACGACACCCCTTAGCAACTCCTGGGGTGTATAAAATTCCGTGTAGCTGTGGAAAGGGTTATATTGGAACAACGAAAAGTGTCAATATCCGCTTAACCGAACACAACAGGAAATGTCGACTAGGACATACCGACAAATCAGCTGTAGCGAACATTTTTCTAAGAGGGTGATCATGAAATAAAACTTAGTGAAACGAGCGTGCTAGCCAAGACATCGCATTATTATGCACATATGTATAGGGACGCTATAGAGATTCAGAAACACCACAATAATTTTAATAGAAAAGAGGAAGACTTAAAGTTAGACAAGATATGGCGGTCGACTTCGCACCAACGATGCGACAATCGATTACCTTCGACCGAGAATAATGACGTTAGTCAGAGATACACCTACAGTCCACCCCATGTGGAAGTGGTGCCATCTACGTGCTCTATATAAACGGGACCTCCACGGCCTGGAAGCCAGTCGTCGACTCACCTCGGAAGATGGTGCCACCGACTCTGCATACGCCCCCAAGAGTCGGGATGCACTGGCGGTCCCCGCGAAGTGACGACGCGGCCGTCAGCTTCCAAACCACGCGTAGGTGTCAGTTCGGGTCGCGCAAGGATGAGGCGACGGCATCTCTTTCACACATGACACCCGAGAAATACCTGTCGAAACACGTGTTCGCCTAGACACCGTTGCTGGCGCGATGACGCATGTCTGCGGTGCGGGTCCAGCGCCGAGAGAGATGCTGCATTGCTTCCCGGAATAGCACAGGGTGCATTCTTCCTAGCAATTTTAGAACAGGGAACGAGAGGTGATGTCATGATCGCATGGGCAGCAGTGACATAAAAAATCGATAGAATTGCGAAAAATGACGGAAAATACGTATAAATTGCTAGAAAGTATACTGAAATGTGGGAAAATTGAGGAATCACTTGCGTGTCTTCTGATTGGCGCAGAAGAATTCTTGTACTTGGGAATGTGTATGCGACAGCAAGAGTAATAAGAGAAAACGTTGGCATGGAAGCATCGGGAACCAGGGAAACAGTCACTTTTTCCTAGTGAGGCAACATTCTACTGTATGTCTGTTGAGGTAATAGTGATACACCTGAGTTGACAGCTGTCTTCGATGCTTTCCTGAAAAAACAGAGAACCATCTGCCTCTAAACTTACTTGCATCTGTGTTAAAGGATGACATAGAATAGATGGGATCGTCAGTTGAGATGGAGTTGTCATGACGTAAGATTTAATGGTAGACTTATGATGCACTCTATAGAGAGAGAGGGTGAACTTGCTGCAGGTCAATTTTTCTGCTGTTCTGTCAGGATGCAATGGGTGCATGACGTGGATTGCATTTGATTCATATACAACCACGTGTTCTGTGTGGGTCTTAGAGCAGCGTCTACTTTCGATCGTTAACAGTAAACTTATCGGTCATCAGAGGACTTACATCTCATGTGTGATGAAACGTGACACATTCATCTAAACGAATGAAGATTTATGCAATGTGCTCCATTCCCCTATCGCATCTTGGGTATAAAATAACGACTTCAGTTTCATAACTAAGATGATTTTAAGTTAGTGATAGGTGTTTGTGAGGCACTGCAATCCCTGTGTGTACATTTGCCTGACAGATGTCGTGTTTACAGAGTTAGTGTAATTTCACATGTCAAGCGCCGCCGCTATGTGTTTATCTGTTTCCTTCTAATAGATATTCTCCTTTACTAATGATCATTTTATATAGGACTGATGCGGGCGTAGCATCGTTTCTGAACTGTGATCGGATGTGAACAGTGGACGCTATACATCTCTGGAAAGCTGTATTGTGCACATATCACACAGAAACGACATTTCAAGGAAGTAGTTTTTTTCATTTTACGGTTTGTTACCATAGTTTATCGATGAGAAACCGGCAAGAAGGATGTATGTCGTACGCTGGAAATATATTTCTTACATTGGAATATTAATAGCGTTACAATCCATATGTCTAATAGGTCGGAAACAGCAGCGATCTAACATTATAGCCTGTTTTAAGTGCGGAACCTTGCAGCCTTAGGGGTGTGTTTGTTTATGTTCTTTCTTACCAATATCTTCCAGGTACTGATCCCAGACTATAAGACAATACTTTAGAGCTGACAGCATGGTTGATCTGCGTAAAAATGCACAAAATCCAGTCGTTTTTCTTCTTAACTGTCTGCTATTACATCACAACACTTTCAAATCTGTTACTATACACCAATAAGGGGTGCTAACCTCCTCAACAAGGGCATATCTGGAAAAATCTAGTGTACTTGAATGGGCGAGGATTCGGCTAGCACCATTCATTCACGAGACGCGGAATATAACGGTCTACTTCTGGTCAGCTGCAGATTAAATCGGTAACAGTGCTGCAGGGCAGCCTGGTCAAACACAGTGCGAGGGGGTCTAAGACTGCGAGAATGCTCTGTGACTTCCATCCACATAGAGGTAGATAGTAAATTAAGCACTATGCTCGAGGTGCTAGAAATATTATAGCATTGTCTGATATACTTTGATGATGTATGTGTTCGAGAATTAACAATCAGTGGACATACTGCACAGTCATGTATCTACATTCGCAATGATACTCTCAAAGTAGAGAAGGGGTGGCTTAGCTATGATACTGAAATTGGGAAACATGCTGACGCATCATTGATCGGTGCTGAAATTACTGTAAAATTGCCGAAATTGTTCGCACTATCAAATGTGATGCTTATTATTGCAGCAGATCCATGGTGCCTTTTCCATCCCATCCGTCCACTGGTATGCTGTTGGTTACCACACAATGATTCACTGACATCGCTTTTTGAGGTGGAGAAAGAGTTTTGGTGGAGGGGCAACACATTCTGGGGATGGCTAGCACCAAACCAGTGATTGCGTACATGAATGCAATATGAGGAATCAGTCAAAATGGAATGCAAAGCCATCAGCTATTCCCTCACTGTGGCAGATGAGTTTAAATGTAGAGGTCGTCAATCACCTTTGAAGAGCAGTTTGGAAACTCTCCATAATGCCGCCAAACTCTTCCAGTTCTTACGTTGACACTGTCTTTTATTTAAAACCATCCAGTGTGTTTGGTGTGTTATGGTAGCAGCGGTTACAATATGACTTATACCGTGCGACGTCTAGTTTTCTGGGTGAGGCAATGGATCAGAACGAGCTAATGTCAGTTTAGAACCTGACTTAGACCTCGAAGTCGTGGCGGAAAAACAAAACGTATGGCTGTGTATGAAGCATGTTACAGCAGAGAAAACAATGTTTCAACCAACGACACATGGTCACAGGGAGAGTCGCTTAGACTTATACTATACGAGTTTGTGAGATATGGTCATCCTCCTACGGTACAGGCGATGCAACTTTACACTGGTCCGTGCAATGGACCAATAGCTGTAAATTTAATAGGATCGTCACATGTGCTCGATGCCAACATGCAGATGGTATTTGTTTTCGGTATATGGGAGGAGAGAGATGCGGCAAATATCTTATCGAGTTCTCTATCCGATGTAGTAGAGCTTTTATAGTTCGTAGTTTTTCTTTGTTGGAGGTACAGAATAACGATGATAGCATGTATGGGTGATAGCTGTGAATGGCCCCTGAGGGACGCGGATCTGCTTCGGACAGCAGTACTTGTATGTAGTTTGGGGGTGAACTACAATGCAGTAGCAAAATCCTCATTCTTCCCCCGTCCCCCACCACTCCCCTCCACTTCCCATACTGTCTTTTATACTACTTCGTGTTGCAGGAGCAGGCTTCGTTTGGCGCTGATCTTACACTTCGTACATTGTTGGCAGAGCTACGACAATATGTTCCCATTTCCACCGGATGGTCGAAACATGGTCCTGTCACACTAACTCAGGTCACTGTTTCTACACAGGTTGCAGGAGGTGGTAGATACAGCTCTCTTCGAGTTCTGCTCAGTTCCTACTTAAACTGGAACGATCACATGTGCAAAGCTGCAAAAATGGCGGCAGTCGCAAGAGGCATAGGGACTGTCTAAAATTTTACTGTAGCTGATAGGTTCGAAAAAGGTGACTCGTTTCTGGATATGAGAGTGCCAGAAATATGATTCACTACTGGCTGTAATCATTAAAGGACTTTTCTATAGGATCCAACGCAGGATGTGGTTGAATAGAAAGACTTGATTCCAAATCATAGGCATCATTTCCACCGGAAAGCGCAGCACTAAAGATCCTGAAAGCTAGTGAACATTTCTTACGACCTCAATCAGCACACCATCTACTGTTTGTGATCCTTCTCAATCAATCATCGCCTATAATCCAGTCGATATATCACCGAACCTCTGACATGTCATCGAGACAGAATGCATTACAAATACTGGAGAAATATCTAGCGGTGGAGTGAGGGAGTTGCAAATACCGGTTTCATACCACGTTCCTTAGCCAAATCACTTTCTAAATTCGGTAATTCTATTACGAGGTTGCACCGTTGGCAACGGTGTAACCGCACTGTTGGTCTGACAATATACACTCTGGCGATTACCGTCTGTATTTAGTGTCGCTGTATTTGCCTGGAAAAACCACTTCATGTGGAGGTAATGCCAGTATAGCTTTTAACATGGATACTTGTGTGCACCAGTAGAACCAAGACAGCTTGTGATGGTAATATGGTTGTGTTTTTTAACATCTGGCGCTTTGTAAGACGATTATGCCTCTCTTTCTAAGACACAGTGATACCACTCATAAGAAAAATCTTATGACCCATCCTTGATTTTCGGACAGTATTATTTCGTATCATCAGCAATCAGCTATTGGCGTAGTATTATACGTAATAGCAGGGCTTGCGTGATAGGTTCGCCTTGAGCATCAGGCATATAAAGTATGTGTTTGTGTTCTGACATGTGCAAAGGAATTGACTGTTCCAGTCGTAAGGAAGGTATGGATTTGACGTGGAATATTGTGATAGCAAAGGGAAGAGTATATCAAGTCATAAGAATGGTACAGATATTTCTGTTTCCAGAGCCACAGCCGTCAGCAGGGTATATTTCCGATACTTCGCTCACTGTCGAATGTCATTCAACTGAGACCCCAATCATAGCATTTAATTGTAAGTATAGCGATCAAATATACACTCCTGGAAATTGAAATAAGAACACCGTGAATTCATTGTCCCAGGAAGGGGAAACTTTATTGACACATTCCTGGGGTCAGATACATCACATGATCACACTGACAGAACCACAGGCACATAGACACAGGCAACAGAGCATGCACAATGTCGGCACTAGTACAGTGTATATCCACCTTTCGCAGCAATGCAGGCTGCTATTCTCCCATGGAGACGATCGTAGAGATGCTGGATGTAGTCCTGTGGAACGGCTTGCCATGCCATTTCCACCTGGCGCCTCAGTTGGACCAGCGTTCGTGCTGGACGTGCAGACCGCGTGAGACGACGCTTCATCCAGTCCCAAACATGCTCAATGGGGGACAGATCCGGAGATCTTGCTGGCCAGGGTAGTTGACTTACACCTTCTAGAGCACGTTGGGTGGCACGGGATACATGCGGACGTGCATTGTCCTGTTGGAACAGCAAGTTCCCTTGCCGGTCTAGGAATGGTAGAACGATGGGTTCGATGACGGTTTGGATGTACCGTGCACTATTCAGTGTCCCCTCGACGATCACCAGTGGTGTACGGCCAGTGTAGGAGATCGCTCCCCACACCATGATGCCGGGTGTTGGCCCTGTGTGCCTCGGTCGTATGCAGTCCTGATTGTGGCGCTCACCTGCACGGCGCCAAACACGCATGCGACCATCATTGGCACCAAGGCAGAAGCGACTCTCATCGCTGAAGACGACACGTCTCCATTCGTCCCTCCATTCATGCCTGTCGCGACACCACTGGAGGCGGGCTGCACGATGTTGGGGCGTGAGCGGAAGACGGCCTAACGGTGTGCGGGACCGTAGCCCAGCTTCATGGAGACGGTTGCGAATGGTCCTCGCCGATACCCCAGGAGCAACAGTGTCCCTAATTTGCTGGGAAGTGGCGGTGCGGTCCCCTACGGCACTGCGTAGGATCCTACGGTCTTGGCGTGCATCCGTACGTCGCTGCGGTCCGGTCCTAGGTCGACGGGCACGTGCACCTTCCGCCGACCACTGGCGACAACATCGATGTACTGTGGAGACCTCACGCCCCACGTGTTGAGCAATTCGGCGGTACGTCCACCCGGCCTCCCGCATGCCTACTATACGCCCTCGCTCAAAGTCCGTCAACTGCACATACGGTTCACGTCCACGCTGTCGCGGCATGCTAACAGTGTTAAAGACTGCGATGGAGCTCCGTATGCCACGGCAAACTGGCTGACACTGACGGCGGCGGTGCACAAATGCTGCGCAGCTAGCGCCATTCGACGGCCAACACCGCGGTTCCTGGTGTGTCCGCTGTGCCGTGCGTGTGATCATTGCTTGTACAGCCCTCTCGCAGTGTCCGGAGCAAGTATGGTGGGTCTGACACACCGGTGTCAATGTGTTCTTTTTTCCATTTCCAGGAGTGCTCCTGGAAATTGAAATAAGAACACCGTGAATTCATTGTCCCAGGAAGGGGAAACTTTATTGACACATTCCCGGGGTCAGATACATCACATGATCACACTGACAGAACCACAGGCACATAGACACAGGCAACAGAGCATGCACAATGTCGGCACTAGTACAGTGTATATCCACCTTTCGCAGCAATGCAGGCTGCTATTCTCCCATGGAGACGATCGTAGAGATGCTGGATGTAGTCCTGTGGAACGGCTTGCCATGCCATTTCCACCTGGCGCCTCAGTTGGACCAGCGTTCGTGCTGGACGTGCAGACCGCGTGAGACGACGCTTCATCCAGTCCCAAACATGCTCAATGGGGGACAGATCCGAAGATCTTGCTGGCCAGGGTAGTTGACTTACACCTTCTAGAGCACGTTGGGTGGCACGGGATACATGCGGACGTGCATTGTCCTGTTGGAACAGCAAGTTCCCTTGCCGGTCTAGGAATGGTAGAACGATGGGTTCGATGACGGTTTGGATGTACCGTGCACTATTCAGTGTCCCCTCGACGATCACCAGTGGTGTACGGCCAGTGTAGGAGATCGCTCCCCACACCATGATGCCAGGTGTTGGCCCTGTGTGCCTCGGTCGTATGCAGTCCTGATTGTGGCGCTCACCTGCACGGCGCCAAACACGCATACGACCATCATTGGCACCAAGGCAGAAGCGACTCTCATCGCTGAAGACGACACGTCTCCATTCGTCCCTCCATTCACGCCTGTCGCGACACCACTGGAGGCGGGCTGCACGATGTTGGGGCGTGAGCGGAAGACGGCCTAACGGTGTGCGGGACCGTAGCCCAGCTTCATGGAGACGGTTGCGAATGGTCCTCGCCGATACCCCAGGAGCAACAGTGTCCCTAATTTGCTGGGAAGTGGCGGTGCGGTCCCCTACGGCACTGCGTAGGATCCTACGGTCTTGGCGTGCATCCGTGCGTCGCTGCGGTCCGGTCCCAGGTCGACGGGCACGTGCACCTTCCGCCGACCACTGGCGACAACATCGATGTACTGTGGAGACCTCACGCCCCACGTGTTGAGCAATTCGGCGGTACGTCCACCCGGCCTCCCGCATGCCCACTATACGCCCTCGCTCAAAGTCCGTCAACTGCACATACGGTTCACGTCCACGCTGTCGCGGCATGCTACCAGTGTTAAAGACTGCGATGGAGCTCCGTATGCCACGACAAACTGGCTGACACTGACGGCGGCGGTGCACAAATGCTGCGCAGCTAGCGCCATTCGACGGCCAACACCGCGGGTCCTGGTGTGTCCGCTGTGCCGTGCGTGTGATCATTGCTTGTACAGCCCTCTCGCAGTGTCCGGAGCAAGTATGGTGGGTCTGACACACCGGTGTCAATGTGTTCTTTTTTCCATTTCCAGGAGTGTAAGAGCTACAGAATATCAGACCAGCTGTGTGGCTGGATTGAAGAGTTGTTAGCAAACAGAACACAGCATGTTGTTCTCAATGGAGAGACGTCTACAGACGTTAAAGTAACCTCTGGCGTGCCACAGGGGGGTGTTGTGGGACCATTGCTTTTCACAATATATATAAATGACCTAGTAGATAGTGTCGGAAGTTCCATGAGGCTTTTCGCGGATGATGCTGTAGTATACAGAGAAGTTGCAGCATTAGAAAATTGCAACGAAATGCAGGAAGATCTGCAGCGGATAGGCACTTGGTGCAGGGAGTGGCAACTGACCCTTAACATAGATAAATGTAATGTATTGCGAATACATAGGAAGAAGAATCCTTTATTGTATGATTATATGATAGCGGAACAAACACTGGTAGCAGTTACTTCTGTAAAATATCTGGGAGTATGCGTACGGAACTATTTGAAGTGAAATGATCATATAAAATTAATTGTTGGTAAGGCGGGTACCAGGTTGAGATTCATTGGGAGAGTCCTTAGAAAATGTACTCCGTCAACAAAGGAGGTGGCTTACAAAACACTCGTTCGACCTATACTTGAGTATTGCTCTTCAGTGTGGGATCCGTACCAGATCGGGTTGACAGAGGAGATAGAGAAGATCCAAGAAAGAGCGGCGCGTTTCATCACAGGGTTATTTGGTAAGCGTGATAGCGTTACGGAGATGTTTAGCAAACTCAAGTGGCAGACTCTGCAGGAGAGGCGCTCTGCATCGCGGTGTAGCTTGCTCGCCAGGTTTCGAGAGGGTACGTTTCTGGATGAGGTATCGAATATATTGCTTCCCCCCACTTATACCTCCAGAGGAGACCATGAATGTAAAATTAGAGAGATTCGAGCGCGCACGGAGGCTTTCCGGCAGTCGTTCTTCCCATGAACCATACGCGACTGGAACAGGAATGGGAGGTAATGACAGTGGCACGTGAAGTGCCCTCCGCCACACACCGTTGCGTGGCTTGCGGAGTATAAATGTAGAATGTAGATGTAGATGCACATTTCCGAGTTTTTCTGCAGACCAGGGGTGCGAGAAGAGGGCATTCTGTGCTTCGTCAGCGAACAGCCAGCTACTCAGAGAGCGACCGCAAGCATCGCAGGCCAGTCTGGGCGACAGAAGCCACACGAGCAGCACGCAATTCAGCCGCAGTCCGCCGGCGGAAGAGTAGCGAGCCACTTCCTGTCCGGAGGTTCTGGGTTTTGGCCGTGAACGCGAGCAGCACCAGGATCCTGCTCGACACCCTGCAGCATTCTCTGGAGCTGTTGCAGTGGAACTGAACTTGGTGAGCGACTTTGGAACGTTTGCGTCGTGGTGTAAGTGCGCCACCGGCATCTTTTGCTAGAAAAGGTTTGCCCCGGTTGTTGACAACTGGAAGTGACTGGTGGGATTTCGTACTTACAGTCTGGTGTGTTACGGGGAGCCAATATTTATTAGGGGTGTTAGATGAGTTTACGTCCCCACAGCCTGTGTTCAAGGCATCCTTAAATGGCGGGACTGCGAAGGACTAAATCCAACAACCGTAACGGTCAACTAGTCTTACGAAGCACCCTGTTGTGTGTTTTACTTACTGATTGAAATGTACGTTTTTAATCTGTTGGTGCAGTTGGTTGTTCTAGTTTATGAAAGAGTTTCGACATTGGCAACTGCTTTTGCTCGTGTGGTTATAAGTTTGTTTGCTCGCACTGTTGTCTGAACCGCTTTCGTGCGCAAGGATTAGTCAGTCTGAGTTTGTAGTACCAGTTTCGCATCTTTTGATTAAGCTGTTTTCTTTTGGTATACACCTTGATTTTCATGCATTTATAAAGTCTTCTGACTGCATAAGCAGGCATTGTTGTTTTGTTAAGACTCTGTAAATGTTTGCAAATGTTTGTATCTTAGTTTAGACATTACTATCAAGTGCTTATAAGATTTAATTGCTACAAGTGAACGCATTCAGAAACTTATTAATCAGAGTTTTATTTTTTAAAAGATTAATTTTACCCTTGATGGTCTGATTCATTTTGTGTATATTTAATTAATTCAAGGTAAAAGTGCGCGCCTTCCTTCCTATGGAGGCCATTGTTATGTGTTTACAGAGTCTTGTGGTTCCATAAATTTTTCTTAACTACTCACTTCTGTTAAGATCGTAAAAAGGTTTATCTGTGTTTTACAGAAGTCTTGTCTACTGCATTATACTGGGCTGCTTCCCGTTACATGGCGTCCAGTTCCTGGAGTTACTGGGCGGGTTTAAGTCTTGTCCCACATGGGATTCACACGAAAACTAACCGGACCGTTATTGTTTGAAATACTGTCACCAAAGCAATGTTCAAGGGCGTTTCTATATTTTATTGTAATATTTGTGTAACGAAATTGTATTAAATGTGTGAGGTTTACAATGAGGTGACAAAAGTCATGGGACAACGACGTCCACGTTTATAGATGGCGGTAGTGCTGCACATACGCGGTGTAAAAGAGCAGTGCCTTGTCGAAGCTGTCATTGGTACTCAAGTGATTCATGCGAAAAGGTTTCTGACGTGATTATGGCAGCACGGCGGGAATTAACAGACTTTGAACTCGGAACGGTAGTTGGGGGAAAACACAAGGGACATTCCATTTTAGAAATCGTTACAGAATTCAATATTCCGATATCCACAGTCCAAGAATGTCTCGAGAGTACCGAATTTCAGCCATTAACTCTCACCACAGACAACGCAGTGACCGGCGGTCTTCAATTAACGACCAAGAGCAGCGGCATTTGCAAGTTGTCAGTGCTAACAGACAAGCAACACCGCGTGAAATATCACGATAGGACGTACGACGAACACTTCCATTAGGACAGTGCGGCGAAATTTGGCATTAATGCGCTATGACTGCATACGACCGTCGCTAGTGCCTTAGCTAACAGCAAGACATCGCCTGCAGCGCCTCTCCAGGGCTCGAGACTACATCGGTTGGACCCCTGGAAAACCGCGGGCTGGTCAGATGA
The DNA here is from genome assembly GCF_023898315.1 of Schistocerca nitens. NCBI lineage: Eukaryota > Metazoa > Arthropoda > Insecta > Orthoptera > Acrididae > Schistocerca > Schistocerca nitens. Next base: position 360,654,181 of record NC_064621.1, read on the forward strand.
GTCCCGATTTTAGTTGCTAAGAGGTGAGGTTCGAGTGTGGCACAGACCTCACGAAGCCATGGACCCAAATTTCGAACAAGAGAGTGTGCAAGCTGGTGGTGGCTCCACAAAGGTAAGAGCTGTGTTCACATGGAATGGACTGGATCCTCCGGTCCAACTGAACCGATCATTGACTGGAAATGGTTATGTCGGTTATCTGGAGACAATTTGCAGTTCATGGACTTCATATTCCCAAACAATGATGTCATTTCATGTGGCCACAACTGTCACGTTTGTCGTCCGCGATCTTCTTGCTCGTGAAGCCACACATTTATGGTCAGTACCTGCAAAAAAAAAAAAAAATATTTCGTTATGATCAGCTACTAAATATCATTTTGGTCACCCTCCGAAATGCAGTACAATAGCCGTTCTGCATGGTACGGATACGAAAAAGTAGTTGGTAGATATTGGACCAGACGTCTCCGTACAGATTACGCAAAGCCCGTTAATTACGATTGGTAGTCTATGGGCAGCATTCCTGGTTTCCTGGTAAGGAGAACACGGCAAACGTCATTACCCAGTTTTCTAGAAACTTAGGTCAGTGGAAGAGGTTGGTTGGTTGGTTGGTTGGTTGGTTTGGGGAAGGAGAGCAGATAGCGAGGTCATCGGTCTCATCGGATTAGGGAAGGACGGGGAAGGAAGTCGGCCGTGCCCTTTGAAAGAAACCATCCCGGCATTTGGCTGGAGCGATTTAGGGAAATCACGGAAAATCTAAATCAGGATGGCCGGACGCGGGATTGATCAGTGGAAGAGGGTTCAAAATTATTGAATACGTGTCTCGATTTATTCGTATATAAAGGACCGTTCCTGGGAAAACAACGGTCAAGGTTTTCGATGCAATTTAGATATCTTCTATCGGGCGATAAGTTTAACGGAAGCGTTGGGACAGTTGATAGCGTCAGGGCTTCACACTTTAGCGCCCCATGTTTGAAACCCGATTGTTGTTTTTTTTTCTTTCTCATTTATCTGTCCGTGTCCGTAGACTATTTCCTATCAAGTTGGGCTTTACAAGGGTGTAATAGTAAAGTAACAAATGGGTTTCACAATAAGTGTCATTCATTGATTATATATCTGTGTATGGTCCATTCTGAGAACTAATTCGGGAATTATGTGTTTCTCTTACTGATTCCCTCAAGAGGACACAACCAGCTGGTCGGATCAGAATCTATTGAATACGAGACACTCGTTTCAGCCGGCAGTAATTAACGGGTGTACTTGCTGGCCGACCGAAACCCACTTCTCGGGAACAAGTACGCAACACCACCAATATAATAAACAAGCAACACAACAGAGATTTGACCTAAAACAATTTCAAATTTTTCTCACTCATTTATTGTTTTACACATTCGTGTAGCAACCTTCTACGGACCTTGATAGATAAATAGAAAAAGAAAAGAAAAACCGCAATTGGGTTTTGAACACGGGGCGGAAAAGCATGAAGTCGCTACGCTACCCTCTGCGCCAAAGCTTCAGCTGAAGTGCTTATGTCCTGAAAGGCACACAAAGTACCTCAAGAAGTTTGACTGGTGCTTTATCAGAAACAGTCCAATGAGTGAAGTTACTGGGAAATAGGGTTAAGGCACCTGTTGTGTTCTCCTCGTGAGCGAGCAAGCCTCTGGTCCCCACTTTCTGAGCTTGGGCCTAGACGTCCAACACCTTGTCGCTCATTCGTGGTTCACCTACCTTTAGTCACTTTCCATAGATGTCCAGGACAGTATCACGTGAACAGACGATCAGCTTCGCTGTTTGCGAAACGCTGACACGAAGGTGTTGGTCCATACTATGTGCCCTTTATCAAAATCGCTTACGTCAATGAATTTACCCAGTTGCGGTCCTTATCGTCACTAGATTGATTTCCCACTCGCCTCTGTTCCTGTGATATATTTTCCTTACTGTGCAAATGTTCAAATGTGTGTGAAATCTTATGGGAATTAACTGCTAAGGTCTTCAGTCCCTAAGCTTACACACTACTTAACCTAAATTATGCTAAGGACAAACACACACACCCATGCCCGAGGGAGGACTCGAACCTCCGCCGGGACCAGCCGCACAGTCCATGACTGCAGCGCCTGAGACCGCTCGGCTAATCCCGCGCGGAATTACTGTGCCGCGTGCTCGCATCGCTACAAGGCAGTATTCAGTCTGATGGTGGGCAGTGGTCCGTTTGAGATAATTCACATAGGACGTTCAGCAGGCATGTTTTGGCACATAAAAGATACAACTGCTCACCAAGTTAAAATTTATTGATAGCTCTGTTGGTGTAAGAAACTGGTCATAGAAGAGCTTACACTGGCGCACAACGTTACCCGTCTCAGGGACGAGCACTCCATCATTGAACATGGCCCATCATACAAGGGACCACTTAAAACGCTACACAATCCGTCACTCAGGCGACCACACAGAACACATTTATGCAACACAAGCAAGCATTGATTGCACAACACAATCCGTCGCTCGGCTATTCTTACGGTTGCCATTCTGCTGTTTGTAACCAGTTTACGTATTTCCTCCTCAATTATTTTGCTGACGAAATAGCGACGACTACATAATAATTTTATCATTTCATTTTCTGATCTAATTTCTCCCTCCCTCCACGCCTCATTGACTTTGTTAGAATACAGTCTGCTACTTTGTTTTACTTTTTGGTTTACGTTCTCTTATTATCTCTTCTCAAAATAACTGATCTTCAACTTTCATTTGTCGTCCGCGACAGAGTTACAGTGACATCGACAAGTCATGGAGCTGTTAATCCTTGTATACATTTCTCCTAGGTTTTCTTTACTACTTGCTCAATGGACAGTTTTAATAGGGAATAAGCTACAGAGGTTTTTCACCTCCATCTCAAGCGCTACTCGTACCTCGTTTTAAGTGTCCGTCCTCAATGAAAGGCAGGAGAATTTCAGATTTCAGCGGCTCTTGTGCATCGCTTTGATTTCTAGACGGTGGTCTTAACGCTCTTTTCACCTCAGCGAACGAATAACCATTCTCGAGATGTTTTAATTCTGCGTCAAGCAGGTCCGGTTCGCAGATTTTCCTTGCTCTATCCGCCAACGTTTTTATGATACTTCGCTTTTGTTGTGAGTCGTGGCTCGCATCCCGGTGTAGGTAACGGCCTGTTTGCGTGGCTTATCGGTAAACTGTGTGTCTCAAGCTACCGTGTTCTTTCTTGAAACTAGCACATCAAGAAAATTCAATCTTCCGCCTGCCTCCTCCTCCATGGTAAACTGAATCTTCGGATTGATCGCTTTGAGATGTTTGTGAAAACGATCCAGTCCCTCCCTGCCATACCGCCACAAAACGAAAATACCGTCTACGTACCGGAATCAAATATTCGGTTTCTTGTTAGCAGTTTCCAATGACTGCTCCTCGAATTTTTCCATAAAGAAGTTCGCTATAACTGGGCTTAAGGGGCCCTCATAGCTACATCATCCGTCTGTTCATAGAACTCATTGTTTCATTTGAAATACATGGTTGTGAGGATATGAAAATTTCTATTTGCATATGTATAGTTTTGTATTTGTTTATTTGTATGTTATTATCAGTGTATTTCATATTTTTACACCTTATGATATGTTTATTTTCGGTACTTAATTTGTGTATTTTAGTTATTGTTTTCATATGTAGCTATTTAGTGTATGCTCGGCAAATGCTAGTGACCAATAGTGTCTTCGTAACCCAAACCCCAAAAATAAAACTCCTCTTTACTACTGGCTCTAAGTATCGTGGGCGACGAACAGTATAAAGAAGAGCGTGTAATACGTATTATTTGTGGAGTAAATTCACGGACGTCCTGTAGAAACCTCTTCAAAGAACTGGGTATACTAACTACTGCCTCTCAGTATATTTACTCATTAATGAAATTTGTCCTAAATAATATATCTCTTTTTCCAACAAACAGCTCAGTTCATACATACAATACCAGGAACAAAAATGATCTGCACAAGGACTTAAAAGCACTTACTTTAGTTCAAAAAGGGGTCCACTATTCAGGAACACTCATCTTCAATAATTTGCCAGTAAACATAAAAAATTTAGTTACAAATAAAGATCAGTTTAAAAGGAGCCTGAAAGACTTACTAGTGGCCAACTCCTTCTACTCCATTGACGAATTTTTTAATAGAAACAAATGATGTATTGTATATATTCATACTATTAGTATTGTTATTTCAGCTAAAAAAAAAGACATGCTCCACATCCACGAGGATCTCCTCAGAACGGATCTATGGAACGTAATCTAATCTAATCTAATCAAGACAAATAAAACAAGTAACAGAATGTGTGCAGTAATCGATCTACTATCTAATGTTCTTGACATTCTCCTTCTGTAACAAGTAACCTCACCAGACAAAAAATTTGTCACCCCAGCGCGTGCGCACAGATGAATCGTTAGGCCTTTACAGATGGCGCAGCGGTCGGATCACGTGCTCAACCGCGCACACTGCCTACATGTGAGCAGAAGGTAGTAAGTGTCAGTTAAATATTTACGTTTCAGTTGGACATTATAAGCAAACACCGATAAGTGTGCACTTTTCAGCCAGAACCAAATATCGATGTAAACCCGTGCAGGCGACAGCAGCTACACATGGCGAGGAATGACTGCTAGTCAGACACACGCACGATGCATGTAGCATCAGTGAACGTACTGTTCATGTGTACAACGGGAAGGCGCGCGCTCTATCTGAGTTTGACCGAGGGCAGATTGTGATGGCCCGGAGTCTTGGCACGAGCCTTTCGGAAATTGGACGACTTCTCGGGTGTTCGAGGGGTGCTGTGGTGAATGTCTCCAGCACGTGGTCAAACTAAGGTGGAACCACATCCAGACGTCGTGGGGTTGGGCGGTCACCCCTCATTAAAGTTGTCGGACGTCGTAGGATGGGCAGATTGGTGAAACAGGACAGGCGGCGAACTGTGGCTAACTAACGTCAGACTTTAATGCTAGGCAGAGTACAAATGTGTCTTAACACAAACCGCACCGAACATTCCTAACGACGGGCCTTCACAGTCGACGACCCATGCATTTGCCCCACCAACGGCGACTACGAGCGAATTGGGCATGTGAGCATCGGCACTGGACGTTGGCGCAATGGCAGTGCGTTGCGTGGTCTAATAAATACCGATATCTTCTACATCATGCCATGGCGTGAATCCGACGTCTTCCAGGAGAACAGCTCCATGACACCTATACTGCAGGACGGAGACCAGCTGGTGGCGGCTTCATTGTGTATGAGGAACACACACTTGGGCATCCATTGGTCCAGTAGAGCTCGTGCTAGGCACAATGATGGCCAAAGAGCATCGTACACTGGTTGCAGCCGGCCGGAGTGGCCGAGCGGTTCTAGGCGCTACAGTCTGGAACCGCGCGACAGCGGCGGTCGCAGGTTCGAATCCTGCCTCGGGCATGGATGTGTGAGATGTCCTTAGGTTAGTTAGGTTTAAGTAGTTCTAAGTTCTAGGGGACTGATGACCTCAGAAGTTAAGTCCCATAGTGTTCAGAGCCTTTTGAACCATTTTGAACTGGTTGCAGATCACGTACACCCCTTCATGACGATCATGTTTCCGGATGACAGTGGCATTTTTAACAAGATAATGCGCCGTGTTACAAGGCTAGGTGTTTGATGGAATGATTCTAGGAACACAGTAGCAAGTTCCAATTGATTTGCTGGCACCCCAACTCGCCAGATCAGAACACGATCGATCACATCTGGGATGTGATTCAACATGGTGTCAGAGCTCATCTTCCCCCTGCCCGGAATTTACGGGAATTAGGTGACGTGTGTATGCAGATTTGATGCAAACTCCCTCCAGCGACCTGCCAAGGCCTCGTTGCTTCCATGCCACGACGCGTCGCCGCCATTATCCATGCTAATGTTGGAGGTACGGGCTATTAGTTGAGTGGTCATAATGATCTGGCTGATCAATATAAGGACGGTAACAGGCTGGCAGAAAGGAGCAATCGTGTTTGACCGTGACCATGGCTATACGGTGTGTGAAGTTGCTGGATCTGTTAATGTTTCTCAGCGGACTGTCCAACCTGTTTAAAGGCAGTGGTGTAACACACGTGGTCACCAAACGTGGCGTCGGAAAAACATCCTGACTGAGAGTGACTGGAGACGCGTGTCACAGCTTGTGAATCAAAATCGCTTCCAAGCCCGACAGGAATTTCTGCAGGCAGTGACTAAAAAAGACACCGTGACGGCAATTGCTTGCAATTGGAGTCGGTCCCCTTGCAAGCGGCCACTGCTCACATAACCACGTAATGACGACAACAGCAAAATTTCATCAGGCTGGAAGAATATGTGTCTGGTTTCCTGACCCCTCCCCCCCCCCCCCCCCCCCATGCTTTACATCTGAAGAATATCCTGACTTGAACCCTACAGAAAATCTGTGGGACATGTTGGAACAGTGGGTAAAACGCCGACATCAGCATCCTCGCAATTTTGTGGACCTGTGGGATCAAATCCTCAGCGAGTGGCTTAACCTGGATGCCACGTACCTGCGAAACCTCTTGGACTCAGTTCCTAACCGTATCCAGGTGGTTGACAAGTGCAGAAGGCTTGTCATGTTTTTCCCTTGGGATGAGTAATTTTTTGTCCAGTGAGCCTATACGGAGAAAGAGCAACAAGCTAAGAGATCCTTCTGGTAATTAGAAACCTTGGCTTTAATCGGGGGTCGAAAAATACTCGCGGATTACGGCTGCTTTGTCAAACACTATTCAGCAACTTCTGTTTATTTAACCATCAACTGTGCTGGTGTTATTTTCATAAAAAAGAGAACATGGTTCAAAGCAAGTCCCATACATTATTTAATCAAAAGTATCTGATCACCTATTAGAAGACGTTGATATGGGATGTGTCCACCTTCGCCCTTATGGCGGCTTGAAATATGGTGGGGACACATTCAGTGAGGTCTCTGAATGCCTGTCGACGACTGGCAGTTCATCGTTCCTCGCGAACCAAAGCAAGGGAGGGTAGTGTTGTTGGACGATGGGACCTCGAGCGAATTCGATGTTCTAACTCATCCCAAAAGTGTTCCATTTGGTTAAGGTCAGGATTCTGTTCACGCCACTCCGTCCGAGGAATGTTATTAGCCACAAACCATTGACTCACAGGTCTCACAGTTGCTGCTTTATGACAGGGCGCATTGTCAAGCAAATACAAATAATCTTCGTTTCCTAAGTGTTCCTCTACTGTATCCAATGCACATTGCTGTAAAATGTGTTCATATCCTTCCGCATTTAGCGCTTTCTTAAGCGGAATAACGGGAACATAATCAAAGGATGATAAACAGCATCTCCTCTGTTACTTCATTATTGGTACTACACATGATGACAGGGACCGTTCTCCAGGTATTCATCACACCCAGACCTTTCACCAGATTGCCGCAAGGTTCAACGTGACTCATGACTCCAAATCACTTATTTCCAGTCAGCTGTTGTCCAGTAGCTTCGTTCTTTACGCCGCCTCAGGCGTCAGTTAGCACTGACTACAAAAAGTTTTGGCTAGTTGAATTGCTGGTAGCACTTTGAAACTCACGAGTGATTTCTTCCGGTGATTTCGCATGCGTTTTTTTTTAACCAACCTCCACAATGTTCGACGGTATCTGACCGACAGTACATAAGGTCTTCCCCTTCTTGGTTTAGCTGTGGTTGTCCCTTCCCGTTTCCACTTCACAGTCACATCACCAACAGTCGACTTGGGCAGTTTCAGAAGGATTGAAATGTCCCTGATGGATTTGTTACTGTTCAGAGTCACTGACCTCTCCTGACCGACCCATTCCGCTGTTACTGTTTTTCTGCTGATAAAACAGTGCTCCGCGCTTCCCTTCATACTGACAGGTGCGGCTCTAGTGACATCTAATGGCACAATTTCGAATTACATAGGAGTGTCTGGTTACGTTTGATTAGATAGTATATATACAGATCGTGGTCAAGCCTCCCTGCTGTCTTGCGGTGGTTATTTCCGTTGCAGCTTTTCCCACCAGATAAAGCCTCATCTACCGCTGACCAGCTCGTACCACCCATCAGTGCCACGAAATGTCACTCCAAGCGCCAGTTAAATATGGAGCTGCTAACACTAATATATAATTTTTCGTGAATCCCTGTATCTGTTAGTGAAAATCGTATCAAAATAGCTATCTTAGTTCCTGAGATTAAACTACACATGCAAACAGAAAAACATGGCTGGGGTTTATACCGCAGTCAGGCTGGTGTACCTTTTTTCTGCTGTTGGTTGTCGTTGACCTAAGGCACATTTACAGTCGGCGACAGGCACTGTCTGAGGTAAATGTGTGAATTTGTCGTGTCAGGGGACAATAATATGGACGTGAGGCTCGTGGTTACGTTAAGGATATTAGAGTGGATACAACACAATTAGTTGAGAGGATAGAAATAAAATGGTATCGTGACTGATTAACGCAGAGCGCGTCTTACGCTGAAGGTTTCATAGAATTGAACAATCATCACTGGTAATGGACTTACGTGTATAATGGACTTTACATGTGTGAAAGATAGAATTACAATCTAAACAGTGTGCATCACATTAACTGACATCTGAAAAAAATTGTAAATATTCCGTAAACCCTGACCTGAACTGTTATTATTCAGTATTTTCCCATTCAGTAATAATACATACCAAAATTAATGACTTTAACCGTGGTCGTATTGGTTAGGGAGCACAGACGCCATTATTAAAAACAACTAACACGATCAACAGATGTGAGCTCTACGACTAATTAAATAGTCCGACTGTCAAAAATTAATTTAGTTGTGATAATTTATGGTACGGAGCTTACAAGATGTTTCAGGACAAACATTTTCCCAAATCACGCAGTCCTCATAATGATTGGATTGCTCACTTCCCAGAAATATCGCAATATTTTACTCTCATCAGCTCTGTCTGTGATCGCGTCATAGGTCTTTGAATTATGGTCCTATATTTCCGCATTTTCAGTTGTTGATGGCGGCCCATCACCATTCTCAGTTGTGTCCGAATGCGGGACTTCTCTGGATGGCCCACCACCTTCACGAGCCCCACATTCGTGGAAATACATCACCCATCGAATGTAGGAGATGTCGCTTGTATTTCGTTATACTTAGAGAGGATTGGGGAACTTCTCATGGTTCCCACACAGCAGAGTAATGTCGGAAGTATCTTTTCAGGAAATTCTTAAATATCTACAGTTTCTCTGAGTTAAACGTCTAAGTATGGGCTCCAACCAACTTAGTGGTCAAACCGTTAGAGGCTTATTTAAAGAAAACCTCGAGAATGGCTGCTAGTCACTAAAGGTGCTTCATCACGAGTTAATGTGCACGACGGAGTTCTAGTGTAAGAGTGAGCGCAAGTCGTTAGTCATACACTGCAGCACTGACAATATAGCACAGGCAAACTGCTTAACGAACAAAAAGTGCTTATGTAAGCTCGGAATTTTTAAAGCTCAGCGCAAGATACATGAAATTAAGACATGGATTAGAGACAAAAGTAATTACAATAACACTCGTACCTCAAATAGCAGCTGCACAAGCGTAATTCGCCTACTGCTAATAGCAAAATGAGCTTCAAACAAAACAAAAGAGGTGTGTGCACTGTCACATAAATCGATAATCATGATGTAATAGATGTTTAGAAACCAATAGCAGCATCTCGCTCCACACATTTACATAATGACTGCGATACGGAATTACTCAACTGCAGCATTAATAAACAAATCTCAAATGAGGTGTCATATCAGAATATATTAATGTCCTTAGGTATTACATATTCAACAGAGAATCAATAGGAAACATTATGAAGTAGTTTTATTGTCGAGTGTAGCCGAAGCCCTTGGATATGCGTATGGAAGGTGGCCAGCTTCTGTTACTCAGAAAGTGTGGAACATATTTACTTTATTATTGAAGTACTATCACTGGTAATCCCTGAATGAAGGAGGAAGATTAGGAGTCCACAATGATATGATTAATAATCCCCGACACATGCTGAAACTTTGAACAGAAAAAAACCTTATGAAGCGTTTTGCTCGTTGCCTGTTAACTTCATCTACACCGTATAGTCGTCACCAGCTATGACTAATTTCCTTGAGCTTTAGCCCGCCTCTGGAGTAAAATCTTCGGAAGTTAATATCATTTTGCTGCTTTCTGATGTATAAAATTTTTAAAGTTAATATTGTTTTTTCATTATAGCCATTGTGGCTATTATTGGCAAACTGAGACAGCTAAACAAATGAAAACTTTGTAATAAATTCTGTCTAGTGTCCATATAGTATTTCTACTAGGCCATTGTGCATATCTAAGACATAGCTTCATCGTCAGGGTTTTCCGTCGTAAAGTAAGGATTTTCATTACAGCAACATGTATCTATGGGAATTACAGAGCATTCTTAATCGCAGTCTGTGAAACTGCGGTGCATGTATACAAAGTTTCAAAGGAATATTTGTAGCTTTCCTTAAAATTTACAGAAGTCCTGCGGATGTAGTTGATTTATTTTGCATATAACATCCCAAGGAAACCATTCCCACATTTTCAACACACACAGTTTTCAAAGATGACATTACAAGTTTCAAATAACATGAAAAAATGTACTACAGAGATAATAAATACTTCACGTGTTATACAACTTAGTACTGATAAGTTTTTTACACACGTATTTGTCAGAAAAAATAATATCGACTATTTTTGTCAACAGTTGAAATTAAACAGGAACATTGGTATCACAATTTAAAAATATATAAATGAATTTATGAACAATCATATGATCAATCATGTCATCATATTGTTTTCATACGGAAAGGGCAAAAGTTTAACAAAGAGAAGGCATTGATGATGAAGCAGTATCCTCGAAATGCACACTATCTTAGTAAAAATACTATAGAGACGGAGGACAGAAGTTATTATGAAGTTTTCCATTTATTTCACTTTCTCGGTTTGACAAAAATGACTGCAATAAAGAAAGAAATATTAATTTTCTGGAAAATAATTTGTTTATTCAACTATCCACTTGTGTACTACTGTCAGCTGATTTTGAGGTGTGGCGATTATTAAAACTTTAAAAAATCAGATGTTCATCTACAGTTCTCAGGCTTTGGAATTAAAGGAGGGTGTCAAAAAAACGCTCCACTTCATCAAGCCCGTCATTGTCGAAATAGCTTCATGTCGGACTGCCATAAACTGTTACGCACTGTGTGATAGCTCTATTGAATTTTGAATGAAAGTTGCCCTTCAATGACGCATAGGGGCATCTCATGATGTCAACCGGTGTTTTTAATACTGTTGACCACGTGGGTCTATAAAATAAGCTAGAGGCATTAGGAATAAGAGGTCAGTAATGGAATGTATGAAGCCAGTATGAGATTTGCTTATGGACTAAGCTGTTAGGGATTGGAAGAGATGGTGGAAACCTTTTATGAGGTATTATGAACATGCCTATTCCTCTTCTAAAATTTACTGCAGTGAAAACTACTCTCTTCAATGCAGTTGCAGAAGTAAGTGAAGAGAGCATGAAAATGGCAGTCCAGGGGCAGTTCAAGAAAATTGTGATGCAGCTATTATCAAAGATATAGCAGTTTCTGTGACAGTTCCTGTATGAAGAGGGGCATACTTCACTGCATGGAGTTTCGACAGTCATTAGAGTCCACACTGGAAAAGTAATAGACTTAACGGGATGTCCCTTGCACAAGAAATATAATCATGCCGTAAAGAAACAGAATGGTAGGAATCTCACAGCTGTTTATAGCAGGAATTATGTAGGCTCCAGTGGCGTAAATGGAAGCTCCTCGTTGGTTGGTTGGTTGGTTTGGGGAAGGAGACCAGACAGCGTGGTCATCGGTCTCATCGGATTAGGGAAGGACGGGGAAGGAAGTCGGCCGTGCCCTTTCAGAGGAACCATCCCGGCATTTGCCCGGAGTGATTTAGGGAAATCACGGAAAACCTAAATCAGGATGGCCGGACGCGGGATTGAACCGTCGTCCTCCCGAATGCGAGTCCAGTGTCTAACCACTGCGCCACCTCGCTCGGTCGCTGCTCGTATGAAACCCATTTTCCATAGGTCTTTGCGAAAGTATAGAGAAAGATACACACTCTACTTAGGAGACGGAGAGTCTAGTGCTTTCAAGAATGTAGCTGAATGTCTGAGGTGTAACTAATGACAGTCGACTATATCTAGCAGAAAGGACACAGAGAGCAGAGATAATACGAACATGAAATAAGGCTAATCGACTGGAGACAGAACAAAAACATGTAAAAGAAGGAATTGCTCGGAGTAGCAAATTAGAATAAATACTGTTCCTGATCAAGGGGAGACAGTGGCAGTCTTGCATTGACATCTTTGTAAATCCATATCTCTATTATTTTTCGTTAAATCTGACTCAAATTTTGCACGCTTATGTATAGGGATCCAATATGCTTTAAATTATTTTTACAGAATTTTAATGCTGAGAGAGAGTTTTTTATTTCTTTATTATTTGAAGGTACAATTTTTCATTATTTTCAGACAAATTTGGCAAATTTTTTCTGTGGTAATATAATCTACACTAATAAATGAACAATTAAGTGCAGTAGCTTCTTGGTAAATTATGTCTATTATTTTCTGTGTTATCTTGGATTTGAACATATTTTATGGACAAATTTTTTCCATATATTTCAACACTAAGACTGTTTATAACCTCTAGGTTAAAATTTTGTTCCATTTAAATATTGCTTCCATGAAAAAGAATAGGTGTGCCAAATTTCATTGAAATCTTTCCTATAGCCTCCGATATATGTTTTCCTGAAATGAGAAAACCTTGAGTTGCAGAAAAATCATTTTAAAGTTTGGATGAAATATTTTAAAATTTTTTTGACCATACCATAGCTAAAACTGTCCATTTCAATATTCCAGTTCTTCCTCATCATGCACTGCAGCTCTTTCAACTCCTCTGCTCATTTGCTTACCAATTTTTTTCTGTATTCTGTACCGAAGTCCTCGCCTTCACGATTCGTTGATTATCGATGATCTGCTGAGTGAAGAGTCCAGGTGTAAAGCCCACGCTGCTGAGGATGTGAAGTCTTGCCACATTCCCATCATTAAACACTGCTGCAGCTTCCAAAGCAGAAATCTTCACCACCAAATTGGAAACAAACAAAGTCTTCGGACATCTCTTCCAAATAAGAGCACTGAAACTTTCATTTGGGTTCTTTGTTTTGCATACAGACATTTTTCCAGCAGTGTGGTGAAGCCAGTGGTCGAAAATTTAACTTAATGGCCATTGCAGCTTCATAAGGAGGCTCTTTTATGGCTGCAAGCTTTTACACTTTCCTTGCTTTCCAGAAATTTGCATCATTCATTAGAACATAGCCATATTGAGGTATAGTGTCTGTCGACAAGTAATGAAACCAAATGGTCCATAACACCTTCCTCATACTAGCCAAATTTGTGAGGTTATTTCTCATTGCAGCACTGTAATAGACTTGCAGGCTGTCAATTCTCTTCTTTGTTAGTCTGTTTTTACCTCCCAGTGTCTTTGCATCCTCTAGTAGCTTGCCTTTATTGTCTGCAACAAGTCGTCGGAGTCATCCACCCATCCTCTTCTGAATATGGCCTAAGCACCCCAGTTTTTCAATAGTGTAATCTCTTCCATAAGTCTAACTTTCAACTACATTCTTGAAAGCATTAGAGTCTCTATGTCTTAAATACTGTGAGCAGCTTACTCGATACTTTGTCAAAGACCTATGGAAAATGAGTTTCATACCAGCAACTTTCATACCACCACTGGAGCCTACATAATTCCTGCTATAAACAGCTTTGTGAGCGTATTACCATTCTGTTTTTTTGACCTGCCTCATATTTCTTGTGCAAGGAACATGCAGAACAATATTTTGACATCACCTGTAAATCTTCTACTTTTCCAATGCCGTCACTGAAGACTGTTGAAACTCCATACGGTAAAGTCCTCTTCATCCAGCAACTGTCACAGAAAACTACTATATTTCTGGTATTAGTTGCATTACAATTTTCTTGAATTGCCCCCCGGGCTGCCATTTTCATGCTCTCTTCACTTACTTCTGCAAGTACATTGAGGAGAGTAGCGTTCATTGCAGTAAATTTTAGGGCAGGACCAGGCAAGTTCATAATACCACATAAAAGTTTTCCACCATCTCTTCCAATCCCTATACATCTTAGTCCATAAGAAAATCACATATTGGCTTCATACATTCTATTAATGGTCTTAGAAGTCTTGAATAGTGTATCAGCATCATTGTTTTGACATGAAATGTGCAGTGCGCTAACAAAACCTTCTCTCTTTCCATCATCCACCAAATTCACATTTTCTCCACAAAAGGAGCACTTGCATGCTTTACTAAGTGCGTCTTCCAGTAATTCCAGACCCACAATTCTGAAATGTGTATTTCAATCATCATTTGTTTCTTCTGACACAATACTTTTCCCAAGTTTTAGTTTAGATGCACTTGGATAAAGTTAATGTTTGATCTGAAGGCCCTACCCTAACCTCAACATCCATTTTTCGCTTTATATTGGAAATATGGGACCTATAGTTTTTTATTTTACCAGGCCTAGACGTTGTAAAAAACGATCAATATATTCAACCTGGCGCAAAGAGTGACACAATAAATCCAACGGCACTCAAATTCAACCAAACAGCACAAAACTTGTTTGCAAAGCTCCACAGCCTTGTATACCACAATGCTTGGGCCACGAAATGGCTCCACAGCTTTCTATACAACACTGCTGTTGTATACAAAAAATCACAGCCTTCTAAAGCTGTATTTTCCAGGTTCACAGGCAAAATTGAACAACAAAATATTCCTCCTCTAGGTGCTTTACACTGATTATGGTTTTATTTTTTTATACCATTTGTAGTTCGAATTATAAAGAAACAATTTGGGATAATAATCTCAATTATATTTGCTGTGAAATAAGGAAATAAAGTTTGTGATTTTCTTCATGATTTCTGCCACTGTCTCCTCTTAAATCGACAGATGTTACACGCAAAGAAATTATCATCTTCTAGAAAAAAAAATTAAAAATTCTTGTAGTGAAAGCAAATAAAACTCTCAAGAACGTTGATGACTGGTTAATATACAATAATGTTACACTGCTCATTATTGGACAGACTGTAACCAAGTTAAAACTGTTTATGATGAACAAATTTTATTTCTTGAATAAAAAGAAGGCATTTGAAACACAAGAAATAGAACACTTATCATTAACACTGGTAACAAGAAAAAGTACACTTTGGAATGAAAAACCGTGTATCAGTCAGAAACCCTAAAGATACATCAGATGTGCTGAAAAATTATATCCACCTATACACAAACGATTAAATATAATTAGCAGAACAAGCTAACTACCCAACACCCCCATCCTTGTTTTCTGATCATAAAGACACAACTGATAATGACTGACAAGTTGTTTGAAACTGGTGACAATTGCCCCGGAGTACTTGGCCGAAGTCGAGTTTTTTAAACCACTTGACCTGGGTGAAAACCTGAGAGAATTTTATCAATAATAAACTTTGTCTATGTTTTGGCCCTTTTGTGATGTTCATTGTTTTTCAATAATTGTAACACACTTTGGTTGCCACAGCTACCCCATGTTGACACCAGGCTACAGTGAGAACGTATGAAGCCATGTGAGTAACAGCTGTATTGGATGCTGCAACATACACTGCTTTGGTTGTGGATCTGACAAGACATTTTTGCCTGTGAAATGTACAGGTAACAAGTTCAGTGCTGAATAAACTGATGTACCACATTGTCGAATCAGCTTAAGATTACTACCACCATATTTAATACCTTTGTCTCTTGCACTTCGAAGATATTTTAGGAAAGTGGTTTCCAACAAGGGGAATAATTACTCCATAAGGGGTGAAATGAAATTTTCTGTGGGATAAAAACAAAAGGGTTCGACTCCGTTTCGGTCACTAAACTAAATTATTAACATCACAATTTGGTGGAGGTTACACCTTATGAAACGAATGTATGAGCAACATCTTGTGTGTGTGTGTGTGAATTCCTAAGGGACCAAACTGCTGAAGTCATCGGTTCGTCGGTCCCTAGACTTACACACTACTTAAACTAACTTATGCTAAGAACAACACACTCACTCATGCCCGAGGGAGGACTTGAACCTCCAGCGGGAGGGGCCATGCAATCCATGACATGGCACCTCAAACTGCGTGGCCACTCCACGCAGCAGCAACATCTTGCTCAAATCGTCTTCCCGCTACACACATACGTTGTATTTTGTATCATGTGTCTATGGCAGTAAAACTGAGATGTATACATCATATACACTTATATACCTCTAGAAAATTCCTTTTCTGAGTTTAGGTAGCTCTCACAATGGACCAGAAATTGCTTCATTATTCACTTCACAACGAACTATCTGACAGCACAACATAACAGTAACTACATAATGATAACTACAATGCTGCAGGCCATACATAGTATTTTATTATTTTTATGGGCAGTGGTTATTCACAAAGCATTGGCAGCCTGAAGTCTTCCAACTTCTTACAGTTCAGAAGTAAATAGTCCAGCATTCAAGTGATTTAGAAAAAAAAGATTACCATGTAGTGCACACATTTAAACGTGGTTGATTTTAAATGGGATGCAGAGTGTGGGTGGAGCAAGCATTGCAAAGAGAGGAGTGGTGCAGAGAAAGCGTGTTTTGCATCTTTTCTGAGAAGGACTTGCAATTAGCGCTTGTGACACATTGAGAATCGCTTCATCATTCTATAAAGAAAAATCGAAATATTCGTCCCATTGACTCATTAGTTCATGGTTTAATAAAATCTCCACAAAACTAAATATCACTCATCTTTCGTCATTTTAGAAATAAAAATAAAACTCTTTTACATTCTAAAGTTTAGTCAGACTCTGTTGTTGATGATGTTGGGGATGGGGGCTTACTTTCTAACCTTCGATTGCACGTAGTGGTTATTGCTCTCAGAAAGGTTGGGAACCACTGTTTTAAACAGCAATCCAATGCTCAAATACATGGTTAATGAGAAACCGACGTACTTGATTGACACAAAATATTATATCTGGTCTCGTAAATCTTCACACTTTTTTTTTTTTTTTTTGGTCATCAGTCTACTGAACTGGTTTGATGCGGCCCGCCACGAGTTCCTTTCCTGTGCTAACCTCTTCATCTCAGAGTAGCACTTGCAACCTACGTCCTCAATTATTTGCTTGACGTATTCCAATCTCTGTCTTCCTCTACAGTTTTTGCCCTCTACAGCTCCCTCTAGTACCATGGAAGTCATTCCCTCATGTCTTAGCAGATGTCCTATCATCCTGTACCTTCTCCTTATCAGTGTTTTCCACATATTCCTTTCCTCCCCGATTCTGCGTAGAACCTCCTCATTCCTTACCTTATCAGTCCACCTAATTTTCAACATTCGTCTATAGTACCACATCTCAAATGCTTCGATTCTCTTCTGTTCCGATTTTCCCACAGTCCATATTTCACTACCATACAATGCTGTACTCCAGACGTATATCCTCAGAAATTTCTTCCTCTAATTAAGGCCGGTATTTGATATTAGTAGACTTCTCTTGGCCAGAAATGCCTTTTTTGCCATAGCTAGTCTGCTTTTGATGTCCTCCTTGCTCCGTCCGTTATTGGTTATTTTACTGCCTAGGTAGCAGAATTCGTTAACTTCGTGACCATCAATCCTGATGTTAAGTTTCTCGCTGTTCTCATTTCTACTACTTCTCATTACCTTCGTCTTTCTCCGATTTACTCTCAAACCATACTGTGTACTCATTAGACTGTTCATTCCGTTCAGCAGATCATTTAATTCTTCTTCACTTTCACTCAGGATAGCAATGTCATCAGCGAATCGTATCACTGATATCCTTTCACCTTGTATTTTACTTTCACTCCTGAACCTTTCTTTTATTTCCATCATTGCTTCCTCGATGTACAGATTGAAGAGTAGGGGCGAAAGGCTACAGCCTTGTCTTACACCCTTCTTAATACGAAGACTTCGTTCCTGATCATCCACTCTTATTATTCCCTCTTGGTTGTTGTACATATTGTATATGACTCGTCTCTTCCTATAGCTTACCCCTACTTTTTTCAGAATCTCGAACAGCTTGCACCATTTTATATTGTCGAACGCTTTTTCCAGGTCGACAAATCCTATGAAAGTGTCTTGATTTTGCTTTAGCCTTGATTCCATTATTAGCCGTAACGTCAGAATTGCCTCTCTCGTCCCTTTACTTTTCCTAAACCCAAACTGATCGTCACCTAGCGCATTCTCAATTTTCTTTTCCATTCTTCTGTATATTATTCTTGTAAGCAGCTTCGATGCATGAGCTGTTAAGCTGATTGTGCGATAATTCTCGCACTTGTCAGCTCTTGCCGTCTTCGGAATTGTGTGGATGATGCTTTTCCGAAAGTCAGATGGTATATCGCCAAACTCATATATTCTACACACCAACGTGAATAGTTGTTTTGTTGCTATGATCACTATAACCAACCATTACCATCTTCTTTGATTTTATTTGGTTTGATAATTTGGATTGAAACTGTTTGGGAGTATGTCTCATGCATTCAGCTCTAAACCTCCTCATACACTTTGATGATGTTTCCTTCCCAAACCGATTCCAATAACGTATCTGTCAGAAGTAGGCTTAGACAGATAGAGATTTAATGTGTAGACTGCCATGTTGACAGCTTCTACATAAAGTGTCTCCAGAAGGCCAGAGTCGAGAACCGTTGTCCGAGCACTTCCGACCACAGGGTTGATACAACATTCAGCTTTACCATTCTGCTCTGAGGTATGTGATGAAGTAGTTTCGTGGATGATAATAGTCTTCTCGTAATGATTATGAAATTGATCATCAACAGACTCTGTTCTGCTGTCGTTTGAGATAACATTTAGCCAATTTCATATCTGCAATTCCGCAAAGTATTGAAACTCTAAGGATACAGAAGCAACATCACTTTCGTTCATAACAGAAGACACAAATCCATAAATACAAAACAGTTTTCTCTTAATAATGATGTGTGTGGTTTCCTTCCAGTTACATTAGCAAGAACAAATTCTCCTAGAGTCAGCAAATTTGGTGTAAATTATGTCCTATGCAATCAACTATGCTGATATGGTTCACAAAAGAATTTGCTTAAGGCTTTTGATCATAAATTTAGAATCATACCACAGTCAGCCATTTTCTTCAAATCCTCGATGTCCCAACGATATATCAAGTACTTCATGAATAACATGTAAGTAGATTAACGAATGAGCTATGTGCATAAAAACCTTGATAATTATTACACAGACAGATGTAGACTGAACTTGCATTTACGAAGAAATAATAAACAATAAATCTTAGAATAGCATTTGCTATGAAGGAATTAATCATACAACCAGTTGCCTAAAAATGCTAAAGAGATTTCTAAAATGAACTTACGTAAAAAGATTGTTAAAACTGCTGTAAGCAATAAATTCTGTACAGTGAAATATTCCTTTGATAATCCAGAGTATGGGTTTGGTAAAAAATGACTTGCAATTACGAAGAACCTGTCATTTCACTACACACTTTCGTATTTTCTTTCTGTCTTTCCTTTAAAACCTTACACTAAAGCAAAGCTGCACAATGGATAAGTCTAACACCTTTCTGACCTCAATATCTCGCTCATTAATGAGTGATGCTGACTCAGTTTTTCAGGGAAGCAAATGGGAAGTTACGGTACAAGAAACGTAAATCAAACGTCACTGTCGTGGACATGTTGCCAGCCAATTGTGTGTGTGTAATGTTTGAAGTTATTGGTGTTGAGATATGAATGAACAGTGTAACATCAGGCTTTTTCTTTATGAAATAATATGTCAGTGATTATTGCTGAGAAATTAGTGAACAGTGGAACATTAGCTTTCTGCTTCTTTGCAAGGATATGTAAATGAGACACTATTGTACTCTAGAGATAAACCGAATGATGTTTGTCTTATCTCTAAGATACAACATTTAATTTCAGCAGGTATTAGGGTCATTACTCTAAATCATTGCACTGTACCAATAAGTTCAATTTGTTAGCTTTGTATGCAGATTTGTGCTAAGTCACTGTAGATTCATTTATGAAACAGGGATTGCATGTATAATCAATTCTACATCTTTCTCTGACACATCTAAGAAACCAACTGTGAGTATTTTTTATTTTATTTATTTAGCTTTTCCAGTTGCAATATGCAGTCATTATTTCTTCTTATAATTGCAAATTATTGTTACAAGTACATAAAAACCGTAAAGTAACAAGATTAATTTATATTAACTCAAAAAAATTGATACTTGTAACGCATCTCATTCAATTTTGTTTGATGTGACTTGTTGTCGAGAGTTTTTTCCGTGGGAGATGTTTGTGAAAGAGGATTGTGAGATTGGTAAGTAGTTAAATTTTCGATTGGTTAGAATGACGAAGAGTACTAAAAGGTGAACAATGTGGAGGTAATAATTAAGTAGTTTTTTCATCAAACATGTGAAATTTTAGAAAGTTAAAAATACGAATCCATGAATTTCCAGGAGATAATGTACTGCCTATATACAACATGCAGCATGATGATCCTGACATGAAGTACCAAAAATGATCGGTTTTTCTCTTGAAAAACTTAAAAATTGCAGTAATACTTGTAAATTTGCTTGAGTAAACTACAATTAAGGTTAATATCTGTATAACATTTACGTCTGTGAATATTGTGACTAGGATAAAAGTTGCAGACAGCCCTGTTTTAAAGAAACAGGTCTTTTATTCTGAAAGATGGATGCTCTAGTCAACATCTGGGGATTCTGATACAGATTTTCTGTAGTGTTCCTAAATTATTTCAAGTACATGCCGATATGGTTTCTAAAGAATGGCTGACTCCTTGTCAGATACTTGTGAAACTAGTCCTGCAAGAATACGAATATGTTTTTTTAACATTAGGAACCGGTAATACTATGAGATGCACCATATCTTTATAAAAATTTTTCATGAATGAATGGCTATGTAGCAGTAGCTATTCATTCATGAAACATGTTGCTACTCCTACTACAGGAAGCATTGGAAGAATAGTCCCCCAATGCTATTTTTTTGTGCTTATTGCCACAATTTCTTTTCTGTTTATTTCTAACTTGCTGAGCATGCACTATATATATATATATATATATATATATATATATATATATATATATTTCATTTATTTATCACACAATTTTTGAGATATTATGCATGACACAAAAGAAATAATTTGTTTTACCGAATCTTACAGGTTCTGTGAAAAATAATTGCAGTTTTAATGTGGACTGTATGAGATACATTCAAAAAATTAGGCAATAAATTACAAGAGAAGCATTTTTATTAAATCATGTATAGGATTAAACAATGTAGAATTCTTATTGACTGCTGTCCCCGTATTTTGCTACCTCTTTAGACCCATCCTTTACTTGATTGTGCTATTATCATGTCTTGTTTAGCACAAATCTTTCTGTTTTGTTTTCTTCGGAGTTAATTGTTTACAATCCTTCTGTAAAACAAAAGTGAGCAGAATTTCAGTAATACTTATAATTTATGCCCTTTTATATTGAGACCTATAGTCCCAGCATCAAAGGGATCATTATGACAACACCATCTTTGTAAACAAAAATTCAACATTATCTAACGTTTAGTATAAATCACAGTATTAATACTGGAACTTAAACCTTGATAGGCGTGTAATACACGAAACTATAATAATGAGTATTTTCATAGGCATAGGTGTAGTGATATTGACACAAATGGTTGTGTCTAAAAGTTTTTGTAGGCAATGAAACCATGATAGCCTCATTGCTCACAGGTAAAGCTGGCTATTGCAGGAGGGCGCTCTACAGGCGTAACTACGAACTGGCCTTGGAACTGATACATTCACCACTAGGATGCATGGCTTTGTTAGTAGATATTAAGAGGCCCCAAATCACTAGACGGTGCCCACGATACCACTTTCACCCCTACTACTATTATGATAATGTACTTCATTTAAACTCAGTATTACTCTCATATAAATATTTAGTCGTAACTCTACCTCCAGTTCCTCAGAGTTTTTTTCATATTTTTGAATGACAAACTCAAATCTGGAGCTCTCCTCCGTACCTTACAGGACTATCACTCTTGGAAAAAAGGTAATTATGGAAAAGTGACTAAGCCACAGTTTATGAAGTTGTTTGGAGAACGACTTTTTAGTACTGCGTCTGAATGTGCACTGTTCTGAAACTTCTTCAGACATTTTGAAAACAATCCTCTAAGCTTTGGACAAGCCATTTGTTCGAAATATCCTTTCTTCCAGGAGTGCTAACCCAGCAAGAGAGCTTTTGCTAAGTCTGGAATGTCAAGGAAGACTTCCTGGCGGAAATAGGGGTACGAGTATGGGCCGTGATTCATGCTTGGATAGCTCAATGAGAAAATCATTGACCAGGAAGGGAGAGCTTCTGGATTCGAGCCCGGGTCAGACACACAGTTTTAATTTGCCAAGATGTTTCAAAATGGCGCTTTTGAGTGGAAGAACCATTGTATAACGTGTGATATGATACAGAGTGTAAATGGAATGAAATACCATTTAAAGTTAGCGCAACTCACACTTCAAGAAGGAATAAAAGTCTCTAAGTCTTTACCAGTACACGAAAAACAACCCTTATTTGTCGCCATAGTATTCTCGCAGCAACATAACCACCTGAGGATTTGTCTTGTGCAGTAGGTGTTTATGTCACAAGATCCCTCCGTGATTAATGGTCGAATGTATCACACAATGACGCCTTGCATAGTATACACACTTGCACTCATGTGCTTGCAGTAGACATAGCCGAGACAGCTATTGAGATTCCCAGTCCCTGTTACCAACAGCCAATTTATCCGACTCGTATTTTAATTACTATGATTTGAAAAGGTGCGATCCTTCGTCATCTGTGCTTCTCCCTCACACTATAAGAAGAACGATGTTAATAACATTTTATCGCAGGGAAATATTATATTAAGGAGAAAAGATTCTCGGCCTGAATGAAATTTTGTTTTTGTTATGAAGCGTTGTGAGGCCACTTGATAGATTACTACATAGTTTTCGTTTCTCTCCTAATCAAAATAAGCTTGCTGTCATTGTTCAGCCTAAAGAAATATCTAAAGACAAGAGAGCAGAGCTTAATGGATACGCAATCCAGTGCACAGTTTGCGATGGGCACTATGTGGGAGTTGTTCTTAGGCTAGGAGCTAGCAGTACAAACAGAGTTGGTCACTTCGCAGTATACTATGTTTATGAACCATGGACCTTGCCGATGGTGGGGAGGCTTGCGTGTCTCAGCGATACAGATGACCATACCGTAGGTGCAACCACAACGGAGGGGTATCTGTTGAAAGGCCAGACAAACGTGTGGTTCCTGAAGAGGGGCAGCAGCCTTTTCAGTAGTTGCAGGGGCATCAGTTTGGATGATTGACTGACCTGGGCTTGCAACATTAACCAAAATGGCCTTGATGTGCTGGTACTGCGAACGGCTGAAAGCAAGGGGAAACTACGGCCGGAATTTTTCCCGAGGGCATGCAGCTTTACTGTATGCATAAATGGTGACGGCGTCCTCTTGGGTAAAATATTCCGGAGGTAAAATAGTCCCCCATTCGGATCTCCGGGAGGGGACTACTCAGGAGGATGTCGTTATCAGGAAAAAGAAAACTGGCGTCCTACGGATCGGAGCATGGAATGTCAGATCCCTTAACCGGGCAGGTAGATTAGAAAATTTAAAAAGGGAAATGGATAGGTTAAAGTTAGATATAGTGGGAATTAGTGAAGTTCGTTGGCAGGAGGAACAAGACTTTTGGTCAGGTGAATACAGGGTTATACATACAAAATCAAATAGGGGTAATGCAGGAGTACGTTTAATAATGAATAAAAAAATAAGAGTGCGGGTAAGCTACTACAGACAGCATAGTGAACGCATTATTGTGGCCAAGATAGACACAAAGCCCATGCCTACTACAGTAGTACAAGTTTATATGCCAACAAGCTCTGCTGATGAAGAAATTGAAGAAATGTATGATGAGATAAAAGAAGTTATTCAGGTAGTGAAGGGAGACGAAAATTTAATAGACATGGGTGACTGGAATTCGAGAGTAGGAAAAGGGAAAGAAAGAAACATAGTAGGTGAATATGGATTGGGGCTAAGAAATGAAAGAGGAAGCCGCCTGGTAGAGTTTTGCACAGAGCATAACTTAATCATAGCTAACACTTGGTTCAAGAATCATGAAAGAAGGTTGTATACATGGAAGAATCTTGGAGATACTAGAAGGTATCAGATAGATTATATAATGGTAAGACAGAGATTTGGGAACCAGGTTTTAAATTGTAAGACATTTCCAGGGGCAGATGTGGACCCTGATCACAATCTGTTAGTTATGAACTGTAGATTAAAACTGAAGAAACTGCAAAAAGGTGGGAATTTATGGAGATGGGACCTGGATAAACTGAAAGAACCAGAGGTTATACAGAGTTTCAGGGAGAGCACAAGGGAACAATTGACAGGAATGGGGGAAAGAAGTACAGTAGAAGAAGAATGGGTAGCTCTGAGGAATGGTAGTGAAGGAAGCAGAGGATCACGTAGGTAAAAAGACAAGGGCTAGTAGAACTCCTTGGGTAACAGAAGAAATATTGAACTTAATTGACGAAAGGAGAAAATATAAAAATGCAGTAAATGAAGCAGGCAAAAAGGAATACAAACGTTTCAAAAATGAGATCGACAGGAAGTGCAAAATGGCTAAGCAGGGATGGCTAGAGGACAAATGTAAGGATGTAGAGGCTTATCTCACTAGGGGTAAGATAGATACTGCCTACAGGAAAATTAAAGAGACCTTTGGAGAAAAGAGAACCACTTGTATGAATATTAGGAGTTCAGATGGAAACCCAGTTCTAAGCAAAGAAGGGAAAGCAGAAAGGTGGAAGGAGTATATAGAGGGTATATACAAGGACGATGTACTTGAGGACAATATTATGGAAATGGAAGAGGATGTAGATGAAGATGTAATGGGAGATCTCTCTCATACCCTCACAGCTATCGATGCGCTGAA
Organism: Schistocerca nitens; assembly: GCF_023898315.1. Taxonomy (NCBI): domain Eukaryota; kingdom Metazoa; phylum Arthropoda; class Insecta; order Orthoptera; family Acrididae; genus Schistocerca; species Schistocerca nitens. The sequence continues at coordinate 360,679,269 of NC_064621.1, forward strand.
TCTACACATCCCTCATGATAGGACACACACTCATTTTCTCTGGTCATGCCACAACATAAGCCACAGTAACGTTACACTGCAATATATACACATTTTACACAAACAGTGCAGTTATCTTTCATATCTGTACAGCACTCAGAAACGTTATGGTATACCTACACTCACACTGGCTATATGTCTTGATTCTCCTCAGTCCTAGGAAATTATCTGACAAAGTCTTTGAATCAGCGCTTCTGGAATGTGCTGCATCCTGCCAAGATTCTCTGAAACAAGTGTTATGAAGGACAGGTGTCCAGCACCATGTGATAATGAATACCACACCCACAGACGTAATGCTTGGAAAGACATCAACAATGTGGGCTGCTGTACTGTAATCAACATCACTATTGGTAGAACAACAAGGAAAATGCTAGGGTATGCTTAGGGGTGTTGATGAGGGGGCATCCTGCCAAGTGTCAAATACGCAAAGATTTTTACTCAATTAAAGCGCTCTGCCACTGATGGTGGAAGTTTAAATATTAGAGCGTGAAACCGATCTCCAACCCGGCAGTATGCCACTGTGTACTGTGTCAGTGTAGTAAAAATAGAATTCGTATCCTATACCATACAAAATCGCCCCTTTTACATCATTTGTATAGCTATTGACTGCCAGACACTCATATATATACCATGAAGACAGACAGCATAAGCACATGCACCATAGGTATACTCCTCGCTGCACTAGATATTTCCCGCGAGGTCATCTGCTCCCAATGCATAACCAGAGTCCCCTCAGTGGACGGAAGTCGCTCTCAGAACTGTTCCACAAATTTGGGGTCGGCACAAACACATTACTGTTTCTGGTCCTGACCTGCTTGCTCGCTAGCTTTTCTACACACATCTCCAGACTCTGGGATTACAGGAACATATATAATTTCGAATGGTCTGCCAGAATATCGTACCATTTACGTGATACTTCTCGATATCAAGCACATAGCAATATCGCTTGCACAGCAGTACTGCTTGCGCAACGTAATTCCAATGATATAGACTGGAAATTATTTCACTACAAACCCGAAACTTTAGCGAGGTTGGGCGTGCTGTAAACCACAAAGTAACTAGAAATGTATCCCGTCTGCAAACACCTTTACATGAAAACTCGAAAAAAATTGAGGAAACTGATATTTCCTCTCACGAATACTCATATCAGTGATGTAACAGATTCCAAATCATCCCTATAATTTACAAAGTCAACTAAGGTGTTTCTCATGTCTAGAGAACCAGCAAACATGTCTTCCACCTGTGTTTCACCTGCTAGATGCACGCATCACAATCGATGTTCTCTCATATAAATAAAGGTGCTAAATGAGCAGAAGCAGTCAGTCAGGCAATTTACATGGGAGGGAATAATAGTTCAATGCAAACACTTGTCCATATTCAATCTTCTCAAATTTCCACATGATCACGAAAGCTGTCCAACACATACAAAGTATTAGTCCGCTATTCAGCCGTCTATAGGACGACATGGTTAAGTCAACTACAATCCTGCATCCCAACAGGCCTCCCCATTCGGACGGCTCCTGCCGTTAGCGGGAAACGTAAATACAGGCCACCGCTCTTACGCCATGTCCTAAGAAATCGGCCACATATACTGTACTTTGTTTATCAGGCGAAAGTGCGGAACTGTATCGAACGCCTTCCGGAAGGAAAGGAAAATGGCATCTACCTGGGAGCCTGTATCTAAAATTTTCTGGGTGTCATGAACACATAAAGCGAGTTGGGTCTCACACGATCGCTGTTTCCGGAATCCATGTTGATTCCTACAGAGTAGATTCTGGGTTTCCAGAAATGACATGATACGCGAGCAAACAACATGTTCTAAAATTCTGTATCAGATCGATGTCACAGATATAGGCCTATAGGCCCTATCTGCTCGACGACCCTTCTTAAAAACTGGAGCTACCTGTGCTCTTTTCCAATCATTTGGAACCTTCCGTTCCTCTAGAGACTTGTGGTACACGGCTGTAAGAAGTGCGCCCTCTAAGCGGGCGGCGGCTGAACCTTAGTTACATACGCTGACGGGACAAAAAATTGCAACACCAGAAACTAAGTAATGTAGAGTAATGAACATAGGGAACGCACTTTTATAGGTAACATATTGAAGTGGTTAAGCGCGAAATAAGCCATTGCAAATGTGAAATACTGGTACATGAATAACCGTTGTAACCGCCAGAATGTAGAATGCAAGCTTGCAAACGTGCTTGCCTTGTGTTGTAAAGGTGCCAGGTGCCGATTGACAGTTCGTGGGGTGGAGTCCCATGCCTGTGGCAGTTGGTCCGTCAATACAGGGGCAGTTAATGCTGGTTGTGAACGGGGCTGAAGCTGTCGTCTGATGGCGCCCCACATGTGCCCGACTGGGGACGGATCTGGTGATCGAACAGCCAAGACAACATGTCGACACTCTGTAGAACACGTTGCGTTACAACCGTGCTATGTGGACTAGCGTTATCCTGCTGGAAAACACCCCCTGGAATGCTGTTGATGAATGGAAGCACAAAAGGTCGAATCACCACACTGACGTACGACTATGCAGTCAGATCACGTGGGATAACCACGAGAGTGCTCCTACTGTCATACGAAATCACATCCCAGATGTATTTCCAATGTGTCGATTACGCAGACAGGTTGTTTGTAGACCCTCAACTGGCCTCCTTCTAACCCAGGGGCGGGCAGGAATCCTGCACGTGTGCAGTGCACTTGCACGCGTGCAGTTAACAGATGTTCTGTGTGCACACAGGGGCAAGCTGACCACCCGCTTATCTCCCCTCCCCACCATACGTTCTGTCCGCTCCTTCCTCTGTAATGCGTTTTGTTTCCTTGCTTGGTTTATTGAATGAAGGAATAAGGTAAGTGGGAGTGCTTGAAAGAAATCATGGTTTGAAAGGTTAGCTATTACGTAAGACACGTTTCACTTAATTATCACAGGTGGAGTTGACAATACGTTTAATATCTGGAACAAAATTTCTACATACAAACAGTTACGTAAATTTTCATCACTGATGTTTGCTCTTAACCGAGACTTATTAATTCAGCAAATGGTTTTCCAACTCTCGCTATATTAAGCGCAATCTTATAACTTGCACGTACCGCTGGGATATTATTGTTGTCGCCCTGAAAAATTGAAAACAGTGCTCCATAAAATGTTAAATCAGTTAGATGAGAGACATGACGAAAGAAAGTTGCAGATCTCTCGTGACAACAGCAACTACGACAGATTCATCTAGTATCGTCAGATCGCTTTCTTAAGCTCAGTCAATTTCCTCATCCGCTCAGAATCCGACAATAAATTGTACTCGTCCTTGTGAAATTTATTATAATGGCCTTCAATATTAAACTTCCGCTGACCAGCGAGAATACTGCCACATATTAAACATTTCGAATTTTCACATTTTTGCACAAAGAAAAAATGATTCTCCCATCACTTTTTAAAAGATAGCAAATCTCCACGTCTCCGTTTCATTGACTCACTCTGCATTTTCCGGTTCTTGAAATACAACGTTCACTACGTAGTGGTCGCTTCGCATCAACGGCCGCAGCCTAGCCTGGTACTACACTGCCGCAACCTGCCGGCTGTTGCCACAGCCCCGGTCGACGATTGCACGCGAGCAGCACACGTGCAGCGCTGTGCGCTCATGAGCCGCGTGCAACGTTTGCCCGCCCCTGTTCTAACCAATACACGGGCATCGCCGCCACCGAGGCAGAACCAGCTTTCATCAGAAAACACAACAGACCTCCACCCTGCCCTCCAATGAGCTCCCGTTTGACACCACTGAAGCCACAAATGGTGGTAATGGAAACGAGCGTTTGGCGTCATTGGCCGGGAGGCCCCTTACAGGGCAGGTCCGACTGCCTTGGTGTAGGTCATTTTACATTCGACGCCACATTGGGCGACCTGTGCGCCGAATGGGGATGAAATGATGATGAAGACAACACCAGTCCCTGAGCGGAGAATCGAACCCGGGCCCGTAGGACGGCAATCCGTCACGCTGACCATTCAGCTATCGGGGCAGACACAAATGGGTGGTGGTTTGTGATCAGTGGAATGCACGCCACGCGGCGTATGGCTCGGAGATGTCCTTGAAGTAGCCGATTTGTACCAGTTCGTTGTGTCGCTGTGGTGCCAGGTGTTGCTCATATTGCTGCTGCAGATGCAATACAGTGCGCCAGTGCCATACGCTGAACACGATGGTCTCCCTGTTATTACTGCCACGTGACCGTCCGGAGCCCGATCTTGGTGCGACGGTACATTTTCGTGACAACTGCTGCCCGTAATCATGTACAGTGGCTACATTCCTGCCAAATCATTCTGCAGTATCGCAAAAGGTACATCCAGCTTCTCGAAGTCCTATTACACGACCTGGTTCAGACTCAGTGAGGTGCTGATAATGGCATCTTTGTCGCCTTAAAGGCTTTCTTGACTAACACCAACTCTCCACTTCTTAACACAAAGGTAAGTAACGCTCACAACCATTATAAAGTGCATTTAAATCAAATCTGCTTTTCACCCTCATAGTGGCGCTACTATGCCCCTCTTACGCGACTGGCGCGAAATTTGAATAGATATCATCAGTCATACCTAGAAACACGTCTAAGAACATTCATTTATGTGGTACAGCTCATACTTCGTGTTTTTTTTTTTTTAATGTTAGTGTATATAGTCAAAGGTATACAGGACAGCCAGTTGAAACTAGCCGGAACGCAACAATGATGAAACTGTAGGATGAGACCAAGGGATGGCTGAATACAATAAATATGTTCAAGTAGAAGAAGGTTACAGTAGCCATACTGAGATGTAGAGACTTGTACAAGGTAGACTACCCTACAGAGTTACATCAATCCAATCTTCAGACTGAAAAGCACAAGAAGACAGATGCTGAATAAGAAGTTTGCGTACAAGTACTACACACGATAGCCTGCACCAAAGAAATAAATTAGAGATTTGTACTACCATCGTCTTCATTCAACTGAAATTCGAAAAGTAGGTCATGTGCATCTACATCCACAAGCTTTCTCTGCAGTTCGCAGTGAAGTGCCTGGGTTGTGTTGTTTGGGGAGGAGACCAGACAGCGAGGTCATCGGTCTCATCGTATTGGGGGGAAGGACGGGGAAGGAAATCGGCCGTGCCCTTTCAAAGGAACCATCCCGGCATTTGCCTGGAGCGATTTAGGGAAATCACGGAAAACCTATATCAGGATGGCCGGGCGCGGGATTGAACTATCGTCCTCCCGAATGCGAGTCCAGTGTGCTAACCACTGCGCCACCTTGCTCGATGAAGTGCTTGGAAGGGAGTCATCGAATCACCACCCAAACAGCGGATACAGTAAAGTTGTTGGCATGTGCATCTTTAAGAAAAATTTGTATAAGACCCTTGCGCAGTTCCGCAGTTATTCTTAAAAATAATGAAATTATACGGCTGTAGGAAGTGAGAACCTGAACGGATTTGAGTATACAATGTCGAAATACTTGAAAAGCAAACCAGAGATATGTATCTTAAGGAACCGATTTCTGGCCTTCTCTCTGTTAACCCGTAGTATTTACTAAAACGGATCTATTTGACGGACCAAATCGTGTGCTACACCACCAATAACTGTTACAAATCCGGAGCTATATGGTTTTATAACATTTTATAATATTTTACTCACAAGTAGGTGGAAAGACGAGAATGCGATAAGAAGTATTACGCGTAACCAAGAAGTCAGATCTAAAATCTCGCAGGAAGTACTACATTACGTCCTGAGGAAGAAAAAACCGCAGTTGTACGTAACATCTGCCAGTGAGCTGCCAAATACGCCTCGCTAGAGAAATCACCGAGGAAACAGCAGCTGTTAACGAGTGAGCGCGACCGCCGATATGACCGCCACTTGCGCGGACTTCCGCAATAAACAGCGCGCAGTTTCGGAGGGAAAGCCTCCCATCAGTCGGGTGTGTTGAGCACACTAGGCGCCCACTGAAGCGGCGTGCTGCGTCACCCGTCAGCGCCGGCTCGGCTCGCCGCTGTTTCGTAAATAATATGCAACTCGGCTTTCCCACACTTATAGTGGGTGCTTCTGGTGAAACAATGGGAGCTCGTCGGCTATTAAGCATTGGGTAACTGCATTTTTTTGTACCTAAAGAAAGTATCCTGTGCAACAAATATGCGCCACCGGTCATTAGATGGGTAGATCGAATAGCTAATCAACAAGTACTGCATCGAAATGGGGAGCGTACTGTTCTATGATACAATTTGACTTAAAGAAGGAATACATTGATGGGCAGAAGCAGATCTTAGTTGAAGCCTCTGAAGCGGAGCTCCCCAAATTATGTTTTAAAAAAGTGTAACGTATTCCTACAGGAAGTAGCATAGGTAAAAGATAGAAGAAAAGTTTCTACAATTATAGGTACAGAAACCGATACTTGTTGGGCTTTTACAATAGACTGCTGAAAATGGTTCGAATGGCTCTGAGCACTATGGGACATAACATCTGAGGTCATCAGTCCCCTAGAACTTAGAACTACTTAAACCTAACTAATCTAAGGACATCACACACATCCATGCCAGAGGCAGGATTCGAACCTGCGACCGTAGCGGAGACTTCTAAAGATCCGCGGCTCGTAACTCGTATTTTATTCACAGATGAGGCAGGATTTACAAGAGATGGCAGAATAAATTACCACAATACGCACGTGTTAGCAGATGCAAATCCTCCAACAGTCACGGAGGTGAGGCATCAGTATTGCTTCAGTATCAATGTATGGGAAGGAATTGTCAGTGACAGACTCACAGGGCAATAAACTTTACCAAACAGGTTAACAGGTGCTCTGTATCACAGATTTCTCCGTGATGAATTACTAGTGCAATTGGAGAACATTACCCTTCCTGAAAGACGATTGTGGTTTACGCACGTCGGGACAACACCCCCTTTTCCACGGATCGTACAACAGTAATTCACCGCAACGTTTCGTGAGCAAAGGAATGGTCCAGGAGGTCCGTTAGCAAGGCGTTACCATTCACCGAACCTGAATCCGTTGGATTTCTGTTTATGAGGACTTTAAAAGGCATCGATGTCTGCCCAACCCATTGACAATGTGCAGGCGTTACATCAGCGTGTTACGAATGTATGTGATGCATCCGAACAGAGCCAGAGCCTAACTCTAAATATAGAAAACTGTAAGTTAATGTAGATAAGTAGAAGAAACAAGCCTGTAACGCAGTCACGTCGATTAAATACCTAGGCATAACGTTCCAACGGAACGGTCGCATTAAAGGAAGACTTCGAAGCAATTCTGACGCAGGCTGCTAGATTTGTCGCTAGTAGATTCCAACAGCATGCGAGTATATACTACGTATATGCTTCGTAAACTCAAACGGAAATCACTGGAGGGAAGGCGACAATCTTTTCGAGGACCGCTACTGAGAAAATTTAGAGAACCGGAATTTGAAGCTTTCTCCAGAACGACTGTTCTGTCGCCAACGTACATTTCGCGTATGGAGCACAAAGCTAAGATAACATATATTACGAGTCGTACGGAGGCATATAGACAGTCGTTTTTCCCTCGCAGTATTTGCGATTGGGGCAAGAGAGGTAATGATTAGTAGTGGTACAGAGTATCTACCGCCACGCGCCGTTCGTAGGGTTGCGGAGTATGTAAGTAGATGGAGAACCAAAGCGTGATTCACAGCGAAGAAGGGCTGAAGGATGTGTCAGGATGTGTGGTAACCACGTGCAGCACTGCGTATGGTGTTTACTTCGACGTAACATATAGACGGGAATGAGAGGGCACATTGGTCCATATCTCAACAGGTATTAGTTTCCGGACATATTACGGAACTTTTTTCTAGTTTTGACTAATGCTAACTCCTATAGGAATATGGAACACTTTTTAAAAAAAAACGCCGACTAAAAATGTATTTTACAGCGATGTATTACAGAATTTAAGTTATCAGGGAGCATTCTGAATATTTTCCATACGAATTAAAATAATGACAGTCAACGACTGTAGACCTTTTGATATCGAGTGAAGTTTTCCAAACTGGTAGTAGTTAGTCTCAGGGTGAGCCGTGAAATGTGGGTTAGCCTCACGTAGCTGAGGTTCTACAGTGTACAGGTCTTGTGGGCTTCTGGAAAGCTCAACTGGTTCAGCATAAAGCAGTCAGCACACGCACCGTGCTTTGGAAAGTCAACGTTCAGCGTGCCGAGTTCAGCGCGTTGCTGAAAACTCAGAAACGATAAGACATGTGCATACGGTGCGTGTGCCTGCGAGTTAACATCCCATAGATGTTCGGTCACAAGCGGTCCCTCTCCGTCGAAATGTCTTGGCTCAAACTCGTCTAGGGGTTGAACCGCACGTGCCGCATTACACGTCCTAAATTAGACACTTGTGACCCTTTGGTTAAATTGTCTGGCTGATGGCAAGTTTGCGAAATACAAAGGTAATATATAATAACAGTAATAATAATAATATCGGGAACTAAATTAATGACCCATAAATGATGCAGGCCACACAGTTGCGATTTGGTTAGAATAATGTTTATTCAGAAAGCAAAGACTCCAGTCACATCTACTCGAACGTCAATTTGAACACCGTAGTGTTTTACTGTATACTGCGCTATTGCAGGTGGAATGCCATAGCCTTCCCGCGACCTTTGAACCGAATTACCCGACCAGTTACAGGAGATCTATGGTTAAGAACCAGGGTGTCACCTGATATTTTTCACATACGCAAATTGTTGCCACTGCGGCAATATAAATCCCGGACTGACCAAAGATTGAATCACTAACTCAACAACCGAGAGAGATAAAAAAATTAAAACAGTGTGTAAATTTAGACAAAAATAAAACTCAATTCCTTTTGTTAGTTTTCGTGGGTTGTACGACTTAGTCGATTATGACTTGGTTCTACAAGGTACGTAGCAGTGCAAGTAAGAGATATGCACTCGTAGTCCTGTCCCTTAAATAGTTTCTCCGGTCGCATCTTGAAGCAGAGCTCACAAACATGCACTAGTGTTATTTTCTAGGGTTAAAAGTTTGAGTCATTTCTAGTATAGGTTGAAATGTCACAAGACTCTCATGACACTTAACGACGCTGTTGTGATTCACGTGAAGGGGAACTCGAGAAGCAACGTAAGAACTCTACTCAAAACACGCGTACGCTTGAAGTCAAAGAGTAACGTTTTTCTTAATGGTTCAGAAACCACATAAACGCCACAAAAATACCGCCTGCTGGTCATACTTAACGAAATGTCAGTCAAAAGAAAGATTACGGCAGGAATGTAGGAATCATTTTAGATGACAGATGCACTGCCAGCATTCACATAGAAGAATTTCAGAAGAATACGCATTGTTTTCCAACTGCGCCCCATCGTTTACAACAATCTCCACAAGAGAGTAAATGTGTTGTGAGGCTGTTGTTAGTTTTTTTATTTTTTATTTAAATACTAGATGCCTTTATGAAGTTCCTTATGAGCACCAGGTGCTATCCTCACAACACGTGTCTCCGAAATGAGCGCTTTGCATTTGTATTGAACTGCTCCAAAATATTACTTGATATGACATAAAGGAATGGATGTACGCAAAAAAACAAATTTTTTGTGCTTTCTTGGCCACAATCATCAATGACACGTATAGCAAATGCTGCTGAACTCAAGCGTTTGAGAAAATCAATAGCATGAGATTTCCAACTGAATTTCGATCAATACGCATACCCAGAAATTGTTTACGAACGGGTTTACATATTTCCTTTCCCCTATGCTGTGTTGTTATAGATGGTGATATTCGTTGCCGCTTCAATCTGGCAGCGGATACAAGTGACTGGTGATGCTCGATGATAATGATGATGATGATGATGACGTATTTCTCATTTAATTAGTATGACGGAAGATTAGAGAATTTAGACAAAGGCGTACTAATGGATAAATGCATGAACATAAACTCACAAGAAGGGTAAAAACACTGTTTGCCCAGTACGATGTTGTATTTGTTGCATTGTAGCATATTTAATAGTAATTTATTGCAATATAAATTCGTCAACTGATTGTAACGTTACAATATATTCATCGTCTAAGAACTGTGATGACTCCATATTTTGCCGAGTCGCCCAGTAACCGGACGAGTAATTAAAATTACAGTACTCAATGTTTAATGTTAGGTAAGTACAGCGAGACCCGTTCAGTTAAAATCTAACAGCAGTGCTAGTCATGCTGAGGAATGCTAATAGCCTATCATGGGATAAAACATATGGGATAACACATGCAGGAAATGCTCATGTAGCTGTATGTTGCAGTGTCCCCAGGCGCATATTTGTTATTATTAGCAACTTTCATTTAGTGTATATTGATAGAAGATTTAAGTGGAGTAGCCTTCAGCTGCAATAATATTTTGCCAGAAACAATTGCAAATGATAATGACGGCGTATCTTCCTATTTAATGAGTACGACGGTAGATTAGCGAACTTAGAGGCGCATCAATAAGCCAATGCATGGATGTAAATAGACACTATGTGATCAGAGACGTGTTGTTTTTTTTGGACGGAAGCACATTTAGTTCAACATATATCCACCAGGAATTTGCTATAAAATAATATGACCATCTACAGAGATTTGTGACGAGACGATTTTTTTTCTGAGTCGTTAAGTAACAAGACAATGAATTGGAAACACAATATTAAATGTTTACTGTCAGGTAAACAGGAACAAAGACATTATGTGTGAAACCCGTACGAAGCTATGCCGACTCGCGACTTACCGGGCAACACAATAACTGGAGGGCTACTCGAACTATGGAATACAAATAGCCTGCAAAGGGGTAATATTTGCAAGAAATACGCAGGTTGCTGTAAGTTGTAACATCCATTGTAACGTCCACAGGCAGCTATTTAGCTCGCGGTATGTATTAACTTCCATGTAGTGTATATTGGCCAAAGACATAAGTGGAGCGAGCTTCAGGTGCTATAACAAAATTCGTTCAGAGAAATTTGCAAAAATCTCACTTTGTTTAGGAACAATTGAAGGGACTTGGACTATTGTATTTTTTTTTCTTTTCTTTTTCTTCATCTCTGTCTCGGTAGACGTCAGACATAATTAGCTGTTTGTTGCCATTGTGCACAGGCTGAAAACCAACTCTTAATAAAACAGCTGATATAGCAAAAGGTTTTATCATTTATTACGAGCAGTTTAAATCCGCAATCTGTATTTAATATTACCGCCATGGGAGAGCAAAGCTCGTCCGGATGTTCCGTGCTTTAATTAATGCGTAGGGAAGAACAAAGTCACCTCGAAAACTAGGAATCCAGCCTCACCACAGATCAATTAGAACTTGTAGGTAACTTTGCCACTTACAAGGGAACCTCCCCATCGCACCCCCCTCAGATATAGTTATAAGTTGGCACAGTGGATAGGCCTTGAAAAACTGAACACAGATCAATCGAGAAAACAGCAAGAAGTTGTGTGGAACTATGAAAAAAATAAGCAAAATATACAAATTGAGTAGTCCATGCGCAGGATAGGCAACATCAAGGATAATCTGAGCTCAGGAGCGCTGTGGTCCCGTGGTTAGCGTGAGCAGCTGCGGAACGAGAGGTGCTTGGTTCAAGTCTACCCTCGAGTGAAAAGTTTAATTTTTTGTTTTCAGACAATTATCGAAGTTCAGGTACTCACACATAATCAACTTTGCTCCCCAAAATTCCAGGACATGTTCAGATTTGCTTGGACATATGCAGGATTTGACGGTGTACACAAGGAAAAATTTGAAAACGTTAAAAACATACGTTTTGACAGAGCACAGGGAAAACTGTGCGACTGTGAAACTGTTGCATTCATTTGTTGCAGTTTATGTGACAAACTCTTACGTTTCCATAACTTTTTTGGGAGTGATTATCACATCCACAAGAAAACCTAAATCGGGCAAGGTAGAAGAATCTTTTTACCCGTTCTCCAAGTGTACAAGTTAGGTGGGTCGACAACATATTCCTGTCATGTGAAGCACATGCCGTCACCAGTGTCGTATACAATATATCAGACGTGTTTTCCTGTGGAGGAATCGGTTGACCTATGACCTTGCGATCAAATGTTTTCGGTTCTCATTGGAGAGGCACGTCCTTTCGTCTACTAATCGCACGGTTTTGCGGTGCGGTCGCAAAACACAGAAACTAAACTTATTACAGTGAACAGAGACGTCAATGAACGAACGGACAGATCATAAATTTGCGAAAATAAAGAAAGTAAACTTTTCACTCGCGAGAAGACTTGAACCAAGGACCTCTCGTTCCGCAGCTGCTCACGCTAACCACGGGAACACGGCGCTTCTAATCTCACACTCTCCTTGATGTTGCCTGTCTTGCACATGGACTTCTCAGTTTGTATATTTTGCTTATTTTTTCATAGTTCCACACAACTTCTTCCTGTTTTCTCGATTGATCTGTGTTCAGTTTTTCAAGGCCTATCCACTGTGCCAACTTATAACTAAATCTGAGGGGGGTGCGATGGGGAGGTTCCCTTGTTAGTACAGGCAACATTCGAAAACATACCTTGAAAACTGAATGGTAGCGAGAGAAATGCACCTTAAAAGCAACAAAATACATTAATTTTGATTTTTGTTTCATTACATCTACATCATACTCCGCAAGTCACTTAACGGTGTGTGGCGGAGGGTTCTTTCGGTACCACTACATGATCCCTTCAACCCCGTTCCACTCGCGAATAGTGCGTGGGAAGAATGATTGTCGGTAAGCCTCTGTACTGGCTCTAATTTCTCGAATTTTTTACGCGTGGTCAATACGCGACATGTATGTGGGGGGAAGTAATATGTTCTCTGACTCCTCCTGAGCCGGCCTAGGTGGCCGAGCGGGTCTAGGCGCTACAGTCTGGAACCGCGTTACCGCTACGGTCGCAGGTTCGAATTCTACCTCGGGTATGGATGTGTGTGACGTCCTTAGGTTAGTTAGGTTTAAGTAGTTCTAAGTTCTAGGGGACTGATGACCTTAGCAGTTAAGTCCCATAGTGCTCAGAGGCATTTGAACCATTTTTGAACTCCTCCTTAAAAGTGCTGTCCCGAAATTTCAATAGTAAATCTCTCCGTGATGCACAACGTCTCTCTTGTAACGTCTGCCGTGACGAAACGCGCCGCTTACGTTAGATCTTCTCTATCTCCTCTATCAGTCCTACGTAATAGGGATCACAGATAGATAAACAATACTCAACAATTGGGCGGACAAGCGCCTTATATGCCACTTCTTTCGCGGGATGAGTTACGTATCCTTAAGATTCTTCCGATGAATCTGAGTCTGGTGTCTACTTTCCCCACTATCTGTTTTATATGGTCATTCCACTTAAGGTCGCTCTGGATAGTTACGGCGAGATATTTTACGGCAGAAACTGTCTCCAGCTGTTTTTCATCAATAGTATAGCTGTACAGTAGTGGATTTCTTTTCATATGTGTGCGCAGTATGTTACAATTATTTACGTTCTGGGTCAACTGCCAGAGTCTGCATCATTCATCAATGCCCTGCAAATAGCCTTAAAGAGCATCCGACGCTTTCTACTAGATTATTTATATATATATTGTAAACAGCAATGGTCCTATCACACTTCCCTGTGGTACTCCGGATATTACCTTTACATCTGTCGATATGGTTCCGTTAAGAGTGACGTGTTGAGTTCTATCTGCAAGAAGGTCTTGAATGCAATCGCAGGTCTGCTCTGATACTCCGTGAGCTCGTATTTTTTTCATTAAACGGCAATTTCATATTCTTTCTAATTCATTATGATTTCATACAAGCTTACTGTTAAGTAGTACTGACCTGATATGCATAGAATTTTCGATGCCATGTGTGTATTATGTGACCATCTTTAGACGAACAGGACGGCAGTATTTCTCAGTGCAATGAAACATAAAGAAAAAATCGTTCCAGCTGTTATCCTTTGAGTGCAGCAACTGCGGACGTAATACGGAAGAGAAATTTACGCAATGTGCCGTGAGCTACAAAGTTTAATGTGGCTCTCTAAGTACAGATTAAATATAGATTTTGACATTAAGACGTCCTAATCCCGTTAGTAATCGTGCATTTCTCTGTTAGACCGCGCCGATGCAGATGGATCACTGAATGAAAAGGAAAGCCGACTACCGACCGCAGCTACTAGTCGTCCCACGTGTGAGTATCCTACTCGGAGCTCCAGAAGCGGCGGCAGCCGATCCTAGAATTGCGTAAGTTTGCGCGCAGGTGAAACGCATCTCTCAGAGGCAGAGGACAAGAGGCTGTTGAGAGAAAGTGGGGTCAGCCGGCGAGCGCCGAGACGCCGGAAAGGTCGGCCCGCAGCCGGCGCTCGGCTCGTTCCGTCCCATCATCGCTCGCGGCCCATATCGCGCGGCCTTGATCCCGCAACCCGCGCCACCAGCACAGTGGCCGACCACTCCGGTCCAACGGCACCCACAGTGGCGAGATCCCGCACTGTCCACGCAGTTCGCAACCCAGCATGGCGCTACTGAAACACACTCACGTCCACATCTGGGTCTATATAAAGGGCGGCGCAAAAGAACACCGACAACATTTAGTATGTTGTGCGGGAAGACAAACGGATCGGTTATCAAGAAGAAACCCATACAGGTAACACACGACTTGAGCGCTGGAGGGGGTCAAAATCCGAGAACGAACTGTTGTGATGATTTCTTCCGAATAAAGCAGTGATAAAATATCGATACATATCGCCGATTCTCCCCCCGATATAAAGATATCAAAATGGCAATGTCGAGTGCCGATATTTTTATTTTACATTTTTTTTCACAATTTTCCGGCCGTTGTGGCCGAGCGGTTCTAGGCGCTTCAGTCCGGAACCGCGCTGCTGCTACGGTCGCGGGTTCGAATCCTGCCTCGGGCATGGATGTGTGTGATGTCCTCAGGTTAGTTAGGTTTAAGTAGTTCTAACTTCTAGGGGACTGATGACCTCAGACGTTAAGTCCCATAGTGCTCAGAGTCATTTGAACAATTTGAATTTGAAGAAATAGCACACCAGTTACGTTAAAAACCAATTTTTAACGCGACTAGTGTGCTATTTCTTCAAATTGGCATTCTCCAAAAGCAGCTGCTGAAAATAATGAACAAAAATGTAAATGACAATGTTGGTCAGAGACTTGTTAGGAGAAATGCTGACGTAATCGACGCTCGGCGCTACCAACAGAAGCAGCAACCTGTAGTTTCACCACGCAGTTTTGACACTACAACTACTAGGCCGCTGGCCTTCGCAAAAATGAAAAAAAAAAAACAAAAACGGGGAAATCAACATCAAGTGTTCAGGACAAATCCGATATGTGACGAAACCGAACGACGGACCCATCGGACACTTTTTATAAATGTCTCAGATGATTCTGAGCGCTATGGGACTTAACTTCTGAGGTCATCAGTCCCCTAGAACTTAGAACTACTTAAACCTAACTAACCTAAGGACATCACACACATCCATGCCCGAGGCAGGATTCGAACCTGCGACCGTAGCGGTCGCGCGGCTCCAGACTGTAGCGCCTAGAACAGCTCGGCCACCTCGGCCGGCACACTTTTTATAGCGCCACGTGGTTATCGACAAGGGTGAACGTACATCTTTTTCCTTTGACTTCTTGCTCTAAGGAGGATAGGCAGGCTGCTAGCTTGTTGATGTGCAGGATATCTAATAATATATATTTAAAAATATATATTTAAATACACAACTCTAAAACCGGAAGAATATTTACAATATGCAGCTGATATTTTTCTAGGCCGGTACATCGGCATTTATTCCGTCGATATATCGATAATTCTTTTCTATATATCGAGATCCGATAACGATATTTTTTGTATATCAACAGTCCTCGTTCCCACCCGTTTTGGTATGCAACCCTTTCGTCATCTATGTATTGCGGATGGACGTCCTGCGCCAAATAACATTCCTGCGCATGGGCTACTTTCTTACACACATCCGTTGTGCGCATCCTACTGCGGACTTATGAGGTCTGTCAGTAATGTTGTTGACAGCAGTGTGACATGTACCAGTAGACAGTTAAAGAAATGACCGATGTGGCAAAGTGGATTGCAATGGGAGAGCGGCTGCAAGATTTTCCAAACAGACGTGCCCCTCATCATTCCACTTCACGGCCATCGAGAGGCGCCTCAGAGAATCCGGAAAGTTGCGCGTAGGTATTTTCTGCCTGCGGTATAGCCATTGCAGAGTAAAGGAGCAGCACTTCATGCTTGGTACTTGCGAGTGCTATCCGCAATCTACTGTTTGTCCTCCGGTAAGTGGAAAAATGTGATGCGGATCGTCCACGCTCGGCCTGAACTCTACAGTTGGACTTTGGACGTGCTGACAATGTCCGAAGAGGACCCAGCCACCAGCACTCAGCAGGTGGCACAGTACTGCACAGGGGCAAAAGTGCCGTGTGGTGTGTTGTCCATGAACACTGTGTCCTCCATGCCATCTGCTGAAAGCCCAGGAATTACAGATGAAGAACCATCCGCGACGGGTACAGTTTGAGCAGTGGTATTTACAACAATGCGTACTGCAGCTACAATTCCCGAGCTTGCTATATTCAAAGAAGAAACCACGTCTACTAGAGACGGTATGTTAAACATGCGCGACATGCAGGGTCGGCATTAACATCTGGGCTGGGGTAATTGATGACCATATCATTGGGCCATATCTACTGCCAAACAGACTAACGAGTCCGACCTACCTCACATTTATTAGATATGTTTTGCCTACCCTGTTGAATGTAATGGCGCTAAATGTTTGAATAGACATTTGTCTGCAACATAAACGACCGCCAATACACTTTGATGTCAGCGTGCAGAATCACCTCAACGTCGATATTGCAGTCGATGAACTGGTAGAGGTGAACCAGTTCCATGACAAGCACGGTCCCCAGATCTGACACCTCTCTGTGGTGCATGGTGTATGGTACACCTGTAACGTCAGTGGAGGACCACATTGCTCGAGTACAAGGAGCGATTGAAATACTTAAAGACAGCTGCATGTTTTGGGTCATGTACATGAGGTTCAAAATGGTTCGAATGGCTCTGAGCACTATGGGACTCAACTGCTGTGGTCATCAGTCCCCTAGAACTTAGAACTACTTAAACCTAACTAACCTAAGGACATCACACACATCCATGCCCGAGGCAGGATTCGAACCTGCGACCGTAGCAGTCGCACGGTTCCGGACTGCGCGCCTAGAACCGCGAGACCACCGCGGCCGGCTACATGAGGTTCGGCACCGCCAATGTAGGCTCTGCATTGAAGAAGATGGTACACAGTTCGTAGCTCATTTGTAATGTAGACAGCGCAATGTGTTACTCATGTTGGGTTTGTTGATGTAATGTGGAACGCACGCCCACCTCAGACTTCCACGCTCTGCAGAGCCCAATCCGACGAGTGTGGCTTCGCACACAACATACTAAGCATTGTCGGTGTTTTTTGGGACGCCCTGTATACACTGAAGAGCCAAAACATTAGGGCCACTTGTTTTATATCGTCTTGGTCCACTCTGGAACGGAAAACAGCAGCGAGTCTACGTGACACGGAACAGACAAGTCCATGGTGGGTTTTCAGTGGTATGTGCACCAGATGCCTATGCACAGGTCAATAAATTCCCTTAAATGGTGGGCCAGTGGTTTGCGGACGCGGAACTGATGCCCAATAGCACCCTCGGTGTGCCTGTCGGGTCTACAACAGGTAAATTTTCTCCCCAAGACGTCAGCATGAGCTCACTATCATTCTCCTCAAACCTTTGTATCTTAATTCTGACCTTATGACACAGACAGTCATCCTGCTGGAAAATGCGATGGAGTTCAGGTAAGACATCAAGCACGAAGGGTTGCAAGTGGTCCTCAATAATGTTCGCATAGTCCATTGCTGTTGCGGTGCCTTCGATTGCTACCGGCGGACCCGTGGAAGCCCAGTCGAATGTCTCCTATAGTACTCGTATAATACTGCCCCATGTGGTCTGTGCCAGTACTGATGACTGCGTAGCTGTACACCACTGTCAACATGATTGATAAGGGTTGTGATTCATCCGACCGGGCAAAACGTCTCCATTGATTCACTGTCCAGTCTCGGTGATCGTGTGCCCACTACATTCGTAACTGACGGTGTCGTGTCAACATAGGAAAACTAGTGGACGTTTGCAGCAGATCCCCATGTTTAATAATGTACACAGAAAAGTGTGCTGCGAAACATATGTGCCCGTCGCTGAACTGTATTCTGCCGTCAAGTCTGTCACTGTTCGCCGCCAGTACTGCTTTACAGAGCGGGTATGACTCTGAGGTCCTTGTTCTCTTATGAGAAGCGGACGTGCAACTTCTAGTGGCCGTCTGGTATCGATAGCTACGATGGCACGGCGTAGGTGCAAGTTCTTATGTTGGCACTACCACACCGACACCGACGACAGAGCCCTCTAGCCGACGCTGTGCAGCTCTACGACCTCCGCTCCAGCTTCAGCCCGTTTGATGCCGAGGAGACGACCTAGCAACATTGGGCGAGCCACTACAGATTTTTCCTGTGTAACTTCTGTGAGCTTGAGACATCCGGCTTCGCACCTACGTGCTC
Source organism: Schistocerca nitens (assembly GCF_023898315.1). Classification (NCBI taxonomy): domain Eukaryota; kingdom Metazoa; phylum Arthropoda; class Insecta; order Orthoptera; family Acrididae; genus Schistocerca; species Schistocerca nitens. Next base: position 360,697,852 of record NC_064621.1, read on the forward strand.
CCCAGTTCAAAGTTATGTATTCATCTTCTTGCTAAAGTAAAGGTGATTTAAATTCACACTGTAGTTCCGAGTGTTCTACGTCACCTGCTCCTCATAGCTTCCTACATTCGGCCTACCCCCTTCAGTGTGCAGGAGCAGACCCACTCGCCACCTTCCAGGCGGGATACAAAAGCCCGCTCGTGGTTTCACCTTCGTAAAATCACTATCCTGAGATGCTGATGACAGTAGCACGCGAACAGCCGAACAGTTTCGCCATATTCGAAATTCTTGTTCCCTGGTGTCGAACCATAGGAATCTGTTCTTTTTTTAAAGTCGTTTATGTTAGCGCATTTCCCCATATGCAGCCCGTATCTTCACTAGCATGGTTTCCTATTTAAACTTTCCTTAACGCTTCGCGTGGCGGTAACGCAACAAGGCGACTTTCATTCTCGGGCTGGGCAAAAAAATGATCCTAATATTTTGACTGTTCAGTGTATACTCTGAAAGCCACTGCACAAGTCACGGCGGGTACACCGTACCAATATTATATCTTTTCTTTCCGTCCCATTCGCGTATTGAGCGAGGGAAATATTACTGTCTAATTCCCTTCCACGTTCACTAATGTTTCTTATTTCATTCTTACGAATCCCACAGAGGAATATAATGGTGGAAGCAATATGGCAGCACAATCTCGTTTGAATAAATGTTATCAATAGGGTTTAGTGAGAAATATGTCACCTTGATTCCGAGGATTCCCATTTCGGTTCCAACAAGATTCCTGTTACACTTTCGTATGGTCTATACCGTACTGTTACGATCCCTGCATTCCTTCGAAGTATACTGTCATCTATACTTTGTAACGACACAAAACACTTTAACAATGTCCTAGAATTGGCCGCACAAGTGTCTTGAGTATAATTTACTTTGCATATGCATTGCATTTTTCCAGAACCCTTAGCCGGCCGCTTTGGCCGTGCGGTTCTAGGCGATTCAGTCAGGAACCGCGTGACCGCTACGGTCGCAGGTTCGAATCCTGCCTCGGGCATGGATGTGTGTGATATCCTTAGGTTAGTTAGGTTTAAGTAGTTCTAAGTTCTAGGGGACTGATGACCACAGATATTAAGTCCCATAGTGCTCAGAGCCATTTGAACCATATGAACCCAGAACCCTTCCCACAAACCTAAGTCTCCTATTGACCTTTAGCAGTACTGATTTTGCGTGATCGTCCCATTCCGTGTCACTCTTAAGCCCGCAGGACAAAAGGTTAGTCACCCCCTTGTGCACGCACAGACGAATCGTTAAGCCTTTACAGGTAGCGCACTGTTTGAATCATGAGCTCTACAGCGTCGCACTACCTCTACATGAGCGTAAGACAGTGTCGATCAGTGAGAAATGTATGTTTCAAGTGGACATTGTAAATAAACGCGGATATATGTAAGGATGCGGAAGGGTGGCAAAAAGTGATATCGTGTTTGTCAATGTCCGTGGCCATACGGTGTGTGAAGTTTACGTATTTGTTGGTGTTTCGCGGCAGACGTGTCCACAAGCAGATGTGTAACACACAGCCACGAAACACGACGTCAGAATTGTGGTCGGAAAGAGATGGTGACTGAGAGTGTCTGGAGATACGTTTCATTGCTTGTGAATCAAAATCGAATCCAAACCCGACAGGAATTCCTGCAGACGGTGAATGAAGCTCTATCCCAACCTGCGGGAACTGCATGCAGTGAACATGCAGTGGAGTCGGTCACCTCGAAAGAGGCCATTGCTCACAAAGACACATAGAGACGACAACAGCAACGTTCACTGAATATATGACTGGTTTTCTGAAGGATCCCTCATTCCCACAGCCTATCACATCTCTACTGGTCTGCTAAATCACCAGACTTGAATCCCATACAAAATCTGTGGGACATACTGCAACAACTGATAAAACACCGACACCAGCATACCCTTAGTTTGGCGAATTAACACTGGTAAATCCTGAGCGAGTGGCTAAACCTGGATGAAACGTACCTGCGCAATTTGTGGACTCACTTCCTAATAGAATCAGGAGATTATCAAGACCATGAGCTGAAATACATGGCATTAAATCATACTTGTAATAATTTCTCTAGGGGTGACTAATTTTTGGTCCGATGAGCTTAGTATTAGCTCCAAAACACTTACACAGTGTGACGTGTTCAAGTTGTTCACCCCTGATTTTGAAATTGAATATCATCGGTTTCATTCTCTTTGTTGTATGCATTTTATTACATTCATCTACATTTAAAGAGCGCTGTCAATCAACATACCAAGTGAAAGTTTTGTCCACGTCTTTCTGCATTTCTTTACGATCGCCAAACGACGACACTTCCTGTACCCACCTACGAGGGTAAGCCAATTATTATCTGCGAAGTAATCATAAAATTTTATTGAAATCACATAGGAAACTTACGAAAACATCATTTATCGACATAGTCCCCTTGCGTTTCAACGCACTTTGTCCATCGTTGTACAAGCTTCCTGATGCCCTCATAGACGAAGGTTCTCGGTTGAGCTGCCCCACTTCTTTCACTGCTTCGTCCGAGGCAAGTCGACGGCCCCTTAATGCCTGTTTGAGTGAACCAAACAAGTGATAGTCAGAAGAGGCAAGATCGGGACTATATGGAGGATGATCGAGTACTTCAAATTTGAGTTTCTGGAGCGTTTCAGTAGTGTGGGCAGCAGTATGCGGACGGACATTGTCGTGCAACAATACAACACCTTTTGACAGCAATCATCGGTGTTTGCTTCGAATTGCAGGTTTTAGCCTGGCAGTAAGCATCTCACTGTAACGTACACTGTTTATTGTTGTGCCCCTTTCCCCATAATGTTCCAGTACTGGACCTTGTGTGTCCCAAAAAACCGTAAGGATCAGTTTTCCTGAGGACGGTTGGATCTTGAACTTTTTCTTGCATGGCGAATTTAGGAGTTTCCATTCCATACTCTGCAGTTTACCCCCCGGCTCGTAATGATGGATCCATGTGTCGTCACCAGTAACGTTCCTGTCTAAGAAGTTGTCCCCTTCGTTTCCATAGCGATCCAAATGTTTTTTTGCAGCTGTCCAAGCGCGTTTGTTTATGCAACTGTGTGAGTTGTTTTGGGCCCATCTTGCACAAACTATATGACCCCCAAGTCCGTTGTGGATGATTTCGTAGGCAGAACCGCGACTAATTTGCAGACGATGTGCCACTTCGTCAATAATTAATCGTCTGTCTAAGAGAATCATTTCACGTGAATGCTCAATGGTTTCTTCGTTTGTGGCGATAAACAGTCGTCCGGCTCTTTCATCGTGCGTAACGCTTGTGCGACCGTTTCGGAATTTTTCAGTCCATTCGTAGACACTCTGCTGGGGCAAAACACTGTTCCCGTACTGTACCGAAAGCCTCAATGAATTTCGGCCCCTGATACGCCTTCCAACCACAAAAAACGGATCACTGAACGTTGCTCTTCTTTGGTGCAAATAGACAGTGGAGCAGCCATGATTAACAGCACGGCAGCGATGACGAAACTAAACTAGCAGCTTGAAAATTGCAAAGATATAACAACAAATAAACAAAGCATGCGTCATCAACCTACAACGACAGTACTACCAACATAAACAAAAATACAACTAAATTGCGGACAATAATTCACTTATCCTCGTACATAGTAATCGAACATTCCTATTGACTGCTTACGTTTCTTCTTCATTTCATGGAACGTCTTCATAAAAGCCACCTTTTCATTGGTCTTCTGTATGTCTCTTTCCTTTAGATCTATAGTCTGATACATGTTGACTAATCTTTCTGCCCTCGTTCCTTCAGTGAGCTTCTTCCATTTTCATTTATGCAAAATAAGTTTTAATTCCCTACTTATTTCAGAATTGTTCATTTGATCTCTCAGATTACATCCTTTTAAATTCCTTAAAAAATTTCATTTCAGCTGACGGTATCCTTCTTTGACCTTCCTTTACTGTCCTAGTCTGAATTCTGTATGTGAGTATAGGTGTTGCACACCCTTTGTAGAACTTTGTGCCTTTCGTGGTCATATTTGCTAATTTTCTATGTGTAGTGACTGCCATAAATCATTTGAAACTTGTTTAACTTACTGGAGATGCCAATATCAAATACATAACTTATATCACAACCTAATAACTGAACGTCGAGATATCTGTCAACTGATCTCACATTTAGCATTACTTTAGAACGTACTGACTAGTTTCCTTTAAAAGTCATAACTTTGGTTTTATTTTCAGATATTCTCAAGTTGCAGAGTCTTAAGTCCAAGCGATGTAGATAAAATTGTAATTAATCCTCCGTCGTTTGTAAAATTTGGTCATCAGCAAAGAGTGTAATATTTAAATTTGTATTTCTAGGAACTAATTTTATTCCTGGGTTAACTTCTTGCTTCCATTGTCTAACAATGTTGTCGTGTATATACAGGGTGTTACAAAAAGGTACGGCCAAACTTTCAGGAAACATTCCTCACACACAAATAAAGAAAAGATGTTAAGTGGACATGTGTCCGGAAACGCTTAATTTCCATGTTAGAGCTCATTTTAGTTTCGTCAGTATGTACTGTACTTCCTCGATTCACCGCCACCGACAGTTGGCCCAATTGAAGGAAGGTAATGTTGACTTCGGTGCTTGTGTTGACATGCGACACATTGCTCTACAGTACTAGAATCAAGCACATCAGTACGTCGCATCAACAGGTTAGTGTTCATCACGAACGTGGTTTGCAGTCAGTGCAATGTTTACAAATGCGGAGTTGACAGATGCCCATTTGATGTATGGATTAGCACGGGGCAATAGCCGTGGCGCGGTACGTTTGTATCGAGACAGATTTCCAGAATGAAGGTGTCCCGACAAGAAGACGTTCGAAGCAATTGATCGGCGACTTAGGGAGCACAGAACATTCCAGCCTATAACTCACGACTGGGCAAGACCTAGAACGACGAGGACACCTGCAATGGACGAGGCAATTCTTCGTGCAGTTGACGATAACCCTAATGTCAGCGTCAGAGAAGTTGCTGCTGTACAAGGTAACGTTGAACACGTCACTGTATGGAGAGTGCTACGGGAGAACCAGTTGTTTCCGTACCATGTACTGCGTGTGCAGGCACTATCAGCAGCTGATTGGCCTCCACGGGTACACTTCTGCGAATGGTTCATCCAACAATGAGTCAATCTTCATTTCAGTGCAAATGTTCTCTTCATTCCAACGTGATCAAATTGTAAATTTTCACAATCAACATGTGTGGGCCGACGAAAATCCGCACGCAATTGTGCCATCACGTTATCAACACAGATTTTCTGTGAACGTTTGGGCAGGCATTATTGGTGATGTCTTGATTGGGCCCCATGTTCTTCCACCTACGCTCAATGGAGCACGTTATCATGATTTCATACGAGATACTCTACCTGTGCTGCTAGGACATGTGCCTTTACAAGTACGACACAACATGTGGTTCATGCACGATGGAACTCCTGCACATTTCAGTCGAAGTGTTCGTACGCTTCTCAACAACAGATTCGGTGACCGATGGATTGGTAGAGACGGACCAATTCCATGGCCTCCGCGCTCTCCTGACCTCAACCCTCTTGACTTTCATTTATGGGGGCATTTGAAAGCTCTTGTCTACGCAACCCCGGTACCATATGAAGAGACTCTTCGTGCTCGTATTGTGGACGGCTGTGATACAATACGCCGTTCTCCAGGGCTGCATCAGCGAATCAGGGATTCCATGCGACGGAGGGTGGATGCATGTATCCTCGCTAACGGAGGACATTTTGAACATTTCCTGTAACAAAGTGTATGAAGTCACGCTGGTACGTTCTGTTGCTGTGTGTTTCCATTCCATGATTAATGTGATTTGAAGAGAAGTAATAAAATGAGCTCTAACATGGAAAGTAAGCGTTTCAGGACACATGTCCACATAACATATTTTCTTTCTTTGTGTGTGAGGAATGTTTACTGAAAGTTTGGCCGTACCTTTTTGTAACACCCAGTATGTTCCGGCGCTGCCTGGTAAGTCCAGAAAAGCAAACCCATGGCAGCGTCAATATGCAATACTGTTAGTACAGCGTTTCTTCCAATATCAGAGGTGCGCAAGGCTTACGAGGGGCCGAGATGCGGTAGAGGACGTCGCAGGTTGATAGATGATTAATAGGTTGTGTTCGCGAGACTTTTTACCCAATCTGTGACAGTAACTGTGACGCTGTGCACGTATTTCCTGCTTATAACTTCCAGTAAGGTACTTCATAGAAGGATTTGAGAGTGTACTCTTGTCGCACTCCTCTTAATTGCTATCTGTCGTGTCTTTTCTTTACCAGTAATAATTAAATTTTCATTATTTAAACGTAACATTTTTATCACTTTTATTAAATGTTTGGTATTTTCCTCGTATTTCCATTATATTCCATAGCATACATCTATTCCCCATATTGCAGGCTTTTTCATATTCTACAAATGCAATATGCGTTGTCAGATTGAGCTCTCGTCTCTTTCAGTTATATACCACGCTGTCACTGCATGATCGTCGTTTTAGAAAACCAGTTTCTTTTTCCGCAAGCTATTCTTTTCAGTCTGTTGTTAATTACTCGTGCATATAATATAAAGCCAGTGTTCAACAAACTTATTCCTCTGTCATTTTCATAAGCATTTCTAGTTCCTTTTTTAATAGATCCTGTCTGACAAATATTTGCGTTATACCGGGAACTATAGAGTTCATATTACGCTTCCTTGGGGCACATCCAATCTTGATTTTGTTGCTACAGAACATTCGCTGTGCATTACGTCGACTGTGTTGTTTTACTCAAATGTTCATCTAAACAATCTCATACACAAAAAATCGCAACTTCAAGAAGCAGTTGTGCGACATAAACGAAAGTTGGAAGGAGTGTTTTACGTTTGAAACGTGAAGTCCACTCAAATTTCGAGCCAGTTGTATAAGAGTGGCGCTTGCAGCGCCACTATGAGGATGCAAATCAGATTTGTTTTAAGTAAACGCTCTAACAGTTGTCAGCGTTAGTTACTTTGAGCCAGCCGCTGTGGCCGAGCTGTTCTAGGCGCTTCAGTCTGGTTCGAATCCTGCCTCGGGCATGGATGTATGTGATGTCCTTAGGTTAGTTAGGTTTAAGTAGTTCGAATATCAAGAGAGAGAGGCGAAATACCCTCAGACTTCAAGAAAAATATAATAATTCCAATCCCAAAGAAAGCAGGTGTTGACAGATGTGAAAATTACCGAACTATGATTTTAATAAGTCACAGATGCAAAATACTAACGCGAATTCTTTACAGACGAATGGAAAAACTGGTAGAAGCCGACCTCGGCGAAGATCAGTTTGGGTTCCGTAGAAATATTGGAACACGTGAGGCAATACTGACCCTACGACTTATCTTAGAAGCTAGTTTAAGGAAAGGCAAACCTACGTTTCTAGCATTTGTAGACTTAGAGAAAGCATTTGACAATGTTGACTGGAATACTCTCTTTCAAATTCTAAAGGTGGCAGGGGTAAAATACAGGGAACGAAAGGCTATTTACAATTTGTACAGAAACCAGATGGCAGTTATAAGAGTCGAGGGATATGAAAGGGAAGCAGTGGTTGGGAAGGGAGGGAGACAGGGTTGTAGCCTCTCCCCGATGTTATTCAATCTGTATATTGAGCAAGCAGTGAAGGAAACAAAAGAAAAATTCGGAGTAGGTATTAAAGTCTATGGAGCAGAAATAAAAACGTTGAGGTTCGCCGATGACATTGTAATTCTGTTAGAGACAGCAAAGGACTTGGAAGAGCAGTTGAGCGGAATGGACAGTGTCTTGAAAGGAGGGTATAAGATGAACATCAACAAAAGCAAAACGAGGGTAATGGAATGTAGTCCAATTAAATCGGGTGATGCTGAGGGAATTAGATTAGGAAATGAGACACTGTCAGGAAGTCGTTTCTGAAAGTATTTGTATGGAGTGTAGCCATGTATGGAAGTGAAACATGGACGATAAATAGTTTGGACAAGAAGAGAATAGAAGCTTTCGGAATTTGGTGCTACAGAAGAATGCTGAAGATTAGATGGGTAGATCACATAACTAATGAGGTATTGAATAGAATTGGGGAGGAGTTTGTGGCACAACTTGACAAGAAGAAGGGACCGGTTGGTAGGACATGTTCTGAGGCATCAAGGGATCACAAATTTAGTGTTGGAGGGCAGCGTGGAGGGTAAAAACCGTAGAGGGAGACCAAGAGTTGAATACACTAAGCAGATTCAGAAGGATGTAGGCTGCAGTAGTTACTGGGAGATGAAGAAGCTTGCACAGGATAGAGTAGCATGGAGAGCTGCATCAAACCAGTCTCAGGACTGAAGACAACAACAACAAGAAGTCTAGGGGACTGATAACCTCAGATGTTAAGTCCCATAGCGCTTAGAGTCATTTGAACCATTTGAAGTTAATTTGAGATTTGGCGTGGCGATTCGCTGTTAGTCAAAAATGCGTTTATGGCGACAAATACGCCGTTATCAAAATCTCACTGAGTTTGAAAAAGAGCTTGTATTAGGGCTACGAGAAGTTGGATGTTCCTTCTATGATGCTGCAGAAAGACTTGGCAGGGATGTAATCATTGTTCATTTTTGCTGGCAGCAGTAATCACGAAAATGTACCGGGCTCCGGATGGTCACGCGGCACTACCACAAGGTAAGACCATGGTGTTCGGCGTATTGCTCTCGCATCCAATTCCATCTGCAGGAGCAATTTGAGCAGCATTTGGCACCACAGTCACAACGAACAGCTACAAATCGGTAATTTCAAGGATAGCTCCCAGCCAGACGCCGTGTAGCGTGACCCCAAACAATAGCTATGTGCGACGTCAGTGGTGTCAAGCTTGTTCTGCCTCGGTGCCAGTGATGGCCGTGTGTTGGGTAGGAGGAGGTCTGTTGAGGGCCTGCAACGAACCTGTCTGCGTGCTAGACACAACAGACCTACACCTAGAGTTATGGTCTGGGGTGCGATTTTGTATGACTGCAGGAGTACTCTCATGGTTATATCAGGCATCCTGGTTGAAAAGTCGTACGTCAGTGTGGTGATTCCACCTGTTGTGCTGCCATTTATGATCAGCACTCCAGGGGGTGTTTTCCAACAGGATAACGCTCACCCACATTCCGCTGTTGTAACCTAACATGCTTTACAGAGTATCGACATGTTGCCTTGGTCTGCTGGATAATCAAATCTTTTCCAGCTGAGCACAAATGGGGCGTCATCCGACAACAACTGCAGCATTATCCACAACCAATATAAACCGTCCCTGTATTGACTGGTCAAGTGCAACAGGCACGGAACTCCATCCCATAATCTGACATCCGGCACTCGTACAACACAATTCATGCACGTTTGCATGCTTGCATTCAACACATTCTGGAGGTTACAGAGGTTATTAATGTACCGGAGTGTCACATTTGCACTGGCTTATCTTGCACTTACATTAACCTTCGATCTTGTAATGTTAATCACTTAAATATGTTACCTAGACAAATGTATTCACAAAATTTCATTACTCTAAATTTTTTGTTTCTTGTCGCTGCGATTTTTTTTATCGGTGTATTTCCGAATATACTCCGTTGATCGATTCTTGATTAATTATCGTCGATACTGTACAGAGTCGAACGCCTATCGGAAATATAGGAAGACGGGATCTATCTGTTGACCTACATCTGTTTGCAAGATGTCGGGTACGAACGAAACAAGCCGTGTTTCACACGAGGGCTGCTTGCTGGATCCCTGCTGACCGTTCGAGAGCTGCTATTTTTCCTCTGAGATCGTTGTTTTGCTGAGACAGAATGTGCTCTAGGATCCTGTGAAAGACGTACGTCAGCAATACTAATCTGTAATTCTGTGCGACCAATCTTTTACTTATTTTGTGTACAAAAGTGTTCTGCGCTGTTTTTGAGTGACACGCGACTATTCTCTGCGCAGGAGATTCTCGATAAATATGAACTAGCGAAAGAGCTAATTCGCACTGTTTTCAGTGTAAAATACAACTGAAATTCATTCAGAGCCTGGAGCATTGTTCGTTTTAACTACTCTTAATTGTTTTCAGAAATAACTGCCACCAGCCGTCTGTTCTGATAGTCCAATTTTTAATGTTCCATGATCGATTTCGAGTCTCCTAGCGATTCTTCTGCAGACGATACACATATTTAAATCCTAGCACACCCATCACTCTGAAAGACATAATTTATGTTTTCCAGTTATGTTAAATCTGCAGGACTACACAAACTTTGCCACAGGCAACAACGCCGACGTGCTATAAAGGCTGCAAAAACAAATAAATAAAATAAAAAGAGAAAGAGCTGAAAAATTTAATGTTTAATGATGTTACGTGTTTGCAAAGAGTGATAAGGTATGTGGTGTGTGTGTGTGTTTGTAAAGGGGGGGGGGGGGAGAGTACGGATGTGTGAGTGTGTGTGCGTGGGCACACGTGCGCACAAAGAGATAGAGAGTAGGTGCGAAGCAGAGTGGGTGTTAGCGCAGAAAGTAATTCGTGACTCGTGGAGCTCCTTCTTCAAACATTCTCTCACCTTATTTTGTTAAGTCTAGACTCCAGCTCACACTGCAGATCTCTCTCTCTAGCGGGTATTCGATTACACCCAGGTTCTGCAGGGCACTGTCTTTTCGACAGACTTGCGTTTCATCCCCTACCTCGGACGTCATTGGAAAGTAGTGCTCGAGCGTCGTATTGTTAGCACAAAGATCTCGTAGTTGCTAATGTCACAAAAACCGTTAAGAGTTTCCATTACCGCGACCACCCTCATCGAGGATAATTTCTATGAACAACTGCAACTCTGCCCCAAACTCAGTATTCACAGAAATCTCTTTTAGAAGAACCGATCTTCAGAATGGACTGGATGTTAAGCATTTCGAAAACTCGTTCTTGTGTTGACTGGTAAATTTTAAAATTCGCGCCAGGACTGAACCATTAACTCACTTTGATCACTTCATGGAAAGTACGCTCCCAATGGCTAGGTAAGGCCTATTTAATTGGGACAAACTTGACAGGAAACATTATTCGATGCGATTAAAAGAGCAAAAGGACAATTTATATCCCTACTTCATTTCATACAGGGCATATGACTGATCCATGGTGAGAGCTATTTCGAAGAAACACTGTTCACCGCCCCATAATTCTTTAGCAGCCTACCACGTGTTGGAACCAACAACGTTTTTGGACTGTTACTTTATGGTCAGCATTACCAGGAATTACAAAAGCACATTTTGGAAAACAGCACATTTTGGAAATGTGTCTACGTACAAACAAGTCGACGCTGTGGTCGAGTGATTTTTAAAGCAGCGGCGCTTCTATGAAGTACCTTACTGGAAGTTATAAGCAGGAAATACGTGCACAGCGTCACAGTTACTGTCACAGATTGGGTAAAAAGTCTCGCGAACACAACCTATTAATCATCTACCAACCTGCGACGTCCTCTACCGCATGTCGGCCCCTCGTAAGCCTTGCGCACCTCTGATATTGGAAGAAACGCTGTACTAACAGTATTGCATATTGACGCTGCCATGGGTTTGCTTTTCTGGACTTACCAGGCAGCGCCGGAACATACTGGGTGTTACAAAAAGGTACGGCCAAACTTTCAGTAAACATTCCTCACACACAAAGAAAGAAAATATGTTATGTGGACATGTGTCCTGAAACGCTTACTTTCCATGTTAGAGCTCATTTTATTACTTCTCTTCAAATCACATTAATCATGGAATGGAAACACACAGCAACAGAACGTACCAGCGTGACTTCAAACACTTTGTTACAGGAAATGTTCAAAATGTCCTCCGTTAGCGAGGATACATGCATCCACCCTCCGTCGCATGGAATCCCTGATTCGCTGATGCAGCCCTGGAGAACGGCGTATTGTATCACAGCCGTCCACAATACGAGCACGAAGAGTCTCTTCATATGGTACCGGGGTTGCGTAGACAAGAGCTTTCAAATGCCCCCATAAATGAAAGTCAAGAGGGTTGAGGTCAGGAGAGCGCGGAGGCCATGGAATTGGTCCGTCTCTACCAATCCATCGGTCACCGAATCTGTTGTTGAGAAGCGTACGAACACTTCGACTGAAATGTGCAGGAGTTCCATCGTGCATGAACCACATGTTGTGTCGTACTTGTAAAGGCACATGTCCTAGCAGCACAGGTAGAATATCTCGTATGAAATCATGATAACGTGCTCCATTGAGCGTAGGTGGAAGAACATGGGGCCCAATCAAGACATCACCAACAATGCCTGCCCAAACGTTCTCCCGTAGCACTCTGCATACAGTGACGTGGTCAACGTTACCTTGTACAGCAGCAACTTCTCTGACGCTGACATTAGGGTTATCGTCAACTGCACGAAGAATTCCCTCGTCCATTGCAGGTGCCCTCGTCGTTTTAGGTCTTCCCCAGTCGCGATTCATAGGCTGGAATGTTCTGTGCTCCCTAAGACGCCGATCAATTGCTTCGAACGCCTTCCTGTCGGGACACCTTCGTTCTGGAAATCTGTCTCGATACAAACGTACCGCGCCACGGCTATTGCCCCGTGCTAATCCATACATCAAATGGGCGTCTGTCAACTCCGCATTTGTAAACATTGCACTGACTGCAAAACCACGTTCGTGATGAACACTAACCTGTTGATGCTACGTGCTGATGTGCTTGATGCTAGTACTGTAGAGCAATGTGTCGCACGTCAACACAAGCACCGACGTCAACATTACCTTCCTTCAATTGGGCCAACTGGCGGTGAATCGAGGAAGTACAGTACATACTGACGAAACTAAAATGAGCTCTAACATGGAAATTAAGCGTTTTCGGACACATGTCCACATATTATCTTTTCTTTATTTGTGTGTGAGGAATGTTTCCTGAAAGTTTGGCCGTACCTTTTTGTAACACCCTGTATATGCCGCTTCCTTGTCTCCTACTGTTCAATGCCTGAACATAAATTGCATGGGGGCTTAATTAAAATAAAATGAAAATAATTTTTAATTTTTGCTTTAGTAGCTGTTTGTCCGATTACGAAGTCTCGTAAACGGTTGGCCCTGACTAGTATTATTACGCAATCTGACTGCATAGAACAACAACAAAGAATGAAATGGAAGTTTTCATTAATACAATTAATTAATTAAGTCCCCAGCAATTATAAAACCTACGAAACCAAATCACAAGTGTAACTGTTCTGTGTGTGGAAGTATGACTCAACGTACGCATCTGGCACGGTTCTTCTTCAATAACACAAGAAATTTTAAATATCATTTATACTGAATTAATTAAAGAAAATAAAAATACCATAATTACTCAAGAGAACCGGAATTACACTCTAATCCCAGAACACAAGCCAGATGCTTTGTTGACTGAACCTGTAATGAAGCATTATTTACGACATTAAATAATGAAAAATAAATCAAGTTTCGTTACCTTCATATATTGACCAAAATCACTCTAATCATTACAATATATCTCCACACCGACTCGCTATTACCACATCTCAACAAGAACTTTTCAGTATCACATCTCAGCAAGCACTCCCTACTAGCACATCTCAACAAACACTCTCTGCTACGAGTTCTTAACAAGCACTGCCCACTACGACATCTCAATAATCACTGCCAGTGGAGGCGGCAGAACAATACTCTCTAGCGCGATCTCTGGCGCTGTGGCTCAGTGTAGCCACCTTTCAAAATGCAGATTCTAGCCAAGCCATAAGCGGCTCATGTGCAGTGCCCTCAACACTGCATGAGTCAGTCGTGGTGATACAAGTGTTCTATGTAGTTTTGTGTGCATTACGTCGGGGCTAACTGAACTGGAACACGGACAAACTGTTGGTGCTCGTATGCAGGGTGTTCTCGTTGCGAAGGTAGACGAAGTGTTCGATATTTCAAGAGGCATTGTATTGAATATTTATACCGCATACAGGGAAAGCGGAGAAACGTAATCCGCTAAGTCACAACGTGGACGAAAATGCGTATTGAGTGATAGAGACAGTCAGTAAGGAGGATTGTGACGAAAACTAAAGGAATGACAGCTACAAAATCCACTGCAGAAGTGAATGTCGCACTCGCGATCACCAAAACAACACGAAGGGAGCTACTTAGGCTGGGAATTGCAGGGAGAGCTATAATTCCGAAACCACACATCAGTGATGTAAATGCCCTTAGGAGGAAAACATCGTGGCGCCAGCCATAAAACCTGCAATATGGAGCAATGAAAGAAAATCATTTGGTCGGATTAGTCTTGCTTCACATTGTTTCAAACTTCTGGCCGAATTACCTCTGCATATGCCGTCCCAAGCCTAACGTGCAGAATGCTTGCTGTCAAGAGTGAAACATAGCGCGGGTTCAATGAAGATTTGGGCAGTCATACTGTGGTATTCCATGGCCCCTATGGGTACTCTGCAAGGTCGCCTTGCTGTATTATGACCGTTTTGGTTGATCAGGTCCATCCGAAGTTACAATATTTGTTCCACAATTATGATAGTCTACATGTACATCTACGTGATTACTCGGCTATTCACAATAAAGTGCCTGGTAGAGGGTTCAATGAACCCCCTTCAAGCTGTTCCTCTACCGTTCCATTCTCGAAAGGCGCGCGGGTAAAACGAGCACTTAATTTTTTATGTGTGAGCACTGATTTCTCTTATTTTATCGTGATGATCATTTCTCCCTATGTAGGTGGGTGCCAATAGCTCGTTTTCGCAATCGGAGGAGAAAACTGATGATTGAAATTTCATGCCGAGGGGCTAGCCGCGCGGTCTCAGGCATCTTGTGACGGTCTGGGCGGCGCCCCCATCGGAGGTTCGAGTCCTCCCTCGGGCATGGGTGTGTGTGTTGGCCTTACTGTAAGTTAGTTTAAGTTAGATTAAGTAGTGCCTAAGATTAGGGACCGATGACCTCAGCAGTTTGGTTCCACAAGCACTCCGTCTTCAGGCCACAAGTGGCCCATTGGAACCATCCGACCGCCGTGTCATCCTCAGCTGAGGATGCGGATAGGAGGGGAGTGTGGTCAGCACACCGCTCTCCCAGTCGTTATGATGGTTTTCTGTGACCGGAGCCGCCACTATTCAGTCGCGTAGCTCCTCAATTGGCATCACGAGGCTGAGTGTACAAAAAAAAAAAAACGGCAACAGCGCATGGCGGCCCGGATGGTCACCCATCCACTTGCCGGCCACACTCAACAGCACTTAACTTCGGTGATCTGACGGAAACCAGTGTATCCACTGCGGCAAGGCCGTTGCCCTGGTCCCATAAGACCTTACCACAAATTTCCAATTTGAAATTTCATGATAAGATCCAGTCGCAACGAAAAACGCCTTTGTTTTAATGATTGACACTCTAATTCAAGTATCATGTCTGTGGTACTATCTCCCTTATTTCGCGATAATACAAAACGAGCTGCCCTTCTTTGTCATCCGCCAGTCCCACCTGATGCAGATCCCACACCGCACAGCAAACAGCAATACTCCAGAATAGGGCGGACAAACGTGGTGTAAGCAGTCTCTTTAGTAGACCTGTTGCACCTTCTAAGTGTTCTCCCAATGAATAGCAGTCTTTGGTTTGCTGTACCCACAATATTATCTATGTGATCGTTCCAATTTAGGTTATTTGTAATTGTAATCCCTAAGTATTTAGTTGAATTTACAGCCTTCAGATTTGTGTGACTTATCGTGTAATCGATCTGAATAACTTCACACTTTTCTTTATTCATGGTCAATTGCCACTTTTCGCACCATGCAGACAGCTTATCTAAATCATTTTGCAATTCGTTTTGGTCATATGATGACTTTGCAAGGCGGTAAATGACAGCATCATCTGCAAACAATCTAAGAGGGCTACTCAGATTATCTCCTATGTCGTTAATATAGAACAGGAACAATAGGGGGGCCTATAACACTTCTTTGGGGAACGCCCGATATTACTTCTGTTTTACTCGATGACTTTCCGTCTGTTACTACGAACTGTGACCTTTCTGACAGGAAATCACGAATCCAGCCGCACAACTGAGGCGATATTCCATAGGCACACAGTTTGGTTGCAAGACGCTTGGAGGAACGGTGTCGAAAGCCTTCTGGAACTATAAAAATATGGAATCAATTTGACATCCCCTGTCGATAGCACTCTTTACTTCATGAGTATAAAGAGCTGGTTGTGTTTCGTAAGAATGATATTTTCTGAATCCGTGCTGACTGTGTGTCAATAAATCGTTCTCTTTGAGGTAATTCATAATGTTAGAACATAGTATACGTTCCAAAACCCTACTGCAAATCGACGTTAGTGATATGGGCCTGTAATTCAGCGGATTACTCCTATTGCCCTTCTTGGGTATTGACCTGAGCAATTTTCCAGTCTTGAGGTACAGATCTTTTTGTGAGCGAGTGGTTGTGTATAGTTGCCAAATATGGAGCAAGAGAACACGTCAACCATTCACACAGTGGTTTTTTGAGCACGAAAAGGTACTGGCGCCTCTGCCCTGTCACCGCCATCACCAGGTCTCAATAGTATGGGGTCTTTGTCGTCTGCTTTGGAGTGAAGGGTGCGTGATCGCTAACCACCTGCATTAACACTACCTGAACTTCCCACTATTTTGCAGGAAGAAAGGTGTAAGATTCGTTTCAGAACAATACAGGACCAGTATTTCTCCATCCCGGGACGACTTGACGCTATTTTGAATGCCAATAGTTCTCCTACACCGTTTCAGGCATAGAAATATGTTCCATTTTTGGGGCTTATATTTTTTTCTGAATTTCTCTTAATCTTCACATTTTTCTAATGCTTCCCACACTGTGTTCCATTCTTTTCCTACACTTTCCTGTATTTATTTGTTTTACTTTGGTTGTCTGTGTACTGCACTCTCTGTATTTTATACTTACAACTGTCAATTCCACTTTTTTACTTTGTTTCTTTACCACTTTCCATATGTCATACTTCATCAAGCTGTTTTTCAGTCTTCTCGTCGCTACTAGTTTTATTTTGTTGGAACTGTTAACTTAATTCAAATAATTGAATAGTCACTGCTTTTTCGCAATTTAGTGTTAGTTTTTCTCATTTGTTCCCTTTATATTTATCTACTGTTTAAAATTTTAATTCGATTGCTGCTGCACTGTCAAAGATGACTTTCACTGTGTGTTCGTATTTCACTTTTGATGTAACATCTTTTTCAATGCTATTCACCAGTATCGTAGCTTCTTTGACGGCGATAGTTCAAGTCTGATGATGGCCTTGTAAGCCGGAAACTTGTTAACAGGACAAATTAAAAGTGTATAGTAAACACAGTATCTATTTTCATTTTGAAACGTCCCCTTTTTTGAACAATTATACACGAGACTGTGCTTATCCTGACACACAATAGTTTGTTAGCGCAACGCAATCTGACTTTCAAAAATCCCTACAAAAAAATGGCTCTGACTAACATTAACCTATACCTTTCACAAATCACTTACCTCACAAAAAATCTTCGCTACTCAAGCTACTGCAATACAGCGAGCGCCACTACTGCCAGCTAAATAAAAGATTCAAACTATGGAAGGCACTAGCTACTGATAGGCATAGTTAGCAAATGAAAGATTTTAATAGAGAACAAACAATGTATTTACCTTAATATCATCATATATAGCAGTTCATGACAAATTTCAAAACTCCGCCATCTCTCTCCCCACATCCACCACTGCTGGCGGCTCACCTCCAACTGCGCAACGCTATGCGCCGTTAACATCCAGCTGCCCAACACTACAATGGCAGACAACAATGCAAACTAGCCACAAACTGCACACAGCACAGCCAGTGATTTTCATACAGAGCGCTACGTAACGTTGCCAATAAGAAAACATAAACAGCTTACTTACATAGCCCCCATGCTCCCCACAAAAAATTTTACAAATTGTTTTGGGCAGTGGCCAATAATGGTTTGATAAAATTTTTCATAATTACAGTAACAAAGATATTAAATGCACACACTTATTGATACAATGTTGGTCAAAAGCTAAAATTTTCTCACAGTCCATAAAGACAGTCCTGATCGTTCATCACAGTAAAATAGCAGTGTTTTTCTCAAAGTCTGAGCAGCAGAAGAAAATGCACACGGAAGTAGTGGATTTCTATGCAGCCTTGAAGAAGTAGTGTTGTCCTTCCAACGAAAAGACAGTGCTGACTCTTGACATGCAGACAGGTAATGGGCCACAACAGAGCAAACCCACCGCAGAGTCAGTCGAAGTTTTGAAGAATATTGGTAGGTAGGTCATCACAGTGTAGACCCACTGTAGTCCTGGTAGAGATTACGGTATTGGTGGGCCACCAGAGGCGCAGACCCACTGTAGTCCTGGTAGAGATTGTGGCATTGGTGGGCCACCAGATGTGCACACTCACTGCAGTCCTTGTAGAAATAATGGCACTGGTGAGTCAGCAAAGGTGTAGACCCACTGTAGTCCTTGTAGAGATGGCCAGCAGCCATCTGTTGTGACTTTGCAGGTGCACAATCACCATTGAAGAGTCTTGCGGATAATATAGCAAGTCCATGAACCACCACTCGTGCACTCACAAAAAAAATTTTTTTTGAAATGTCCTTAGAACCAGCAATGCTGTTATCCAGTCCCTTGCTGAATTATTAACACACGTGCAAACACTATCAGTCCCTACTTCTCGCATATTGTCCATATACTATGACCAACAGAAACGTGTGCAGTGAAATGGAACTTACAAGTTAATAATATGATGAACTGGTGTCAATTACAATTGTATAACATAAAAATACAATTACAAAGGTACAAAATACATCATTAAAGAACATAACAATACAGATAACATTTGTAATACAGGCTTTACAAAAGAATCGAAATAACATATACATCAGTGTTACAGGATTTATGACATGAATACATACAAAAAAGATCAGAATAACTTTCGAAACATCAACTTCACACATGTGCATTAAAACAGAACAGAATAAATAATGTCTAAGCATATTTACAACGTAAATAACATATTATTAATGCCAATTGTATTTGAGGATAACAGTATTCCTCATCATAGTGAATGTAGCTTAGTATTAGAAGAGAAAAAAAATTCTATGAAACAGTACACAGAGACAGGAAGAAATCAAATACACAAGGGTACACAAACACATAGGGGAATAACACAATGGAAAGGACAGGGTTCGTTTTCAGTGTAACATTTGGTACTGCAGTATTTTGCGAACAAAACCTTTTTTGTTCTTGGAGATCTCCCTTCGTTCTTCATTATTTCCAAAAAGTCCTATCTATACCTGCTTTCTGTACTTTTCTCATATAGCCTCTCAGTGCATTTCTTCAAATTCGTCGCAACTCATTCTCTTATAGGCTACCCCCTCTTAAGCTAACTTAAATCTACTGAGCTCAGATGCTAAACTAAGGGACGAGGCAATGCAGCAGCACAAAACAAATAACACAAACAGCAATGACAAAAAAATGGACATTGGCAAATCAATTGCAATATTACGACTAATATAAGGCAATGAGCAGCAAACAAGAAAAATAAATCAGTAGTAAACTGGCTTAGCAGAGTAACACAAAGTCAAATTCAGTAACACTATGCCTGGCAAACAGCTGCAGCAATGCAAAAACTTATCTCTAAACATGACATAGCTCAAGCAGAAAAAATATTACACTAAAAATGGCCATGTTTATTACCTATGTCACATCTTAACACTAGAGTGATGCATCACGAGAACTTACACTAGCAGATAAGTTACCAAATCGTAAAGAAATTATTTATGCAATTCCTGTGAAGGGAAATGTCTATTTATGTGTCCTCGTTTTCTTGGAAGTAGATCATAAATTTCTTATTGACTGGATCTGTAGGCATAAAATAACTATATTAGTACATATATTAAATTTTATTTTAACCAATGCTGCAGTGCAGCTAGAAACTAGATATTAAAGAAAATGAGCAAATATGTAAAAAGGACGGCATGAAACATCATTCATTAGCCATATGGCATTTCATAAGGCAGTAAAAACTCTCTCAATTCTCGAGAAAGACGCTTGTCATAATCAGGTGTGCAGATGTAAGGATCTTTCCAAGTAATGAGCGTGTCGTATTTGCGGTGCTTTCTACAAAGGAAAGTCAATAGCGAGGATAATGGCCTCCCTTTTTTTTTTCTCTCCACCTAATGGCTTTCTTTTGTCAGACGACTACCTCTCAGCTGGGCGTTCAAAACGCATTACGTCAAGGTCACTTACCTTTCTTTCTGAAATATTTACGACAGCAGCTTCCGCTACAGTGACAGTCCCATATAAAAATATTTTCACAGGTTGAGAATTTGCGTTACAAATGTGTAGAAATAAAATCCTATGAATATAACAGTGTCCAAAAATTTTCAGTGGCATTGTGATACATTCACACATGTACACACATTTCATAACTCTTAAAATACGATTCTTGGTTTCCAACAACCTTTTTCACAAACCAGAGTCCCTAACCACTACTCATTATTCCTTACCATATTCGTCGACACTTTTTCAGTATCTCATCATAACAGATACGTAGCATACTCAAATAACTCATATAGCATCAGCTTATTGATCGTAAACATACCTCAGCAGCATAATACACATCGTCATCGTAAAAATAACATCATAACACCTCAGTCAAATCTCCGCTCATTTAAATAGTGTCATCCACCTCAAACGTATTTTAAACATCATGACCCATACCAAATATATCATTCAAAGCTCTCATAGTATCACAATGGTTCCGGAAAAATATGAGCATTTCACAAAGTACAGACAAAATACAATTTCATAAGTGTGAAGTTATCCAACTGTGTAATTACGTAAATATCTGTCACTGATGTAGTAAAAAAAATTTCTTTCTCCGTTGAATGATCAGATACCTGTGTAATTCTGTGTTAGAGAAATATGGTACCGATGTGTAAAGTTGTGTAAGCAAATACCATATTAGCTAGGGCTCCTTGTGCTTGCCAAACACATGGTACACAAAGTAAGCGTGTACCCCCTGAGGATTAATGTAATTATACCCTCAGGTGTTACAGATTACAGCAATGGAATGAAATGTATCACGGAAAACCCTTGTATCATTGCACTTCAAATATCTTAAAAAATAAATGTTTTAAGTGCGAAATTAATCACTCAAATACGTGTACTGTAGCACTAAACTGTGCGTCATGTTGTAAGATAATCTCTGTGGAAGTCTCGTAGTTATCGTCCTCCGAAAGCTAAGTTCTGCAGAAGTCAATGTACTTACCTCATGATAAACAAAAGTGAAATGCTTTGTGTATATATATCGTAGTTATTACGCTTATTGTTGTGATGAAGAAAGTACTGTACTGTAACGTATTGTTGTGCTACAGAAAAGGCTGTCACATTGTAGCTATATCACAAAAGTTACTACTAAAACATGTTTTACTTTCCAGAATAAAACAGAAAACTGTGCAGATATAAAACAGAAACACTGCAAAAGCAACATTGTAAATTGTCACTCATTAGTAGCGTCGTGATAAAAATCGTGTAGCTGTCACATAAACTAACCACTGTGTCATCTGGTATCTCACAGAAAGTACTTTAAATCCAGAATGTATTTTCAAGTAAACCAAAATGTTGCATTAAAATCTCATTAGCAGTACCAGTATGTGTCCTAAGTATGTAAGCCTGATAGTCGTTACGTCATTGTGCAACTAACAAGCAAGAATGTACAAATACAAAACTGTGTCGTCTATTCACAGTAACAATGCATTCGTAATTTATGTTTAAAAATGTTCCCTAGGTTCTAGACTGGATATTTAACTTCAAACATTGTTGCATGTTAACAGTTTCTTAATTCTGACAAAGCATACTAGAAATGTGAAGTGAAAAGTTTTATGGCAAAGACAAAGTTAAAAAGCAGATTATCTTTCAATAAACGGTTTTACATGTGAAATGTGGTGTAAACCTTTACTCTTCCTAGTACGCAGACTTTCAACTGAAAAGCAATTGTCATGTTTTATACGTCGGTAAGGAATGCTAAATCTTTTCTCAAGGTTAGCGTCTGTGTTATTTTTCTCTGAGCCAGCCGGCGCAGGTGGCTGCCTGCGGTGCGAGTCATTGTCTGTTCCTTTATTGGCGCGCGTCGTTATTGGGATTAGGAGACCTAGCTTCTACAAATTCACGTTGTCGAAAGTGCCCTGCTCTGTTTGAATCCCGCCAGTTCTGATGAAATTCAGGTCTGTCGTTATGATTATCTCGTCTGTCGTCATGTCGGTAGATTTCATAATTTCTTTCTTGTCGGTCATGTGGTGGAGAATTTCTTCCTGAATCGTAACTGCGCGCTGAACTGTTGCGTCTGAAGTTATTCTGTCTCCCTTGATAATAATTGTTTTGGTTCCCATATTGTCTGTTTCTGAGGTAATCTCTGTCGTATTCATTACTACGGAAATGCGATCTTTCTCTGTAACTATTGTTACTCTGCCAGTGGTTGTCATATGGGTGGTGTCTGTTTTGTTCACGATTTGCGTTGTAAGAATAGCCTTGTCGTGTCCAGTTATTATTTCTTTCATCGCGGAATTGCGACGGATGTGACCTGTAATTGTTGTGTTCCTGGTTTCGCGTTCCACGATTGTCAGTGTCAATTTCTAATTCTTGTAAGAGTCCCTGAAATGCTTCAATGTCGTCTTTGCAACGTCCTGCCAAAATAATATGTCGTAAATGTTCAGGCAGTTTGATTAAGCAAATGCGGATGAGTTCTGAGGGGCTGTATGGGTTTGAAAGATACTGATTCTTATGCTACATGTCTTCAAAATATTTCATAAGACTGGAAAATTCAGATTGTTCGAAACGTTTCATCATTATGATGCTATGTTTTACTCGGTCTTGTGTGGCTTGAGACCAATATGCTGAGAGGAAGGCATGGTAAAATTCTCCTTCACTGTGGCAATCGTGAATGACCGACCGCATTCTTACAGGTGGTTCATTCTCTAAGTAGCCACACATGAATTCTAATCTGTGCTCTAATGACCAGTTGGGAGGAAAACAATGAGAGAATTGATGAAGCCACGCTTGTGGATGAATGTCGTTGCCGGAATTCTTAAATGTTTTGAATTTACATGTAGTAATGAACAGCTTATAGTCAAAATCATCATGTCGGCGAGTCGCATGTCGGTCATTATTACGTCGTTTCGGCGGTTCCATCTCAAAATTCGGTGTGCCTTGCCAATTTATTTCATAATTTCCGAAGTGTCCTGTGTTATTATTTTGTGGTTGTTCCGTATTTCTAAGTCCCTCTTCCCGTATTGGAGCGCGAGTGGCCTCTGAAATACGTAATTCTTGTATTACCTGAGTCAGCTGATCTTGTACTTCCCGGATTTCTCTTTGGTGTTGCGTATTAATTTGATTCTGATTTTGTTTGAATTTCCTAATTTGTTCGCACTCTTCTGTGTCATTAAAGACTACCGGTTTTGTGTCGTTTAGATTATCATCTACCTTCGTAGATAAGTTAGTAAACTGATCCGAAAGTTCGGCTACTTTCTCCGATAGTGAACAAATTTCCTCAGTGTGTTTTTCTGAACCAAGTTTCAGAGTGTCCATTTGTGTTGAAATCGAATCTACTGTGTCCTTTAAGTTTTCTTGAGTTTTTGCAAGTTGCGTAACCGAATCGGTAGATGCAACTGAGTCAATTTTAGCCGACAAGGTCTCATGATTTTCATGAACAATGGTTTGCAGTTCTTTTATGGCTGCTTCGTGATTCTGTAATGCATTTTCATGCCGTGAAAAAATAGGTTGAAAATGCTCACAAATTTGTGTTTTTACGTCATTACAGACTTTTTGACATTTCTATTCAATGTTATGTAACTCAGTAGTTAAATCTTCACGTGTTTGTTCAAGTGTGGTGTCTAAGTTCCGAAGATTTTGTTCCATTGTGTCTAACTTTTGAAGATTTTGTTCCATTGTGTCTAACTTTTGAAGACTTTGTCCCATTTTTCTCTGATTTTGTTCCATTTGTTGCATTAATTGCAATAATAATGTATTAGTGTCTGGAATCTGTTTCTCTATGCTTTTTGGCAGTGCATTTTCACCGGCAACATTCACATTTTGACAAGCAGAAAATGTGTCTTGACTCATTTGAGAAAACGGTGAGGACCCAAAACCTAAGTCTACAGTATTTGCAATATCGTGTTCTGTCATTTCGGATTCCTGAGGCGAGCTGTTGCCGACCGATCGATCGATAATGCTTCCTTGTTCACTACCTGTTTCACTGTCTACACCATTATTTGCCACCCGCTCCATTTCCCTATGCTCAATTACCAAATTACTACTTTCAATATTAGTTAATTCATTACACGGTGGCGCTAACACACTGCTTTCGTCTTCGCTGTTATTTCTCAGTTTACTTTGGAGCCTAGTATTACGTTTTTCACACGCCATAATTGTCACAATATTTCACACGATAACACAGAAAAGCACAATTTGAAGAGCAAAATAAAATAACATAGCAATGGAAATAATGTCTACTTAATTGCAAGCGCAGCTGCGAAATACTTGGTGCAAATCTACATGCATGTCACATCTGTTTTACTGTACAACAATGAAAAACTACAATTACAAAGGAAATTCTCTCTATGATTACGCGCTAGCAATAAACAAAAGCTACACAAACTACAAGAAAAAAATCAGAAGATTCCAGTGAGGTATCCTGGCAGGGTCGCCATATGAAACGTCCCCTTTTTTGAACAATTATACACGAGACTGTGCTTATCCTGAGACACAATAGTTTGTTAGCGTAACGCAATCTGACTTTCAAAAATCCCTACAAAAGAATGGCTCTGACTAACATTAACCTATACCTTTCACAAATCACTTACCTCACAAAAAATCTTCGCTACTCAAGCTACTGCAATACAGCTAGCGCTACTACTGCCAGCTAAATAAAAGATTCAAACTACTGAAGGCACTAACTACTGATAGGCATAGTTAGCAAATGAAAGATTTTGATAGAGAACAAACAATGTATTTACCTTAATATCATCATCTATATATATATAGCAGTTCATGACAAATTTCAAAACTCCGCCATCTCTCTCCCCACATCCACCACTGCTGGCGGCTCACCTCCAACTGCGCAACGCTATGCGCTGTTAACATCCAGCTGCCCAACACTACAACGGCAGACAACAATGCAAACTAGCCACAGACTGCACACAGCACAGCCAGTGATTTTCATACAGAGCGCTACGTAACGTTGCCAATAAGAAAACATAAACAGCTTACTTACAATTTGTCAAGAAACCATGGTAGAATCAGTTTATAAATATTAATGTCTATTTTCTTGAACTATTCAGTTCAGTTAGACTGCTTACTCTCACAAACAGCCAGCATTCATATCGATTAAACGACATTGTGATTAGAAATCACGACAAAGTCAATTTTCCAAAAGTCAGATTTGCACAACAGTATTACTTAGTTTCACACATCTTACCGAACTTATGTCCCTCAGTAAAATCTGCAAAACATGTCATGCTATGTTAAGACGTGTAGAAAGAAAGCCAAATTTCACTTTAACCAACAAAACTCTCATGAAAATCACCTAAACAGGATATTAATGATAATGTCCGCTCTCTACACCTATAGCTACATGATGGCTCTGCAAATCACAATTAAGTGCCTGGCAGAGGGTTCATCGCACCTTCAAGCTATTTCTCTACCGCTTATCTCCCTAACGGCATGCGGGAAAAACGATCACTTAGATCTTTCTGTGCGAGCTCTGATTTCTCTTTTTTTTTTTTAAATCATGATGATCATTTCTCCCTATATAGGAGGGTGCAATCGGGCGCAGTCGGAAGAGACAGTGACTGAAATTTCACGGGAAGTTCCTACCGCAACGAAAACCGTCTTTGTTTGCCACCTGAATCGCCGTATAGTGTATGTAGCACACTATCTTCTGTCACGCGATAATATGAAACGAGCTATCCTACTTTTAACTTTTTCTATGTTCTCCGTCAGTCCCATCTGATGCGGATCTCACACCGCACAGCAACATCCCACAAGAAGACGGACATGCATGTTGTAAGCGTTCTCTTCAGTAGACCTCTTGCATTTCCCAAGTATTCTGACAATAAATCGCAGTCTTTGGTTTGCTTTCCCCACAATGTTATCAATGCGGTGTGAAACGCACTGCTCAAGTCCGCAGAACAGAACAGGTAGTTGGAATTGTGGAAAGGGGCCAAAAGGGGGCTGTCAGTTACACTCAAACACATAATTTTATTTAGTTGTCCAAACAATACAGCAAAAGTTTTTGAACTTAGTTATCGGCTGAATAGGCCACACTATCTTGCGCCTTAAGGGCACAACCACTTAAATTTAAAAATGGCTGAAAGTCATTAACTTAAAATTCAGATACAAAACAGAATATTTAGAAGGCAGAAGGTCTCACGTAAGTAAGTTCTATAACTTGGCTGAAGGCCCAAAAATGTTACACTTGAAAGGCAAACAAGTTTAGTTTAAAGACGGCTGAAGGCCCATGATTTAAGACTGCAGGTAAAATTAATTTAAAAAAAAACGCAGAAGGCCTTATCTTCAATTAGGCTGAAGGCCCCATACAATCTGATACTTGAAAGACAAGAACTTTAAATTAAAAACGGCTGAAGGCCGATTACTTAAAACAACTAAATAATTTTTAGTAGGCAAAAGGTCCAAGGCTTTATCTTTAAACAATATTTTACACAAGCTGAAGGCCCAAACAATCTAAGATTTAACAAGAAAGGAATTTAAATTTTAAAGCGGCTGAAGGCCCATTATTCAAAACCCAACTAAAAGTATACAAATTCAAACCATCGGCTATAAGCCATTAAAATTCACAATCAAACACCAATAAGAAAAGGCAGTACAGCCAGTGGCGCTCAGAAGTTTCCAGGCGTCGGTCTGCACTTGAAATATTAACTTTCGCTTAGGGGAGACAGGTAGTCGGCCCAAGTATATCCGATCCGCCGGCAACCCAACCAAGAGACAGTCAACGGACCCACCGACAAGACGACTTGCTTTCCACCCCACCAGTACACAAGGAACTCCAAAGCCAAAACGTAATAGGCGTAGCCGCCCACAACCAAGTATGCATAAGCTGTTAAAACTACACACACGTGTTGGACAGCGACAACGCGGTGAGGAAAGGACACTTCTTGAATTTGACGTCAGCGGTCATGGCATGTAACCGGAACGCTAACGGCCACAAGGCAGAAAGTTCCGCTGGTGCACTTGGACTTCAATAACCAAAATACAGTTAAACTCCACCGGATGGTGGCCAAACTTTCGCCAACTCCAACACTCGCTGTTGCTCACGGGAATACCCCCCAACAGCTAACCATGAAAACCAACGTCACAATGTGAACAGACTGGCTTCGGTAATTAAATCACCACTCAACCTTGATGTCCTCGGTCGGTGAGCCACGAACCTCTTAGCAATCGGAATAGCTCCCACGCTCTCCGACACTCGTAGAGACCGCCAGTGGGCCCGGCCCACTACGCCGCGCGGTGATTTCCTGGCTGATCCAGACCAACCGATCGACTTCCCACATCAGCACCGAGACAGCACTAAAATAATAGCAGTCGACATCACAAGCTACACAAAGTTTCACGAACATTTGCACGAAGGACTCGACGATACTAATGGCAGCGACTGTGCAATAACAAGGACGAATCACGAGTCGGCACATGCAGGCAACCCATAGGCGATCGCCGGCCAACATACATGTCGTCCGACAAGACGACCGACCGACGACCAGCCAAGGTGGTCCGCACTCAAGTGATATGTATCGGCAACCGTCGGGCGAGTCGTGGCTGTCCGGACCTCACAGAGGCCGCGCCCCGACTGAACTCCTGCAGTGTCCTAAGTCAAACACTGCCAGGTCCGAACTGCACTGCTAGCGCCTCCCAACTCACTTGCAGATCCGAACTAACTACGAACACACAACAACCGTGAACTTACAACAGTCAGCAAAGATAATACGCAAGGGCTTATATCGATAAGCGCAGCTGCTGCCGCTCACGAGCAGGCAAGGCGGCAACTCAGTGACACCAGTAATTGAGATTAAGATATCGAGGTGGTAGTACAGTAAAAGAGGATGTCGAATGAGAGAACACGAGCCACGCACGGCTCACGGTGGTTCCAGTTTAAGTATACATAATCGTAGCCCCTAAGTATTTAGCTGAATTTACAGTCTTTGCATTTGTGATTTATCGTGTAATCAAAATCTGAAAATCACAGCACTCCATCTTTCAGTAACGTCTGTGTCCTCCCCTCATTATCATCCAGCTGAGCTAGCTCTACATTCCTAATACAGATATCTTGTCTAAATAATTTTGTAATTGGCTTTGGGCATCTTATGACTTTAGAAGACAGTAAATGATAGCGCCCTCTGCAAACAATCTAAGAGCGCTGCTCAGATTGTCTCCTATGTCGTTAATGTACATCAGGAACAGCAGCGTCAATATAACATTTCCCTGGGGAACGCCATATATTATTTCTGTTTTACTCGATGACTTTCCGTTAATTACTATGAGATATGATTTTACTGACAGACTCTCACGAATCCATTCGCACAACTAAGGCGATACTCCAGAGGCACGCAATTTGATTAGAAGTCGCTTATGAGGAAAGGTGTGAAAATTCTTCTGGAAATCTAAAAATATGGAGTCAATTTGACATCCCCCGTCGATAGCGCTCATTACTTCGTGAGATTAAAGAACTAGTTATGTTTCACAAGAGAGATATTTTCTGAATCCGTGAGATTTGTCAATAAATTGTTTTCTTCGAGGTACTTTATAATGTTTGAACACAGTGTATGTTCCAAGATCCTATTGTAAATCGACCTTAATGATTTTGGTGTGTAATTCAGCGATTTACTCTTACTACCCTATATTGTTTGGATTCCTCTGCTCCTCAATAAATGCGTTTTCCGGCAGGTAACCAAATATTTTCAAGAGCTATTCGAGGCACGTCCTTCATCTCCGAGAACTAGATCGCGACTCCACCACTATTTCAAATCGTGCAGTCAGTCTGATGTTTCCAGAATTCGGGACATCGCTTTTTTCTAGTTGTGTGAAACAAGCTATGATGAAAGAACATTGTAACTGTTCAATTCGCCCCTCTTAAGTCTTTAATGAATTTATATATTTGCCAAAACATTGTCTAAAAATTCCGGACGAACTAAAAATATCTTTACGTGTCTGAAAGCCAGATGTAGGATATTCTTTTTTACGTAAATACCAACTTTTTTATGCCATGCGTTTATATAGCTTACGTGGTCCACTACACGACTGCTCATTTTCAAGATTCATTCTCACGAACTCATTTGATTCACACCACACACACACATACTGACAGCATGAACACTGTATATTGTCAGCCAAATACAAATATAAGCGAAAAACAATGTTCTGAAATTTTTTATAGAATAATCTTCGTTTTTTGTTAAAGCTCTGTTTCTGCCGGTTAGCGGTAAGGTGTTAACCTATATTTTTTCTATGATATGTATACAGTGTCATACCAATGTATCATAGAGCTGTTCGTAGGACAGTAAGAATTTAGAGTTTTAAATAAATTTCTATACTTTAGCAACTATTAAAGCCACAAAATTGACGCTGAAACTGAACTACTTTTACTATTTGACTACGTTATATAAAGTTTTGTTACAGTCAGTAAATCATTTAACGATTCGATATGTGCACAGACTGCAGCATACTGACGTATGCATAGCATGGGAACAAGTATCTCACGCACATGTGCAAACAGTATCTACACAGGCAGTCACTTCCGCACCTTAAATGCGTTAGTATACATTTCTAAGGCACAATATGTTTTCGATGTTTTCTATCGGCTAGTAATAGATAATTGTCTATATTCGTGTTTCTCAACCTGTTTTTTCCTTTACGGCAGACGAAGGTACGTTTCAAACTTTCGCTACACCCCTACATGTGATTTTTTCCTAGACGCAAAACAACAAGCGCATAAAGTATGTACAACACATTTCTTCATTACGGAACAACTATGAGATACAAATTTTACACATTTATTAGTCCAAGAAACGATTTTTCAATATATTTATATGTTTTAGATCAGTACCATCAAACATATTTGCTCTTAGAGCCA
Source organism: Schistocerca nitens (assembly GCF_023898315.1). Taxonomy (NCBI): domain Eukaryota; kingdom Metazoa; phylum Arthropoda; class Insecta; order Orthoptera; family Acrididae; genus Schistocerca; species Schistocerca nitens. Next base: position 360,727,966 of record NC_064621.1, read on the forward strand.
CTACTGGCGTGGTGGGGCGGCACTTCGGACCGCACATGTACCATTCTTATTATTAATTGAAAAGCTACATAATTTAATATGTTGCGAAATGCTCAATGACTACCTGTAGTATGGGCGTAATTAGTTGGCTGCAGCGCCCCTAGTGCTGATTCTTACAAGTCGGCAACACTGGAAACACCGTGTCGACTGTCGTCTGTTTCAGATTGCTGCCACCCTCAGCGACCACATATTTGTAACAGTGCAATTGCCCGACGAAGTAGTGTTGTATTGTCTGTGAGGGGGCGTGATTAAGTGACTAATAACAGAAACTGTACTAATATTTAAATGAATTATGGAATATGAGACACGATCACATATATTTACTAAATGTTGAATGTCATTTTTGTCGTACTCATTGCATTGTATTACAACAGACTCGATTTATTTTCACGTTCCCCGCTGCAGATATGTACCGCATTCCTTGTCACAACCTGTGCTAGCTACAGCAGCTGATCGATACGAGCCGCTCACGCCCATGAGTTATCAGAACCGTAAGACAAACAATAAAACATTCCTCCTCTCACATCACTTAGCCCGGCCGTGGCCCCACTGCCCCTGCGGCGAGCGGCTAACTATACCTCGCTCACGGCCGAATTCTCTAACGTTAATTACAGTTAAGCACTTCTTAAAGTATTACTGTCTCTGGAAGTATTTTTGTTTGTTACTGGGCGGGAAAACTACACTCTTAAAGAAGCACTTAACGTTCGTTTACGTTTTTGTATTTGCCGTTAGGTGCTAGACGCGTATTATTATAAAAAAGCGTCTGCAGTTTGACGACCACTGTCCTATGCACTTTACCTGCGGACGACTGGAACACGTTAAACATCTCTCGACACACCTAACACGTATTCGCGACACGCCAATGTGTCTCTACACAGCGGTTGAGAAATGCTGGTATGTACCACGGAATTGCCACTGTGATCACGTGACAGTCACCAAAGCTGCCAATCCTCTTCTACCTGATGTGGTATGTACCACGGAATTGCCACTGTGATCACGTGACAGTCACCAAAGCTGCCAATCCTCTTCTACCTGATGTGTCACTGTTTGTTTATGTTGACATCATTATCGAGGCAGTCCACCACAGGTGCTCTAGAGCATCCAACAAGTGCAGCCGATTGTGACATATGAACGTAGGCAGCCTGAGCAAATAGGACTTGTACTCGTGGTAAACAACGGCAAAACGCTCTGTTTACCTATCACTGTCTAACGCTCTCTACGTATTGGCTGACAAGTCGTTCGCTATGTGGTACGAAGTTACGTCACAAACCTCACGTCCTTAAAATGACTGAATATTAGGATGTCCCAAGACTGTTCAAGTCATACCTGTTGTGTACGACTTCGTACACAATGGTAAGGAGAGGTGGGCTACAGAGCGGTGTGGCAAACTGTCGTAGGGAAGCTGGTCAGGAGTGGAAATGATTGCCAACAAGTTGACACAATAAACAGAAGATTTATTTAACTTGTATTTCTCCAAACGTGCAAAGACTCATTACAAATAATGCAACAAGAAATATAGTCCTGTTCTCAATGTCAACAAGGAAGAGTCCTTCTGTACTGAAGCATGTACAATGTCAGTGCCGCGACTAGCGGCGTTTGCGTAGCCTTCTGTAGCGAATTGGCTCCAAGTGCACTCGTGGTACGGAGCCTCTGCAGGTGTGGCTCAGTGGGCGTGCTCCATTGGGTCTGGTGGATTCTGCATGGCCGCTATCGGAGTTTCACGAAAAACTTGCAATTCGTTTGACAACTTGATACATCGGTTGGGATACTATAATACCTTTAATGCAGAAAGTGCAGTAGGAAAGAATCCTGTATTAAGTTATCAGTCTTTACATGGATGAGAACTAATAGCATGTGGTATCCCACAAGGTTCCATCTTAGAGCCCTGCTTTCTTGCGATCCATATTAATCACCTGCCTTCAGTATCATGACTAGATGCTAAATTCGTTTTGTATGCAGATCGTACATCCGTTGAGATAAATAAGAAATCAAATTCAGTTTTCCAACCTGGATTTGTTTCTTCCATTTGCTACTTGATCTTCCAGCAGTATGTCCTGCTCACTGCTTTAATTTGATTCAAAGGGATCTTAAACCCCCTTTTAATTCGTCACATTTAGTTCTACAACTACGACTATAATTTAGTATTCATCTTGTTTCCATTTTTTGTGTTAAAACCCAGGACTGCTAATCACATTTAAGAATTTCAGCTTTTTCTCTTTGAGCCCAATGTTTTATGTTCATTATTCGTCTGTTTCCCACTTCTGCCTGCTACTGATTAATAATATCTGATTTGGCTATTCCAGTAAGATAATGTTTAACTTTATCATTGGTTCTTCACTGTCTACTTCGTGAGTTTTGGTGATTTGAAATTAATATACAGAGTATCCCAGGAGGAATCGACACTATCCAGTGATATGACAGGAGTGATGATCTGAATCAAGAAACTTCATATGGACTTCTGCCCTATTATGAATAGTTTCCAAGACAGAATACATGTGATGTACGTTGTTATTTATTTTCTGTGTTATTCATTATATTGCTATATTTACACATGTACAACAGGTAGTAAACAATAGAACATGCTTTTTACAAACTATCAATTGCAAAATACATTTGCACCTCTGAGTATTGTTGTACACACGAAATTACAGGTGTTGTATATTCCACAATATATGTTCGAATATCCCAGAGCTAACGTCAATAAATCTATGCACTCATGGGACAACACGTTGTGTTGCTTGTTTGAGTGCACCTGACGCTCCCTAATGAGGGCAACAGCGCCCATGATGCGATCAAGCAGTTCATCACGCGTATCCAACCTTCGTTTGTACACCTCAGCCTACATCCAAACCAATAATAAAAACTCTAATGGCGTAGTCTGGCGAGCTTGGTGGCCATTTAATTGTAAAATTATGATCAATCCAGCGGTCAGGATTGAAATGTTCCGGCACCTATCTGTTACAATGTTGAAGGTCTCCATCGTGCTGTAAGTACATTGAAGTCCGCGTGACCAAGGGAACGTCCGCAGGGTGTACAACAAATTAATTTTTTTAGAAAGTGCAAGTGATTCTGCCCCGTCATTCGCTTGTATAAAATCACTGGACCTACCAAGATGTTACCGATCATGCCGCATCAAACATAAATCTAAAAATGAACGTAGAATTTGTTTCCAATCTAGCGTTGATTCCAACTGTCGTAGCTTCCTCAGTGTATAGTATTAAGGGAAGCATATGATGGCTGAGTTTTAAACAGTGACGAAATTCAAGTCGTGTGGTAGTGTCGCCAATGTGAGGATTTAAATATTTTCAACATTTCGCGGCCCTGTCAGCAACCGTACAAATATTAATTTTAATTTAAAAGATCATCAGCCTCAGTTCCACAGATTACCTAGATTTACCTAGGTTTCAGTCGGGATAACCCAACCTTCTTCAGAATAAAAGTAACTACCGTTTGTCCATAGTGGACATCGTCAAGCCAAAACTACAAATCCATAATTATCGTCAACCCCACTTCGCGACCGCGATGCGGCAGCCACGAGTCCTGTACAAACCGTAGTTACTTTTATTCTGAAGAAGGTTGGGTTATCCCGACTGAAACCTAGGTAAATCTAGGTAATCTGTGCAACTGAGGCTGTTGATTTTTAAATTTAAAATTAATGTGAGAACTGTTCACACGTTTATGTGAAATGGGTACAGGTTTACCGCATGTAATGTTCCCCATACACGTGTTTGTGGAACTTCTATATGTGCAGAAAGTAGCCGTTTGCTGGTAGGAGGACTACGCCCCATGATTTCGATAATATGTTGATGTCCTGCACAGGTTCTTGAACTACGCTTTCAGAAGAAAAATGAGAACTTGAAAGAATGTTTGTTCCATGTAATTTGCTGAAGAGTCTGGAAAGCACTCTACGACCAGGAATTCGACGTACCAGAAAGTGCCAGTGGTGCAGCAGGATGAGCACTATTATCGGAGAAGCAATAAATATACACCATAACTGCACATTGTTAGTTAGTGCAGATGAGTGACATTTTAGCCATTGCGTGTACAATCACAGTTAACCGACGCTTCTCTCCGATACACTCTCAGTCCCTCACACTACTTCACTCACAACACACCACTGACAATTGCGCGTTCAAAGGGCTAGTTTAATGGCAGGAAGACTTCCCGAGCAAAGAGGTTGAAAGTAACGAGGTAGGTTGGGCTAGAATAAAACGTGAGGTTGGGTTGGTAAGATACGTACGTGTCTTAATGTGTTCTGTCTGGGATTCCATTCGGAATAACCCATATGTTAGTATCAAGTTTCTTGCTTCAAATAAGCGTTCCTAACATATCCCTGAATATTGACCATTCCTTCTGGGACATCCTTTACAAACAAGCTGTCTTATTCGCTTCGTTGAGTTCCTCTGCAACCTTCTGTAGTACGTCTACATTATTTGCGAACGTCAGTTGCACATTCACGTGATTTTGTTTCTTTCCTACTATGGAGATTCATTTGCCCGTCCCTAATATCATAAATAAGTGTTCCAAGGTTGACGTACAGTTTGGTTCACCTTGCCTGATTACTCTTTCAATCTCATATGTTTTGCTTAGTCGTTCAATATTAATTTAGAGTATGCTACTGCACGAAACATGGCCATACGAGGGTAATCAAAGTTTCAATTACCACCACAAAAAACATAATTACGTAATTAATTTTTCGTTTTTCAGGTATTTGTCAGCATTCCACATGCACTCTGAGGTCTGCGGGCACGCCGTTACAGGGGCTGTAGCAAAATGATGCGACCCACTGATAAAACAGATGAACGTGAGTTAATTTGTTTTCTGCATTTGAAGGGAAACAACACTGAAACAGTCCCTGCCGAGTTGGGAAAGTGTACGGCAACTGTGCACCATCACACAAGGTGTTATCCAAAAATACGGTGAGTGAATTTGTTTAGCAGTAACTGTTGACGCTACAACCATTTGATGTAATTTGTCCGATAGCCTGATTCGTTGAGAAAGGCAGCGTGAGGGGTTCACAGTCACGCAAAATTTTTTAAAGGACGTCTTATTCGTTATTGACTCTAGAACTTATTTATTTCGCTATTGCAAAATCTTTTGGAATACCACTTGAAAATGGCCCAGAGGCCGAAATTGCAATAGTGAAATAAATAACTTTCACAGTTAAAGTCGAATATGATGTACTTTAAAACATACTGACTTATCAGTCAGAGTCCATAGACGCTAGAGTGAGCCTGTGTTTACCGTGCCTGTCGCGTATCATGAATTTCGAAAAATGGGTGGACATTAACTTCTGTTCCAAGTTGCATAAAAGTGCCAAAGAAACTCATGCAAAGTTGAACCCGATGTACGGCGATAATGCTGTAATTTTGAAGACTGTTTGCAAGTGGTATTAGCGATTTAAAAGTGGAAACGAATCGGTAGAAATCGAGGAACTTTCGGGTCGTCCATTAACTTCAAAAAACAGAAGAAGACATGCAAGAAGTGGCAAAAATTGTTCGTTCAAACAGGCGAATAATTATCGAGAGGTTATCGAAGAACTTAGCATCATGTACGGGTCCGTGCAATGCATTTTAACCGGTAATTTAGATATGAGACGGGAGAGTGCAAAATTTGTTCCCAAACTCTTGAATGATGAACAGAAGAAAAATATTTGGTCAGTTTGGACGGATTTAAAGGATAGTCTTCATTCAAGACCGGACTTCATGTCCAAAACCATTATTTGTGATGAAAGTTTGATCTATTGGTATGACCCTGAGACGAATATTCCGAGTTCCCAATAGAGAACCAGTTAATTTCCACATTCTAAAAAGGTTGAAAGGTCTCTGTTGGATCCCTTTCATGTTAATTTCTTAAATCTGTTGTCATTTACGGCATAAATTCCTCTTCTAAATTTACTGTGGCGTTTCTGACTATCTGGGAGGAGACTGAGTAGTGGAACGTGTTACTTTTACACACAAACAAGAACGATCTGTCACACTACTACACTTTAAAACACAGTTTATATGTAATTCATGTCACACAGTCTCATAGGGAACCTACATCCACTTTCTTTTATATACTGTATATGATAAGATACTGTCATCCCCCTTCCCTTCTGTGTGAGAGGATGAATGAGCAAATGTATTTCTAGTTGCATGCTTGAGGGTAGCAGACAAGCCTGTCTGCTAGAGAACAGTAGGACCAACGTCGGAACAGGTAGCTACGCTTTCTAAAAGCAGAGAGGTTTCTATTTTAGTATGGTCCTGTCCGTCCCTTGTCATGTTGGTATAGGAAGCTGCCTCTCTGGCCACTTCCGTTCGTATTTGTGAGCCACGCTCAGGAAGAGGACGTGGAAACGTTTAAGATACTTCTCCAAGAGTTGGATTACAATACAGGAGAATGCCCGCCTAATCAGGCACAAAGTTATTACGGGGCACAGCAGCGCGATCGCAGACGTGGCCGTAGCACTAATCAACGGCGTGACTGGTCGTCGCGACGCGAACGGAACAATAATCAGGACCGGCCGTATAGAAAATGGGGTAACAGTCGCGAACACAGGTGGAACAACGGAAATGATCGAGGACGTGGACAGTATCGTGAACGCAACAGGTACGGCAACCAGAATCGATACTACGGTGAACACGGTGGGAATAGGACTGTAGGCGGAGCACCACGTGATGTTGAAATACGGCCGGCAAACCCTAGACATAATCCAGCAAATGGAAATGAACAAAATCGGCAATGACAAACGATCAGCGCAGAAGGCGCCCAATCGGAACAAATGAGCGACGTGGCAAATGAGTACGTAGGGTTTATAGAGAGGAGAATGAATTGATTAGTTTACATTTGTGACACATGCATTTTGAATAATATGTTGGTAAAAAAAATAATGATAAAGATGTTTCTATGTGATTGATTGAAGTGATGTTTTTAGTTATTTTTCTTGTGCAATTAGGATTTATGTTGGTTCAAATGTGAAGATAAAAGGTTTCTTTGTGAACGAGTGAAATGCTGTTTATGGTTTTTTTATGTAAATTGAAAAGAGTCGCTCCTGAGAGAAGCAACATCTGTGTTGAATTAATGCAAAACTCAGGGGAATATCCGATCTGTGGGTATTATGGGTCTGGCAAACCCAGGTCCCCAACTGTTACTAGCCTTGTTTCCGATTTTCTGCTTTCAGTGCTACTATCTATCTATTACTATTCTATATCTGGCAGTATAAATGAGAATCTCTCACTATAGTATGCGTGCTGTATGAATATTTTAAGATAGGAGAACTCTGAGAAAGGAATGAGTAAGTTTGGAATCTTGAAAACAGGATGCGATAATACGATTGTTTAACCAATGGCTTCCCAATGTACACTAATGTGTTAATATTGATGATATATCTTTTTTTGTTCTTTACAGCTGAGTAGGTAAAGTGCTGTCTGTGGATTTCGTCAGTATATTGACTCCCTTCAAGGTGAAAGAAGAATTGTGGTTTGTGTAATTTACGTGGCCCTGAAATAGTATTATGGCAGTCAAATGACGAGCAGTTTTCCAGCAAATGGAGAATGGAACGGAAATATGGATCCTTTTTGTAGTCTTGACTGATGTTGAGCCAGAGCCTGAAAAATTATTCTGCTTTAATACTTGTCCTAGAAAAGCGACGTGTATGTGTTTTGCTGATGCTGTGAGCATTACAGCTTACTGTTTTCGCTGGTGCGGGATGCACTGCAGCCTATATGATTTGTACTGGGGACATTTCCCTCTTGAAGGTAGAGGAAGATTAAATAATTTTGATTATGGGACCGAAGGAAAGCTTGGTTTAATGTAATAAGGATGAAGCAAAACATTTGTCATTTAAACTACAGGAGGATTCGGATCGTTTGTGTCTGTTGTAAGTTCAATATGTTAAGATGAAACTGTTTTACAGAATAGAGGAGACCACAATTTTGCCATTCATGAGAAATGAATCCAGAATAACCACCACAGGCGAAATAACTGATTTGGAAGCGAAAGGTAACTTAAAGAAGGAACGAAATGGGTAAGAAAATGTAGTATAACCTGTATAATGAAAATATTTTTACCCTTCTCAGAGTCATCTGTGAGATTAATTCTTGTGATAACGTAATTTTAGATGAAATTTTCTTACTGTTTAATGTGTGAATATATGAGTATGATAAATGTATAATTGCGAGTCTCTTATCAGATGTGTCAACTGGTATAAATGTTTTGGCGTGTAAATAACCATTGTTCTTTTTACTGTGTATGTTTAAGGAAAGTTTCTCCATATTTATCATCTGACAAGACATATGCCACGAGCGTCAGGAAGAGGATGAATTAGAGCAATGTTGTAGTGGTATAAACACTGTGTTGAAGTAGCATTGAAGTAGCTTGTTGGATTAACTAGTAGTGGATTGAAGTAAAATTTTGAGTAATGCATGTTTATGGGTAGTTAGTTTGTAGAATAGACAACAGGTGTGCATGTGTGTGTGTAAATAACATGTGAACCCTATGCTGTCCTGACCTATGCTTGCACAAGGCATAATCCTATTCATTTTAGTGAATTAATAAGTAGCATTTGATTTATTAAAACGGAAGTGAACCACATTAGTGATGTGGATTTAGATATTATATTGTCAGTTCATTTAATTTTTATTTTTGTACTGTCAAGTCATTTCACTTTTATTTTTTTGTATTGTCAAGTCATTTAACTTTTATTTTTATATTGTCGATTCATCCAACTTTTTTTATTTAAAAAAATTAAGTCTCACTTTTGTTCTTAAAAATTGTGAAAGACAATACTAAGTGGTATTATGTATGACATTTTGTAATCACATAACTATGATGAACAATTTCTGTGAATGCAATTGAGAACGTGAAAGCGAACCGGCTAAACTCTTACGAGACAGTGGGAGCAGCGAGGAGGAGGGCTAGTTGTAAACTGGCGGGTTTCCCAGCAGGACACACTGTCAACCGGGCCACTTCGGGAGCGCGGTCGACCACAAAAGAAGGGTACGCGGCAAACACTTTCCCTTGCACCTGGAGCTAATGGCCGGCTGCACCAGTGCGACCCTTCGTGGAGGCGATGACCAGAGATGGCCGAGCGGTCCACCGCGCGGAAATCCATCTGCTGGCAACGCACCACACGCACGCGACCGTGACGAGACGGCCGCGGTGAAACGACAGAAGACAGGGGATAAAGGGGTGTGGAGCCTTTTGACAGGTACTGTCCAGAGAAACTTGCAGACGTCAACGACGACTATCAACATTCCCTGGCGGAGGCCCAGTGTCAAGCGACAGTAAATCATACTTCGATGTTCTCTGGTTGCTAAGGGTGGCACAAAGAAGAGCCACTAAGTGTCATCCTTGCCCAGGAATATCAAACCGGCGAGCCAATTGAGGATAACTCAAGAATTTAACAACACAAGGGGCGTGGAGCCTTTTGTTGAAATTATTGTGTTTTAGCAAGTAGCTGGTGACCTTTTGCCTTTTCTTTACATTTTCGGTTTAAGTAGGGTGTGAGAAGCCTGCTTGGGAATGTCCTAGCATGGCCAGAAAATTCCCTGCACAGTCTTTTCCCGGAGCGTTGGGGTTATGAAAGGTCTCTGTTGGATTCCTTTCATGTTAATTTCTTAAATCTGTTGTCATTTACGGCATAAATTCCTCTTCTAAATTTACTGTGGCGTTTCTGACTATCTGGGAGGAGACTGAGTAGTGGAACGTATTACTTTTACACATAAACAAGAACGATCTGTCACACTACTACACTTTAAAACACAGTTTATATGTAATTCATGTCACATAGTATCATACGGAACCTACATCCGCTTTCTTTTATATACTGTATATGATAAGATACTGTCATCCCCCTTCCCTTCTGTGTGAGAGGATGAATGAGCAAATGTATTTCTAGTTGCAAGCTTGAGGGTAGCAGACAAGCCTGTCTGCTAGAGAACAGTAGGACCAACGTCGGAACAGGTAGCTACGCTTTCTAAAAGCAGAGAGGTTTCTATTCTTAGTATGGTCCTGTCTGTCCCTTGTCATGTTGGTATAGGAAGCTGCCTCTCTGGCCACTTCCGTTTGTATTTGTGAGCCACCCTTAGGAAGGGACCACGGCAGTCTGTCCGCGGCGAGGGTCTGAAGTGGTAAGATCTCCAGCTAAGCGCGTGTCTGCTAAGTCCGCAGGACAATGGATTTCTTAAGTTCAGCCTAACTGATAATTTAATCTCCTTTATTTCAGGTTTAGCTCTAAAATATCTAATGTTATCTTAAATTGCAACGCAGTGTAATTTGCGTGTGAAGTTCAGAATATCTTCCGGTAGTTGCTTTGTCACTACTTTGTGAGTAAAGTGGAACCACGTGTTGATCAGTAACTCTAACTAAGATCATCAATCTTAAATGCGAATGCTTGTGTGATTATAACGTCTCGTCTTGACAATATTTTTCAATGTAGCAACTTTTCTTTATGTTCAACCCACGTGGGGTATACTTTGTGTGACCAGTACCACGTGCTTATACAATTGTTTGACCCATCAGGTTAATAGTAAGACGATAGTAACCAGTTTTGTAAATTGCTTTTCGATCTAATTTATTTTAATTATGAAAATTATTATGGAGTTACACTCTTTGTGTAAACCAAGTTGACCACGTGAAGCATGTGGTGTAATCATCAAAGTAGCCCTCAGCTATTCTTTCCGGGAAGATTTCACAGAGAGTTAGTATGAACTTAATATACCAGGGTGTGGTAATTACATGACGGACAGGATTGTGCTACGAACGTAACTTCTTAGGGTGAAAATTGAATCGGTTGGTTGTGGTTAATTTCCTCTTGCATATGTTTCATCGTTCTTCGTGTGTTATTTTAAGAATGCAGTGTTGTATGCAGTCTCCCAATCTTGGCTACATATTTGATGTGTTCCGTAAGATTACAATCTCACATTTTCACAATCCTAAATAAGGCACCAGTTTAGTTATGAATCAAGTTTAAGATGCTGAAATTTCAATAATCAATGTTAAAATAAATTTCCAAATATAAGCTGATTTATTTCTTTTTATTTAAATTCTCTTTTATATATATATATATATATATATATATATATATCACCAGTTGTCGTATGACTATTAAAAGATTATAATTAATGTTAGTCTGGTTGGGAATTTGGTAAGCTAGACGGGATACCTGGTGAAACAGTTGCGCAGTAATGCAAGGTTAACTTCTCCAGACAGCTCACAGCTTTTAACCCGCTTTTATTGTCTATCAGCACCGCTTTCATAACAAATTAAAGCAACAACGTTACAAGGTATACTCAAAATCGAATATCGATGTCATGCTCTTTGTTTCTTAGAGATTGAGGAAATTGTGCGATGAGAGTAAACGCCGAATTTTAAAAGCGTTTCCTGCAACGTTTGCTAAATAATCCACGAAGAAAGATGATGATGACGATATTTGGTTCGTTGGGCGCTGAACTGCGTGGTTATCAGCGCCCGTACAAATTCCTAATCTGTACTCCGTCCAATCTCGCCACTTACATGAATGATGATGATGAAATGATGAGGACAACACAAACACCCAGTCCTTGGGCGGAGAAAATCCCCAACCCAGCCGGGAATCCAACCCGGAACCCCGTGATCCAGAGGCATCAATGGTAGCCGCTACGAAGAAAGAGACCAGCAAAATGGGCCAATGACTCCCATCTTCCTCACAACAAAGCGCCGAGCTATAGCTCGCTTTTGATTCGCGAATTTTTACCGGAGGAAGTGTTCCTGTCTGTCGACATCGGCCTTACTCGCCAGATTCAGCACTGTGCGACTTCTGGATTTTCCAAAAGTTAAAACTGTACTCAAAGGAAAACGCTTAGACAACATTCGTGACACTGAAAGGGCCACGACAGAGCAGCTGAATGCCTTTCCAAAAGAAACCTTCCAGATACGCTTCCAGTCACTGGTTCAACGTTGGGATAAGTACATTGCTAGCAAAGGACAGTACCTCGAAGGAAATTACATCAAATTCCGTGAATGCTTTCTACTCGGTTGCTAATAAGATCATTCACCTTAGTTTTTGATCACACCTCGTACGATACAGTGGTTAGTGGCGCAGACGCTTTCACTGTAATCAAAAAATTGGTTCAAATGGCTCTGAGCACTATGGGACTTAACATCTGTGGTCATCAGTCCCCTAGAACTTAGAACTACTTAAACCTAACTAACCTAAGGACAGCACACAAAACCCAGCCATCACGAGGCAGAGAAAATCCCTGACCCCGCCGGGAATCGAACCCGGGAACCCGGGCGTGGGAAGCGAGAACGCTACCACACGACCACGAGATGCGGGCCATGTAATCAAATAAGTCTGAATGAATAATGAAATGCCAGGCTGTCTCTACATGAAAGGCTGCAGACTGCAAGAGAATTGGAGGTCATGGTGCTCGAAGAACGGCGCATCAGAATCCAGGCTACAGGGGCAAACACGAAAATCAGCGATGAGTCAATTTTCAACGTCTTGCAGAACATTCTCAATACAACAAGCGTCCGACTGCGCAGTCATTCAAAAAGCCGTCCGAACCGAGGCAGCACTGGAAATGATGCGGTTGTGTCGGACCAATCCAGATGACCTGTTTAGCCACTTTATCATCCTCGACGATTGCTCGGTGTATGACTGTTACACAGAGGCAAAGGAGTAAAGCTGTTGAAACTCGCAGATTCGCCACCGCTGAAAAAGGCGAAAAAGGCGAACATTCAGTCGTGGAAAAGTTAATTTTTTCGACTGGCGTGGCGTGCTGCTAACAGGTTATGCTAGTAAGGCGCAAACCAACACAGGAGCATACTATGCTATCTGCTGACTAGATTACTGTCAAAACAAAGCGTTCCGAGAACTTTCCAAGAAGGAGATTTTTCTTGCTGTGTCGTCCGAACAACATACAACCAGGGCAAAAGAATCACAGGCGCAAAGATGTGAGATGGTGCCTGTGCCATAGAGACTCGCCACTTGCGCGAGTTCCACCAGCGCCACGGGCGGCGCTGAGGATGAAGGTATCGACTTCGCCCCGGCCAATTGCCAGCCGAGTACAATCCGCCAATGACCGGACGACAAGGGACAGAAGTCTACTCGGAAGATATAAATGCAGCTCTCGCCACATAGTTATACAGGGTGGTCCATTGATCGTGACCGGGCCAAATATCTCACGAAATAATCATCAAACGAAATAACTACAAAGAACGAAACTTGTCTAGCTTGAAGGGGGAAACCAGATGGCGCTATGGTTGGCCCGCTAGATGGCGCTGTCATAGGTCAAACGGATATCAACTGCGTTTTTTTAAATAGGAACCCCCATTTTTTATTACATATTCGTGTAGTATGTAAAGAAATATGAATGTTTTAGTTGGACCACTATTTTCGCTTTGTAACAGACGGCGCTGTAATAGTCACAAACATATGGCTCACAATTTTTGACGAACAGTTGGTAACAGGTAGGTTTTTGTAAATTAAAATACAGAACGTAGGTACATTTGAAAATTTTATTTCGGTTGGTCCAATGTGTACCTTTGTCAACTTATCATTTCTGAGAACGCCTGTTGTTACAGCGTGATTACCTGTAAATACCACATTAATGCAATAAATGCTCAAAATGATGTCCGTCAACCTCAATGCATTTGGCAATACGTGTAACGACATTCCTCTCAACAGGGAGTAGTTTGCCTTCCGTAATGTTCGCACATGCATTGACAATGCGCTGACGCATGTTGTCAGGCGTTGTCGGTCGATCACGATAGCAAATATCCTTGAACTGTCCCCACAGAAAGAAATCCGGGGACGTCACATCCGGTGAACGTGCGGTGCTTCGACGACCAATCTACCTATCGTGAAATATGCTATTCAATACTGCTTCAACCGCATGCGAGCTATGTGCCGGACATCCATCATGCTGGAAGTACATCGCCATTATGTCATGCATTGAAACATCTTGTAGTAACATCGGTAGAACATGACGTAGGAAATCAGCATATATTGCACCATTTAGATTGTCATCGATAAAATGGGGGCCAATTACCCTTCCTCCCATAATGGCGCACCATACATTAACCCGCCGAGGTCGCTGATCTTCCACTTGTCGCAGCCATCGTGGATTTTCCGTTGCCCAATAGTGCATATTATGCCGGTTTACGTTACCGCTGTTGGCGAATGACGCTTCGTCGCTAAATAGAACGCGTGCAAAAAATCTGTCGTCGTCCAGTAATTTCTCTTGTGCCCAATGGCAGAACTGTACACGACGTTCAAAGTCGTCGCCATGCAATTCCTGGTGCATAGAAATATGGTACGGGTGCAATAGATGTTGATGTAGCATTCTCAACACCGACGTTTTTTAGATTCACGATTCTCGCGCAATTTGTCTGCTACTGATGTGCGGATTAGCCGCGACAGCAGCTAAAACACCTACTTGGGCATCAACATTTGTTGCAGGTCGTGGGTGACGTTTCACATGTGGCTGAACACTTCCTGTTTCCTTAAATAACGTAACTATCCGGCGAACGGTCCGTACACTTGGATGATGTCGTCCAGGATACCGAGCGTGGTAGCACACGCCCGTTGGGCATTTTGCTCACAATAGCCATACATCAACACGATAATGACCTTTTCCGCAATTGGTAAACGGTCCGTTTTAACACGGGTAATGTATCACGAAGCAAATACCGTCCGCACTGGCGGAATGTTACGTGACACCACAAACTTATACGTTTGTGACTATTACAGCGCCATGTAAGACAAAGCGAAAAAAGTGGTCCAACTAAAACATTCATATTTCTTTACGTACTACACGAATATGTAATAAAAAATGGGGATTCCTATTTTAAAAAAAAAAGCAGTTGATATCCGTTTGACCTATGGCAGTGCCATCTAGCGGGCCAACCGTAGCGCCATCTGGTTTCCCCCTTCAATCTAGACGAGTTTCGTTCTTTGTAGTTTTTTCGTTTGATGATTATTTCGTGAGATATTTGGCCCGGTCACGATCAATGGACCACCCTGTATATCATCGTCTGGGGCTGACTTAGACAGAGAACGTTGCTTAGTGAACTCTTAGAAGTGAACAGACAGCTGTTGTAAATTGCATTTGCGATATACTGTGAAGTTTACCTACGATTATTTGCACTTAGCCATTGAGGGCCTTTTTGTGTTATATGACATGCATTCAATATTAAACAGTTCACAAATATAAGTAAACACTTTAACTAATTTATGTGACTTTGTTACTAATTTGTTGGAGTCTTGTAGAATGTTCGTTCTCCTACCCTGTTACCCGACACTGGGGCATAATTGTGTAACAGTGGCAGCGAGAAACTGTCTTAGCGGTGTACTGCACTAGAAGCCGTTTCACGAACTCACAAATTCGGTCTCCACAGCAATAGCGACGAGGGTTTACAAAATTTCCATACAAAAACCCTCAGCTCACATGCCATGCTCCTTTGGACTACTAAATTTTGCCTCAATCCTCGCACTCTCCTGTATTTGCACACAATGGCTACTTCTTCTTTCCTCAAAGCAAAGTATCCGCTAAGTCATTAAGCCTTGCGAAAAATGCGCCGTACTGAAGGGTGAATATGTAGAGAAGGATCAATACAAGCACTAATTTTCATCGTCGTAGCTTGATTTTTTTTTTTCTAGGTGATAATTAATACGTTATGACTGCCCCTTGTATAGCATGCAGGTATGTTTCGTTGCCAAGACTACGACTAACGCTTTGTGAAACCATGAAATCAAAGAGCAGGAATGCATGTTTCACAACCGCGAGGAGCTGGAACCGGATAGCGGCGTCTCACATGCCGTCGCAGTCGTCGTGAGCTACAGGTTAGCAGGAGCCGACATTGTGTGCCGAGGTGCGGAGAAAGTCCCGGCGCGACGAGAATCACTGAATCTCTATTTCTCTCTCTGTCTCTGTCTCTATCCCTCTCTCTCTCTCTCTCTCTCTCTCTCTCTCTCTCTTTACGGGTCCTGCGCTAAGATGTCACTATCGCCATGCTGCAGGTTTCCACTGTCGTATATGTGGATATGTTGGTATGAGACAGACTGCGAGACAGCGCTAAATACACTAGGGCGTGCTGAAAAGTAGTGCCTGCTAATTTTTTTATGAGAAAACTCTTGGAGCTTTTTTGAATAAAACAAACGTTATTAACATTCTACATTTTTGTTCCGCATGAGAGCTCCGCACTATAGCATGTCAGATCGCGAGAAACAGAGTGCTGTAATCGAGTTTCGAATTCGAAGAGTTCGTCCACACATGGAGCGCCCTCTCCTTCGCCACGACAATGCCAGACCTCACACGAGCGCTGCGACATCTGCACCAATCCGACATCTTGGATTCCCTGTCATCGGTCATCTTCCAGTTCCAACTTGGTCCCCATCAGATTTTCATCCGTTTCGAAAACTTAAAGAACACCTCCATGGACTTCACTTTGATGTGATGAAGCTGTACATGCAGATGTTGTCGCTACATCAACAAAGGTAAATATTCTTCTGTGACGGCACTAACAAACTAGTCAGTCATTGGGAGAAATGTGTTCGTCACCAGGATGCACATTCCGAGAAATAGATGTGTAGGCATGAAGAATAAACATGTCGAATGTTGATAACGTTTGTTTTATTTAAAAAGCCTTAAGAGTTTTCACCAAAAAAGTTCGGAAGCATCACTTTACAGCACGCCCTCGTATATTCTGCAAAATTAGGCGAGGTTGAAGCTTCAATGCCCGCTTCGTAGTGCTGCTTTCGCCGCAAAAGTTGCAACTCTAGGTACTTCGGATAAATAGAGGTACTTCACCTAAAGTCATGACTGAAAGCCAGATTTATGAGAGAACGTAGTCTGGTAGAGACGACAGCTGAACTCGCAGACGGAGATAGAAAAGCGTACAACGAATCATCCTCCTCTGACATTACTCTTTTTATAGAAATAACCGATACCATGTATACTATCGATTTTGCATAGGTTAAAATTATCTCAGCTGTTTCACTAAAAACATTCATACAATTTTGAATACGATGTATTATATTTGAGGCTAAAATGTATAAAAAAGAAATTAATATGTAACAGTCGATATGTACCAATAGTTAAAATTACTCTTCTTTTAAGAATAAATGAAATTACAAAATTTCTGTCATTCTTAAAATTCAAATTATAAATTGTGCAATCAAACGCTAATTATTAAAGTTGTTTCTGGATTTATGATATACCAAAAAGATTCTTCTCCTGTCGAGAAAGTGTGTAAACTCTTTTGCTTTGTAAACTCTTTGGAAATTGTGAGTACCGCAGAATGTAAGTAGTGGTGGGCATGCCTCTGATGGAAACGCACGTGTTTTGCTAAACTTGTCAACAACAATGTAAGTTTTGATGTGACAGAAATGAAAATAGTAAAGTTGGTGTGATTTAGAAGAATGGGATAAAATAAAAAGGATATTCATAGCAACAGGCAAATCTTTGTCGGTTTCTCAAAGCAAGAAGAACCCGCAACGATAAATCAAAATTTTCAGCAACAAGAATGTACTCCTAGACACAAAAAGATTTTGAGCCAGCAACAATAACAACGATATAATCAAGATAAGTAAAAAATTTCTTCTTTTGTAATATTATTCCTCTCGAAGTTTTCAAAATTTGTGCAAAAATTGAGAACTTTAATGGGGATGTGTGGGAGGGTAAGATTACAAGCGTCACAAAAAATTCATACATCCAACATAAGACCACTGTCACGAAGTAACCGATGAATTTAATATTAATCTAAAACACACACGGTCTGGACATGAGGATTCGAACGTGCGCAAATTGTTGGTGCTTGAATGGTGCGTTCTTCCGCAACCAACGAGCCGACGTGTTCGGTGTTTCAAGAGGCACCAAGTCGAGGGTTTGTACCTCATACAGGGAAAGAGGAGAAACTTCGTCATAAGGCGAGCGAATGTAATGGGTGATGGTGATGGACGTTAATTGAAGAGGACTAGGACGAAAAAGAAGAGGACGGCAGCTGCGAAAGTCACTGCAGAACTGAATGTCGCACTCGAGGACCGTATCAGCACCAAAACAACAAGAAGGGAATTCCATGAGTAACGAATTCCAGGGCGAGTTCGAATTCCAAAACCACTCATCAGTGATGGAAACGCCGTTAACAGGAAAACGTGCTGACGCATCCATAGATTCTGTACTGTGGAGCAATGGAAGATTCTTACTTCGTCGGATGAGTCCTGTTTCCCACTGCTCCGGCAGTAAAACGTGGCTGGGGTTCGGTGATGATTTGAACACCCATATCGTGATGATAGTCCATGGGGAGACGAAGACCTATCGGTCTACAGGAGAGAGTACAAAACTCTTGTATGACCCACAGTGAGCTACTGTTCAAACAGTTCATGCATGTTATATCGGAAAAATGGAGGAGTGTGCCGTAGTAAAAATACTAGTTGTTTGGGTAACAGGCGGACCTGAATTCTGACAATTTAGTCTATAAATGCGGCTGCTGTTACAGCTTTCAAATCAAATGACGATGGGAGGGTATCAGGTAAATACTTAGAACAGCAGTATAAATGGTCACAGTCATAGCTGCCTCACGACATCAAATGTACATCAGTCCAGTAGGTAAACTCACCGAACAAAAATTAACTACGTATAGAGAGAAATCATTCCGCGCATCATTTAACACAGCGTAATTCCGTCCCTGCACTTGATAACCGCCTCTGTTCGGTTAGGACGTGAGTCCACAAGGCTGTGCAGGTTCGACTCATACAGGTTAATCCCCTCTCCGACTTTGACTGCACAATTCCTTCAAAGTTGGCACTATACCCACTGTCCCAAGGTGTGTCCCACATATTTTCTATGAAGTTAAAGTCATGTGATTTTGCAGGCCAATCGAGATGTAATATGGTGGAAGTGCTTTCACATGTTCTTCCAGTCGAATGAAGTTTTCTGTTGTCTTGAAAAAATAGGGGTGTCAATAGCACACTCATCACGCAGATGTTGACTGAATGGCCATATGTCATCATTCTGAATGTTTAAATAGACATGCTGGTTCATATCAATGGTTCAAATGGCTCTATGCCCTATGCGACTAAACATCTGAGGTCATCAGTCCCCTACTCTTAGAAATACACTACTGGCCATTAAAATTACTACACCAAGAAGAAATGCAGATGATAAACAGGTATTCATTGGACAAATATATTATACTAGAACTGACATGTGATTACATTTTCACGCAATTTGGGTGCATAGATCCTGAGAAATCATTACCCAGAACAACCACCTCTGGCCGTAATAACGGCCTTGATACGCCTAGGCATTGAGTCAAACAGAGCTTGGATGGCGTGTACAGGTACAGCTGCCCATGCAGCTCCAACACGATACCACAGTTCATCAAGAGTAGTGACTGGCGTATTGTGACGAGCCAGTTGTTAGGCCACCATTGACCAGACGTTCTCAATTGGGGAGAGATCTGGAGAATGTGCTGGCCAGGGCAGCAGTCGAACATTTCCTGTATCCAGAAAGGCCCGTACAGGACCTGCAATATGCGGTCGTGCATTACCCTGCTGAAATGTGGGATTTCGCAGGGATCGAATGAAGGGTAGAGCCACGGGTCGTAAAACATCTGAAATGTGACGTCCACTTTTCAAAGTGCCGTCAGTGCCAACAAGAGGTGACCGAGACGTGTAACCAATCGCACCCCATACCATCACGCCGGGTGATACGCCAGTATGGCGATGACGAATACACGCTTCCAATGTGCGTTCGCCGCGATGTCACCAAACACGGATGCGACCATCGTGATGCTGTAAACAGAACCTGGATTCATCCGAAAAAATGACGTTTTTCCATTCGTGCACCCAGGTTCATCGTTTAGTACACCATCGCAGGCGCTCCTGTCTGTGATGCAGCGTCAAGGGTAACCGCAGCCACGGTCTCCGAGCTGATAGTCCATGCTGCTGCAAACGTCGTCGAACTGTTCGTGCAGATGCTTGTTGTCTTGCAAACGTCCCCATCTCTTGACTCAGCGATCGAGACGTGGCTCCACGATCCGTTACAGCCATGCGGATAAGAAGCCTGTCATCTCGACTCATGTGATAAGAGGCCGTTGGGATCCAGCGCGGCGTTCCGCATTACCCTCCTGAACCCACCGATTCCATATTCTGCTAACAGTCATTGGATCTCGACCATCGCGAGCAGCAATGTCGCGATACGATAAACCGCAATGGCGATAGGCTACAATCCGACCTTTATCAAAGTTGGAAACGTGATGGTACGCTTTTCTCCTCCTTACACGAGGCATCACAATAACGTTTCACCAGGCAACGCCGGTCAACTGCTGTTTGTGTATGAGAAATCGGTTGGAAACTTTCCTCATGTCAGCACGTTGTATGTGTCGCCACCGGCGCCAACCTTGTGTGAATGCTCTGAAACGCTAATCATTTTCATATGACAGCGTCTTCTTCCTGTCGGTTAAATTTCGCGTCTGTAGCACGTCATCTTCGTGGTGTAGCAATTGTAATGGCCAGTAATGTATAACAGCAGTATAAACGGACACAGTCATATTTGCCTCACGGCATCAGATGTACTTCAGTACACTAGGTAAACTCACCAAACAATAAATTAACTACCCACAGAGAGAAAACATTACGCGCATCATTTAACGCAGCGTAACTCCGTCTCTGCATTTGATAACCGCCTCTATTCAGTTAGTCCACAAGGCTGTGCAGGTCCAACTCATCCAGGTAAAGCCCCTCTCTGAGACACAATTCCTTCAAAGTCGGCACTATACCCACTGTTCCAAGATGTCCCACATATTTTCTATGACGTTTGCAGGCCAATTGAAATGTAATATGGTGGAAGTGCGTTCACATGTTCTTTCAGCCCATTGAAGTTCTCTGTTGTCTTGGAAAAATAGGGGTATCAATAGCACACTCATCACGCAGATGCTGACTGAAAGGCCACATGTCATCATTCTGAATGTTTAAATAGACATGCTGGTTCACGTCAATGGTCACCTCTAACTGCAAGGAAATAGTCCCATTGACAGCCACGTTGTGGTGTCTGGCGTACGGATTCCTCCGACGTAGAGCGCTCTGTCTAGAGTGTGCCGACGTGACGAACATTATGGTCTCCGAGTCTCCGTTATAAAACGCCTGCACACGGTAACGTTCCGGTAGAGAGGATGTGCCTCATAAACAGGTGTGTGAGTCAGCAGGTCAGGAGCGTTGCGAGAGGCTGAAGGTCGCACACCCGCGGCTCCGGCCTGGGAAACGCTCTCCGTCTCGCACAAATTAGGCGCCAAGCGTGCGCGCCAAAACCGGTTTGCTTGCGGACCGCCTCCCGTTACACAACGGGACGCCGCTGCTCGTCTTGGGTCCGGGTAGGGACTGCGCCATAAAGTGCGGGTTGTATCTTTCAGATGGCAACCACGGGTCATCAGTCCTCTGGCGGAGTGCTCACGTTTTCAGCCTCACCAAATCGAAGTGGCCTCTCTAGTAGTCGCCATAGGGCCCGTCTTGGGCTCTTTTCAGTGGCTAACCCTCGACGGGTTATCGCTGTAACAACGGGTTTTCGGTTGTATCGGTCTTTTTCCATGCCATTTTGATCTGACTGTTAAAACCGCTCAAAATAACCCGTTTCTTAAATCAACGATTTTCGGCATATTATTTCCTGTGATAAACGTATAAATCGAATAAAGATAGAAAAAACTTCGACTTTCTCAGTTTCAATATACGTAGAATAAAAATATTAAATAACCAAATAAAGAAAACTTAGTCCGTCCGCTGCTCACTGCTTGTCTCGAAACGTGATAAGTGGTCGAAAAGCCATAAATTTTTTTTTACCAATATCGTCTGAGTAATTTTTTGAAACTCGGATCAAAAATCATGTTGTCATTGTGGATCATAACACAGTTTTAGCATTACGAATAGTCAGCGCTAATGGGCAAAAACTGATAGTGAAGAACTATTTTTGGTGTTAATTTGTTTTCAGTGGCTACAAGCAGATAAAGGTGTATTATATAGACACAGGCCACAGGTCTGCTACTCTCTGTTTTAATTGTAAACTGTGAATCAGTGGCTGTTAAGTTCTTAATTTATCACTGATACCATAATTTCCTTCCTCTTTTATAATTTCACAGTGGTAGAAAACAAATGTTTAATTTTTTAAAGGAAATGAAGAATTGTACCTCATTGCTACATCAATTACTGTATTTCCAGAGTAGAATTGGTGTCATTTTGATATACAATAGGTGCCCAGCGATGACAGCGAGAATCTATCATATAGACAAGAAGGACCAAGTCCTGAACATTGCTTGTACACACACACTATCTAATAGCCCTTGCCACATGGTAACAGATACATTATAGTCTCATCAATGCTGTATCAATTCCAATGCCATGCGCTTGTTGTTCGTTTCTCTCGGCATTATTAGTAAAACAGTAGTAAACACTTTTCCCATTTTCTATAAAAACGCAATATTCCAAAGCCACGCAGATTGTACGAATAAATTATTAGTTTTTTAAACATAAAAAAGTTTATTTCAAAACGAGAAAAATTAGCACTGTTGCTATGGCTAACTGATATTTCGGTTTTTTACTTGGTTACTACTAAGAAATAAAAAACACCAGCTATAACCGAAACCAAATAAATACCGAAAAATACCGGTTATTCAGAATTAAAATACCGGTATCGGGTTTAATCGGTTGGTTTTTCCATTTTTAGCTGCTGCACGGACGTTATATGGCCTGCTGCATGGACGTTGTACATGCAGGTGCACCTCTGTTGGTGTCATTGCAAACGTAGAATATCTGCATATACATCTTCATATCCACTCTGCAAACTACTGTGGAATGCATGTCAGAGATACTTCCCATTTTATCCTCCCCATCTTTTTCTGATATTCCCGGGTTCGATTCCCGGCGGGGTCAGGGATTTTCTCTGCCTCGTGATGACTGGGTGTTGTGTGATGTACTTAGGTTAGTTAGGTTTAAGTAGTTCTAAGTTCTAGGGGACTGATGACCTCAGATGTTAAGTCCCATAGTGCTCAGAGCCATTTGAACCATTTTTTTTCTGATACACTTTCAAAACACGGGATTAATGTCCAACACCAAAGTCTAGAAACGCCAAATTAACTTTAAATATGAAACAGCCGATCAGGTAACTAAATTTAAATACCAGAACTTCAACTGAGCCTTATCACCTACATAAGAAAAATTCTATCTTTTGCAACCGATTATTTTACTTGCATTCTAACATTCTGCGTGGTGTCTGTTTGTTCTAAGTCGTGTCTCCCTACCACTTTCACGCAACGACGCTCTGAGCGTGTTTTTTAGGGAACTGACTAGTTTGAACCTGGGACCTGTTGCTGGTAAGGAGACGCCAGACCACACATGACATGTATAGTTCAGAAGAGTTCAGTGAGACTAGCGATGATATAATCAAATACTTAATGATTTCAGCGTCGGCTCCACTGCACTCTCTGTAAAAGAATCTTAATACTAACTAAATTTAGTGGAAGGGGTCCAAGGCTTTCCTATTTTTAGTTAGCTGGTAAAATAACGTCGAAAAAGGAGTTAAGTTTACCATTGGAAATTTTATTCTACTCATAAAACATTGTTTATAAATTGCACTATTGATAAATGGAAATATTTTAATACAGGATGATAAAAACCAACTGCGTTCAACAAAAATGTGAACGAATATTCCCTGAATGGGTTTCCAGGTTCTACAATGGATCGAAGGATGACCTATGCCATATCACATCTATAATCTAGGTTTAAGTTTCATGAAAGAAAAAACTATCAAAATGATCTACAGTGACCCTCAATTACCTTTAATTACTTATTTAACTTGTCGTAAATTACAGTGGCTGATGTGGCTTCTCAGTAATTATATAACAGAAAAATCATCGCGTTTCAGATTTTAACTTACGTAGCAAATGTGAATACCATGAGATTTAATTGACGATCGACACTAGTATTACGTAAAAATGGAATGTAACAGATGAGACTTCTGCAGTTCTGAGTGAAGCCTTATGCGCTCAAAAATGCGGCATCGAGTACGTTCATTACCTTGTCGGTGTTTAGGCAGCATCAGGGGGCGGGGGGCGGCGGGCGGCGGGCGGCGCAGCTCCACACCTCGCCGTCTCGGAAGCAACTCTCTCCTAACTTCTCCTTACTACAATTTTCCGAAGTTGGTTTAAAAAAAGCTATCTGGCTGTGTTTTCAACTGACCAATCAGGGCCTCAATGTTAACCTTAAGCTCCGCCTACAAAAATTCTGTCTATCCAATGAGAAACGTTATACTTTTCGTGCTGGGACAATGTTTTTAACTTTTGCAACGTAACAGAGACGCGAAAAAGTCTCACACTAAAACTTGCAGCTGGTGTGGCCCTTTTAGTGTTATCTTAAGATCTATACTGTTCTTCTGGAGGGCTTTATCTTTTAACATGGGCTGGGGGGTGGCTTTGGCGGTCAGCTGGCGACGTGGGTGTCTGTCCCTTATTCTAGGGCCTCCTAGCCTACACGATTCTGCTCTCGGCTTCTGTACTCGTTTCTCCCCTCGGAACTGCGTCTGCGTAGGGAGGTATGACATGCATTTAGGCGTTCTTGTGTTAGTCTGTGGTATTCCATTTGCTCACTCGTTGATCGTATTACTTTGGTTAATTTAATGTCAGGATTTGTTAGGAGCTATGTGACATACTGCCGGATTTGCTTATCATGTCAGGGTTTTCACGGAAGGTGTAGGATTTGCCTGACACCTTACAGCATTTATTAATAATGTTTCGACTACTCATGCTAGTCATCTTCAGTAGCCTATAATGAAAAGAAAATTAATTATTAGCGGAGTACCTGGAGTTACCCGGGTATGTAGGGTATGTATTTATTTCAGTTCCATTAGTCAGTTTCCTCCCTCTCCCTCTCTCTGTCCATCTCCTCTGACGCCCCTCTCCCCCCTCCCCCCACACTGTTTATCTCCTTCTCCCCTTTCTCTCTGTCCACCACTTCCACACCCCATTCTAAGTCCAGCTCTCCTGCCCCTCTATCTATCTGCTACTCCTCCCTCTACTGCCTATCTCCCCCCGCCCCCTCCTACTCTCTCTATCATCTCCTCCATTTCTCTGTGCCGTAGGGTGCTGTGATTTTGTAGGTACATTCAGCGGTAATGTGTACACTGCCTGCTAAAGGTGTTGCGAATAGGGTTAGTATCAAAGAATTAATAAATTTAAACGTCGTGCACGATGCGACAGTTTTTCACGCGTCTCCGTGTTTATGATGTTTTGTCTCCTGAACAATGTGCCATACAATGATATAATGTAGAACGTACATTCAGTGCTGTATGTGAACAGTCTGCAAAATGAGCCGTAAAAAAATTATTAGAAAAGAACTAATAAATTAAAAAGTCATGCCTGATGCGACACTTTTACAGCATGAACAGCGAAAATGTAGTAAGTAATAATCTTTTTCCGTCTCATCATTTTGTAGGGGTTGCAAGAGAGAAAAATTTTCGTAAACGTTTGAAATTATGTGTAAAGTTTGTTGCAAGTCACTAAATACTCTCGTCCTTAAATAATGGATAAATAAAATCTGGGTATTTGCGCGTCGTGGCCTATACTGCATTTTCACCGTCACCTTTAACCCTTCCATAGATAATTGGTTGTTACCCCCACAGCGATGATTTGCAGACACTAAGCGATGTGTGCAACAAGTTTGGTTGAAATTGGTCGAGTGGCTTCGGAGGAGATGTGGAACATCCATTTATACTTACACTTTTACGTACAAATATCTTATTTTCATGATCTGATTTTGATGAAATACAGCCCATACGCCGCCCCTAGCTACCAGTGAAAACTCCATAAATGTCGATCTATTAGTTTCCGAGATTAGCGTGTTCCAACAGACAGACAGACAAGCAAGTTTTAGTAAAATGTTAAATCACTTTTTTTCGTGATCCGATTTGGATGAAACTATACTCAAGTTGCCTCCGAAAATCCCATGAAAATTCTTCTAGTAGTTTTGGAGATGAGCTTGTTCAGAGACAAACACACAAACACGACCGTTTTACAGATTTATTATTAATGTATAGTGTGGGTAAGAAACAACTCCCAATTAAGAATTATTTATGACTTTTTCAATAGTTAACCAATTTTCATTACTTGAGAAACATTTTGTTCCTGACAATGGCAGAAGTGTTAAACGTTGCTAAAAGTCAACCTAAGTGCCACCATTATCTACCAGTTTCCGTAAAAGGTATTGAATATTTGCGACAGCATTCTGCAGCTAAACCAGCGGTACGTATAAAAGAGCTTGGCGAATTCCCTCCTCTAGTTTTTGATTTCCTGCGATAAACTGTCTTTTCGCTCATTCCCAGAGGAAGAAATCGCAAGGCGTTAGGACAGGACTTCTTGTAGGCCATTCGAAGAAGCCACAGAATCCCAACCAGCGTCCTGGAAAATGGGAGTCCAGCCACGCGCGGACAGGATACGCGACTATAAGCGGGGTCGATCTTACATAAAGATTAGGTCATTGTAATTGTCCCATGTGGATACAATACCGTAAACATAGATTTCAAGCATGTTAAGGTACTGATCTGCATCCATTGTGTCCCGAATGAGGTAAGAACCCAAACGTTCCTGGATGTCATGCTGCACCATATTGTGACCTGTGGGCGATGCTGGCTTTGTTCGACGACCTCCCTCGGATCCTCAGTTGTCCAATAATAACAACTGTGCCTGTTCACAAACCCCTCGACATGAAACATGTCATTTGACCACAGGGCATTACCGAAAATATCCGGCCAGTCTTCATACCAAGCAAGCATCACCTCCACTTATTTCAACCGATGATGGTCAAGTACTCCGACGATAATTGCTGGCAGTAATGTGGTTTCCATGGCGAAAAATTCAACTCTTTCTTCAGAACAGTTCGGCTTGTGGGTCGGGTTAAAACTCTTTCGCGAGGTGCCTGTATTTACGGTTTCTGAGGACTTCAAGTGAGTATTTTCTGAACCACTTGCCAATTTCCCTCCATCCCTAATGTTGAGGGTCGACCGCTTCAAATGTTTCAAATGGCTCTGAGGACTATGAGACTTAACTGCTGAGGTCATCAGTCCCCTAGAACTTAGAACTACTTAAACCTAACTAATCTAAGGACATGACACACATCCATGTCCAAGGCAGGATTCGAGCCTGCGACCGTAGCAGCAGCGCGGTTCCGGACGGAAGCGCCTAGAACCGCTCGGCCACATCGGCCGGCTCGACCGCTTCTCCTAACATCTAATAAAGAACAAGTGTCCATTAGCTTCGAATAGCTCTTCCTTGTGCTCTTTGCAACTACCGAGGCAGGAGGTCCTTTCACACTTGGTCACCATCTATGTACTTATACCACGGATTGCCCTGCTTCGTACCGGGATGTCAGCAAGCCCGCTACGCAAGGTTAGACGTTGCACCATGGTCCGCCGCTAGTATCTGCAATGACATAAGCGACATCTAATATAATACGTTCTACCATTGTAAGGAAAAAAATGTTTCTTTTCATGAAAATTAGTTCCTTGTTAAAAAGCTTATAAACAATTTTCAATAGAGTATTATTTCTCACCCACCGTGTAGATGTAGATAGAAGAGAATTATTTTTATAGAAAGTCTTTAGTGATTCTTGACGTCTCTTATAATCTATTATTTACAACCCTATGGTTGTATGTTTTACATTTACATTCAGTTTACGTCTTTTTCATGCCTAGCATGAAAAGGCAAAGCACGTTTGGTACACACAAATAAAACATTCAATTACAAAAAACGAAATTTTTCTTATTTATATCATAAAAAATGACTGTAGTAGCAATTCAGGAAAAATGACTGCAAATACCAACAATATTACATCTACATCAGTACTCTACAAGCCACATCACCGTGTGTGGCGGAGGGTAGTTCTGGTACGGCTAACTGATTCCCGCCATTCCCTGTTCCACACACGAATGGCGCGTGGGAAGAATGAACGTCGATAAGCCTCTGTATTTGCTCTAATTGCTCGAATTTTCTCGTCGTGGTTATTTCGCGAGATGTATGTAGGAGGAAGCAATATATTGTCGGATTCTTCCTGGAACGTACTCTCTCGAAATTTCAATACTAAAACTCTCCGTGACGCACAACGCCTCTCTCGTGGCGTCCCCCACAGTAGTATGTTGAGCATCTCTGAAGCGCTCTCGCCGCGAAACACGATCCCGTGACGAAATGCGCCGCTCTTCGTTGGATATTATCTATCTCTTCTATCAGTTCTACTTGGTAAGTGTGGCAGAGTATGAACAGTATTGAAGAATCAAGCGCCTTATAAGCTACAAACGCCTTATAAGCTACATCCTTCGCGGATGAGTTACGTTTCCTTAATATTGTTCCTATAAACTGCAGTCTGGTATCTGCTTTCTCTTACTATTTGTTTTATGATGTCATTCCACTTTAAGATTGCGCTGAGTAGTTACCCCTCGATATTTTACGGTACGTAATGTTTCCAGAAATACTTCAACGAATGGACCGAATCGAGTAGACTAGATTGAGAAGCGTTAACCGCAAAAGCCAGGGACGTGAATACCGTCTTCCAGACCACCAAAGATATAAGTATAAAACAACCAACGGTTTGCAAAAGAAAATTTGTTTTTACCGGGTTTCGACATCGACTATGGGTGTCACGTAACTATGGATTTTCAGATGATAACATTCACAATCGCTGTCGAAAACCCGTAAAAGTAAAAAAAAAAAAAAAAAAAAAATTGTACAAAAATTCATCAACATAGCCCTGTCATCACGTTGATACTCCTGCACGCATTTTAATGTCTTGACTTGCACAAAAAATGATTCCTCCCCGAATGAGGCCGAAAACATGAGAATCCTAAAGTCCTAAAGAATATATTTGAGCCATAATAAAAGAACTGAATCTGCATAGAGCAGTTCACATTTAACAGTATCCCAGAATAGAGAAGAGCAGAGATACGATGCACAAACGCAGATCTCGATGCTGGGGTGGTACAGCATAAGACAGACAGTGCCTGGAGGAAAGAAAGCAATTATAACATCATTGAACTGAGACATAAGTAAAAACATCCCTGGTATATTCAAGTCAAGATTGGTCTTGAAGGAAAAACAAAGCGTACGACCAGAAGCCGCATATGACTATCACCTCTTCAGTACTGCCTAATCGAATGGAACACATAAGGAGACACCAAATGTAGCGTCAGGTGCCGTGGCTACGCCCAAATATGACGTGAAGAAGAATTCAGAAGTGAGAAATATTGTCCAGGCATGCTGGACGAAGGTTTCTAGAACTATAATATCTCACTCTGAATGAGAGGATGGAATGCGGCTCGAGGGTCGAGGGATGTTGCTGAAGGGGCCGGCACCAGGCTGAGCCGTTGATCGCGTGGGGGAGGGGAACCCAGCAATCAGGGTGGCTCTGCGCGCCTAACAATAGCAGTTCGACAAAGGATGAGCAAAAGACTCACAGTCCTGCATTTAAATTGTTTATGTCCAATTTAATATAAAAAAACACCTTTCTAAACTCAAGATATACACTCAAAATGACTCAGCCTCCTACCTTCTGGGTTAATTACTTCTCCATAATCGCAGTTAATGTAAAACCACATTAAAACCCAGATTATGGAAGGACATACCGGCCCCTAATGGGCTGGCCCAAACATTCGGTTTGTGAGCTAGTCAGGTACACCTCCCAATATCGTGTCGGACCTCCTTTTGCCCGGCGTAATGCTGCAACTCGATATGCCATGGACTCAACAAGTCGCTAGAAGTCCCCTGCAGAAATATTGAGCCAAGCTGCCTCTATAGCCGTCCATAATTGCGGAAGTGTTGCCGGTGCAGGCGTTGTGCACGAACTGAGCTCTCGATTTGTCTCACAAGTGTTCGAGCGGATTCATGTCGGGCGTTCTGGGCGGCCGATCATTTACTCGGAATGTCCAGAATGTTCTTGTAACCAGTCAGGAATAACTGTGGCACGGTGTCATGACATCGTTGTTTGGGAACATGAAGTCCATGAATGGCTGCAAATGGTCTCAAAGTAGCCGAACATAACCAGCAAAGGCAGTCGCTTCGGTCGTCTGCTGCCACAGCCCATTAACGCCAAGTTTAGCAGCATTGTCCTAATTAATACGTTCGTCGTACATCCCGCACTGATTTCTATGGTTATTTCAAGCAATGTTGCTTGTCTGTTAGCACTGACAGCTCTGCGCAAACCCCGCTGCTTTCGGCCGTTAAGTGAAGGCCGTTGGCTACTGCGTTGTCCAAGATGAGAGGTAATGCCTGATATCTGGCATTCTCGGTACATTTTAACTCTTTTGATCTCGGAATATTGAATTCAACGACGATTTCCGAAATGGAATTCCCCATGCTTCTAGCTCCAACTACCACTGCGCCTTCAAAGTCTGTCAATTCCCGTCGTACGGCCACAATCAGGCCGGAAACCTTTCCATATGACTCGCCGATGTACAAACGACAGTTCTACCAATGCACTGCCATCTGTATATGCGCATATCGGTATCCCATGACTTTTCTCGTCTCAGTGTCGACTCACATTAATGTGACCAACTGTAAAAAGCCTGAATAGCCGCCTTTTGTAGCGCAGGCCGTTGTGAGACGAGCAGGAACAGAGTCAGTGTGGTTCTGGAAGGTATCCATAAGGATGTGGAGCCATGCCGACTCCTGCGTCGTTGCCAGCTGCGCTAGGTTTCTCGGTTGACGATCCATGGCACGAACAGCCTGATCGAAGTGGTCACGCAGATTCTCGATTGGGTTTAAATCCGGCGAGTTTTGTGGCCAGGGGAGTACGGATAACTCATGATGGGTGCTCTCTGAACCACGCACGTACACTGTGTGACACGTTGCGTTGTCCTGCTGGTAGATGTCATCGTACGAAGGAATAACAAACTGCTTGCAGGTACATATAGTAAACGGTACCAAAGGATAATATGGCACCCAAGGATAGATGGGGTAAATGGTACTCAAGGATAGATGCATACGTGTGTTGGTCCAGTGTGCCTTCCACAATGACCAGATCATGTTTTTGTTGCTGTCCTCAGTCCTGAGACTGGTTTGATGCAGCTCTCCATGCTACTCTATCCTGTGCAAGCTTCTTCATCTCCCAGTACTTACTGCAACCTACATCCTTCAGAATCTGCTTAGTGTATTCATCTCTTGGTCTCCCTCTACGATTTTTACCCTCCACGCTGCCCTCCAATGCTAAATTTGTGATCCCTTGATGCCTCAGAACATGTCCTACCAACCGGTCCCTTCTTCTTCTCAAGTTGTGCCACAAACTCCTCTTCTCCCCAATTCTATTCAATACCTCACTAGTTATGTGATCTACCCATCTAATCTTCAGCATTCGTCTGTAGCACCTCATTTCGAAAGCTTCTATTCTCTTCTTGTCCAAACTATTTATCGTCCATGTTTCACTTCCATACATGGCTACACTCCATACAAATACTTTCAGAAACGACTTCCTGACACTTAAATCTATACTCGATGTTAACAAATTTCTCTTCTTCAGAAACGCTTTCCTTGCCATTGCCAGTCTACATTTTATATCATCTCTACTTCGAGCATCATCAGTTATTTTGCTCCCCAAATAGCAAAACTCCTTTACTACTTTAAGTGTCTCATTTCCTAATCTAATTCCCTCAGCATGACCCGACTTAATTCGACTACATTCCATTATCCTCGTTTTTCTTTTGTTGATGTTCATCTTATATCCTCCTTTCAAGACACTGTCCATTCCGTTCAACTGCTCTTCCAAGTCCTTTGCTGTCTCTGACAGAATTACAATGTCATCGGCGAACCTCAACGTTTTTATTTCTTCTCCATGGACTTTAATACCTACTCCGAATTTTTCTTTTGTTTCCTGATCATAATGGCACGAAAACCTTCCCCACTACCATAACACTTCCTCCTCCGGCCTGGCCCCTTCCGACTATTGTTGCAAGGTGTTCGTTTTCAGAGGTTCACGCCTACGGAGCATAACACTTGATACTTCTGAAAAGGTCAGCTGTCGTCACTAGTGCAAGTACAGTTGCGGTACTGGCTGAGACGTGGTGCGCCTTGTCTGGCACACCAGCTCTTTGGCAGTACTATCGATTACCCGACTGTACTACGATCTTTGCCCCTGTTTTGATCTGGCGGCGGGTATTTGCGGTAGGGGAGTTGGTTTTCGGACTCGCTACGGGGCGCTAGGACGTGCTTCAAGGGACGAAGCAGCAAAACACGCGGCTCGCCGAGCAGCGGCGCGGCCGGTCTACCTTGCAGGATAGTCTCGTGTTAGTGGTGCACCTGCCTGATCTCAGCTCCGGCGCTGCTCGTCGCCTTGACGTGGTACCTGTTTTCTCGAACAGATCATTTCCTCGAGATCATCTCGAACAGCGCTCTCCATCGGAGTTGTAAGTGGTTTTGGTGCCTTCGTCTCGTGGAAACATTTGTGTCTTAGTGACTGTCATTTGTGGGTTGGTTGGTTGGTGTAGTGTATGTGTTGATGAAATAAGAGGAGCTGGCAAGAGGTGTGATCGGAAGGAGACCAGCAGTCAATACTTCCTTCAGGAAATCAGCCTCCCCGAAAGATGTAGTGATTGTGAGCTATTGATGATATTAGGGCATAGTCTAGTTGTAATTTGCTGCATACCAAACTTAAACAATTCAGAAACATTGCAGACCTATACAAAACCTAGTTTGTGCTGAAGTTCTGCATTTGAATAACGTAATACTATCTCGAAATTTCTCCATTTCGTCTTGTACCCATTGTCGGTCTTTATCATATGTGGAGATATTGCTTGGAAAACTATGAGTGTAAAGATCTGATACTATATTTTCGGCACTGGATCTGTGTACATTTCTTGGTTTAAATGTTTTACAGCATTGATATTGCTGCAATATCTGTCACGTCTATTAATAGCACTTATTGGTTATTTAATTTATGTTATTGATCTCTCAACTTATATTAATTGACGTTTGTTTGGTGTTTGCCGTGTTTTCTGCGGTCTGTTTGTGTTCCAGTTTTCTGCGAGTTGGGGTGTGTGGGAGCGGCGCTACGTTCTCCTTCAGTGCACAGAAGCTGTGGCGTGCCGTCCAATGGGAAGTGACTCCCGGTTGGGTCCCGGCGTTTAGGTGTTGTTTTGGACGACTGATCTGCTATTTTGGTGCCAGATTCCACATTTCTTTAAATCAATTCTGATGTAATTTACTGTTGGTTAAGTAATTGTAATTGTAATTTTCTGCTTGCTTAAGAGAGAAGCTGTCATTTTTCGATATTATCTTATCGATATTATCTTATTTGATTAATGTGGTCTAAAATAAATTGTTATTTTATTTTTTGAATTGCTAGTTGTGTTTAAGGAGTGACATTTTAGAGACTTCGACCTTCCATGCTAAGTGTACCCTTCATCCCCACTTCCTAAGTCTGGTGTCTAAATTCGTGCTCTCATCGGCGCTGGACAGCGGTCTGCATGGGTGCACGAACAAGAGGCTTGCTGTGGAGGCCCACACGCAGCAACGTTCGCTGAACGGTCGTTGAGGAGCCACCGCTGGTAGACCCTTGGCTTATCCGGGCTGTCAATTGCTCTCTTTCCGCCTGCACCGAACTCCGCAGCCGCCGTTTACTCCTGTCACCTGTGGCCCGTGGTGCACCATAGTTGCCTCTGCGCTCTGTTTAGATAAAATCTTATTGCCAAGCAAGTACACTTCAAACAAGACGGCTCCCGAACAGTTCAGAAAGTTAGCCGTTTTGGAAATACTTCCACCCTCGTCGCGAAAGTCAATGATCATGCCATTTTGGTCGTCAGGTAAATCGTTCCGTTTCCGCGCTGTTTTGTGCGTCTCCGATACGCTCTATTCAGGGTGTTACAAAAAGGTGATACTAGCAGATTATAAAACAGTTCACATCTTTTTTTACGTGAATAACTGATTACTTACCGTGAATCGAGTTTTTGGCGGACATGTGCGTTTCCCCTCACCTGGTCGCATGCTGGAGGTTGAACTAAAACTTAGATTATGGAACATGAGCACATTTTCATGTTCTTTTTTTTTTCTTCTGTCACTAGCTATAGACATTTTACCGGAAACACTGATTTGAAGTCGTAACTACAGTGTGTTCACCTCATGTCCCTTCCTGTTTGGTTTGTTTATGTACATGTTGCCAACCTAAAGAATTATATGCTGAAAACTAATGTTTGTTTATTTCTGTTCTCCTTATATCTGTATGTGTGTGTGGCTAGCCAGTGATAGTTATAGAAAGTTGAAAGTGAATGCAGTAGTTGTCAGACAGTGGTTGAAAGATTTGGTGTTCAGCTGATTTCAGTTTCAGTTTAAATGTTTTGTGGAGGAGTGCATGGAAGAGTAAATTCACTGCTTACATTAATAGATAATATAGTAGAATAGCATTTCAACAGATGATAATTATCATAATACTATCACCCAACCCCTTTGTCCTCACTCTTTGACGCCTCATAATATGTCCTGTCAACTTACCCCTCTTGTAGTCAAAGTTGTGCCATAATTTCCTCTTCCTCCTCTATTTAATTCCGTACCTCTTCTTTAGTTACACGATCCTCATATCTAATCTTCATCATTCTTATTGATCACCACGTTTTGAAAGCGTCCATTGTCTTCTTGACAGAACTGTTCATCGCCCACGTTTCACTTACATACAAGGCTGCACTCCACACAAATACCGCACTCCACACAAATACCTTTGTAGAGTAGTACCCAGTCATTAGAAATTATATTCGATATGAACAAATTTTCTTTTTCAGAACGCTTTTGTTGCTATTCACAGTCTTCATTTTATATCCTCTCTACTTCTGCCTTCTCAATTTTCCTTTCAAGTCATTGTAGTCTTAGAAATGCAGTTTGGTTTCTGTACATGTTGTAGATAATCTTGTGGCCCTGTGTTTTATCGATGACATCGCCAGAGTTTCAAAGAATGTTTTAATTAAGATTGTCAAAACCTTTCTCTAAACATGCATATGCTATAAACACAGTTTCGCAGTTCTTCAGTGTGTCTGCTTAGCTAAGTGGTAGGATCAGTATTGCCTTGCGTGTTCAGACATCTCACAGGAATCTAACATTGTGCTTATGTTAGTTTGTACAACCCCTTCCCCTCTCCTCTCTACATATTCCTTCCACTTTCTAGCCTTCTCTCATTTGCTTGGTTCTGGCTTTGCCAAATGAGTTCTTGACAGTTGCTTCTCCTTTGAGCAAAGTTTTCTTTGTTCTTTCTCATTTTCATTCCCCTATGTTTTCCAAGAGCAAAATCGCATTGCAATTTTGGACTTTCTGTTAACGTCATGTTTAGACATTTCTATTTCCGATGGCCTACTCTATTTGCTACATTTTTATATTTTTCCCTCGTGTCAAATTTAATATATCACGTTTTATCTAACGATTTCTACTGTACATTCTTCCCGTTCACATACTCTGCTGCGTTCACCACTTCTTCTCTCAAAGATATCCATTCGTATTCTAGCGGATTCCTTCCTCTGTTTCTGTCAGTCGTTGCATTACGGTAACTTTAAGGTTATCGAAAAACTGTGGGTCTTGACTTATTCAAGTTCCATTTCCTTAATTTGCTACCGTTTACTGGCTCTTTAGTTGTAAACCGCAGCTCGTAACCAATAAATTATTGTAGGTTTGCGTCTGCACCAGGAAATGTCTTATAATTTAAAATCTGGTTTCGAAAACTTTGTTCCAAAAACATATTATTCTTTCATGATTCTTAAGCAAGGTGCTGGCGATGATTACATTATGCTCTGTGTGAAATTCTATCAGGTGGCTTCCACTTTCATCCCTTCCCCCAAGCCTTTGTGTTCTTACTGTTTTCGTGTACCTGCTACCGTATCACATTTTAAATTTTTGTCCCGCTTAGCTATCTGAATCCCTTTTATCGTACATTGTTTCAATGTGTTAGGAGATAGTGAACAATCATGAACGGTAGTCATGAAATCTGTTTATGTTGAAATGAGAAAACATGAATAATGAAATGTGTGAAAGAGTACATTGTACAGAAAATGAAAAAATTGGTATGTCTTCACCCAATTTCGTCTTTCCTTCATGTAGGTGTAAAATATAGTTATTCAAACACACCGGTCGTTTCGGTGGGTCCCACCCCGTACCTCAGTGGCTGTCCGTCATTGGCTACCGCTAGCGTCTGTCGCTTCCAGGTGGGAACGCCAATTCCGCAAGCCGCCGCGTCAAAGCGGAAAACGCTTGCCGCTGCCGTTGCCGCACGCCGCGCTGCCGCGCTCTAGTGGGAACCGGCCTTAACGAAGGTGTCCCGACAGGAAGACATTCGAAGCAATTGATCGGCGTCTTAGGGAGCACGGAACATTCCAGCCTATGACTCGCGAGTGGGGAAGACCTAGAACGACGAGGACACCTGCAATAGACGAGGCAATTCTTCGTGCAGTTGACGATAACCCTAATGTCAGCGTCAGAGAAGTTTCTGCTGTACAAGGTAACGTTCACCACGTCACTGTATGGAGAGTGCTACGGGAGAACCAGTTGTTTCCGTACCATGTACAGCGTGTGCAGGCACTATCAGCAGCTGATTGGCCTTCACGGGTACACTTCTGCGAATGGTCCATCCAACAATGTGTCAATCCTCATTTCAGTGCAAATGTTCTCTTTGCGGATGAGGCTTCATTCCAACGTGATCAAATTGTAAATTTTCACAATCAACATGTGTGGCTGACGAGAATCCGCACGCAATTGTGCAATCACGTCATCAACACAGATTTTCTGTGAACGTTTGGGCAGGCATTGTTGGTGATGTCTTGATTGGGCCCCATGTTCTTCCACCTACGCTCAATGGAGCACGTTATCATGATTGCATACGGGATACTCTACCTGTGCTGCTAGAACATGTGCCTTTACAAGTACGACACAACATGTGGTTCATGCACGATGGAGCTCCTGCACATTTCAGTCGAAGTGTTCGTACGCTTCTCAACAACAGATTCGGTGACCGATGGATTGGTAGAGGCGGACCAATTCCGTGGCCTCCACGCTCTCCTGACCTCAACCCTCTTGACTTTCATTTATGGGGGCATTTGAAAGCTCTTGTCTACGGAACCCCGGTACCAAATGTAGAGACTCTTCGTGCTCGTATTATGGACGGCTGTGATACAATACGCCATTCTCCAGGGCTGCATCAGCGCATCACGGATTCCATGCTACGGAGGGTGGATGCATGTATCCTCGCTAACGGGGGACATTTTGAACATTTCCTGTAACAAAGTGTTTGAAGTCACGCAGGTACGTTCTGTTGCTGTGTGTTTCCATTCCATGATTAATGTGATTTGAAGAGAAGTAATAAAATGAGCTCTAACATGGAAAGTAAGCGTTTCCGCACACATGTCCACATAACATATTTTCTTTCTTTGTGTGTGAGGAATGTTTCCTGAAAGTTTGGCCGTACCATTTTGTAACACCCTGTATACCCTCCACAGCTAGCGTTGTCATCTGCCGACTGTGAGCAGTTACTGCACGTTGACGTCGAACATAGCCGGATGTCGCATTAATGTGATTGGGCCGGGTATTTCGTGAAAAACATCGCCTTGGGCGCTCGAGAATGGCGGATGCGCAACATCTGTTTCTTGTGACCTGGTGAATTTGACTACTGTATTGCACAATGTTGGTGAGATGTTGTGTAGAAGTCACCTTGCTTCACTGACATTGGTTTTCCCTGTTCAGGAACAAATCGCCGCCTTACAGTTTTAGTGCAAATAATGGCACCGTAAGGTATAAGTAATACATCCACAAAAATTAAACAAAATGTGTTGCAGGTGGATGTGACAGTTATAGTAAAAGCAGTCTTATCCTCATTTAGCGTTGTTTATTCCGGGTTGTGAACCCGCTGGCGACCTTAGCGTTCCTATTATCGTGTTACACATGCTGTA
This sequence comes from Schistocerca nitens, assembly GCF_023898315.1. Taxonomy (NCBI): domain Eukaryota; kingdom Metazoa; phylum Arthropoda; class Insecta; order Orthoptera; family Acrididae; genus Schistocerca; species Schistocerca nitens. The sequence goes on from NC_064621.1 coordinate 360,765,900, forward strand.
CGCAGACTGTGGGATGCATCCGTTGTGCCACAAGGCACAAAGCCGCAGCTAAAGAAGGATGTCAATTGAGTTTGAGAAGCACAAAGCGGATTCGGTCCGCTGCTCTCTGCAGGTTATGAAGCACAATATAACAATAGCATTTGAAACTCCTAATGCAGTATCTAGACAGCTACATTAGCTCTCGGGACTTTCCGAGATGACAAAGAACTGACTAGCGCGAAATGGAAAGATCGACGTTGTGCGTTTATGAAATAGAACTGAGTCAAGAGGAAACTAGGCAAGTGTCGAAATTCTAAACTGTGTTTATCAGAATCCCCAACTAACATTTAGGAAAATAAAAGTAACAGTAAATTGTTATAGTCATTGCGAAATCAGGTTATTCAGAGCGTTCCAGTTCCTCTGCAATACAGGCTCGAACTTTTCCCATGATCAGGAAGTAACATGGAAAAATCCAGGGTAAACTTCACATTTTAGTGCTGTAGATAACCACGTCCTATTGTTCCTTGACGGGAGGTTTTCCTCACTGCATACCCAGTATCTTACCTACAATGCCATCTCACAACGTATGATCTTCAGCTGACGTGAACTGTCGCACTTGTAATTTCGCCCGTTGACTACGGTTTTTAAAGATCTAATCTATATATATTGTGTGTGTGTGTGTGTGTGTGTGTGTGTGTGTGTGTGTGTGTTACTGCAAGAGACTAGAATTCCTGTAAAAATCTCCTCGCACACGAATTATAACGTGGAAAAATAAGTACTTAGAGGGTAGACGCCCCTAGGACTCCTAGGTACGAGGATGGGATCTTTGTAACGTCTGATTCAGTTCGAACCGAACACGCTCACCTGTGAATAACTACTTGAGACAAAAAATACTGTGCAGGCGAGAGAGACTCCTCGTGCTTTAGGAGTACACTAGGTCTGGCGGTGGAGGGTGAGTCTCTTATAAAGTTAAAAATAGCGCTAGAATGTCTCCAGTAATCTCACCCATACTTAGTACACATATGAAATCCTAACAGGGGTGTATACCGTGAGGGTAAACAAACACAGACAGCATGTCTTAGTGCAAGAGTGAGAAATAAACTGCATTAATTTCCAAAATTAAGTTCCCTTCACAGTATGCTGATGCAATAGCTCCATACCTAAAAATCATATACAACCGTTCGCTCGACGAAAGATCCGTACCCAAAGACTGGAAAGTTGCACAGGTCACATCAATGTTCAAGAAAGGTAGTAGGAGTAATCCACTAAATTACAGGCCATATCAATAACGTCGATATGCAGCAGGGTTTTGGAACGTATATTGTGTTTGAACATTATGAGTTATCTCGAAGACGATCCTCTATTGATTCACAAGCTGCTTGTAGTGAAATTGCGTGCTTACAGAATATCGTCTTCGTTATGTGACTGGATTCGTGATTTCTTGTCAGAGAGGTCACAGTTCGTAGTAACTGACGGAAAGTCATCGAATAAAACAGATGTGATTTCTGGCGTTCCCCAAGGAAGTGTTGTAGCGCCTCTGCTGTTCCTTGTCTATATAAACGATTTAGGAGACAAACTGAGAAGCCGTCTCAAGTTATTTGCAGATGATGCTGACGTTTATACTCTAGTAAACTCATTAGAAGTTCAAAACAAATTGCAAAACGATTTAGAAAGGATATCTGAATGGTGCAAAAAATGACAACTGACCCTAAATAATAAGTGTGAGGTCATCCACATGAGTGCTAAAAGGAATCCGTTAAACTTCTGTTACATGATAAATCTAAAGACCGTAAATTCAAGTAATACATAGGAATTACAATTACGAACAATTTAAATTGGAAAGAATACACAGAGAATGTTGTGGAGAAGGTAAACCAAAGACTGCGTTTTGTGGGCAGAACACTTATAAAATGCATCAGATCTATTAAAGAGACTGCCTACGCTATTCTTGTCCGTCCTCTTTTGGAGAACTGCTGCCAGGGCTGCGATCCTTTCCAGATAGTACTAACGGAGTACATCGAGAAAGTTCGACGAAGAGCAGCCCCTTTTGTACTATCGCGAAATAGAGGAGAGGGTGTCACGGACGTGATAGAGAATTTGGGATGGACACCATTACAACAAAGGCCTTTTTCGTTGCAGCGGAATCTTCTCACGATATTTCAATCACGAACTTTCTCCTCCGTATTCGAAAATAATTTATTGACACCGACGTACATAGGGAGAAACGATCATCATAATAAAATAAGGGAAATCAGGGCTGGCACGGAAAGATATAGGTGTTTGCTTTTTCCGCGCTGTTCGAGATTGGGATACATGTAATAGAGAGTTATTGTGAAGGTGCTTCGATGAAGCCTCTTCCAAGCAATCAAGTGTGATATGCAGAGTATCCATGTAGATGTAGAAAATTATCGGTATTACTCTCGAATCCACAATTTGATTCCCGACGGTCCCGATGACACTTAACTGAAATTATAGTAGGAAAGATGTAAAAATGTTATGAAAAGGAAAGTTGCTACTCACCATATAGCGGAAATAATGACTCGCAGATATGCGTATCTGCGACTCAGCATCACCGTTATATGTTGAGTAGCAACTTTCTTTTTCATACTATTGTTGCACACCATCCTAGATATTACATTGATTATAGAAGAAAAGAATAAGAGAAACTGAGTAGAACCCTGCAAAAATTTTTGATACGAACAGAAAGCTATATAGTCTTCCAGAATAACTAAACGTGCTAGATGAAATTGGCAAGTACTTTCATGTTCTTAAAAAATACGTAAGCACAGAGTGCCTGGTAACCAGCTAGTCTATTTGTAGATCAGAAATTAAAATTGTCTCGTAATTAATCACTACTTGGTCGCTGAAGCGAATTGGTAAACATTTGTAAAAATCATTGTGTTTAGAGACGCTGATTTGAGCGGCAGCTCTGAAATACTGAAGCACTGTATTTCATATAATATTAGGTACAGAAAGCTGGTTTAAAAGTTGAAATTGACAGTAGTGAGATCTTCGGGAAAAAATTCCAACGTATTCCGAAATGCTAGGAAAACGAGAAATTGAGGTGGTGTATTTGTCGCAGAAAACAAGAAACTCAAATCCGCCGAGACAGAAATTGAAGCTCGGTATGATATTGTTTGGACAAGACTCAGTATCAAGAATGTGCAAAGAATTATATTTGGATCCTTCTATCGACCACTTGATTCTTCTCCTGATGTAACCGAAAACTTTAAAAAGAACCTCTCTTCGCTTGTACTTACGTTTCCTAATGATACTTTAATCACTGGCGGAGACTTCAATCATCAACAATCAACTGGGGTAATTATGGTTTTGTTCTTGGTGGGCATAACAACGTAACAAGCCCTCCTGTGTAACGTTACTAAACACTCTGAAAACTAACTAGAATAAATAGTCCAAAGCCCCACTCATGATGAAAATATATTAGATCTAATGGCAGAGAAAGCCCTGACATCTTTGAGGAAGTCTACATCGAAAGTGGTACCAGCTACAATGACACCCGTGTGACAACAATGAATAACAAAACTCAAAGGGCAACTAAAACAAGCAGAAAGATTTATGGGTTCGGTAAGCCAAACAGAGGAACAGTAGAGTCTTATCTTAATGAGGAAACAAACTTCTAGCTCAGGACAGAAGTATGTAGATGAATTAGGGCTCAAATTTAAAAGAATAGTTGATCATGCACTGGATGGATATGTACCAGTAGGACAGTTCGTACTGAGAGTGATTCTCCATGATATACAATCACTGTACAGAGATATCTAAGAGTTAAGTCCCATAGTGCTCAGAGCCATTTGAACCAAATATCTAAGAAACAGAAACTACTGCAAAGAGGTATAAAACAAAGCATAGGGCTGTAGACAGAGAAGTGCTGAATCAAATGCTTTTGGCAATCAAGAGAGCAATTCGCGAAGCCTTCAATGACTACCGTAGAAGACTAGTGTAAATGATCTTTCACAAAACCCAAAACATTTTGGTGATATATAAAGGCTGTTAGTAGCACCAAGGTTAGTGTCCGGTCATTCATGGACGAGGATAGAACTGAAATTGATAGCAGCAAAGGAAAAGTAGGAATGCTTAACTCTCTTCTCAAACGTTCTTTCACAAACTAAAACCCAGAAGTATTGCCCCAACTTAATTCTCAAACCACTGAAGGAATGAGTGAAACAGAAAGTGCCTGTGGCTTTGAGAAACAGTTGAAATCGTTAAAACTGAACAAAGCGCCAGGGCCCGATGAAATCCCTGTACGTTTCTACACCCAATTCGCGGCCGAGCCCCACACTAACAAAGAGGTGTGCCCAGTAGTTCTAAGACAGCACAGATCACACCTGTTTAAAAGAAAGGTAGCAGAAGTGATCCACAAAACTACCGTCCGCTATCCTAAACATGCATTTGTTGTAGAATCATAAAACATATTCTGAACTCAAACATAATAAGGTGTCAGAAGGGAATGACCTCCTCCATGCCAGCCAGCGTTGTCTTTGAAAATATAGATCATGTGAAAACCAACTTGCACTTTTAACATATGAGAACGTAAAAGCCGTGGATCACGGCAGTCAATATTTTTCGATTTCGAAAGCATTTAGCTCAGTAGCACACCTCCGCTTATTATCAATAGTACGAGCATAGGGGGTGTCAGATGAAATACGAGAGTGTATTAAGGATTTCTTGGTCTGGAGGATGCAGCGTGTTATCTTGAATGGAGAGTGATCGACACATGTAGAAATAACTTCAGGTGTACCCCAAGGAATTGTGTTGGGTCCCTTGCTGTTCATGTTGTATACGAGGGTTGTCCAGAAACTAAGTTCCGATCGGTCGCGAAATGGAAACCACAGTGTTAACCAGAAACGTTTTATTTGCAACAGTTAGGTACACTTTCCACCTACTTCTCTACAAAGTCGACGCTCCAACTTCGATTTTAGTCGTAGTGTTTAATCAACTTTCCAATATCCTCGTCAGCCGCCTGTGCTTTCGGCCAGTTATGTGCACTGGTCTGCAGCTCGTTGACTGGAAAAATTTTGTCTTCATAGCCAGTGGTTCTTGTGAGCAGAGATGAGACTCAGCGGGAGCCAATTACGAACTGTATTGTGGGTGATCAAACACTTCTCATCGGAAACGCTGCAGGAGCGTTTTCATTGCCCCTGCAGTGAGCGGCCGAAAATTGGCATGAAGAAGGAACTGCTCGACAGTTGTGTTATGTGGGCTGCATGACACAGGCTAAATCTCTAACCAGGCTCTCATACTTGGCGGGAGACGCTATTCCCTACGCATCTTTACGTGCTCACTGTTCACTCAAAACTGAAAAGAGCGACGTGACACGATCGACGGGCATACTAGAGACACTGCCCAACACATCTATGCAAAGCTTTACCGGATTTTCCCAGTAGTTTCCATTTCGCGACCGATCGGAACTTACTTTCTGCACAATCCTCGTATTAACGACCCTGCGGACAGTTTAATAGGAACCTCAGACTTCTTGCAGATGATTCAGTTATGTACACCGAAGTACAGTCTGAATATTCAGTCAGGTATCGAAAATTTCAAAGCGGTGCAATGATCGGCAGTTTGCTTTAAATGTTCAAAAACTTAAAATTGTGCATTTCCCAAAACGAAAAATATAGTAACATGTAAATAAAATATTAGTGAGTCACTGTCGAAATCGGCAAATTAATGCAAATAAACTGACAGAAAAAAATCGCTACACCAAAAAGTAATTAATATAGAGTAATGGAATTTCGGGAATACATTTGTGTAGGTAACAAATTTAAGTGATTAAAGATCACAGGTTAATGTAAGTGCGATATAATCCACTGAAAATGTGAAATGCTGGTACATTAATAACCGGTGTAAAAACCAGAATGCCGCATGCATTGTGTTGTACATGTGCCGGATGTCAGTTTGTGGAATGGAGTTCCATGCCTGTTGCACTTGGTTGATCAATACAGGGACGGTTAAGGCTGTTTGTGGATGGCGCTGGGACTGTCGTCCGCTGATGTTCCATACGTGCTCGAGAGAGAGAGATATGGTGATATAGCAGGTCAAGGCAACATATCGATACTCCTGTAAACCATGCTGGGTTACAACAGCGGTATGTGAGCGAGCGTTAACCGGTTGGAAAACACCTCCTGGAATGCTGTTCATCAATGGCAGCACAACAGGTAGAATCACCAGATTGACGTAAAAACTTGTAGTCACGCTGTGTGGTGTAGCCACGAGAGTGCTCCTGATGTACACGAAATCGCACCGTAGACCATAACTCCGGATGTAAGTCCAGTTAGGTTGGTTGCTGGCCCTCAACTGACCACCTAACCATCACATCGCCATCACTGGCACAGAGAGAGAACCACTTTCATCAGAAAACACAACAGACCTCCACCCTGTCCTCCAATGACCTCTCGCTTGACATCACTAAAGTCGTAAATTGGCAGTGGTTTATGGTCAGTGGAATGCACGCTGCAGATGCAATACGACGCGCCAGAACCGTATGCAGAATACGATGGCCTTCCCTCTCGGTAGTGCCAGGTAGCCGTCCAGAGACCGGTCTTCTAGCGACTGTGAATTCTCGCGACCACCGCTGCCAACAACCATGTACAGTGGTTAATTTCGTGCAAGTCTTTCTGCAGTATCACAGAAGGAACATCCTGCTTCTAGTAGCTCTATTATTCGATACCGTTCAAGCTTAGTGAGGTGTTTACAATGGCGTCTTCATGTCTTAAAGGCATCCCTGAGTAACATCAACTCGCCACGTCCATTCTGAAATGTAGCCAACTTTCACGACCGTTACAGCGTGTATTTAAAGCAAATCTGATTTAGGTCCTCATAGTGCCGATACGAACGCCATCCTTATACGACTGGTGCGAAGTTTACTTACACATCTTTCAGATGCAGAAACACGCCTGCCAACTTTCGTTTATGAAGCACAACTGCTTCTTGTTGTCGCGATTTTTTACCGTCGTGTACTTGGGTGTAACTCTTAGTGGGGACATGAGGTGGTACGATCGCACAGGCTCAGTCGTGGGTAAAGCAGATAGCACATTCCATTTATTGGTAGAATACTAAGGAAATATGATGGGTCTACGAAGGAGATTGCGTCCAGAGCCCGGTCTTCTTGCGACCGTACGTTCTCTACATTCTTATGACCACCGCTGTCACCAATCACGTACACTAGCTACATTCGAGTGACGCACCCCAGTTGCTCAAGTGTGTGCCACCCGTACTAAATAGCGCTTGCGAGGAATATTGAACGTACACAGAGAAGGACAGCACGAATTACCACAAATTTGTGTGACCCGCAGGGGAGTGTCGGTGAGATGCTGAAAGAACTGAACTGGAAGACTCTTGAAGGTAGATGGCAACTATCCAGAGAAAATCTACTAACAAAGTTCCAAGAATCGGCTTTAAATTATGAGTCTAGGAATGTACAACAACAACCTACATATCGCTCCCATAGGGATCGTGAGGATAAAATTAGATTAATAACCGCACGCACAGTGGCATTTTTATATTCATTTCCCCGCGCCCCATACGTGAAGGGAACGGGCAAATAGCCTCACTGATGGTACTGTGGGACGTATCTTCTGTCATGCACTTCACAGTGGTTCGCAGAATACAGATGTAGAACGTGCTGATGCCTACATTACTCTCGGACCCCTCCCGCCCCGTCTTTACGACGTATCTGACTGCTCCACTCCAAAAATTTTGTAGTAAAGAAGAGTCCGCACAAACGGTCTTTTCACTATGTAGATATGGCTTCCACCACTCTACTTTCCTTGGTTTTAGCAACTGGCTCTGAGCACTATGGGACTTAACTACTGTGGTCATCAGTCCCCTGGTTTTAGCAACTGTTGTTTTTCCAGATGAAGGCCATACTATTTTTTTTTCTGCTATACGTGGTACATTTTCTTTCGGACACGTCCGAAAGAACAGACACCACGTAGACAATTAATGCGAGGCTGGACAATGATCTCCTCAGTGCAAAAGCACATCAGGCTGTAACTCTTAGGGGAATCAGCGAAACGCGTCGATTAATGAGCATAATGAGCAAGGGGTACTACATCAGTAATGTGCGGCTAATTGGAGGCTTTCGGTCTGACTGGAGGAGTGTTAGGGCAGTCCATGCAGTTGCGCTGACCACTGCGTCCGGAACGCTTCGGGATCAGAGGATCTGCCTGGTAAGTAGGAGACTTCTGTTCGACGTCCAGTCCAGTACCAGTTTTCAGCTCTCCCCTTTGACGTAAATCAATGCCCACTAGGCAGCTAAATGTCGTCCATTCCTTTGTGTCTTACTTTCGATCTGCGCGTTGTTTGTTGTTGTGGTGTTCAGTCCAGAGACTGGTTTGATGCAGCTCTCCATGCTACTCTATCATGTGCAAGCTTCTTCATCTCCCAGTACTTACTGCAATCTACATCTTTCTGAATCTGTTTAGTATATTGGTCTCCCTCTACGATTTTTACCCTCCACGCTGCCCTCCAATGCTAAATTTGTGATCCCTTGATGCCGCAGAATATGCCCTACCAACCGAACACTTCTTCTAGTCAAGTTGTGCCACAAATTTCTCTTCTCTCCAATTCTATTCAATACCTCCTCATTAGTTATGTGATCTACCCATCTAATCTTCAGCATTCTTCTATAGCACCACATTTCGAAAGCTTCTATTCTCTTCTTGTCTAAACTATTTATCGTCCACGTTTCACTTCCGTATATGGCTACACTCCATACAAATACTTTCAGAAACGACTTCCTGACACTTAAATCTATACTCGACGTTAACAAATTTCTCTTCTTCAGAAATGCTTTCCTTGCCGTTGCCAGTCTTCATTTTATATCCTCTCTTCTTCGACCATCATCAGTTGTTTTGTTCCTCAAATAGCAAAATTCATTTAATACTTTAAGCGGCTCATTTCCTAATCTAATTCCCTCAGCATCACCCGATTTAATTGGACTACATTCCATTATCCTCGTTTTGCTTTTGTTGATGTTCATCTTATATCCTCCTTTCAAGACCTTGTTCATTCCGTTCAGTTGCTCTTCCAAGTCCTTTGCTGTCTCTGACAGAAATACAATGTCATCGGCGAACCTCAAAGTTTTTATTTCTTCTCCATGGATTTTAATTCCTACTCCGAATTTTTCTTTTGTCTCCTTTACTGCTTGCTCACTATACAGATTGAATAACATTGGGGAGAGGCTACAACCCTGTCTCCCTCCCTTTCCAACCACTGCTTCTCTTTCATGCCCCTCGACTCTTATAACTGCCATCTGGTTTCTGTACAAATTGTAAATAGCCTTTCGCTCCCTGTATTTTACCCCTGCCACCTTCACAATTTAAAAGAGAGTATTCCAATCAACATTGTCAAAAGCTTTCTCTAAGTCTACAAATACTATAAACGTATGTTTGCCTTTTCTTAATCTAGCTTCTAAGATAAGTCGTAGGGTCAGTATTGCCTCAAGTGTTCCAACATTTCTGCGGAATCCCAACTCATCTTGCCCGAGGTCGGCTTCGACCAGTTTTTCCATTCGTCTGTAAAGAATTCGATTTAGTATTTTGCAGCATTGGCTTATTAAACTGACAGTTCGGTAATTTCCACATTTGTCAACACCTGCTTTCTTTGGGATTGGAATTACTATATTCTTCTTGAAGTCTGAGGGTATTTCGCCTGTCTCATACATCCTGCTCACTACATGGTAGAGTTTTGTTAGGCCTGGCTCTCCCAAGGCCATCAGTAGTTCTAATGGAATGTTGTCTACTCCCGGGGCCTTGTTTCGACTTAGGTCTTTCAGTGCTCTGTCAAACTCTTCACGCAGCATCATATCTCCTATTTCGTCTTCATCTACATTCTCTTTCATTTCTATAATATTGTCCTCAAGAACATCGCACTTGTATAGACCCCCTATATACTCCTTCCACCTTTCTGCTTTCCTTCTTTTCTTAGAACTGGGTTTCTATCTGAGCTCTTGATATTTATACAAGTGGGTCTCTTTCCTCCAAAGGTCTCTTTAATTTTTCTGTTGGCAGTATCTGTCTTACCCCTAGTGATATGCGCCTCTACATACTTACATTTGTCCTCTAGCCATCCCTGCTTAGCCATTTTGCACTTCCTGTCGATCTCATTTTTGACACGTTTGCATTCCTTTTTCCTGCTTCATTTACTGCATTTTTATATTTTCTCCTTTTATCAATTACATTCAATATCTCTTCTGTTACCCAAGGATTTCTATTAGCCCTCGTCTTTTTACCTACTTGATCCTCCGCTACCTTCACTATTTCGTCTCTCAAAGCTACTCATTCTTCTTCGACTGTAGTTCTTTCCCCCATTCTTGTCAATCGTTCCCTAATGCTCTCCCTGAATCTCTCTACAACCTCTGGTTCTTTCAGTTTATCCAGGTCCCATCTCTTCAATTTCCCACTTTTTTGCAGTTTCTTCAGTTCTGCCAGTATTTAGATTAAATCTTTACTGAAGGGCACATTACTTTTTTTCTGTTCTCATTAATTATTTGCTGTTTCAGGCAAACCTGCATTATTTTATTTTATTTTAGTAATTTCTGCCGAAATGACTGTTCGATCGCCAAGCCTTTCGCTGATTTGCTTAAAGATTAGGACTGGCTTGCGGTTTAATGCCTAGCAATTTCTTTCGTTGTGGAGATATGCGTAGCCAAAGTCTCGCCTACGTGATGTAGCATTGTGGGCATCATTCGTGCTAATACATCCATTTTTTGCTGTAATTTGATTAATTTTTCTATTCTCTGACTCGACTGACAGGCAGACTGCCCTACTTCATGGCTACTATAGGTTCAGAGGGGGACGCACAAGTGACGACAGGCGAAGGTTGGCAGAGGTTCGTGCGTCTGTGAGAGGATCTGTGCGCGAAGCGTACGACGTCTCCCACCGTCACACCTTAGCAGAAGACCTGGCGGGGAACCCGAGAAAATTCTGGTCGCATGCAAAATCGCTGAGCGGGTCTAGGGCTTAAATTCAGTCTCTTCTTGACAAGTTGAAGACAGCTAAACGGAAGCCGAAGTTTTCAATTTCACGTCCAAGAAATCATTCACACTGGAGAACCGTACAAAGATACCGTAATTTGACGACCAGACAGACTCCGTTATGGACGACATAGAAATAGGCATACCTGGCGTAGAGAAACAACGAAAAGATTTGAAAACAAATTAATCACCAGGTCCGGATGGAATCCCAGATCGATTTTATGAAGAGTACTCTACGGCATTGGCCCCTTACCTAGCTAACATTTATCGTGAATCTCCCGCCCAACACAAAGTCCCAAGCGACTGGAAAAAAGGGTAAGTGACTCCAGTACATAAGAAAGGTAAAAGAATGGACCCACAAAATTACAGACCAATATCCCTAATTTCTATTTGCTGCAGAATCCTTGAAAATATTCTTAGTACGAATATAATAAACTTTCTTGAGGCAGAGAAGCTGATGTGCACGAATCAGCATGGTTTTAGAAGCATCGCTCCTGCGAAACTGAGCTTGCCCCTTAGTCACATGATACGAGGGTCACTCCAAAAGAATCCAACTTTTATTCTACATGTTTGAAAGTTTTACAGTGTGTAGATACATCCTTTAGGAACAATATTTTCATTTCTCCACATAATTTCCATCCCTCTCATCTGCCTTACGCCATCTTGGAACCAGCGCCTGTATACCTACACGGTAAAATTCTGGACCAACCTGTTGGAGCCACTGTTTCGCAGTGTGCACAAGGGAGTCATCATCTTCAAATCTTGTTCCACGAAGAGAGTCTTCCAGTTTTTCAAAGAGATGATAGTCACATGGAGCGAGGTCAGGACTGTAAGGCGGGTGTTTCAGTGTTGTACATCCGAGTTTTGTGATCGCTTCCATGGTTTTTTGACTGACGTGTGGCCGTGCATTGTTGTACAACAGCACAACATCCTGCTTTTGCCGATGTGGTCGAACACGACTCAGTCGAGCTTGAAGTTTCTTCAGTGTCGTCACATATGCGTCAGAATTTATGGTGGTTCCACTTGGCATGATGTCCACAAGCAAGAGACCTTCGGAATCGAAAAACACCATAACCATAACTTTTCCAGCAGAAGGTGTGGTTTTGAATTTTTTTTTTCTTGGGTGAATTTGCATGATGCCACTCCATTGTTTCATCACTTGTCACAATTCTTCCAAGAAATTCATCTCCACCAATCTCTTACTGTTCCAAAAGTTCGCTGCATACCGTTTTTCTTGTTTCTCTGTGAGCCACTGTCAACATCCTGGGAACGCACCTGGCACAAACCTTTTTTAACGTCAACACTTTCAGTATTCTGCAAACACTTCCTTCCCCTATCCCACGGTAGCGTGACAATTCGTTCACTGTGATGCGTCTGTCAGCAGTCACCAATTCGTTAACTCTCTGCACATTGTCTGGAGTGTGTGCAGTACGAGGCCTGCCGGTGCGAGGACGATCCTCAATATTGCCGTGCCCGCTTTCATCAGGTAACCTGCTTGCCCACCGACTAACTGTACTGCGATCGACAGCAGCATCTCCATACACTTTTTTCAACCTCTTGTGGATGTTTCCCACTGTCTCATTTTTACAGCAGAGGAATTCTATGACAGCGCGTTGCTTCTGACGAATGTCAAGTGTAGCAGCCATCTTGAAGACATGCTGTGACGGCGCCACTCACGGGAATACATTGAACTAAGTTTGAAAACAAGCGGTAAGGATGTATCTAAACAATGTAAGACTTTCACAATGCAGAATAAAACTGTATTTTTACAAAAATAGTGTGCATTTGTTTTGGAGTGACCCTCGTATACTGAGGACTATGGATGAGGGGAAACAGACAGATTGCTTGTTTCTAGATTTCCGGAAAGCATTTGAGGCGGTGCCCCATGGCAGACTGTTAACGAAAGTATGAGCAAATGGAATACGTTCAGAGACATGTGAATGGCTCGAAGACTTCTTAAATAATAGGACCCAGTATGTTGTCCTCGACGGCGTGTATTCACGAGAGACAAGGTTATCGTCACGAGTGTCCCAAAGAAGTGTGGCAGGACCACTGTTCTTCTCGATATACATAAATGATTTGCCTGTCATGGTGGACAGCAATCTGCTGTTTGTGGATGATGCCGTGGTGTATGGTGAAGCGTCGAAGTTAAGTGCATAATAGGAAAATACAAGACGACTTAGACAAAATTCCCAATTGGTGTGATGAATGGCAGCTAGCCCTAATTGAGGAAAAATATAAGTTAAAGAGGATGAGTAGGAAGAACAAACCTGTAATGTCCGGATACAATATTACTAGTGTCCTGCTTGATATAGTCAAGTCGTTAAAATACTGACACCTAACGTTGCAAAGCGATATGAGGTGGAACGAGCACGTGAAAACTGTGGTAGGGAAGGCAAGTAGTCGACTTCGGTTCATTGGGAGAATTTTAGAAAAAGTTGTTCTCCGATGAAGGAGATCGCATACAGTACGCTGGTGCGACCTATTCTTGAGTACTGCTCGAGTGTTTTGGAACCGTACCATGTCAGATCGAAGGAAGATATCGAAGCAATTCAGAGGTGGGCTGCTAGATTTGTTACCGGTAGGATCGAATAACACGTATGTGTTACGGAGATGCTTCGGGAACTCCAACCAGAATATCTAGAGGGAGGGTGACGTTCTTTTCGAGAAACACTGTTGATAGAGAACCGGCATTTGAAGCTGACTGCCAAACTATTCTACTGCCGCCAACATACATCGCGCGTAAGGACCACCATGATGAAATACGAGAAATTAGGGTTCATATGGAGGAGTACAAACAGCCTTGTTTTCCCTCGCTCTATTGGCGAGTGGAACAGGGGGGGAAATGGCAAGTAGTGGTACAGGGTGCCTTCCGCCATGCACCTTACGTTGGCTTGCGGCCAAGACGCAGATGTAGACGCAGATGTAGATCGTAATGATCTATTTTTGTTTGATTGGCAGCCTTTACATAACATAAATATGAAAAATCAGAATCCCTAACATCGCTATGAAATTAATAATTATGAATCCCATTTTTAATCTGATTTACTGAAAATCTTATTAAGTTTATTGACATCAAAAAGACTACCTAGCAGCGGCTGGCCGTCTTGTTAACGACGCGCGTTCAAACGTCCATACTGAATCCCCAAAATTTTTCTAATTACAGTAATTAACTACAAGAGGAAATTTTGCTTTAAAACCTACAGCTTGAATTTTGAATTATCTGTAATTTGGTGGGAAGCGGGATAGAAAGGAATAACTAAGTTTTTCTTTACCTTGCACGCAGCTCCACCGACGCAAGCTGTCTCCTCGCTGCGCAAACATTGCATCAAATAGTTTGTTAAAACAGCTTTTCTTTGTAGCTAATTGGTCTCCACGCAAATATGTTTTAGCTTGAAACAGAAAAGACAATAATCAATTGAAAAGCAGAAGTTAATTAAAACTCATATCTGATTTTCATTGTTATTTGTGTATTGTCACCATTTAGCAATTTCATAAAATGTAACATAAAACAATAATTTCTGGTTATCATATATTTGACTATAATTCATGTATTAATGCAAATGCAAAAAAAACAGGAAAAAATATTGATCGTAATTACGATTAAAATACCATTGAATGGGTAATTCTTAACGTTTCACTTGGATTTAGATTACTACTGTAGTTCTTTAATCCATATAAGTAATCATTTAAGTTCTAGAAAGAGAAACTTTAATGCACGCGTTAGTCATAGGTCTGCATGCAATGAAAACTCTGAAGTTGAGTGTAAATGGACACGAACAGATTATTTGTTATATTAAGATGCAACACGAACTGGCGACAGAATGACGATTTATATACATTCCGTACCAGTGCAATTCCAAGTACTAAGAATAATTTATAATACCTTTTATAATTTAAGCTATAGACGCAAGAGAGAAGACTAAGGAGAGCGATTTTAAAACTTACGCATATTTCTCTCTGGAAATTATCGATACCAACGATTCCTAGTACACAAGTTCCCGATTGAACCACGATTGATTTACGCTAGACTACACGTTTAAATAAGAAATCCTCTTCATTAATCGCCAGTGTCAGGTAGCAGAGCTTCTCATCCTTTATATACAAAAAATAAAAATCGTTGTGAGGAGAGGAACATAACTGTTTGCTAAGCTGCAAGCACAACTAGAATCGTATTTGATATTTCATATTTAATCATTAAAGTTAAGACGACCAAACCATTATTTCAGTAGTTTGATATCGCGAAGTTCTCTTAGAGATCATTGTAATAGTCTTTCGGGAAAATGTAGATATTCTTTAAAACCAATTAAAGTAAATATTTATTACATTTGAAAAACATTATACTATTCCTTGATGTGCTGAACAACTACCGTTTGTTCTGTTGGTGTGTAATAAGTAATAAAGGGTTTTAAGGTGCAAATTATAGTCCAAAAAGGGGGGAAGGGAGGGAAAGGATCTGAAAATACATACAAAAAGGTGCTGACGAAACTACTTTATTAGGGTTCCAACCAACTACGTTAACATTCTTCGTCTCATTTACAAGACACTGTTATACTGTATTGTTGTTGTTGTTGTGGTCTTCAGTCCAGAGACTGGTTTGATGCAGCTCTCCATGCTACTCTATCATGTGCAAGGTTCTTCATCTCCCAGTACCTACTGCAACCTACATCCTTCTGAATCTGTTTAATGTATTGATCTCTTGGTCTCCCTCTACGATTTTTACCCTCCGCGCGGTCCTCCAATACTAAATTGGTGATCACTTGATGCCTCAAAACATGTCCTACCAACCGAACCCTTCTTCTAGTCAAGTTGTGCCACAAATTTCTCGCCTCCCCAATTCTATTCAATACCTCCTCATTAGTTATGTGATCTACCCATCTGATCTTCAGCACTCTTCTGTAGCACCACATTTCGAAAGCTTCTATTCTCTTCTTGTCTAAACTATTTATCGTCCACGTTTCACTTCCATACATGGCTACACTCCATACAAATACTTTCAGAAAAGACTTCCTGACACTTAAATCTATACTCGATGTTAACAAATTTCTCTTCTTCAGAAACGCTTTCCTTGCCATTGCCAGTCTACATTTTATATCCTCTCTACTTCGACTATCATCAGTTATTTTGCTCCCCAAACAGCAAAACTCCTTTACTACTTTAAGTGTCTCATTTCCTAATCTAATTCCCTCAGCATCACCCGACTTAATTCGACTACATTCCATTATCCTCGTTTTGCTTTTGTTGATGTTCATCTTATGTCCTCCTTTCAACACACTGTCCATTCCGTTCAGCTGCTCCTTTGCTGTCTCTGACAGAATTACAATGCCATCGGCGGACCTCAAAGTTTTAATTTCTTGTCCATGGATTTTAATTCCTATTCCGAATTTTTCTCTTGTTTCCTTTACTGCTTGCTCAATATACAGATTGAATAACACCGGGGATAGGCTACAACCCTGTCTCACTCCCTACCCAACCGCTGCTTCCTTTTCATGCCCCTCGACTCTTATAACTGCCATCTGGTTTCTGTACAAATTGTAAGTAGCCTTTCGCTCCCTGTATTTGACCCCTGCCACCTTCAGAATTTGAAAGGGAGTATTCCAGTCAACATTGTCAAAAGCTTTCTCGAAGTCTACAAATGCTAGAAATGTAGGTTTGCCTTTCCTTAATCTATTTTCTAAGATAAGTCGTAGGGTCAGTATTGCCTCAGGTGTTCCAACATTTCTACGGAATCCAAACTGATCTTTCCCAAGCTCGGCTTCTACCAGTTTTTCCATTCGTCTGTAAGGAATTCGTGTTAGTATTTTGCAGCTGTGGCTTATTAAACTGATAGTTCGGTAATTTTCACATCTGTCAACCCTGCTTTCTTTGGGATTGTATTACGCACATTATTTCAATGATTTTGATACTATGTCGGTGGTGCTTGAGCTTAGTAGCTCCTTATATATGGAGGAACCCAGCTCGGCAAGTACAGAAGCCAATGGAGCGTATCTTGTCAGCACCCTAAAGGAAGTTCAGCCAAATTGCAAATGTTTCCACGTCAGAATTTTTCTTCAAATTTAATTATAATTTTTCTTTAGCAGATCCATCAATGGTGTCCCTAATAATCATCAACTTCTTCCACTGTTCCTCCTTCTCCATCCATTCTTCCAAACTCTGAATCACATCAGACAAATAATTGTAGCCATATACTGCAAAACGTTCAAAAAGTTCCAGCTATAGGTGTTTATTATTGACTAATTGTCGGGTCTTCTTGATGGCTGCTGCGTCCATTGAGTCTAGGCACATATGACGTGTTTGATTTTCGTTCAAGTAAACTGCTCATCTTATCAAAGTACTGTATCTTGTTATGACAGAAACGGTAGAAGATGAAGTTCTGTCATTTCTCGGTACGGAATTTGACGATTGTGAGCCTTACCAGAATCCTTTACAGAGCAGAAATGGAGTCATTTATCCTTCAGTAATTCTCCCTGATACTTTCGAAAACAAAGTGAGACCTTGTGTAATACATGCTACATCGTTGAAGTTGGAATACATGCCCTACAGTTGTTGGAAAGCCGAAAGCCAGTAGCGTGCTTCATCTATCACCACAACTGTAACTTATTCGTGTTGTATGCCTCTGGTCACAGGTTCATACATGAGTCGCTGAATGGTTGAATCATCGTGCAGGCATTTGGAAAAACCAACACATTCCAAATAGATCTTTGCAGTTCATCAGTAGTTTCATCTCAAAAAATCTCACTTCATTTTTGCCGACCGCCTCTTTTATTTTCTCTAAAACATTCTCATAAATTAGTTGTGTATAACTCTTTCTCAGAGTGCTCTCATCCGGTGTTGGCTTTCGTGTGTGCTTCTCAAGAAACGACTTGAATGCAGGATTTTTACCTTGCGGACTGGATTAATGCCATGGTAAGATGCGTACTAAACTCATTCAACGGCCGCTGCTTTTCTGATCCTGAAGCGAAGGCATATATGAGAGTAGTTCACTTAGATTTCGATGTGCGAAGTTCACAATTCTATAAATGTTTGTTGTTCTGGATGTGATGGTTTATTCTGTTTCTTTGATGCTTGTCGTCGACTGCAATATTTATTTCGCGGACGGCACATCACAGAATGATGTCATCAGTTTCAATAAACTGAACCTTGAATTCTGGTGAAAGTGCACATAACTTTTTTCCTTAACCTTCTGCATGATTTTGCTCTGAAAAATCCGTTCTGATAAAACAATAACACGGGCAACAAGACAGTACACAGTCGATAGATAGGAACCATTAAATTCAGGCCAGCAATAACTGAATTTACGTTTCAGCTCAACTCTTACAGCACGATTGCTTCAATATCATTTGATTTTACAGCTGCAGATTGACTATTGTTGCTAAAATTACTATTGTTCTAAAGTTGGCCATTGTTGCTGGAGGTTTGAAATGGTTTCATTAAATTGTATTTTAACATGTATTGACCATTATTGACTTGTGATTAAGAAAAATATTAGAACACTGTTCAAGAAGAAAAAACTGTTTAATCTATTGGAAAACGCAGATAAAAATGGAGGAAAAGTGCGTAGAAATGGAACAGAAGGGTAAAGGTGCCAAATGTAATTTGACAGCAAGATGCAACACACTGCCCTTATTTTGCTTCATTCCAAGTCCCCAAATGTATATATTCACCTGCCTGTGTGAAAATAGCTGTATTTTTGGAAAGATGCTGCACCTTAAAATCCCTTTTTTAGTAATAAGCTTCTTGATCCTGCTCGCTCTGAATGATGCATACCCGTTACGATTCTGACACCAAGGTCATTATCACGAGCATTTAGTTGTTTCATACTACCTACCTCATCGCCACCGAAACTGTAAGAGGTTATGTGTGTGTCTTTCCGTTTGAACAAATAAGCTTTTTTTTATATAACTGTATTGCGAACGTAGTTGCGAAATGGCTGATTTGGATGTCGCATAAGGATCATGAAGACTACTGACAAACTCTGCATTAACTAAATTACATCAAATGTTTTAATTACGTTCAGCCAGATATCGAGCCCCATCAGTAAAGAGATGTTACAATAGCAAGAACAACTGACTTCTGTTCATGAAGAGCTGGGTCCAGTTCCTTGTTCGGTCACCCTAAATTTTCGTAATTGAAATAAATCACTTGAGAAGAATGTCGGTATAGTTTCTTTATTTTATACCATTTACAGTTTTACACTTTCATTGTTCTACATTCTCAATAAGTAGATATTCTACGTATTTCAGATAATTTTTATTTTTTATAATTTTAAAGTAAGTGTATCTCTTTTACACAAGTTACTATAGTGTTTCGACGGACGTAAAGCCGGTAAGCTCATGACAGCCCTCCCACGCCTTATCTCAGCCTTTTGTGTCAATTCCTCTTGCACTACTTTTTCTTACCTCTCCCCACTTTTGCCCCATCTCCCCTACGGCCACTATTCACGTATTTAAGCCGTAGACCACATTTGTATACCACAATATTCTCATGCGTAGTCTGTATAAATACGACGAGTTTCTTAGCCACTACAAAGATAAATTCAACAGTCAGATACAATACTTTTCTCGAGAAAGTACATAGATAGTTTCTTACCTTGCTTTTTCAGATCTTCAAATGATCGAAGCTACTAACACCGTACAAATGAGACGGATAAATATCAGCACCGTTTCTCAGTTCTCTGTCGTGACTCATATGTCGACTATAGTGAGTATTACCGAAATCCTGTTTCTTCACCCAGTATTTCCCAATGGCGGTTTTTTGAAAATAGCTCATTTGTTCTGACAAACGTATTTGGAAAATTCTGCATATTTCACGGTATGGAATGCGAAACAACATCGCAAGACTCATTTTGTACGCTCACCTGTTATCGTGTCTTACTGTATTGCTGCGAGGTCACTGAGACGTCTCGAGACTTCTCATAAATACGAGGGAGAGTCAATAAATAAGTCGCAAACTGAGACATCAGAGCCGCGTGGACCAGCCTGAAATTTATTTTCGTTTCTAGCATTCCCCGCTTGTAAATATACTTAGCCCATCGCTCGACAGGGCGTTGAAAGTCGGCAGCAAACAATTCTTGTGGCGAGGTTCGCATTTAACGAGTAACATCTCGGGATATGAGTTTTTTTTTTTTTTTTTTTGGCTCCTTAACTTGCTGCAACCCACAAGAGCTTACGTCCTGGGGGTAGCGAAATATCCGTAGACTAGGAAAAATGTGCCTTCGCTAGATAACAAGGTTGTCAAGGAAGCTCCATGTTTTGTGAGTTTTTATTGTTTTTATTGTTCTTTGCTGAATTACTGTATGTAAGTGAACAAAAATTTCATATAACATTCAGATCTAACCATATACGGGACGAATTTCGCTACGGACATGCTCTGCGGACAGTCCATCGCCTATTAAAAGTCGCACTGTTCTAGTCGTGTATAGATTTATAGCAAACCTGCCGTCTTGGTGTGACCACAGATCATTAATCATTGGCCGTGGTATGCTGTGTATCGGCTACCTCCCACGCGACATTTGCTGTCACCTTCCAGATACGAATAGGTGCGAAATTTAAAACAATATGCGGTATTCTGGCATTTGCGAATTATTTATTGATTCACCCTCTTAATTCAACTAAAGCTGTGACTACTTGTATACGTTATCACAGATTACTCACCATCTGTTCAAAAATGCATTTAAATTTATTTTTTCACTTGCAGCTGCAACATGAGTGGTCCATCAGGCATACAACTGCGCCGCAAACTGGGAAACAGCAACGTTACCGGACGGTTTCTCTCTCTCTCTCTCTCTCTCTCTCTCTCTCTCTCTCTCTCAGAACAACTCTTTACAATCACCGCCTTCCCTGTTCTTATGTACGGAATTTCCCGTTGGTCGAGCTTCCTTCGTTCCCTTCCTCTCATCTCCCGGTGCACAAGCGCGCATGATATTAATGAGGCACATGAATTACTCAGGGTGTTGGCTTGTTTGTCTTGACAGCCACGACACGAGTGATGCTTTCTTTTTTAGCTTTTAGCGCCCCTGGTGCCCACAGACCACATTTTCACAACACGTTGTCTTCTACATCCGGTTTTCTGCTGTACTATGCTTAGTGGTCTTTCATTTAGAGTCAGTGAAATGTCCCAATCCGCTCTGCAAATGATAAACAGAGCAGGACAGTATTTCATCGAGTGTGCAGAGGAAAGTGGACTGAAATGAATATGCCTCATGATTAAAAACGAATGTCGGAATAAGTATCGAACTTGGATATTACTGATCGACAGGCTGCTGTCGAAAAAGTTAAAGTGAAGTACAACAGACGATCATTGCGTAATATTCACTCATACCACTATCAGTTCCGAACGTTAAATCCTATCATTAGTTAGGGTAATGCGAAAGAAAAGAGGCTTCCCCTTTGTTAAGGACTTAACATAGTAACTTATTATTAAGCGACCCTTTTCCGACCTTGAACTGATCTTTACCGTAAGCTTCCCGTAGTGGAAAAGGAGGGGTGGGGTGGGGGCGGTGGCACTGGAATCTGTCATCGTTCTAATAAGGTGCATACTTAGCATTGCAGACGGCGGCTGTGACTTCAGCAACTACTAAACACTGAGATGACAAAGTGAGAGGCACCCACATGCCTTGCTCATACTGTGGCATCAAGCAGTCAGGCCTGCAAGATGAGTGGTCTGCCAAGCGAGTGGATTCATTCTTACTTATCGAGTAACATGAACTCTCGTACTCACAATTTAGTTACAAATTATCCTCCTGTATGAATAATACGCAACGGAAGCACGCATCTGACTATCAGTAATTTACAGAACTCTGGCTGTTCACTACGCACTGGCAATACCACATTTTCTTTCCTTTTTATTTAACGGCTTTTATCAACACGTGGCCATCGCACTGAATATGAGTGGCGCACACATTATAAATTCTGGATATCATGACAACATACTATTCGAAGGAAAAGGCCACCAATCTTTTTCTTTTCACTTTCTTTTTTATTCCGATAAATTCTATAACCTAAACACACCATTACATTTTTCTAAAACAATTACACATGAGAAACTCCGCCCAGAGGGCATGGCTTAACATTGGTGATTCTCTACCTTATGGTCTCGCAATTTTTTAACGCTACAGTGCACTTTCTGGATAGGATGGGGGATCTTTTATTATTTCTCACACTTCGACTCTCACAATCATCATCACGAAACCATCCTCCAGACCGAGCAGTACAAAAGGAACATGCATAACCCACTAATCTTTTGAAACTACCTTGCTACTCTCCCATGCAAACCACACATACCCAAATTAAATGACATACACCACACTACAATGTGAAATACTACACAGGGAATAGTCACAACATTATCACTTTCAGCTTTCCCACTTCAATTAATATTTATCCCAGTTTCACACGACACTGCCCCACTTCGTAACTTTCCTTTCCTACTACGAACTCTGGAGGATATATGCACGTCTTCCTGTGCAATGCAAGCCAAGTGGCGTTGCTGGATAGACGGCCGACTCACCTTGCTTCTCTCTCAGAGTTTGAATCTAGCGTCACACGGAAACATAACATGCAAAGTAATATTAAGAGCATATTCATCACACACGCGAGTCCTCAACTGATACCATGGACGAGTACTTCTCTTTATCCTTTGTCTCATACACAGATTGAGACTCACACAGTACTCACCACGTGGAAGTACTCGCCTCTAATTTCAAATTCTGCACACGCTATTTCTTAAATATTTCAACTTATAGTACACACGCTAATAATTCAGCTTAACTTAAGCACACGGAAGTATTTCAACTTATTGCTACACGTGGTTTCATTGTGACCGTTGGTCACTTCCGAAGATTACTATACGATCCCCTTAATATTATCTGCCTGACATTTAATTCTCCCCACAAAAGTTCCTGAAATAGAGAAATTATTATTTCAAACTACTCTTAAATATTCCACATGCATACCATGTCTCCACTCTTTTGTCTTTACGGAGCACAACTAAAACAGGTCTTAACAGCACAAGATCCAGCGGCAGAGTGCTGAAACATGGCCGTTCTTCAGGTCCTCTCGCACCTCTGCTGAAGTGGGGGAGCACCTTGCTAACGTATTGGTCAGCCACATTTCAGGCGCTCAAAGCTCAGGTAAATTTCATCTCTTTGGTCCCACCAAAGGTGGCCAAAGGATCGTCTCAAAGATGATCATATATTCACATTCACTATCTGCAGTTAGCAGACGACCATACATTCATTCATTTCACAGATCTCACCAAACTGGATGTAGGGATTTACTTTATGGGAGTGCACATGTGATCAATTAAATAAATAAATTGTCATTCTTTCCCACACTGGTATCCGGCTTCGCTGTATTAATTGAAATTGAGTTATTTTACAAAAAAATGTGTTGTTCTGACAAAAATAATGAAGTATGTTGTACCTATTTTCAATGTCGGGCGGTACTGTACCCTTTCAAAAGTTATGGGAAAACGATATGCACAATGTAGATGACGGTAGTTTAGCATAGACGAGGTATAAAATGACAGTGCATTGGCTGAGTTGTCATTTGTACTCAGGTGATTCATGTAAAAGTGTTTTCGACGTAGACGAATTAACAGACTTTGAACGCGGAATGATAGTTGGAGCTAGATGAATGGGATATTCCATTTCAGAACTCGTTAGAGAATTCAATATTCTGAGGTCCACAGTGTCAAGAGTGCGCCGAGACTACCAGACTTCCGGCATTACCTCTCACTGTCGAAAACACAGTGACCGATGGCCTTCACTTAACGGCTGAAAGCAGCAGCATTTGCGCAGAATTGTCAGTGCTAACAGACAAGCAACGCAGAGAAATAAACACAGAAATCACTGTGGGGCGTAGACAAACGCATCGGTTGGGACAGTGCGGCGAAATGTGCGTCAACGGGCTGTGGCAGCAGGCGACCGATGCGAGCGTCTTTGCTAACAGCACGAAATCGCGTGCAGTGTTTATTGTGGGCTCGTGATCATATCGGTTGTACCCTAGACGACTGGAGATCCATTGTCTGGTCAGATTCCAGTTAGAAAGAGCTGTTGGTAGGGTCCGAGTGTGCTGCTGACAACGCGAAGCCGTGGACCCAAATTGCCAACAAGGCACTGTCTAAGTTGTTATTGGCTCCATGATGGTGTGGGCTGTGTTTATATGAAATGGACTTGGTCCTCTGCTCCAACTAAACCTCGTGGAGACCATTTGCAGCCATTCATGGACGTTATGTTCTCAAACAACGGTGAAATTTTTATAGATGACAATGCGTCATGTCACCGGACCGCAACTGTTCGCGTTTGATTTGAAGAACATTCTGGACAATTCGAGACAATTATCTGGCCACCCAGATCGGCCGACATGAATCCCATCGAATATTTATGGGACATAATCGGGAGGTCAGTTTATGCACAAAATCCTGCACCGGTAACACTTACACAGCTACAGAGGCAGCATGACTCAGTATTCTTGCATGGGACTTCCAACGACTTCTTGAGTCCATGTCACGTCGAGCTGCTGGTTTACGCCGGAAAAAGAACGAGGTTTGACACGATAGTTCGAGGTTCCCCATGAACCTTTTGTCACCTCATTGGGCAACTCAGGTTTGCTTACCGGTCATGCTCTTCACGAGAAGTTGTGCCATTTCGTTACCGCAGCAGTGCGAATCGTCAGAGAACACCCTGCACCCCTTTCTCTGCCGCTTATCCGTAGATCCCTTAGGGAAGTGCAGGAATGGACATGGTGTGGAGAGAGCGTCATAGATTTCTAGAACACTCCTCTCCTCCCTCACCTGTGCAACATTAATTTGGCAGTAGCGTAGATGGTCGGCATCTCTCTTCAGTTCCCGAAAGAAGAGGCCCCGTCAAATTGTAGCCATTTACCGCATAACTATGAAAAACTGTACCCAAGAATTTAATATTTGGGGAGTATATTACTAAAGCAACAGTAGTATGGTTCAAATGGCTCTGAGCACTATGGGACTCAACTTCTGAGGTCATTAGTCCCCTAGAACTTAGAACTAGTTAAACCTAACTAACCTAAGGACATCACAAACATCCATGCCCGAGGTAGGATTCGAACCTGCGACCGTAGCGGTCTTGCGGTTCCAGACTGCAGCGCCTTTAACCGCACGGCCACTTCGGCCGGCCAACAGTAGTATGTTGTAGTACTTAACTTGTGTACAGAATACACATAGTGCAGCTACTCGACGTGGTAGCGACTCGTCAAGTCGTTGGAAGCCCCCTACAGAAATACTGACAAGGGAACCTCCCCATCGCACCCCCCTCAGATTTAGTTATAAGTTGGCACAGTGGATAGGCCTTGAAAAACTGAACACAGATCAATCGAGAAAACAGGAAGAAGTTGTGTGGAACTACGAAAAAATAAGCAAAATATACAAACTGAGTAGTCCATGCGCAGCATAAGCAACAACAAGGAGAGATTAACTTCAGGAGTGCCATGGTCCCGTGGTTAGCGTGAGCAGCTGCAGAACAAAAGGTCCTTGGTTCAAGCCTTCCCCCCTCGGATGAAAATTTTAACTTTTTATTTTCAGTTTAGGTGACAAACACTTATGTTTTCATCACTTTTTTGGGAGTGATTATCACATCCACAAGAAAACCTAAATCGGGCAAGCTAGAAGAATCTTTTTACCCATTTGTCAGGTGTACAAGTTACGTGGGTCGACAACATATTCCTGTCATGTGACGCACATGCTGTCACCATTGTCGTATAGAATATATCAGACGTGTTTTCCTGTGGAGGAATCGGTTGACCTATGACCTTGCCATGAAATGTTTCCGGTTCCCATTGGAGAGGCACGTCCTTTCGTCGACTAATCGCACGGTTTTGCGGTGCGATCGCAAAACACAGACACTAAACTTATTACAGTGAACAGAGACGTCAATGAACGAACGGACAGATCATAACTTTACGAAAATAAAGAAAAGTAAACTTTTCACCCGAGAGAAGACTTGAACCAAGGACCTCTCATTCCACAGCTGCTCACGCTAACCACGGGGCCACGGTGCTCCTGAGCTCACACTATCCTTGATGTTGCCTATCTTCCACATGGACTACTCAGTTTGTATATTTTGCTTATTTTTTCATAGCTCAACTTCTTCCTGTTTTCTCGATTGATCTGTGCTTAGTTTTTCAAGGCCTATCCACTGTGCCAACTTATAACTAAATATGAGGGGGGTGCGATGGGGAGGTTCCCTTGTGAGCAACGCTGCCTCTATAGCGGTCCATAATTGCGAAGGTGTGGCCAGTGCAGGTTTTTTTACACAAACTGAACCCTGGATTATGTCCCATTAACGTTCTATGAGATTCATGTCGGACGATCTGGGTGACCAAATCATACGCTAGGACTGTCCAGAATGTTCTTCAAATCAGTCGTGGACAAATGTGGCCCAGTGACAACCACAAAAATTCGATTGTTGTTTGGGAACATGAAGTTCATGAATGGCTGTCAGTGGTCTGCAAGTAACCGAATGTGACATTATCAATCAATGATCGGTTCAGTTTGACCAGAGGTATCAGTCCATTCCATGTAAACAGAGCCTACACCATTATGGAGCCACCACCAACTTGTACAGATCCTTGTTGGCAACTTGGGTCGATGACATCATGGTGTCTGCGCTATACTCGAATCCTACCATCAGCTCTTACCAACTGAAATCGGGACTCATCTGGCCAGGTCACGGTTTTCCAGTTGTTTAGTGCTCAACCGATATGGTCAGGAACCCAGGAGGGGCGCTGCAGGCGATATCATGCTGTTAAAAATGAAACGCGCGACTGTCGTCTGCTACCGTAGCCCATTAACACCAAATGTTGCCGCACTATCCTAACGCATACGTTCGCCGTACGCGCCACACTGATTTCACGCAGTGTTGCTTGTCCGTTAGCACTGACAACATTACGCAAACGCTGCTGCTCTCGGTCGTTATGTGAAGGCGTCGGCCACTGCGTTGTCCGCCCGCGGTGGGAAGTAATGCTTGTGATTCGGTATTCTCGGCACGCTCTTGGCACTGTGGACGTCGGAATATTGAGTTCCCTGACGATTTGCGAAATGTAATAGTCCATGCGTGAAGCTCAAACTACCATTCCGCGTTCAGAGTCTGTTCATTCCCGTCGTGCGGTTGTAATCACGTCGGAAAGCTTTTCACATGAATCGCCTGAGTACAAATGACAGCTTCACCACTGCACTGCCCTTTTGTACCATGTGTACGTGATATTACCGCTATCTGTATATGTGCTTATCTCTGACCCATGACTTTTGTCAACTCGATGTATAAGTGGGACTGCTGAGTCCACTTACGATACGCTCCCCATATCTGATCGATTATTTACTTGTTGTATTAGTAATATCAATTTACATAACCTAAAGCGATAAGCAACCACATTATAAGCATCAAAACACTCATGGCAGTGTCCTTTCACGTCATCGAGGTCTGTAAGTTCGATGACGAAATGAACGACATAGCAGAAGTACGATGCTCTCGTTTGCTGTCCTCTGTGGGCAGAGATATTGAACTATCACAGTCAAAGAGTTTCTTGTGCTACAGCAGAGGTACACAGTTATCCAGAAAGGACGTCTGTGCATGATTTCAACTCAATGTTTTTTTCTGGCTCTTTTAAGTCCCGTCGGGCAGGAAAGCGTTAATATCAACCGTTGTTTCCTCCAGTCGCTGACCTGCGGCGGCTTAGAGAGATTACATTCAGTTTTCCACGGCAGTGCGATTTTAGTAGACCCTTAAGAACTCCACCATTTGAAACGGTAGGTGCTCTTATACGTGCCTCATATGTGAACACAAATATAACAGATGGAAATAGAAAAGTCATTTTTCTACGCTACAGCTTAGAGAGATTACATTCAGTTTTCCACGGCAGTGCGATTTTAGTAGACCCTTAAGAACTCCACCATTTGAAACGGTAGGTGCTCTTATACGTGCCTCATATGTGAACACAAATATAACAGATGGAAATAGAAAAGTCATTTTTCTACGCTACAAAGAGGAGAAAAATGTGAAATTTTTACGTGGAAAAAGATCTTCATTCCATAAGGTGGAATCTTACGGAACGTTGTGGAGTCCAGTACAGCAAAACAGGCATACATTCACGAATTTAGAAATCCATTTGGCATGGCATCACAACAACTTCTGTTTGTGTGGGGACGAGGGCCGTCTTCGTCCAACCGAAACGGCAAAGGCAGTTGTAGTGGCCCATTTCAGGGCTGCTTTGGGTGGTTCCCACATTCAGCTAGTTGGGTGCTAGCCCTGGCTTACACTTTACTGAAACAAACCAAGAATGTAGCTTCCATAACATATTTAGTTCAATTTTAACTACGTCATTCAACATTAAGAATAGAAGGCATGACATTAATTCAATAAATCCATTAACCGGGTCCCATGTAAGTTACAATTTTGCAAGAAAATAAAGTATTATAAATGGCACCAAAGCTGTATAAACTATTTTCCCTAGTTTATTTCTTGTTTCTCCTCTCTGAAGAGTTTTACTGGCTTTCTTTGCTAGTTATATTTGATACCTCACTGCAAGGATTGGGATAATTTAAAGGAAAGGCACATGGAGGGTGAACCCATATATTTCGTCATTTGCTGTTTTACGCAATACACTTTAGTGCTTAACAATAATTACTGTAATTCCAAAATTAAACTTGTCAAAGAAACGAGGGGCCCTTAATAATTAAAATATTGAACAGGATCAGTGCATTAACTAAAAAAATCTTTATAATCTATACCATTAAGAACAGGGCTTAAAACAAGTGGGCAAATACAAGTAAGAACTCACATCAACTAGACGTGCATGCAAGCTGGTTCAAACAAATTGAGTTTACCGGTAAGATAAATACAAATGAGTGCCACTAAAGGCACTAACAGTTCACAACAGTGGGTAAAATATTAAGCAATCGACAACACCAACCTAAAATACTGTAAGGCTAACACCTGCTTGTGGCTGCTGGAAAGCCCTTAACAATTTATAACCCTAATAAAACCCCATAAGCTATAAAATATGCAAGCCCCCAAAACACAAGAAAACCTGGGGAAACATGCAATTTAAATGTGGCTTCCATGTGGTACACAACAGCAGAAACATTGACACTTGAATAAATATACAGTCCCCCAAAATACAAGATAAGCTGGGAAGACATGCAGTTTAAATGTGACTCAGAACTGGTACACACCGGCAGAAACATTAACAATGACCCTTAAATACATATGCAGTCACTCAAAACACAAAAAAGGTGGCAAATCGCAACAGACGGCTATCACAGCCAACAGGCAACAAGCAGGCACGTTTCACAATGATAAGAGTTACACTATGTGATCAAAAGTATCCGGACACCCCCAAAAACATACGTTTTTCATATTAGGTGCATTGTGCTGCCACCTACTGCCAGGTACTCCATATTAGCGACCTCAGTACTCATTAGACATCGTGAGAGAGCAGAATGGGGCGCTCAGTGGAACTCACGGACTTCGAACGTGGTCAGGTGATTGGGTGTCACTTGTGTCATACGTCTGTATGCGAGATTTCCACACTCCTAAACATCCCTAGGTCCACTGTTTCCGATGTGATACTGAAACGGAAACGTGAAGGAACTCTTACAACACAAAAGCGTACCGGCCGACCTCGTCTGTTGACTGACAGACTACCAACAGTTGAAGAGGATCGTAATGTGTAATAGGCAGATATCTATCGAGACCCATCACAAAGGCATTACAAACTGTATCAGAATCCACTGCAAGTACTATAACAGTTAGGCGGGAGGTGATAAAACCTGGATTTCATGGTCGAGAGGCTGCTCATAAGCCACACATCAGGCCGGTAAATGCCAAACGACGCCTCGCTTGGTGTAAGGAGCGTAAACATTGAACGATTGAACAGTGGAAAAACTTTGTTTGGAGTGACGGATGATGATACACTATGTGGCGATCCGATGGCAGGGTCTGGGTATTGCGAATGCCCGTTGAACGCCATGTGTAGTGCGAACAGTAAAATTCGGAGACGGTGGTGTTATGGTGTGGTCGTGTTTTTCACGGTGGGGGCTTGCACCCTTCGTTTTGCGTGGCACTATAACAGCACAGGCCTACATTGATGTTTCAAGCACCTTCTTGCTTCCCACCGTTGAAGAGCAATTCGGGGAATGGCGATCGCATCTTTCAACACGATCGAACACCTGTTCATAATGCACGACCTGTGGCGGAGTGGTTACACGACAATAACATCCCTGTAATGGACTGGCCTGCACACAGTCCTGACCTGAACCCTATTGAACATCTCTGGGATGTTTTGGAATGCCGACTTCGTGCCAGGCCTCACTGACCGACATCAATACCTCTCCTCAGTGCAGCACTCCGTGAAGAATGGGCTGCCATTCCCCAAGAAACCTTCCAGCACCTGATTGAACGTATGCCTGCGAGAGTGGTAGCTGTCATCAAGGCTAAGGGTGGGCCAGCACCATATTGAATTCCAGCATTACCGATGCTTTTAAGTCATTTTCAATAAGGTGTCCGGATACTTTTGATCACATAGTGTAGCTAATGAATGTGGATAGAAAAGGAAAAGCTCAACAGTTCATACTCATAAGTAAAGGACTTAAAAACTTAACATGCTCCAGAAATAACAATAAGGGTGCAAGGTTTAAACAAATAGTTAAAGAGTAAATATAGAGACAAGGAACTACGGGCTTGCAGAACACGGTTTAAATCTTACGTGCTTGCTGTATTCTCAATATTAAATAGATCAAGAGTTCCAGATTTAACTGACAGCACTCCGCCGTGGCACGTATCCAACGATCAAATTTACTTAAATTGAGCCAACACGAACCGCGTGGTAGAGGCGCCTGATTGTGAGGCAACCTAGACGTTGTACGATGACGGGAGCGACGCCGCAGAAAAAAAAAGGTAAGTCTCTGCTCCGAGCCCAAGAAACAGGAACGCCTCGTCTGCTGCCACAACTACCCTGCCAATACACATCAGAAGCCAACAGTAATCTGTCCAATTAAGGTTAGAAACGAGAACGTCTAGGACGTAGGCAATATTTACTTATTTCTGAAGTCACTACACATACAAGTTACAAGCTTAACACCCCTTAAAATTACTTGAAAAGTAACAAGGTGAAACATCAGCACCTGCAAATCCAATTACTGGGGCATACTCGCCTATAAAAAGTTCCTCGCCTTCGACACATACCATGTTACAATGTCTTCAGTTCAATTTACAACAGAGAATGCTCGTACGCTTGCACGGAATATGGCTTGGAACAACAAATTATAATCAGTCACACTGACCGATGACCACCCACACAATCACTCGTAGGTGCGCTAATGTGACTGGTCTAATTCCACATTAACACAGACTTTGCCTTACGATAAGAAGTACCAATAAAGAAACAACACTTAACTACTACACTCGGGTGTGATGGAGTCGTGACTTCCAGGATCCCAGGCAGAGGTGTTATTGCCGCCAATCCGTACAGGTGATCTTCCAGGTGTCGTAAAATTTAAGCTTACAGAGTCAGCTCGGAACTTGCTGACCAGGTTGCACTCGACGTCCGCTGCTCTTCCCGCAGCTCGCCGCTATCATCCGTAATCCAGCTGTCAAAGCTTGCCTCTGACCGGTTTAACCAGTCGCGGCTTCTCGAGGCCCGCACCAGACAACAGGAGACCCCAGAACAAACAACCTGCCAGCCACGCGCCCTCCAGCTAACTCAGTACCGAGGACGGCCGAAAACCAACAACACACCCCTCGACCAAAGACCCTAGCCCCCGACATACGATGAGGATCGATATCGGCAGCCCAAATAATTAGTGGCGCCAGCAGAGTGCCATTCCCGCCAAAATTAAACCCGCCACGGCTCAATATTCATTGATGTATAATAAGATTTCTTTCTAACATTCTGGCTCTCTTAATTTTCATTTTCATCGAGATATTAATAGAATATGAAAAAGAATGTTTTGTGAATGTGTTCTTGTTTTGCATGCTACCTCGTTCGATACCTCAATTTAATCATATGAGAACGTAATTTCGGATCACTACTTCAGGGAAGGTGACATTTACAATCATATCAATGATATCCAAAAGTATACACTGCATACTCTGATGAAATATTTTTGCCTTTTATGCATCAAAGTAATTCTTCAAAAATACGTCCGAATCAGTTATATCAAAAGTGGCAATTTCATAACCTTATCCGCTCTTGGATGAATTTCTATGAACGCTCGTGGTGTTTACTCCGTGGTGCGGAAGCTTAATTTGTGTTCAACTGAAGTGATGTAAATCTTGGCTGTTAGTTTTTCCATAACTGTCACTTCCTTCTTTCTCACAGGAAAGTAATGTCTTAACTTCAGAGAATTTCTCCTGTCGTCATGAGGACGGCAGCGTGGAAAATACCCTTGCTGTATTTAACCGACTTAAGAGCCCAGTTTATCCGCGATTTCATAGGAAGTGGTATAGGTGACGTACGTATAAATGGTTGTGCCTTCACATCCGAAATTGCCTAGTTAAACTAACATTTCGTGGAGTATCTTAACGAATCTGTGCGTGGGATTTCTTCCTATTTGTTTTCTGTAAATCTCTCGTAGATGTAGTCGCTCGAAGCAGTCTTATAGTGCAATGGGTTCCTCAGAAGATTCAAGTAGGCTACCTGTGAAGTGAACTTGAAGATAGATAATTTACTTGAAGTAAGTCCTGAGATGCCACGACGATGCATATATTAGCGAACATCGTAAAACAGTAACAGTTTAATTTTTTTTGAAACGACTGCTTTCAGAAAGTTAATAAAATTCGACAGCACGGTGAGACCGACTAATACATACAAACTGGTTCCAATTATATTCTGTCACCAACTGGCGAGACTGGTGCATCATAAAATTTCGTAGCTCTTCATACATCTTTGAAATAATTTAAGAATATTCATTTGTCTACTGAATTAATTGGTTTACTGTATAGCGATTTTATGATATTAAGGCCCTGATAACCAATAGGCTACTACTGCTCTTTGCTATGTCAAAAGTGGGACTTCAGTAACAAATATTTAATAAAGAAAATTCTAAGTTAGGCGCCAGAACACTTGTGATTGCCGTACGTATTGACTGCTAGCCACTATTCTCTCTCAAGCCTCGCGTACTTCTCCTCTCTCTCATGATTCACTACTGTTCCATGTGGTCCGCTGGCCACCGCTATCTTCGTGGGAACCAGCTTCATACTCGCTGCCATCATATTCTCCAGTGCTTCTTAAGGTAGCGATTTCCTTCTGATATCTGGCGAGTTCTAGTTAACGTAAAATTCATAAAATAAAATACATTCCAAATCGGGAGGTTTGCAGATCTTCTTGGCAAAATCTGCTGTTTGAATTTACAAAAAAAATGGCTCTGAGCACTATGGGACTTAACATCTCAGGTCATCAGTCCCCTCGAACTTAGAACTACTTAAACCTAACTAACCTAAGGACGTCACACACATCCATGCCCGAGGCAGGATTCGAACCTGCGACCGTAGCGGTCGCACGGTTCCAGACTGAAGCGCCTAGAACCGCTCGGCCACCAACGACCGGCTGAATTTACAAGTAGAGATGTTTAGCTACTAATGAGTCCCAGCATTGCTTTGGTATGTATTTATTCCTATCGTATTAGTCCATCTCTACCTTCCCGTTCTCTCTGTGCATCTCCTTCTTCACACCCTGTTCATCTCCTCCACACCCCCTCTCTGTCTAGCTCCTCCATCACACTCTCTCTTCATCTGCTCCTGCCTCTCTCTCTATCTCTCTCTCTCTCTCTCTCTCTCTCTGTCCATCTCCTTCCACTCGCTCTGTCAATCTGCTCCTCCCCCACTGTCCATCTGCGCCTTCCACGTAAAGGAGAAAGGAGGAAGCAGGTGGTCTTGATATTTTGGCACTGATTACCAAACAAACCAGTTTTTTAAAGCTTGGTACTGTTCCATTTTGAACTTGGGTTTTCCAGTACTGTCCGGAAACCAAATCCGTGCACTAAAAATCATCATCATCCACAGGAGCGCAAAAAGTGTGAAGGATCTGTTCGAAGATCTAGGCAGTATTTACCATTTGTTTCAAAAATATTAATGCGGAATGGTTAGCCAGTGGTTAAAAGTAAACCACCAAAACTGCACAGTAGTTACGGAAAAAAGACGTCAGCATGTGAGAAAGGAACGCTTTCGGTTGTTGAGGAATTGATGCACGTTGCTTGTTAACAACGAGGCTGCCCACAACGCCTTAGCTGTGAAGCAATACTTCACAAGTAAAAACATCATGATCTTTACTGTCCAACTTTTTCAAGTAATTTGATACTGTAACTCTTTATCTCTTTCCGAAAATGAGATCTCCACTGAAAGAGGCTCATTTTGCTATAGTGGAAAAGATAATGGCAAAACCGCAGGAGCTTCTGTGCAGCATCGTGAAAATAATTTTCATGTCGCGGTCTGTGAAATTAGTCAGTGTGTGAAGGCATTGCTAATTACGCATATAAAATTTTTTTTCGTGATTTTCTTTGGATTTCTATTTCTTTTGTTCATATGGGCATTTCTAATTGTGATTATGTAACATTCTACTGTGGTTTTTAAATGTAAAGATGTAATTGTGATTATTTCGTTTGCCAATGGATAAATATGTTTCTTGCTTTGTAGCTGTGGTAAAGTTTCTAAAGTTCTCTTTTGGAATATTATTAATTGTGAAAAATGCAGTCAATAACATTTATAAAGGTTTATGTAATTTACGATAACGATATAACATCTACAGACAGGGGACAGTGATAGTGATATCGAGAGTTGAAAGGTTGTTGCGTAGTAGAGGGGATGGTGGATGGCGTATCTGTGAAGCGTGCGCGGGAAAAATAGGACTGTGTTCCATGAAAAGCATACGTAATTGTATGGACAGTGATATCGAACTATCAGATTGTTAATTCTCTTTACCACTGCGGTATGTAATGCCATCGCCAGTGAACTTTAAGAGTAAATAAACCGGACTGTGAAAGTGCCGCTAACATTACTTTGTTGTGGCCGACACGAACTGTGCCTTTATTCGAATGAACTTTGCTGGTATTGGTTTTGGGTGGTGGACTGTTGTATATCACATTCTATCAAGCCATGAAAGTGAAGACTAATTAACTGTGCAATATAAATGGCTTTCAGTGACGTTGTCTAAGTTTGAAATGCGAGAACAGAGTGGACATTGTTTACGGTGTGCTTCACATACATGAACAATTCTATGAACTGTGTATTTGTGGCTAAGACTATATGAATGTGACGAACCGTGTAATTATGGACGATAGCGTCACGGACAGTGCGTAAAGTGCAAAAACGAGCGATGTCTACGTCATGTACTTTGAAAGAGAGGACATGTCAACAACGTTCGTATACTGGCGTCTTGTGGTTTGTTAATCACCACGGGGTTAATGATACAGCTGTGCCGGAACTTTATTTGCGTTTCGCCGGAGAAGATTAACCAGCGGAACTGTATGTATCCTGCTCTCATCATCGTAACCCGCCGACATCGTGCTGCCTAATGCAACGCTTCGTATGCAACAAAAAAGTTAAGGGATTTCGCTGAACGCTATCCCCTGACCTAGAAACTTTCTTTCTCTATTAAAAGTATAAGAATTACAGACTCTGTTTAATTAAATTCTTTATTTAGTTTGTTTGCTTTCTGCTAACGAAAATAAAATTACAATCAGTGAATTAAAAGTTGCCTGGTAGTCGTTGTTGAAACAACTTCTTCCTCTCATTAGGACTAATTCTCCTTGCATGTCAAAATTATTGTAGTTATTTTATGTAGTTTTGTGTATTGTTATGAGACTACATATATGACATTAACTAATAAGAGTATTTTGTCGCGAAATACGGCTTCGCGCGAAAATTACGGCGACTGCCATAATTGCTTGCGTTCTGACCAATAATGTAAAAGCTGCTGTTCCCGTATTGGTGCTCTTCCTGACGTGAGCGGGAATTATAAATGTCAGCTGTCAAATCACGTAGTGACTCTTTACCCAGTAATAAAAGTTTTTTGATATTGTATTGCTACGAGTCGTAGTATTAAGAGACACTGGTTATACTCAAAAGTGGGTAGATGTATGGTGGAACCCCCCCGTGTTCATGCGATTGTTAACAGTATTGTGTGTGATTCACGAAATTTTGTCACTTTTTCTAATCCCTTTGAAGTTTCAGAGAATATATACACAATTTTGTCGGTTCAGGTTAATTTCAGAGCAGTTTCTCGTGAATATTAGAGTTTTCAGTTCATAAACAAAGTGGGATCGTGACCAATTGAGAAGTATAACAAAGAGTGTGGTTTTCCAACTAGAATTTTGGATGACTTCACAGTTCAGATTTTGATAATTATTTTTCCTCTGGGTTGAGGTCATCACAAGTGGTACGAATAAATTAGCGACAGAAAATGCATCTCTCATCAACGAAAAACAAAATGCTAGGAGTTTGCATGGACCAAGGGACAGCCGAGATCGTGAACAATGAGAAGGCCGACCAACCGGCGAAGAAAGCAGCAAAGAATGTATGGGGAAGCATAAGTAAGTGTGCTCGTAGCGCTATAGCGATGTGCTGATTCACCTTATTATGCAGCAAGAGAGCGAGCATTCCACCGTCCTCCTTGTTAGAACCTGCGTGAGACTGCAGCTCCGGCTTTGCAGTTAGCTGTTGCGCAGTACCATCTCATTAGAATTATTGATAACACACATACAAACATAGCTGAGGACTTCATAATGTGTACCAAAGTAAAGTACGCAGATTTCGAAGCCAGCACAATTAATAATTTAAGACAAAATCGGATTTTTTTTATAAATTTGAATTTAATCAAATACAGAAGGTAAAAACTTAAAATTTCAAAATATATATTTGAATAAACAACCGTCATCTTTAGACCCATGTTTAATTATTTTCATTACTTTTCAAGTTATTCAATAAATTGTGTATTTCTGATGCAAAACCAGTACTGTCAATCCTTTTTGTTTAACTTATAGACTAGAAATTTATTAGATAATAAAATAAAACTCACAAATTTCATGTTTGTAATTATAATACTTAAAAGGTACATAAATTTTTAGTGAACATATTTAAAAGTGAGATCATGCAATAGTTTCGTTTGAAAAAATATGGTTTCCGTACTGGTTTGAGTAACAGACTTTGATTAACTTTATCATATCACTAACATATTCTTCTAGTCTGAAAAAAAATGGCGTTAGCTTTGATTAGTAATTAGGAGAGCTATTTAGATTTTTCTTGGCGCGAGGAACTTTCGACTTAGACTTACAATGGTACCGCGTGGCAGTCGGGTTTTTGTTATCCAAACTAATATTATAAATACGAAAGTAACTCTGTCTGTTGCTCTTTCACGACTAAACCATTGAACCGATTTTGATGAAATTTGATATGGAGATAGCTTGAACACTGGGAAATATAACGCGAAATATGGAACAATAAATATTATTTGAAAAATCTATATGCTCTTTGACTTTTGAGATTTATTACATAGTGTTGGTGAAAATGCTTTTATTGTTACAAATGAACTATATAATGCAATTCAAAGTAATGAATGCAATGCTTATAAAGCCCTCTACGTGTTTAATTCGTACTTCCTACAAGTTTTAGTGACAAACCCCGTTTAATTTTAGCCACTGAGAATCACGCGTCTCTTACAGCGTGTAAACCATGTGGGTCTACTAACAAGAGCTAACAGTTGGTGGTCTTGTGGTAGGCGTTCTTGACCTTCATCCGTGGAGTTGTGGGTTCGATTCCCTGCAGCGGTGCATTTTCTCGCAATTAGTAAAAGAACTGTACCAAGCGCCCGAACTTTCCGAACGGGGTCCCCTGGCCAGTAAAGCCATACACACGCATTTCATTACATTTTACTGATACGCGAGCGCAGCCGCGGGTTACAGCTAGTTTTTTTGTGTTTATGCTGCGTCAAATGAAATATCAATCCGCCAAAGTAGATCTGGGATCAATTCCTAGCTGATACAAATGTTTAAACAAAAGTGCACGTTCTAGGAGTATTTCCGTGAAGTGTAAAATACATAAACATGAAAAATCTAATTAATTTGTGATGTTTATTTTAATTTAAACACTCGTTATTAATAATCATATACAACAGAATGGCAACTAAGAATTTATAATTGCAATAAAAATTGATTTTTGTGTGTGCAATGTAATCAGATATAAGAAGACGTGCATTTCACATAAAAATGACAATTAGATATTCGTTAATGAATTTTATGTTTAAATGACGTGGGGATTCGATATTAACAAAAAAATGTAATGAGCAAAATCAGACTTGAATCAGAGATTCGGCGCAACTGATTTATCCATCTTCGTGTATCTTACACTTCACGGAAATGCTCATAGAACTAACACTTTTCTTTAAAAATTTGTTTCGGCTAGGAGTCGGACCCAGCCCTCAACGTAGCAGGCGAGCATACTATCACAGACCCACGCTATATCTTAAAAATAAATAAAAACTGTGATTAATATGTTAAAGACGCTCGGTAAACCTCAAAGTCGATTTTCTCGAGAATTTATGAGAGCTACATCCGCTTTAGCCAGTTGAAATTTGAGTTCTGAACTTCACCGTACATCTGCAACTACATCTATACTTTGCAAACCAACCGTGAAGTGTATCGTAGAGGGTACGTCCCATTGTACTAGTTATTATGGCTTATTCCCGTTCCATTCACGTAAGGAGCGCGCGAAGAATGATAGTTTGAATACCTCTGTGCGACAGTAATTACATTAATCTTGTCCTGCCGATCTCTATGTGAGCGATACCTATGAGGGGGGGGGGGGGGGGGGGGGTTGAAGTATATCCCTGGAGTAATCATTTAAACCTGGTTCTTGAAACTTCTTAATAGACTTTCTCAGGGTAGTTCAGGTCCAGCTGGTGTGGTCGAGCGGTTCTAGGCGCTTCAGTCCGGAACCGCGCTACTGCTACTGTCGCGGGTTCGAATCCTGCCTCGGGTATGTATGTGTTTGATGTCCTTAGGTTAGTTAGATTTAAGTAGTTCTAAGTCTAGGGGACTGATGACCTCAGAACGTAAGTCCCATAGTGCTTAGAGCCATTTGTACTTGATTTTACGGGATCTCACAATACATTATTTTTCAAAAA
Source organism: Schistocerca nitens (assembly GCF_023898315.1). NCBI lineage: Eukaryota > Metazoa > Arthropoda > Insecta > Orthoptera > Acrididae > Schistocerca > Schistocerca nitens. Next base: position 360,805,020 of record NC_064621.1, read on the forward strand.
AGCATATTTTACTACTAATTGCAATACTGCAGGCCGTGCTTTCCAGCAGAACTGGGTGATATGTGAAGAAGTGGATTCAAGATAGAGTCGGTTCTTTTAGACTGTTTCCAGAATACGTGTTCGATTGATTTGCATGTTGTTGTTGCGTCGGTGGAAAATAAAGGTGGCGAACAAAAACTTTAGGTAGTGGAGAGCGAACAGTGGGCAGAAGTAAACGACGTGGTTAGGTTGTGCTCTACTGAATCGTAATTAACTTTTCTCTGCCCCAAGCAAAATACAGAACTGCCGAAGAAGAAAAGAGTTTCCAGAATGAGATTTTCACTCTGCAGCGGAGTGTGCGCTGATATGAAACTTCCTGGCAGATTAAAACTGTGTGCCCGACCGAGACTCGAACTCGGGACCTCCGTAGCTACTGGCAGAAGTAAAGCTGTGAGTACCGGGCGTGAGTCGTGCTTCGGTAGCTCAGTGGTAGAGCACTTGCCCGCGAAAGGCAAAGGTCCTGAGTTCGAGTCTCGGTCGGGCACACAGTTTTAATCGTCCAGGAAGTTTCATATCAGCGCACACTCCGCTGCAGAGTGAAAATCTCATTCTGGAAACATCCCCCAGGCTGTGGCTAAGCCATGTCTCCGCTATATCCTTTCTTTCAGGAGTGCTAGTTCTCCAAGGTTCGCAGGAGAGCTTCTGTAAAGTTTGGAAGGTAGGAGGCGAGATACTGGCAGAAGTAAAGCTGTGAGTACCGGGTGTGAGTCGTGCTTCGGTAGCTCAGTGGTAGAGCACTTGCCCGCGAAAGGCAAAGGTCCCGAGTTCGAGTCTCGGTCGGGCACACAGAAAAAAAGAGTATTCGCCCCATAAATGGAATACTAAAGAGATGTATTCCTGTCGGGATATGACTGCTGTAATCAGAGACACGGCCACGATTGGAACAAGGAGTGAGAGACCGAAGATCTGCGCAACAGCACCTGGCATAGACCAGTCCCGCGACATATACCAAAAGCACAATGGTATCCTGAGATGCAGGATGTGAAATGTATCTCTACTGACAAAGGGAACAAGAGGTAGTTCATAATTTTGATTGCCAGACAGAAATTCTGCTATCGACTAGTCCTTCATAGAACTTCCGTCGTGTTGAGATCCATATATTTCGCCTGCCCTAAACACAAAAGAAAGCATACCAGCTACGTACGAAGCTGGTTAAAATGAAACAAGTAGTCCCCTCACATGTGTTGATACTCTTGGCAACAATTAACCCTAGTAATACCAACACATTTTCCATAATGCGTTCTACCAAGAGGGAATGGGGGGGGGGGGGGTCTTCGTGCCCACCACAATAAAAAATTTTAAAAAATCGTTAATTGTAATCTTTTATTAACAAAATATTTTTTAAGTAGCTACGGAGGTCTAAGTACGGTCCTGTACCTGAAAATATATTTCAGTACAATGCCAACGTATTTTCGGTAGTCGTATACACGGAGGGGAAGGGTATTTTCCGGCCACAATAAAAAAATTTAAAAAATACAAATTTCGTTAATTGTCGATAAGTTTTATTCACAACATACTTTTTAAAGATACACAGATGTGTAAGAATATATATAGATATATAAGCTTGAAAATACGAATATGTCATATGTTGCAGAAAGTCGCATTCACTACTAATACTTTAGTTATTGGGCTACTATTTACCGAAAAACTCAAAATAATTACGAAATAAGGTACAGCAAATGATTAAAAAAAATTATTTCAAAATCTTGAAATATAGACCACGTAACTAGATTACAATATTTTCAAAATGTGGATTGAAGCATCCCCGCCCCCCACCCCCTTGGTATTTCGATGGTTAACATCACCATTTATAAATTGTTCCTGGAATTCTTGTTAAAACTGATATTAAAATATAACCGAATAGTCCCGGTTTGAATGCGTTTGCTCGCTAGCACGTGCGTAAAACTCTATTTGTTTGTGTGTATGTGTGTGCGTGTGTGTGTGTGTGTGTGTGTGTGTGTGTGTGTGTGTGTGTGTGTGTGTCTATTTTGCTCATTTAGAAACTAGTCTAGTACTTTAACCTACGATGCAGAGACGTTCTGTCCATTGGTTATTTAAGTATTGTCGTTAATCTCAATGAAACTTCTGTTTTAAATTACTTACCAATTTGTGGAAACGAGAGATTGATGAAAACCATTTCTTATTTGGTGCACTCAGAAGCCAATCAAAAAGTCTCTGGGGGATCAAGTGTAGCAGGAACTGCAGTCGCAAAGTATTCGCAAGTTTCCCATCGAGGCTGCAAAAATCACTGTAGCGATGCTGTGAACATCTCCGGTCATCTGCGTCAGAGGAGAAGAGAATATCATATGAAAGCGATTTGCGGTGGATTTTGTACACGACACTACACAAACCGGAGCCTAATGATCCTATAAGAAGCAGCCAGTTTATGAGAACTGTAAGGCCATTACCGAACAAGATGACGGATTGTCAAATCGAATCTTTAAGAGAACAATAAATACGCAGCATGATCTGGCGAAGCCCAGACGTCCAGCGTGGAAGCCAAACGACAATTTATGTCCTACCGTTTTTTTCTGTTAGGCGAAGCTTGACATGTGTATCTGCAAATGTTGGAATTTTAGTCAATACCACTACCTTGGTCGAGGTGGACGGCAAACAGGGGTTTAATTATCACAAGACGTGGCGTTACTATAGTTACTACGTAGCGAAGTCCCGCCATATATACACTAATGGCCATTAAAATTGCTACACCAAGCAGAAATGCAGATGATAAACAGGTATTCATTGGACAAATATATTATACTAGTACTGACAGTGATTACATTTTCACGCAGATTGGGTCCATAGATTCTGAGAAATCAGTACCCAGAACAATACCCAGAACAACCACCTCTGACCGTAATAACGGCCTTGATACACCTGGCCATTGAGTCAAACAGAGCTTGGATGGCGTGTACGGGTACAGCTGCCCATGCAGCTTCAACACGATACCACAGTTCATCAAGAGTAGTGATTGGCATATTTTGACGAGCCAGTTTCTCGGCCACCATTGACCAGACGTTTTCAGTTGATGAGAGATCTGGAGAATGTGCTGGCCAGGGCAGCAGTCGAACATTTTCTGTATCCAGAAAGGCCCGTGCAGTATCTTCAACATGCGGTCGTCATTATCCCGCTGAAATGTATGGTTTCGCAGGGATCGAATGAAGGGTAGAGCCACGGGTCGTAACACATCTGAAATGTAACGTCCACTGTTCAAAGTGCCGTCAATGCGAACAAGAGGTGACCGAGACGTGTAACCAATGGCACCCCATACCATCACGCCGGGTGATACGCCAGTATGGCGATGACGAATACTCGCTTCCAATGTGCGTTCACCGCGATGTCGCCAAACACGGATGCGACCATCATGATCCTGTAAACAGATCCTGGAATCAACCGAAAAAATTACGTTTTGACATTCGTGCACCCAGGTTCATCGTTTAGTACACCATCGCAGGCGCTCCTGTCTGTGATGCAGCGTCAAGGGTAACCGCAGCCACGGTCTCATAGCTGATAGTCCATGCTGCTGCAAACGTCGTCGAACTGTTCGTGCAGATGCTTGTTGTCTTGCAAACTTCCCCATCTGTTGACTCAGGGATCGAGACGTGGCTCCACGATCCGTTACAGCCATGCGAATAAGATACCTGTCATCTCGACTGCTAGTGATACGAGGCCGTTGGGATCCAGCGCGGCGTTCCGTATTACCCTCCTGAAACCACCGATTCCATATTCTGCTAACAGTCATTGGATCTCGACCAACGCGAGCAGCAATGTCGCGATACGATAAAACGCAATCGAGATAGGCTACAATCCGACCTTTATCAAAGTCGGAAACGTGATGGTACGCATTTCTCCTCCTTACAAGAGGCATCACAACAACGTTTCACCAGGCAACGTTGGTCAACTGCTGTTTGTGTATGAGAAATTGGTTGAAAACTTTTCTCATGTCAGCACGTTGTATGTGTCGCCACCGGCGCCAACCTTGTGTGAATGCTCTGAAAAGCTAATCATTTGCATATCACAGCATCTTGTTCCTGTCGGTTAAATTTCGCGTCTGTAGCACGTCATCTTCGTGGTGTAGCAATTTTAATGGTCAGTAGTGTACATCGAAGATTGGTCACGTCGATGGATCTCCAGTTTTTGACCTCCAACTTGTCCGTCTAGTAACTGAGACTTCTGCTTGTCAATAATTGTGAAGTAACGTAATCACATCCCGCGAAAGTATCAGAATTTCGAGTATGGGGCTGCCACTTTAATAGAGCGCTTCCAACGGCGTTGTGAAACTTGCTTCTTTGAGACCATGGTTAAATTATATATTTATGTTCATTGATTGTGTAAGTATAGATCCAGGAAATCTTCCTAAGGTTTGTTATCATATGATATTTGCGCAAATTTTATGCCAAGCATATGATCTCAAACTAATCTTTCTTGGCCTGATCGAGTGCCTGGTGTTTTATCGAGTGGACACGAGTAACTTAAGAATAGGCAGCGACAGACTCTTCAGAGTAATTCTGCAACGACCGGAAATCGTGTGGATTGCGATCGAAGAAGCCTTACAGAAAATATCTGAGACACACGAAAATCATCCTTTTGTCAATGTCATAACGCACAGGTTGTTACTTTAGCTCATAGTATATGAAATGTTGGACGATTGTAGGTCTAAACCTTAAACCGTTAACGATTGAAGATATTCGTGCGTAATATCAGTGACGTATTATTTGATTAACTAATTAACTAATAATTAAATAATAATTTTTCCAGAATTATCCATTACGGATTATTGTAGCAATCATTCGATCTGTACCAAGAAAGAAAAATATATAACTAATTCAAACACTTTGTTACAGCATAAAACTGTTTATATACAATTTTAATATTAATGCACAACTATTCGGTTCAGCACATCAATGCTCCGTCAGAATATTTGCATCATCAGAGGTGATGGAGGGTTTACCGTTGTTTATATAAGACAAAGTGGTGTCTGACGTGGGTACCTAAAGGCACAACTGTTTACTAAGTGTCTGGAGGTACTGACAGCATTGATACTCGCAACTGAATAGTTATGCTAGGGTTTTATGCTGAAACACAAGGTTTTGTTTAAGTTTATGTATATGCGTTGAAAGCTAAAACGTAATGTTTCAAACTATGTCGATATTGTAGTATCTGGTACCTTGATTTGTGTGATTATTGAAGATTTGCATATTTTTATTAGTTGGTACAAATTTGATAATGGCAACAATAAGCCAATATGATTATTCCTGCAAAAATTGTGATATAGACTGGGAAAAAAACAGAAAGGAGTAAGTTAAATCGTTTACACACACTGATGGAGTGTGCAAAGAAAGCTTAAGCGCTTTTAACGTCTCTTCGACAGCGAGACCTTTAGATACAAAGAACAAACTTGGAATGGAAAAAAATGAGGATGGGAATTGACCAATGCTTAGTTGAAGAAACTATCGGAGTGGAGCTCAGGTGCCGCCGGTCGCTGTGGCCGAGCGGTTCTAGGCGCTTCAGTCTGGAACTGCGCGACCGCTACGGTCGCAGGTCGCAGGTTCGAATGGATATGTGTGATGACCTTAGGTTAGTTAGGTTTAAGCAGTTCTAAGTTCTAGGGGACTGATGACTTCAGATGTTAAGCCCCATAGTGCTTAGAGCCATTTGAACCATATTTGCTCAGGTGTCACCTATCTATGTCCGACATGTGCTCGATGACATTAGAGCTATGTGACCTTAGAGGATGATACTAGAAGGAGTGGACTGTATATGGTACGCATTGGGACGAGATATATCCTTCTTGGAGGCTATGTTCCGCAAAGTGTACCACATTGCGTGGTGTAACGTAGCAGAATAAATGGTCAGATTCGTACCTTACATGAGACCTCTACAAATCGCAATGAGAAGGTGAAGATGACACCTAACGTAAATCGACAGTTATGATAATATTTGCCTATCAATATGTAATGCAAAAAGGGATGACAGTCAATCTTCAGTAATTAACACACTATTCCTATACAATGAATGTCTTTGAGTGGAAGGTAGAACAAGGAATGCCAGTCGAGTCGCTTTTACTTTTGAAAAGCCAACTCCGCAATGGCGTAGCAAAACCGCGCTGCGGGAGTTAAGCCAGCGATCACTAAAGGGGTGGCAGGAAAGAAGACAGCAACCCCGGGCCAGGTGATTCGAGCTGGAGGGCCGCCTGTAGCGAGGGCATTGGTACAAGGGCAGAGAAGAAGCTTTAGAAAACAGCGTTTCGAAATTCCAACAGGATACGAACAAAAGCAAGTGACGCATTTTCGTCCAGCAAGTGTGACACACGGAAAGGTCAATGTACTTTAGGCGTCTAGAACGGGCACAAAACGTCCGATTGGCGGAAACTCAGTAATAGGAAGGAGAAAACGCTTAAGTTTCGACGCAGTTTGATAGAAGGGACGTTGTGATTGGTAGAGGGTGTTCCTACAAAATGAGAGTAACGCTCCTATTGGTCAAAAAAATCCGTGACGTGAAAAAGGAACCCAAGTGGAGGGAAGCAGTTCTGCCATGAGAGGATAAGAGAAAAATTTTGCTGGGACTCTTCTCTGAATTGGTGTCAAGTGCAAAACGGAGCGCTTAACGCTCCCTACGACGCAGAGAAGAAATTGGTGTGGACACTGCGTTCACAGCGGCTGCACTCCAGCTAAAATTAGCTGTAGCAACGTTTAGCTCCAACTTTGGAGAAATGAACCAACCAAATTAGTTAACTGTTCTTGTGAGAACTGAGAGGGCACTATAATATGCACGCTGCTCCAACAATGCACGTGTATATCGCCACATAATAAGACTAGAGCTGAGTACATGTTTTCTCGCATAACGAGAAACATAGGGAAACTTTCTTCTGGAAAATCCAGCAAAGGCCAGATTAGTTTTGTAGGAATTTCAGTGGGAGAGAGCGGCCTTGAAACCAGCAGCACGTCGCAGCTTAAGGTAAATATCGCATGCAGAGGCGTAAACTTTATTGGTTCACCAGTTGCATCCACTGTTAACTCGAGTGACCTTGGCTAATCTTGCGCTCAAATTTGTCACTTGACTAACCATCCACCGTAGACTTGATTGTCATCCTAAATAGTACCGAACTTTGAACTGGAATCGGACGATTTTCGTAGTAATGACCATCATCATAACGTATGTGTAGGGTCAATTTTGTAAAGAAACGTCCAATTAAACTTTCATATTATTGTGCTTAGGATTAATGTAAAGAAACTTCCAATTAAACTTTCATAATATTGTGCTTAAGATTAATGTTCTTTCGGAGAGTTAATATTTAACATTGTTGTGTATAAACTTGTTTCACTTTTTTGATGTTGGCAAGATGCGTTATGCATTGCGCTGTTTTTATGTTGGCGAGTTGAAAACTGTGTGAAAAGCTGTAATGTGGTGAGAAATAATGCGCCATTAAACTTGTCATTGCACCTCACACAGTTGTTCTCAATTCAAGCGAACAACAAATCCCCCACACCCTTAAAGTAGTAGTGATGCCATTACAGATGTACAGACTACTTTCACTGTCTCCTGAGTGGAAACGATAGGTATTCTGTGTCTGGGAGTTCCGCATATTGCGGCATGTGGACGCTAAATGGGGGTGAAATCAACAGCGGTAACGAAAACCGGCATAATATGCACTATTGGGCAACGGAAAATCCACTATGGCTGCGACAAGAGGAACATCAGCGACCTTGGCGGGTTAATGTATGGTGCGGCATTATGGGAGGAAGGATAATTGGTCCCCACTTTATCGATGGCAACCTAAATGGTGCAATGTATGCTGATTTCCTACGTAATGTTCTACCGATGTTACTACAAGATGTTTCACTGCATGACAGAATGGCGATGTACTTCCAACATAAAAGATGTCCGGGACATGGCTCGCGTGCGGTTGAAGTGGTATTGAATAGCATATTTCATCACAGGTGGATTGGTCGTCGAAGCACCATACCATGGCCCGCACGTTCACAGGATCTGACGTCCCCGGATTTCTTTCTGTGGGGAAAGTTGAAGGATATTCGCTATCGTGATCCACCGAAAACGCCTGACAACATGCGTCAGCGCATTGTCAATGCTTGTGCGAACATTACGGAAGGCGAACTACTCGCTGTTGAGAGGAATGTCGTTACACGTACTGCCAAATGCATTGAGGTTGACGGACATCATTTTGAGCATTTATTGCATTAATGTGGTGTTTACAGGTAATCACGCTGTAACAGCATGCGTTATCAGAAATGACAAGTTCGCAAAGGTACATGTATCACATTGGAACAACCGAAATAAAATGTTCAAATGCACCTACGTTCTGTATTTTAATTTAAAAAAACTATCTGTTACCAACTGTTCGTCTAAAATTGTGAGCCATGTGTTTGTGCTATTACAGCGCCATCTGTCACAAAGCGAAAAAAGTGGTCCAACTAAAACATTCATATTTCTTTACGTACTACACGAATGTGTAATAAAAAATGGGTGTTCCTATTTTAATAAACGCAGTTGATATCCGTTTGACCTACGGCAGTGCCATCTAACGGGCCAACCATATCGCCATCTGGTTTCCCCCTTCAAGCTAGACAAGTTTAGTTCTTTGTAGTTTTTTCGTTTGACGCTTATTTCGTGAGATATTTGTCCGGTCACGATCAATAGACCACCCTGTGTAAGGATATGTATTGCAAGCTTTTCTAATTTTTACAAGCTAATAAGATATCTTTGTGGTAGTGGTAGTAACTCAGCCGTGGGAGCTATGTTAACAGCTGTTTCATGTTAATATGTCTTTTAACAGTGCATTTATCGTTAATTCAACTTAAGCGTAGAACATTTGTATTTCTATTGTTCCTAATTCTTCTCGTTTTATTTCTTCATTTGTTATCCCAGGACTACTATCTTTGTCAAAATACTGTGTAAAATGTTAGACAACACGCGAAATACCTTTGTTAAACGTGTATGTGAATATATTTATGCCACTACACCATTGATAGTCGTCAATATCTATATATGTTCCTCTATCTTTTCCCTTAAATTAACCAGGCCTATCACTCAGTATTTTACATACGTATCAATCTACACTAGGAATAAAAAGCCCTTGGTTAAATTTGTGTCTGTCTTATCTCATATTCTGTTATAAGGCCAAATAAATAAAAAAATTTCATCATTATGGTGAGTTAGCTGTGGATACTCTCGTCTTCAAAGATGATGATAGCCGTTTTCAGAGGCTGAAAGAGTATGTTTCTGACTTAACGAGAGCTCAAGAACCGTACTGTAATTTGGTAGCTCTATATGACGCTATCATCAATGAGTGACCTACCTGAAGATACACGTGGTCTCTCATCCTGGTTGAATTGTGGCCATTACCAAGGTTACATGTGGATATTACTCGCTATTGGCGCGAGGCCGATGAGTAATTTTTGGTCCGATGTAGCTGGTTACTATGTCATCCCGCACAGGGAAAAATATTTCTGTGTACGGTTACGAAAGTGTTGGTGTTTCTCATTCGCACACAGTTTTTAAAGACATCGGTATGCTCGGGACCGCATAACTTGACAGTGAGTTAAGCAGATTTCTCTCAGTACTCAGTGTTGACATTTGTTCAGTGTGGTCAATATCTCAGTGCCAAAGACTGCATATGAGTGTTTACGGAACTGCTTCTACAGCGAGAAAGTTGGTAAACTATGTAAATATTATTCTGGGGAAGTTTCATTCGCCACGTAGGCATTTTAAACGCCCAATGAAACTAACATCTGTTTGCAGACCTAGAAGTGTGTAAACGCTTCTTATTCACTCTCATTATTAGTTGCGAAACTAAATCTAGCGTGACATTAATTATATACGATGATTGGAACATTAGTAGTGGCAACTATTTATTTAGAGCTAGTACAAAATAGATACATGTTTCAAAGTTTTACTGAACTTCAAAGTAGTCACCAGCATTGTGTATAAACCGTTGTCAGCGATGTGGAAGTCGTAGGATACTTTTAGCAGTGCCAGTTGTGTTGACAATTCGAGCGACGCGGTCTGTTGCCCGATGAATTATAGCAGTTCTGAAGCGAATGCAGTGAAGTGTTTCCTTCAATTTAGAAATCGGGTTGAACTTACGAGAGCTTAAGTCAGGGGAATGCAGTAGGTGGTATAACACTTAGCAGCCCCATCAGTCACACAAATCAGTAACAGCTTGCCCTGTACGTGCTTGAGCATTGTCCTTCAAAATGATGGTCAGGTTCTGCAGAAAGTGTCATCACTTCTGTCCCTATGCTGTTCATTTTTGGAACACAACCTACGACCAGCTTAGAGACATAAGTACAAGTGCAATGTCCCAAGCACTGTGCTGAACATCTCGCCTCATTAGAAGAAAGCGCAAGGCATGGACCCAACTCAGGGCTAAAATATGACAAAATCTGATTCTAGAGATCATCGTTATGTAAACAGTATGCGGAAATACATAACTCAGCTTCCACAGACTTACTGACGTACGAATGGCTAGTGTACTATGAGTATAGCGTTCATTTATCGTGTGAGTGGTGGAGTGTTAACGAGTGGAAAGCAGTACTGTAAATTCTCGCCTTGAATACAAGCAAACGATTATACTGTAATCAGAAAATCTGCTACCATCCCCGTTGATTAAGATATCGTTGTTTATTGAGAAATCTTGCTGGCATGAAGAAATCGGCTACCGTCCACCCTGTGATTATCTGTACGAACTATTACATACCAATGATCAACAACTGAAGGAGAAGTATTATCAAAAACCGGTTACATGCTAAAAACTTTTTCAAACAAAAGCTTTCGTCAACTAACACAAATTGTGACTTTAGAGGAAGGGAAAATTGTTAAGACCTTTAAGAAGCTCAGTTCATTTGTAAACATCACGCTCCCCACAGAGACATTATGTTTCAAGGTACAAGATAGTGCACGACTGACGGAGTATGGCTTAACCTTCCACAGGTTATTTACCTAGTTTGAAGAATAAATAGAATTTTACTCGTCATAAAACTCTGTTACTGAGGAATTAACAATATGTAAAACTAGCTTTAAGATGGCAAACGGCCTTGCTGCAGTGGTAACACAGGTTTCCGTCAGATCACCGAAGTTAAGCGCTGTCGGGCTGGGCTAGCACTTGGATGGGTGACCATCCGGTCTGCCAAGCGCTGTTGGCAAGCAGAGTGCACTTGTGAGGCAAACTGAGGAGCTACTTGATTGAGAAACAGCGGCTCCGGTCTCGGAAACTGACATACGGCCGGAAGAGCGGTGAGCTCACCACATGCCCCTCCGTATCCACATCCAGTGACGCCTGTGGACGGCGTCCGGTAGGTACCGTTGGGCCATCATGGCCTGTTCGGGAGGAGTTTAGTTTTAGCTTTAAGTTATAATACAGCGGTCAAATATGTGGAACTCGTAATATTTACAAATGCTGCACAAAACACAGTCCCATGTCTCACAACAATCAAACCATTAGAAAACACCGGAACCTGTTTATAACGGTCTCCAGAGCTCGTTCCTTCATGTGATTCTAAAATCAGACAGTAGGTTGAAACACCAACCAGAGAACATCATAAGTTCCTAGGAACACTATCCTGCAGGTTTCTACTTGACTCCATAATTACTGCGACAAATCTAGCGGAATGTCGAGATGGTATTGCTTCCTTTTCGACACATTCTCTCTGGGCTGCTGCTAGTCATGTATCTCCACCCGAACTGGTTGCGAGGACTGTGCGCTAAACGACGTTTGTGCAGATGAACTAACCACTTGGTGGCCGACACAGCACTTACCCCCCGCCCCCCCCCCCCTCCCCCTCTGCCACCCTTATGTTCGGCTGCTGTATCCGCTGTCAGTGCCCAGCACCTGCTGCTGCCATCATACCGCATCGTCCTCGTCTTAGGTTGACGTCCAGGTACGCGTGATGTCACCACGTCTGCTGTTCCTCTACCTGCCCCCGAAGTCACTTCGTTGCAGGGTATCCCCCTCCTCTTCTTAATTACGGGCACCGCTTAGCAGTTTTAAAAATGACCTCGGACTACGAAGATCCAGGGTCTTTCAGAAGGAACCCCTTGAGTGCGAGGTCGCAAAAAGGCCAATGGTGTTTACGGCATGTACGCCCCACACATTGCTGCCATGCAACCACTATATTGACTGCTAATGCCGACAAGGGGCCGGACTGGAGGTATCCAATGGTGCGAGAACAGAATGAAGTTACAGAGCATAGTTGAACAGCTTAGTCGACGAATAACTCAAAACAGTTCTACAGTGCTAGTGGTGTTGATACAAAGCAGAGCGATAGCAACGATAAACAAAGTAAACATTGCATTATACAGTATTTACAACAACAGTTGTCAGTGGTCGCATTTCGTCAGAAAGGAACCCAAATCATTTCGCAGAGTGGGAAAGAAATGGCAGATGAAATATTAGCATTTCTGCAAGACGAGTCAGTGGAGTGTGTGGCATCGTATACTCTCGACTGTGAAGACAATGAACGTGGTGATGATACGTGCTTAACAAGTGAAAGTGATACTAAGACAGATGTCGGGCTATGTAGTTCATTATCCTTGTCGGACATGGAGCCACAAATCCCGTCTCTAGTGAAACGTAGTAAAGGACAATCATTGTAATCAGGGTAATGAATAGTGTAAGTAGGCTGTTTAGGTTTTCTTATTGGTAACGCCACGTAGCGCTCTGTATGAAAATCACTGGCTGTGCTGTGTGCAGTCTGTGGCTAGTTTGCATTGTTGGCTGCCATTGTAGTGTTGGGCAGCTGGCTGTTAACAGCACGTAGCGTTGCGCAATTGGAGGCGAGCCGCTAGCAGTGGTGGATGTGGGGAAGTGAGATGGCGGATTTTTGAGAATGGATAATCTGGAGGTGTGTCCATCAGAAACAGTACATTTGTAAGAATGGATGTCATGAACTGCTATATATATTATGACTATTAAGGTAAATACATTGTTTGTTCTCTATTAAAATCTTTCATTTGCTAACTATGCCTATCAGTAGTCAGTGCCTTCCGTAGTTTGAATCTTTTATTTAGCTGGCAGTAGTGGCGCTCGCTGTATTGCAGTAGTTCGAGCAACGAAGATTTTTGTGAGGTAAGTGATTTGCGACACGTATAGGTTAATTTAGTCAGGGCCATTCTCTTGTAGGGATTACTGAAAGTCAGATTGCGTTGCGCTAAAAATATTGTGTGTCGGTTTAAGCACAGTCATGTATAATTTTTCTAAGGGGACGTTTCAATAGTTACGTGCACGGAAGATCATCCGCAGCATAGTAAACAAAACAAAAAGTTATGGACCGATTTTGAATACGTCTGAAGAAATATAGCCGTGTAGCGCACAAGAAAAATTACTGATAGTCAAGAGATTGGTACAAAAACTGCTGTTTGCGCGTTTCAAGAAGGCTCGATACAGTTTAGAGGACGTGTATGATGTGACCTGCTACATTATGCACATCAAGACGCACGCGACCTTAGTGATTTCAAGAAGAGCAGTGGATGGTTGCATAACTTCAAACAGTGCTACAGAACAGGAAGACTTAAGATAAAGAAATTCCAAACAGAGCGTCAACTTGACGATGCACAGTAAACTGCGGAATCGGCCCAAAAATTTGTTAGTCAGATAAGCAAACTTATCCCACCGTTCAGTAAGGAATTTGTTTTCAATTCTGGCTAATCGGGATTTGAAGAGAAAATGCATATGAAAGGAACCCTGGAAATCAGAGGTACGAAGGGAGTAGTATCAAAATCAACTAACATCAATGCTTTAATGCATTCGTACACAATTACGCCGAATGTTAACGTGGACGGTGAATTGACCGGAAAGTTACACGAAAGTGCCAAAGAAACTGGTATAGGTATACGTATTGAAATACAAAGGTATGTAAACAGGCAGAATACGGAGCTGCGGTCGGTAACGCCTATATAAGACAACAAGTGTCTAGCGCAGTTCCTAGATCGGTTATTGCTGCTACAATAGCAGGTTATCAAGATTTAAGTGAGTTTGAACGTCGTGTTATAGTCGGCACACGAGCGATGGGACACAGCATCTCCATGGTAGCAATGCAGTGAGGATTTTCCCGTACGACTATTTCACGAGTGTACCGTGAATATCAGGAATCCGGTAAAACGTCAAATCTCCTACATCGCTACGGCCGGAAAAAGATCCTGCAAGAACGGGAACAACGACTACTGGCAAGAATCTTTCAGCGTGACAGAAATGCAACCGTTCCGCAAAATTTCTGAAGATTTCAGTGCTGGGCCATCAATAAGTGTCAGAGTGCAAACCGTTCAACGAAATGCCATCTATGCGGGCTACCGGAGCCGAAGGCCCACCCGTGTACCCTTGATGACTGCACGTCACAAAGCTTTACGCCTCTCACGGACTCATCAACACCGACATTCGACTGTTGATGACTGGAAACATGTTGCCCGGTCGGACGAGTCTCGTTTCAAATTGTGTCGACCGGATGGACGTGTACGGGTATGGAGACAACCTCATCAATCCAAGGACCCTGTTTGTCAGCAGGAGACTGTTCAAACTGGTGGAGGCTCTGTAATGGTGCCGGCGTGCGCAGATAGAGTGATATACGACCCCTGATGACAGGTGACACGTACGTAAGCATCCTGTCTGATCACCTGTATTCATGAGCACTGTCAATTCCAACGGGAAATTCCAGCAGGACAATGCAACACCCCACACGTACAGAATTGCTAGAAGGTGGCTCCAGGGACACTCTTCTGAGTTTAAACACTTCCGCTGGCCAGCAGACTCCCCAGATATGAACATTATGAGCTTATCTGAGATGCCTTGCAACGTGCTGTTCAGAATCATGATGTCAATTCCTTCCAGCACTTCTTCAGACATTAGTCGAGTCCATGCCACGTCGTGCTGCTGCACTTCTGCGTGCTCGCAGTGGCCCTACACGATATTAGGTAGGTGTACCAGTTTCTTTGGCTAACCAGTGTATTTTGCTGCTGCTACGGTCGCAGATTCGAATCCTGTCTCGGGTGTGATGTCCTTAGGTTAGTTAGGTTTAAGGAGTTCTAAGTCCAGGGGACTGATGACCTCAGATGTTAAATCCCATAGTGCTTAGAGCCATTTGAATTTTTTTATTCAGTGTATTTATTGTGCTGCGAGAAGTCGGAAGTGCTCTGCCCTGCACGATTCTTCCTCGTGTGCATGATCTTGCAAGGGCAGTAGGGAATATTTACGTCACAACAAGAAATTGTGGCAAAATGAGCGTGAGAGAGCTAGAACTGTGGTATGAGTGCTGCTTTTGGCCAATAGCTGGTCAAAATAACTTGCTTCTGCTTGATTCCTGGTCTGCATATAATATATACTCCTTTAGAGTAAACTGTCTCTCCTGAAAAGTGTGTGACATTGCAATTTATACCACCTGAAAGGCACTGGACGAGTTCAACCTCTGGATGTTTTTTTCTGTGCGTAATAAACATTATCGCATATCTGCAGTTACGCCTTAAAAGATAGCCAGTTTCACGATAAGATCCACGACCCACTGTTTCGCATTCGGTTGCATATCATCAAATTCTATCAATTCTCATCACCGTCTTACACCAATATAATTCTGTATGCATTCGTTAATAACGGATATCTAGCTGAACTTCCTGTACGGTTTGCAACTCCCAAGAAGTTCGCCTTCGACCTTGCTCGTGCGAATCTTTGTGATCACTGTGACGCGCCAGTTTTCAAACTGTGTCCATAGTGCAAGTTAATGGTTTGTTTTGAACATTTCTTGAGTGTCGAAGATGTCTACTTTGTGAAGTGTAATACAAAGTACACACATAACATAGAAGGTTGATCTCTGCAGCTCCCGGACACTCATTTCCTGTCGCCCTTCTAATGCAGATCGTGAGTCATTAGTAGCTTGTATTTTTCCTGTTTTAATTATTGACACAACACTTTTAAATGAATCTTAATAAAGACTGAACTTGCGACCTCGCCCTCAAGGGGCTCCTTGTCAGACACGCTGCCAATGTGGCAAGACATACAGTACAGGGTGTTTCACTAAATGTGTTTGCCTCTGTAAGCTACGAAGTAATAGGTGACGGAAATATTTATTGCGGTAGGTCACCATAAAGCTATGAACATAGTTTATTGTGTTATTATCCAAAGAGTTACAGCAAAAAGATACAATTTTTTAAATGGAACAATATTTGTTTCTATCATGCACTGGAATCAGTAACACCAGCTGTGTATACATCAATTTAAATTACATTCCTATCACTTTTAGTTTGGGAGCTACAATCCTTCAAATTTTCAGAGGCAGATACCACACACGCTGCGCATAACACAATGCGCCTTCTAAATGTGTGCAGCCGAGTTATAACGTCGCCGGTGTCACGGAGCAAGAAACTTTCTCGATGCGCTGTTAGACTGCCGACTGTCGCCGCACACGGCCGTATACCCGACAGTTCGAGCCACACCAACAAACGGGGCTCAATATACCACAGTTACTGACATCGGATGAAGATGGCAAACGCGAACAGTGAGTACGTTGACATGTTGCTGATGCTCGGCGAGTGCCGACACGTTGCCACTGAAGCAGCCATGCCGTACGCCCTGAGATATCCTAGGCGAAGAGCTTCGGCAGCCATTACGTTCTTACGTGCCGAACAACGACTTCGGGAAACAGGCAGCTTCGTAAAGCGACACAGTAACAGACGAAGAATTGCAAGAAGTGAGGAGACGGAGGTGTTTCTTTTAGCTGCAGTACACCACGATCCTCATGTCAGCTTACGAGCCGTTGCTGCAGTCGCTGGTGTCAGTCTCACATCTGTGTCGCGTATAGTACACGGCCACAGGTTTCACCCGCACCGCCTGTCACAGACCCAGGAGCTGCATGGGAACGATTTCTATGCGACAGTTATATTCTGTGAATGGGCAATGCGTAATTTCACGCTGGAGTCTTTACAAGGTGTTATGTTCTCTTATGAGTCCACGTTCACAAGTTATGGTGCAGTGAATCGCCATAACGTGCACTACTGGGCCGCAGACAATCCTCGGTGGGTACGACCTGTCGACCGTCAACGTAGGTGGTCTATTAATGTATGGTGCGGAATTCTTGAGGATGAAATCATCGGTCCACACTACTTGCCAGGTACACTGACAGGTGAGTTATATCGCGCGTTTATAGTCGACAGTTTGGGCGGTCTCCTTAAACCTGTGTGTCTACACACGAGAGTCCATATGTGGATGCAGCACGATGGTCACCTAGCCAATTCTGCGAGTGCTGTTGTGGAAGAACTAAACAACAGGTTTGCAGGAAGGTGGTTGGGGCGTCATGGACCTAATTCATGGCCCGAAAGGTCGCCCGATTTAACACCATTAGATTTTTTTTTTTTTTTTTTGGTTATGTAAAGGATCGAGTTTATGTCACTGTGCCCACATCCCCAGATGATCTAAAACGGCGCATCGAGGACGCATGTTACTCCGTGACACCAGCGATGTTACTTCTCGTCTGCAGATCCTTTAAAAGGCGCATTGCATTGTGCAATCAGGAACATGGGCACACATTTGAACATCTCATTTAAATCAACTTCCCACCGCCTGAACATCCATCACTCACCACACAGCCATATATTATATACAGTGTGTGGTATCTGCCCCTGAAACTTTGAAGGGTTGTAGCTCCCAAACTAAAAGTGATAGGAATGTAATTTAAATTGATGTATACACAGCTGGTGTTACTGATTCCAGTGCATGATAGAAACAAATATTGTTCCATTTAAAAACTGTATCTTTTTGCTGTAACTTTTTGGATAATAACACAATAAACTGTGTTCATAGCACCGCAGACATTGTAACGTTTCTTATGGTGACCTACCGTAATAAATATTTCCGTTGCCTATTACTTCGTAACTTACAGAGGCAAACACATTAAGCGAAACACCCTGTATATAGATTAGACGCTCTGTATTTTCTAAGATTGTTGCCGATAACAACAACGGTACACCAAACTGCAGCAGCCTAACACGTCGGCAGTCGCGAAACTTTGCGTATAGGAATCACGCGGAATGGATTGCGGCTATACAATAGTTATGACACCGACATCTAACTTTTGGGACTGTGTCATGAAAGAACCCAGCGACATTCAAGTAAGGAGTAGCTGGTCAAACGAGATTGCAGCTACATGTAGTTCGATTAAGAAGAGGAAGGAGACAACCCACAACGAACCGACTTCGGGAGCAGGCAGTGGAAGAGCAGAGGTGCCGCCAGCACGCATGCATGAGCCTGAGCCTATAGTGGAACTGCCTGTGGGCGGGAGGAGTGGGGGAGGAGATGCTCGGGGCGGACGGCGGCCACAGCGGCAAATCGGTGGGAACGGGAGGGGGGGGGGGATGGGGAGAGAGAGGATAGACTTAGAAGCGCCGTGACAGCCCTTGTGCAGTCAAGACATCCAGCGTTTTAATGGTCCCACCAACATCAGGTGTGGCTCGACGCAGCTTACCCATTCATGCTCGGATTCCCACAAAAGTCCGAAAGAGGTTGGCTCCAATACGGACAGAAAAATTGATGCCATCGCAGTGGAACTTCGGATGAAATTTTGATACGAGCTGCTCCACAAAATAATTGTCTTGAAACGCCCGTTAAAGCCGCTGGACAAAACAGGTAATTAGGATTGTGGAAAGGCCAAATAAGAATGGGGTCAGTTTCACCTTCTAATTATAATTTATTGTAATTTAATAACACTTTTCAACCTAAGCGGCACTTAGCCGGACCTTTACCGAATGCAACTCTTTCACGGCTGAAGGCCTCCAAACAAGAATTCCTAACAAATCAACAAGATACAAATCCAGTTAAGATAGCAATCAAATAATTAAAAAAACATCGCAGCAAATTGGATAGAAGGCCACAATTAAGTTTCAGAATTTTAGAATATATTACCATAGACTTCTAAAGGCAGAAGGCCACAATGCTTAAAAACAGGAAATCTTAGAAATCAACAAGATAAAAATGCAATTAAAAGGCAAATAAAATAAATAAGAAAACATATCACGGCTAAGTGGAAAGCCTCAATGCAAAGCAGATAGAACAAACATATACAAGGTGCAATACCAATGGCTGAAGGCCACAATTAAGTTTCAAAATTTTAAAATATATTACCATAAACTTTTAAAGGCAGAAGGCCGCAATGTTTAAGCTTGAAAGATAAGTTTAAGATTTAATTTGCAAAATTTTTATGAAAAAGAAAAATAACCATAAGCCTTAAATTTGAAGTAGCTGAAAACAGATAATTAAACACCGGTGGCATTCAGAAGCCTCCAGTGAGGTTGGTCTGCCCTCGTTCACTTAGGCGAGACAGGTGGAGAACCCAATTACATTTGATCCATCGGAACCCAACCAGGAGACAGCCACGGACCGACCGACATAACGACTTGCTTCCCATCAAGCAGTACATGAGAGCTCAAACAGAAAAGGTTACAAACGTGATAATCCACAATGGAGTATGTATTAACTGTCAAAATTATACACCATGTTGGATTAGCTGTCAAAATTACACAGCATGTTGGACAGTGACAGCAGGTGAGGAAAGGACGCTGCCTGAAATTACGTTAGTGGCCAGGGCAGGTAACCGGAACACTAACGGCCACAAGGCAGAAAATTCCACTGGTGCATTCGAATTGTAGTCAACCAGTATAGTTACTTGCACCGCATGGCGAATAAATTTCAGCAGTAGAAACACTTGGTGTTGCTCACAGGAAAACCTCCCCAACAGCAAACCACCGAAACGAACCATCACAACATGAATGGACGTGGCTTGGGTAGTTGAAACCACTTTGACGTCCTGGGTCGGTGAATCACGAAGCTCGTAGCGATCGGACAGCTCCACACACGCTCTGACACTGCGCAGGGGCTGCCAAAGGACCCAGCCGACTGCACCGCGCGGAGATAACTTCCCTCGTCCGCAACAACCGACCGACTCAACTCAGAATGCCGACAACATCTAAACTCGTCGTCAGTGGAACAACGCCAACTACACACACAACCTGAAAAACACTTGCACGAAGACCTGAACGATACCCAACAAAAACTAAGCACGCACGAAGACAAATCGGGAATCGATGCACACACACACAGCCGACTCACGAACGATCGGCGAGCCAAAACGCGTCGTCCGGTTGGACGGCCGACCGATGATCCACTAAGACCGCGGCCCGGCTCAAGTGATGCGTGGCGGCAATGGTCGGACGAGCCATGTGGACGCAGACCTCACTGCTGCTCCAACACGACTGCACTAGTGCTGCATTGCAACTCCCCGACTGGCAGGTCGGGACAGTGTTCCAGACGCGTTCCATCTGACTGGCAGACCCGAACTCGCAACCCGAACTCGGGATCCGAACTCAACTGGCTTACGATAGACAACGACTGGGAAGTAATTTATTTTTTATTTTTTTATTTACATGTCAAGTTCCGTAGCACCAAATTGAGGAGCAAATCTCCAAGGTCATGGAACGTGTCAGTACATGAACTTACAACATAAAAGTAATAACAGATAAAAATAAATGTTCATGAACCTGAAAGAAAATCCGTCCATAAGTTTAAGCAAACGCTATCAGCAATCAATGAGAATCAGCTTAATTCTTCAAGGAACTCCTCGACAGCATAGAAGGAGTGACCCATGAGGAAACTCTTCAGTTTCGATTTGAAAGCGCGTGGATTACTGCTAAGATTTTTGAATTCAAGTGGCAGCTTATTGAAAATCGATGCAGCAGTATACTGCACACCTTTTTGCACAAGAGTTAAGTAAGTCCGATCCAAATGGAGGTTTGATTTCTGCCGAGTATTAACCGAGTGAAAGCTGCTTATTGTTGGAAATAAACTAATATTGGTAACAAGAAACGACAATAAGGAATATACATGTTGAGAGGCCAATGTCAAAATACCCAGGCTCGTGAACAGAGGTCGACAAGAGGTTCGTGAACTCACACCACTTATTGCCCGAACCGCCCGTTTCTGAGCCAAAAATATCCTTCTAGAATGGGAAGAGTTACCCCAAAACATAATACCATACGACATAAGTGAATGAAAATTCGCAAAGTAGACTAATTTACGTGTCGAAGTATCACTCACTTTCGATACCGCTCGAATAGTGAAAATGGCAGTATTAAGTCTTTGAACAAGATCCTGAACGCGGGCTTTCCACGACAGCTTACTATCTATCTGAACACCTAGGAATTTGAACTGCTCAGTTTCACTAATCATATGCCCGTTCTGTGAGATTAAAACGACAGGTTTTGTTGAATTTTGTGTTAGAAACTGTAAAAACTGAGTCTTACTGTGATTTAACGTTAGTTTATTTTCTACAAGCCATAAACTGAGGTCATGTACTGCACCACTTGAAACCGAGTCAATGTTGCACACAACATCCTTTACTACCAAGCTAGTGTCATCAGCAAACAGAAATATTTTAGAGTTACCCATAATACTAGAGGGCATATCATTTATATAAATAAGGAACAGGAGCGGCCCCAACACTGATCCCTGGGGCACCCCCCACTTGACAGTACCCCACTCAGATCCCACATCACAGCCGTTATCAACATTATGAATAATGACCTTTTGCTGCCTGTTGCTAAAGTAAGAGGTGAACCAATTGTGAGCTACTCCCCTTATTCCGTAATGGTCCAACTTCTGGAGCAATATTGTGTGATCAACACAGTCAAATGCCTTTGTTAAATCAAAAAATACGCCAAGCGTTCGAAACTTTTTGTTTAGCCCATCCAGTACCTCACAGAGAAAAGAGAATATAGTATTTTCAGTTGTCAAACGACTTCTAAAGCCGAACTGTACATTTGATAGCAAATCGTGTGATATAAAATGATCAATTAACCTTACATACACAGCCTTTTCGATAACTTATGCAAACACTGATGGCATAGAAATAGGTCTAAAATTATCTACATTATCCCTTTCTCCCTTGTTATAAAGCGGCTTTACTACTGAGTACTTTAATCGCTCAGGAAACTGACGATTCCTAAAGGAAAAATTACAAGTATGGCTAAATACAGGGCTAACATGTGCAGCACACTACTTTAATATTCTACTAGACACTCCATCATAACCATGAGAGTCCTTAGTCTTCAGTGATTTAATTATTGACTCAATCTCAAAAAATGGTTCAAATGGCTCTGAGCACTATGGGACTCAACTGCTGAGGTCATTAGTCCCCTAGAACTTAGAACTACTTAAACCTAACTAACCTAAGGACATCACAAACATCCATGCCCGAAGCAGGATTCGAACCTGCGACCGTAGCGGTCTTGCGGTTCTAGACTGCAGCGCCTTTAACCGCATGGCCACTTCGGCCGGCGGCTCAATCTCCCTCTTGTCTGTATCACATAGGAGTATTTCAGACGTCAATCTCGGAAAGGCATTTGCTAAGAAATTTATATGATTTCCTGTAGAAACTAAATTTTTATTAAATAGCAGTCGAGCAAAGATACTACGAGAGGGGATATATCGATACGCGCTGCTAGCGCCGGTCACGGTCAGACAAAGCAGCAACTCAGTGATAGTAGTAATTTAAATTAACGTGGTAAGGTGGAAGTACGTTAAAAACAGGGTGTAAAATACATGGTGGCGGGAACACGAGCTACGCACGGCTTATGTCTTTCATCGGATGAAGACTTGATGTAGTAATCGTCTGTAACTCAAACTGAGCCAATAATTTTGAGATTTATTTATTTGACATATGAAGTGATCACTCCATTCAAGTTGTGGGTAAGTGTATATTTTATATGCTGCAGTTATGTCTTCTAGTCCAAATGTAAAACTGTTTCTTGGAACAATGGAAGCAAACCTGTGAATAATACTTCCAGATTTAAAATAACTACCTTACACAGTAAGTGTAAATTCTGAGCCTGAAATATAGAATATAAACTCAAGAAATAATTTTTTCCTATGACACTGTTCTTTCCTCAGTTAATCCAATTGTACCGTTCAAATTCGTGAATAAACGGTTTTAAACGTCATTTTGTTTTAAACTAACCTTACTGAGCCGTGTTAAACCTTCGGCACATCTCCGCGGTTACGTTTTTCCATGCTGTGTCAGACCTATGGTAGAGTTGACGAATAGTAGCGTCTGGTGAGTGACGCCATGACAGTATATCGGCAATCCGCTAAAAGGTTTTCTTGATGTGTGAGAGATCTGCAGAAACTGCAGACCATGTCACCAATCGAACACCCATTGTATCGAGATAGCTTGGGACAACACAGGCAACCTGCAGTCTTCTGTTATCTTGTTGGAAGATAATGTCACGGAAACTTCGAACACAAGGCACAGTCAGTGCCTTTAACGGAACGGCTACTGTCAAAATTACCGGCCATGTGAAGCAGAGGTGATGGGCATATGTACCCAATGGCGCCCCATACAATGACGCCAGGTCCGATGACGCATGCAGTCTGGCGACATCGTTCTCGTAGGATCCTCTACGCACGGATACTTACACCGTGATGCTGTACGCAGAACTGGGTGTCGTTACTGCTGTGTCCAGCGCCACGGTTCTCTCTGCGCCCACATGAAGGGAAGCCGCAACAATGGTCGCCGTGTCGAGAGTCCCTGATGTCCGTGTAGGGCAGTGGTTCCCAACCTGGGAGTAATTACCCCCTGAAGGGTAAAATGAAATTTTCTGACGAGTAAAAACTAAACCATTCGATTTTGTTTCAGTCACGAAACTAAATTATTTTTAAAATATCATTACTATTATCGCAATTTTGTAAGACACTAATGTTGATTCTACAAGTTATCAATAATTATTTTTTCTCAGTTAGCAGCATTAATACGGTGTAGGTTACAGGTTCCTCACACAGTCCACCCATTCCACACATACGTTGTTCTCTGTCCCGTACATCGCTGATGATAAAAGTGAGAATATACGTATAAAAAATGCTAAATATCTCAATAAAATGTCTTCTACAATTTGTAAATAGTACCTACAGTAGTCCAAAAATTGCTTCATTACTCACTTCGAAACAGATAAATGAATTAATTGACAGTTTGACATAGGAATAACTACGTAAGGTCTTCTATAGTGCTGTACACGGTGCTATTGTTATTATTATTATTATTATTATTATTAGAGTAGTTAGACACAAGGCATTAACAGCCTGAAGTCGTCCAATTTTGGCCAGTTCAGAAGTAAGGAATGCAGCAATGAAGTGGTTTACCAACAATAATTATAGTGCACACACCTGAACTTGTTTCATTTTAAGTGGGGGTTGCAGTGTGCAGCTGAAATAAGTGCGGCAATGGAGAGGAGTAATGCAGGGGAAGCATGTTTAGTAACAAATATATACCATCACTATGGGTAGTTAGCTTTCTTTTCTGACAAGGAGTTTTGGGCAGCACTTGCGAACCACACCGAATTAGTTCGTCATTTATTCTACACTCTCTCTCTCTCTCTCTCTCTCTCTCTCTCTCTCTCTCTCTCTCTCTCTCTCACACACACACACGCACGCACACGCACAAACTAAATATAATTCATCTTTCATCATTTTAAGAATAAAAGTGTTGAAAGAAAAGTCTTCCATTCTACAGTTTAGTTAGGTTCTACGGTTGGTGATAAGCCGGCTGTTGTGGCCGAACGGTTCTAGGCGCTTCATTCCGGAATCTGCAACGGTCGCAGGTTCGAATCCTGCCTCGGGCATGGATGTGTGTGATGTCTATATGTTAGTTAGGTTTAAGTAGTTCTAAGTCCAGGGGACTGATGACCTCAGATGTTAAGTCCCATAGTACTTAGAGCCATTTGAACCATTTGGTTGGTCATTATGTGGGGGAGGGCGGCAACAGAGGACAGGGGCGGAGGGGGGAGGGGCGGAAGGAGAGGGGGGGAAGGGCGGGGGAACTATCTAATGCCTGATTGCACTAAGGGGTAACAATCTAAGAAAGATTGGGAACCAGTGGTCTTGCAGCAAATAATTCCTTTCTCTTATGTGTAAATGTAACCCCCACTTCAAACAATGGAAACTAAGCTGAAGCAATACAAGGCAAAATGTCCAAAAGCACAAAGAAATACCTGTCGCTAAATCTAAAAACAGATGGCGCATGTAATCATCTTTTAATTTAGATGAAGACCTATTCATTCGTCGCATTCCGTTGACACTCAGTGTTTGAAATATGCCCTTAGATTTAAAGCGATTGCAATTACCCATGCGCCTTGCATTCGCACAGGGCCAATCAGTTTGTGTGGCAGATAAACATCCCAGGCAACAACGGAAACTGCAGCTAGTGTACCATATTCAAAGGTCAGTATATGTAGAGAAGCAAGAAAGCCACACACTCGGAAATGGTACCTGAATATTGGTTGTCTGTGGAAATATCGTGTTATCTCTCTTGAAGAACTCGGAAACGTGTACCTCCACTTGTCGGGAACAGACCGCAGTATTATTATGGCCTGTTGGGACTGCGGTTTGTCGTTCCACACTATTGCTGCTCACTTTGGGCGATACTCAACACCTGAACGACTAGACAGACGTATTAATCGCTTGGCCTTGCAGGATCGTACACCAGTGTCACGTACTTTGGGGAGCACGAAGACAAGCAGTAGAAACTCTCCCCGTGTGCGGGCACCCACTATCTTGCTCCAATGTAAGCCCAGAATGGCTCGCCATGAAGGGCAATGAAACCTGGTGTAGAATAGTGTCGACGTACCGCTTTTCGCAAATCAAAGGGGTGCTGCTATGAAATGAAATGACACCCCAGACCATGACTCTTGGTTGTCGGGCCATATGGCGTGTGACAGTCAAGTTGGTACCCCACCGCTCTCCAGGCGTCTGCAGATACGTCTTCGCTGGTCGTCGGAGGTCATTTCGAAGCAGGACTCATCACTGGAGACAATTCTACTGCATTCAATGAGTTTCCAAGCCGACGGCGTGTCTGGAGACGCTCCTAAAAGTGGTGGGATACGAACCTACTTTCGCCCGCCATACTGCCCGACAACCAGGAGTGAAGGTCTGGGGGTGCCATTTCTTTTCATACAAGGATTCCTTTGGTTGTCATCCACGGCACCCTTACAGCACGTCAGTATGACTATGATATTCTACGCCCCATTTTGTTCCCCTTCATGGCAAGCCAACTAGCTCTTTACACACACGAAGTGTTGAGTGCTATTGACAAGGGATTTCAAATTGATTCCGTATTTCTGGATTTCCGGAAGGCTTTTGACACTGTACCACACAATCAGCGTCTAGTGAAACTGCGTGCTTCTGGAATATCGTCTCAATTATCTGACTGGATTCGTGATTTTTTGCCCGAGAGGTCACAGTTCTAAATAAATGACGCAAAGCCATCGAGTAAAACAGAAGTGATTTCTGGCGGTCCCCGAGGTAGGACCTTTGCTGTTCCTTATCTATAAAAACCATCTGGGAGACAATCTTTCATTTCAGAAAGATAATACGAGCCCACACACGGCGAGAGTTTCTATAGCTTGTCTTCGTGCTTGCCAAACCTATCATGGCCACAAAGGTAGCCGCCTCTCTCCCTAAGTGGGAACGTTTCAAGCATTATGGGCACGGTCCTCTAACCAGCTCGGGATTTTCACAATCTGACTCGCCAATTGGACAGAATTTGCTGTGATAGCAATGGAGATACTAGCGCGATAGCAATGGAGATGCTATCGAAGACAGTGCTTCCAAAGCAGAGTTACTAAACACAGCCTACCGAAATGCCTCCACAAAAAAGACGAAGTAAATATTCCAGAATTCGAATAGACAACAGATGCCAACATGAGTAACACAGAAGTAAATATCCTTGGAGTAGTGAAGCAACTAAAAATGTAAATGTCGTGTGATTAGCGCCTCCCGTCGGGTAGACCGTTCGCCGGGTGCAAGTCTTTCGATTTGACACCACTTCGGCGACTTGTTCATCGATGGGGATGAAATGATAATGATTAGGACAACACAACACCCAGTCCCTGAGCGGAGAAAATCTCCGATCCAGCCAGGAATCGAACCCGGGCCCTTAGGATTAATATTCTGTCGCGCTGACCACTTTTTTTTATTTGGTCGTAGCGGACGTCACATGACATCCCTTGAAGTTCGTTGTTGATCATTCCACTCAGTTTTTTTTATTACAGAAACCAGCCGGCTCTCTGACCAAACGCGCTGAGCTACCGTGCCGACACCACTCAGCTACCGGGGGCGGACAGTGAAGCAACTTAAATCACTGAATAAAAGCAAGTCTTCTGGTCCAGACTGTATACCAATTAGGTTCCTTCCAGAGCATGCTGATGTATTAGCTCCATACTCAACATTCATATACAATCGTTCGCTCGACGAAAGATCCGTACCCAAAGACTGGAAAATTGCACAGGTCACACCAACATTCAAGAGAGGCAGCAGGAGTAACACACTTACTTACAGGCCCATATCATTAACGTCGATATGCAGCAAGATTTTGGAACATTTTTTGTGTTCGAACGTTATGAATTAGGGCCTACCTCGAAGAAAACGGTCTATTGACAAATAGCCAACATGGATGTAGAAAACATCGTTCTTGTGAAACACAACTAGCTCTTTACACACACGAAGTGTTGAGTGCTATTGACAAGGGATTTCAAATTGATTCCGTATTTCTGGATTTCCGGAAGGCCTTTGACACTGTACCACACATGCGGCGTGTAGTAAACTGCTGGAATATCGTCTCAATTATCTGACTGGATTCGTGATTTTTTGCCATAGAGGTCACAGTTTGAAATAACTGACGCAAACCCATCGAGTAAAACAGAAGTGATTTCTGGCGGTCCCCAAAGTAGGCCATTTTCCTGTTCCTTATCTATATAAACCATTTGGGAGACAATCTGAGCAGCCGTCTTACGTTGTTTGCAGATGACTAATAAAGTCATCAGAAGATCAAAACCAACTGCAAAACAATTTAGAAAAGATAACTGATTGGTGCGAAAATCGGCAGTTGACCCTAAATAACGAAAGGTGTGAGGTCATCTACATGAGTGCTAAAAGAAACTCGTTAAACTTCGGTTACACGATAAACTAGTTAAGTCTAAAGGCCGTAAATTCAACTAAATACCTAGCAATTATAATCACGAACAACTTAAATTGGAAGGAACACATAGAAAATGTTGTGGGGAAGGCTAAACAAAGATCGTTTTCTTGGCAGGACACTTGTAACAGATCTACTAAAGAGACTACCTATACTCGTCCGTCCTCTTTTAGAATATTGCTGCGCGGTGTGGGATCCTTACCAGATAGGACTGACGGAGTACATGTAAAAAGTTCAAAGAAGGGCAGCAGGTTTTGTATTATCGCGAAATATGGGAGACAGTGTCACTGAAATGATACAGGATTTGGGCGTTTTTTCGTTGCGACGGCATCTTCTCACGAAATTCCAATCACCAACTGTCTCCTCCGAATGCGAAAATATTCTTCTGACACCGACCTACAGAGGGAGAAACGATCACCACGACAAAATAAGGGAAATCAGAGCTCGTACGGAATCATATAGGTGTTCGTTCTTTCCGCGCGCTATACGATATTGAAATAATAGAGAATTATGAAGGTGGTTCGATGAACCCACTGCCAGGCACTTAAATGTGATTTGCAGAGTATCCATGTAGATGTAGATGTAGATATCCATCAGGACATAAATAACTCCAACAATCAGTGCCAAGCCGAATAACTGGCTCAATAATTTATTGACTGGTTCAATTTGTGAAGCTTCTTCCCCTGAATAAATATTTTTCTCTAAAATCTACCGATTTCCGTCCCATTCGGCTAATTCCTTCGTGGCGCGTCGATCCTTTTTCTGAAGAGCGTACACAGACCTGATAATACACTGCGCAACACAGTTAAACAGTCAATTTTTGCGAACACCGTATCTGTTCTAATTGCGACGCAGGTTTGAAATTTGTCTCAAAGATGCCTACAACCTTTCTCTGTAATGGTGCAAAAGCGTGACGCCCTGTGACCTCACACTGGGACTCGGCAAAGTTTCAAGCAGCAGCATGTCGACACATGCGTAAAGCGGATAGTGCTCAGAAGTTCATGAGAAGTGCAAGGTGAATTAATGGTGTCACATTGGCACCAATTTTCAACGCGATTCCGCCTAACGTCACCGTGGACTTGTCACACAATGGGAAGGTCATCACACCAAACTTAACCGCATTTCACCCCGTCTCTTGACGCTTCTACGTGAAGACCAGAAACGCGACGGCCAGGTTGAAATCACGCAGTGTTTTTATGCGTTGGGTGGCAAAGGAATCATTTCAGACACACCGCCGCTGAGAACAATACGGAAAAGCTTCGGAGGCTGGAGTAAGGTGCCTCAGTGAGAGCACCCCTTCCGTTTGGGTATTGATTCCCACACTTTGTGATCAAAAGTATCCGGACACCCCAAGAAACATACGTTTTTCATATTAGGTGCATTGTGCTGCCACCTGCTGCCAGGTACTCCATGTCAGCGACCTCAGTAGTCATTAGACATCGTCAGACCGCAGAATGGTGCACTCTGTGGAACTCACGGACTTCGAGCGTTGTCAGGTGATTGGGTGTCATTTGTGTTATAAGTCTGTACGCGAAATTTCCTCGCTCCTAAACATCCCTAGGTCCATTGCTTCCGCTGTGATAGTGAAGTGGAAACGTGAAGGGACACGTACAACCCAAAAACGCACAGGCCGACCTCGTCTGTTGACTGACAGAGACCGCCGACAGTTGAAGAGAGTCGTAATATGTAATAGACAGACATCTATCCAGACCACCACACAGGAATTCCAAACTACATCAGGATCCACTGCAAGTACTATGACAGGTAGGCGGGAGGTGAGAAACTTGGATTTCATGGTCGAGCGGCTGCTCATAAGCCACGCTTTACGCCGGTAAATGCCGAACAACGCCTCACTTGGTGTAAGGAGCGTAAACATTGGACGATTGAACAGTGGAAAAACGTTGTGTGGAGTGACGAATCACGGTACACAATGTGGCGATCCGATGGCAGGATGTGGCTATAGCGAATGCCGGTGAACGTCATCTGATACCGTGCATAGTGCCAACAGCAAAATTCGGAGGCGGTAGTGTTATGGTGTGGTCGTGTTTTTCATGGAGGAGGCCTACACCCCTTGTTGTTTTGCGTGGCACTACAACAGCACAGGCCTACATTGATATTTTAAGCACCTTCTTGCTTCCCACTGTTGAAGAGAAATTCGGGGATGGCGATTGCATCTTTCAACACGATCGAGCGCCTGTTCATAATGCACGGCCTGTGGCGGAGTGGTTACGTGACAATAACATCCCTGTAATGGACTTGCCTGCACAGAGCCCTGACCTGAATCCTATAGAACACCTTTGGGATGTTTTGGAACGCCGACCTTGTGCCAGGCCTCACCGACCGACATCGATACCTCTCCTCAGTGCAGCACTCCGTGAAGAATGGGCTGCCATTCCGCAAGCAATCTTCCAGCACCTGGTTGTACGTATGCCTGCGAGAGTGAAAGCTGTCATCAAGGCTAAGGGTGGGCGAACACTTCCAGCATTACCGATGGAGGGCGCCACGAACTTGTGAGTCATTTTCAGCCAGGTGTCCGGATACTTCTGATCACACAGTGTACACATTTCGCGGTCAAAAACGATGATTCACCGTTTCTCTTGAATACTTTCCGTAAGCATTCAAGTAAAATGGCACATTAACACACAAATTTCGGAAACCATCTTTCCAAAAACATGTAAGTAGAAATTTCCCGAGGAAGGAAGAAGCCTGCGTTTTTGCTGTTCTGTGACATTGTAACTGGAAAGAATAGCCGACCCCCAAAGAGGCATAAAGTCGATTCAATCTCCAGACCTCCAGCAAAAAAATTGACAATTTATGAGACCTTTGAACGTCGATTTAGGCCTCAGAAAACCTGAGCTATATAAAATACCGCGTGGTTGTAGACAGTTTATGTCGGGCAGCCCGTGAAGGAAGAAGGAAGGAAGATTACGATTTGATGTACCGTCGATATCAAGGTCATTAGGGAAGATCTCAGTCTCTGACTGTTTCAAGGATGGTGAAGGAAATCGACTGTGACCTTTCAAAGGAACTGTTCCGCCATTTGCCTGCAGCGATTTAGGGAAATCTAAGTGTAGATGGCGGGATGCGGATTTGAAACGTCGTCCTCTCAAATGCGACTCCAGTATGCTAACTACTGTGGCACCTCGCTCGGTGACAGATAGTACGTACTATTGAACCGCGCTGTGTAGAACGCGTCAGGTGTTTGCGCCTGCGGTATCGTGATAAATCAACGGTAACAGAACATGCTCTTAAAAACGGACACCGAATTTTAATCGATACACATGTGTTAGGAAAGAGATGTATGGTTTCTGGGAAAGCATCATAAAAGAAGCGTTCGAGATAAACATTTCTGACAATAACCTCAATAAAGGCGGTGGTCTACAGGTGAGCCCAGCTTGGGATGCGGCCATCGGAACGCTGAAGTGCGCGTGGCGGGCGCTAAACGAAAACACTACCATATATGGCGCTGGAGCGGGTAACATTGACGTCATAGAAGGTAGCTATATCAGGACGGTTGCAGCGATCACACGGCAGTCATCACTTGACATCGGCCGAGGAGAGCTCGGCCTAAAGCTCGTGGATTTTAAACCATTTAACGTGGCTGGAAGCCCGAGAAAACTTTATCAGTATATATCGCTGTGACATCATCCATTCGAACACGAAACTTTTGTGATTGAATAGTGAGGCTTTTTATAGGCTGTCTATTACGGGTGTTATCATCTTAACATATAGACATTTTACAGTAAATGAACATCCCCTAGTCAACGATGACGACCGCAGAAGACTAAACTAAATAATATCAGATAGGTCGAAGCTGCACATTTCGTAAAAATCAAAATAGTCATTTTGATTCTATAGGACTCGCACAATCAAGCCCAGAGTGTAATACACAGTGCACAGTGGAGCTCTGTGATAAACCATTTATTACCTTCACAAGTATCATAATTGTTATTCAACATAGTAGCGAGAGGTCTCCCGCAAGGTGGAAAATCACACATCGTTTTATTTCTATTGGCAGATACCCTTCCCCCCACCGTTAGACTGTAGAAAAACCACTTCTGTGCTACATTCAGGCACACTGGTGTAACGCATCAATGGTCGTTAATTACGTGCGTGGATTCAATGCTGGTCTCCCTCACCCTGTATCGTAAACCAGCGTTCTGCACCTTAAGCCATTAGGACCATTTCCCATAACCGTATCTAACATCAGAAATGTTTTCCCAGGGCATCTACATTGTAGTCTACACATCAGCATATTTTCTTTCAACGAAGAAGTTTCTGCAGCACATTTCTGCCACTGCCAGCTTCTACGGAAATTTCAGCACAGTTGTCCACTTACTTTATTGTAGTATACTACAGTATCAAAGCCCATCTTCGCAAGCCTACGAGTCGTAAGGACGGCTGTAGCAGTGAAACCTCCTCGAAGAAGCACCTATTACCCGTTGCTGCTGCAATTCCGGTTCTTGATTCATTGTGCTGTAAATACTCGCCACAGACATTAGCGAGCTGTAGATCTCCCAGTCGGGCTAACAGTTCTTCGTAGCCTTTGTGCTAAGGAGAACTCTGACATAACTGACTTTATGCTGCACAGCTCTGCTAAACCATTATCACCTACATTCCGCAATCGAACCCGAACCCCTTGCACCAATAATACCAGACGTTACTAACATTTATACAGTTCACCTCAACTTTGGGTGAGGTAGTGGTAGTGGAAATATCAAAAATTAATGTCATTTGTATTTCCTTAGACGAGATATATTAGTGATTCAAAATATTGGTACTTTATTCGTTTCTGAAGATTACCATGTACCCACCAGACAAGTCCACGTTGAAAAATATTTACTAATAAAAGTAGCCTATTCTTTTCGTTTTTAAAGTGCTGAATCAAAATAAGTTAACATAAACATCCGATAAAATATTTTTTCCTATGAAAAATGAATTTTGCATTATTTTAGTAGTATACATTTCAAATACAAAACGTGAGGTTCGAATTTCGGTGAAAGTGATTCTCATATATCACAAATGCTATGAAAGGTCTTCGGATCTATTAATTTAATAATAGCTTTCCTTTCCTAACAACGTAACCTCATTTCTCCCATTGATATACAACGCTTTCCTCCTTATAGATGATTGTAACAATCGAAACAGGTAGAAAATAAACATAAAATTATACGGCTGATGGCACAAAGAATGCTTTTTCGAAAAGAAATTAAAGTGAAAGGAGTAGGAGCTCCAGAGGGCCAAGCGATTAGAAAAAACAATATTTCTGGCACGAGTTCGGCGACTCATCAGCCATTTATGTTAGCATAGTTTCCAAGCAATTGTTGATGCGACGTGAAGAGTACAGAACGGTAATCCGGAGGTCTTGAAGTCGAGCACCTATGCAGAAACTGTTGTATTTTCAAGTTACTTAAACTGAAAAAAAAACGAAATAATGCTCAATATCTTGTATTTATTAATCATTATACATTATAAAAGTAAGTGTACAATTTGCATGCCGCTAAAACTCTGAAACGAGTCCTGGTCGATCAGGAAAGTTATATTGTATTGTAAGGTTTTGATGACAGAACAACAACTGTGTAAGCTGTAAATATATTTGATTTAATGTTGCAATCTTATTACAGAAGTACACGCATTTACACAGTTTACAATGTGACAATGTTACGACAGTTGTCAAACAAACGCATCTCGTCCTCAGAAAGTGAAATTATCCTAAACACAACAATGGTAAATTTTAACTAGAAGTTCCATTACAAACTTATTCTTACAACTACGTCATGATGTTGGCCAGTACTACGATAAATCATCCCATTTTGGTTAAAAGTTCGGTTCAATTTAGGATGACAGTCAAGTCTACGGAGGATGGTTAGTTTTGTGACAAGCTGAGCAAAAGATTACCCAAGGTCGCTCGAGTTTAGAGTGGACCCAAGCTGGTGAACCAACAAGTTTATGCCTCTGCTCGCGGTATTTACCTTAGCTGCGATGGGCTGTCGTCTGCATGGCTGCTCTTGCCCTCTGAAATTCCTATAAAGACTAATTAAGCCTTTGCTGATTTTTCCAGCAGAAACTCTTCCTATGTTTCTCGTTATGCGAGAAAACATGTACTCATCCCTAGTCTTGCAATATGGTGATACGCACGCACATGGCTGGAGCAGCGTGCATATTAAAATGCCCTCTCAGTCCTCGCAAGAACAATTACCTAACTTGCTGGTTCGTTTCTCCACATTTGGAGCTCAACGAATATTCAGATAATATCTAGCTGAATGTCAGCCGCAGTGAATGCAGTATTCACACAAATTTCTCCTCTGTATCATACAGAGCGTTATGTGCCCCATTCTGCACTTGACGCCAGTTCAGAGAAGAGTCCCCGAAAATTTTGCTCTTGTCTTTCTTGTAGCCAAACTGTCTCCCCACCTGGATTCTTTCGTTCTCCACGTCACTACTTTTTCCGACCAATAGGAGCGTTCCTCTTATTTTTGTGGAAACTCTCTCTGCCAATCGCAAGGGCCCTACCATTAAACTGTGTCGAAATCTCAGCACTTTACTCCTTTCTAGTTTGTTTCCGCCTATCGGACCTTTTGTGCACGCTCCGGACGCCTAAAAGTTCCACGCATACAACACATGTGTACATTTGCTGTACACAGGATCAACTGCGTCACTGGTTTTCTTCATATCCATTTGGAATTCCGAAGCGCAGTTTTCTAAAGCTTCTTTCTGTCCTACTTCTGGTGGCCCATTACTTGCTCTGCAGTATGTGTCACCTATCCGGTCGCTGACTCCCATTGCAGGCGCCCCATAGGAGGTTTTCGTGGTGCCTCCCATGGTGCAGCCTCTGCTTCTGCCCACACCTCCTTCCACACAAAACGCTTTCTCTCACTGCTTGTTTCATCTTCTGCTCATTGACATGCATTATTATATAGGAGCAGTTTGCTAATACTGTCAATTGAGTGCCACCCCTTTTTCATTACATACTTATAGGCAAATCTGCTCATTACTGCCAAAGTAAGTTATGTGTCATATTCACCTTCCCGTTACGATGTATAAAACTCTTCTGTAAGG
The DNA here is from genome assembly GCF_023898315.1 of Schistocerca nitens. Lineage (NCBI taxonomy): Eukaryota > Metazoa > Arthropoda > Insecta > Orthoptera > Acrididae > Schistocerca > Schistocerca nitens. The sequence continues at coordinate 360,840,125 of NC_064621.1, forward strand.
TACGAGATTGACCTTAGTTTTTTCTGCTCCCTTACATATCCTCCTCCTTCCATGTTCAATTTTGCACTGGGTCAATCAATAGTTGAGAAATTGATTGAAGTCAGTGCAAAATTGTTGGCAACTGCTGACTGTAGCAACTGACATATTTATTGACCAACTTCCTATTTTAATATTTTCTATATCTGAAACAGTGGTTAGATCTAATCTCCTTATCGTTCTATTTTACATTGTACTTGATTTCATGTTTATGGATTTGAGCTCGTAAGTGAAGTTCTATTTCTTTCAAAATTTAGCATTCTTTCTAATTTTCTGATCTTTTTAAACTTCGATTTAACTAGTCTAAGGTCCTTTTCTATCAATATAGTTGTCTACATTTTAATTTTAATGTAAATTCAAACAATTTGAGCTTATCTATAAATTTGTATCATTCCTAAAAATTTTAACTTTGAGACTGATCTGGTTTTTGATTACCTAATTTATGTTAAATGATGGTGGATACGTACTGAAGTTGAGGAAACCCTTATTCAACCTTATCCTCTCCTTTTTCAATATTTTTCACTTTATCTCTGGCTTTGATATGATTAATAATCTAAGAAAGTTTCATTTCTTACAATAAAACTTTATGATCTATATTAAACCCAACCAAATCATTCCCATGACTTTACAGGCATAATCCTATTCATAAACATGTATATATTCACCAATCTATGTACTATTGCTTTACAAATATTTTCAGAATTGACTTTTACAAACTTATTAAATTTCTAATCCTACTAATTGCTTTACAAAATTCAAACTGACACCATGGAATACCTAAACCCATTCATATTTATATATCCTCTATTTTTGACAAAAATATCACACATTTGAATCTTAACCTCCTAAGAAATGTTAATATTAGATTTTCTTAATTTAAACATTCTGAAAAATATGAAATACAAGGAAATATTATTGATATGTCAAGATTAAAGTTTTAAAAACATCGTTAATAAAGATCTATTGCTAACACGTTAAAGTCTTCAAATTCAAATATTTTCTTTTTTAACACAATCATAAAAATTATCCCTTTTTTTGTTCGGATAGTGGTCTGTCACAGACAGTTCTTTCTCCTACATCTTTAACATAGTTCATTGAGATCGTCACTTTTTTTATCATGTGTTTCGACGTGCCTCCGTGGAACATAGAATGACGGTCGGCCGTGTGCCTCGCCGTGTCTCCGTTGAGCATGGAATGACGACTGGCATGCGCCTTGCCTCGTTTCTGCTGAGCATGAAATGATGGTGGCAGAGAGAAAGGCTGCTGAAGGTCTGAGCTTGTTATGAATTCGTGGTTGCCTTAGTTCCATTTTTCATGTGCCAATGGTGACGTTGTATTGGAGATCCGTTTTTGGCAGTTTAAAACTTTTCTTCTTCATTCGTCGAATCTTTATGTCGGTTCATCGTTAGTCTATTCGTTTCTAGGTATTCATACGAGTAGTCATCTCCTATTTCTCGGTATTACAGCTGAGGATGTTGCAGTTTGCCATAGGAATATCGAATATTTATACTGCTAGAACAGATAAATTGGATTCTCGTTGTTCGTTAAATGCCATAATGGTCTTGTATCGGAAGGCATTTGAAAAGGTTTCTTGATCTCATCTGATCCAGGCTCTTCCTTCTTCTAAATCTTCTGCGTGGCATCTTCTGTTCTTGGTGCATCTTGCTGAACTGGGAATTGGGATTGAAGGCCTGTTTAATCTCGTTATCGTTTAATCCATTCTTATGGCGTCTTCTTTGAAATTGTTGCGTATTCTTTTATCGTATTCGTTTGTTCATCTAGATAGATTGGACAGCCTTCCATCGTTTTCTTGCTTCGTCTCGTGAGTATTTAGGGGTTGTTTTGCAGTTGTTGAATTCCGTAAGGTCTGATAAGTTTCAGCTATTCTGCACGTTGAGTTACAGAAACGCATCTCTTCTTGTTCCTGTGGTGAATTTAAACACGCGCTCGTCCTTGCTGTAATATGTCCGCCTCAGTTTCGGTTCGGTGGACATCCATCATCTCTCCATATGCTGCTTTAAACAGTTCACGATAGAAGTGGCAAGTATCTAACACTTTCGCAAAACCATTTTTATAACGCTTGTATGTGGCTTTTGTGTGAATAAAGCTCACGTCTGTACATGTTGATTGTATCTAGGATGCGTTGTAGCTCTCCAAACTTTTCCCCCAGAGGTGTTATCCTCTTGGACCGTTGCTTCCACCAAGGCCTCTTCTTTCGTCATCTCGTAAGGTGACGTACCAGGCACTCACACTCAGTGTCCCTTCCTCCCTCGGCTAACCGCTCTCCTCAGTCTTGCCGTCGATCTGGCCGCAATGATGCTGCACCTTGTCTGCTGACTTCACATCTAATACAATGTTTGTCCCTGATTTGATTATCTTACTTCTCTTACATTCCCACCTATTCTCTATTTCACATATCATTATCTATTTTATTATAACCCTTACTCCATTAAATTACGCTACAACTTTACAAACATTAAATTTTTTTATAAACTTTACAAAAGTTATCATTTACTCTATAAAAATGTTTCTCTTATCACTGTTTTTATTTATTCATCTCTTCTCCCCGTTCTACTTGATTTTCTTAATTTACAGGTCATGGTTTCCTCATCTTCATCACAATGGATAGTAAAATTGATGGTGATGACAGTTAGTGAATTCCTTCCACCAACTCATTTTATTATTCTAACTACAAGTACTTCGCATTATTTTTGAAAACTTCGCACCCTGACTCCAACTCTCACGTCTTTTTCTCTGTAATCTCTTCTTTTTGGCATTAGCTGTAACAGAACTTCAAAGTATAATATATATCTCTCCTCTTTTCCTTTCCTTTTCAAACATGTTCTCTATTGTTCTATTGCATAGTTTTAAAGCTCAAAATTTTTTTCTCAGTTGTACTTATCCCTTTCTCCTTTTTCTCAATAGGAACTTTTATGTTCCTTCCTTTCCCCATCATCCTCTTCCTTATTGAAATCTTTTCTGGGTTTATCTTACTTCCTACTGTTTATCTCCTTCCACAAAATAACATGTTTCTTGCTTAGCTTAATAATTAAATTATCTTTCCTAATTATTACCTCCTAACGACTTCTTATATTTATTTCCCACATATCTTTATTTCAATATCAGTTTGTGGTACCTTCCACAAATCATATATGCTTCACATATTCCCCCAAAATATCTCCTCAATTATTTGTTCACCGACCTCAACGGAACAAATTAGAAATGACTATCTCCTTCTTACCTAATTCTTTATTTCCTTCCTATTTCTTTACTTCCTTTCGTCCACAAAAATCAACTTCCTTCTCCTTCCCACCACGTCTTTAAGAGAGAATCTACTACTATTTTGTCCAACTATCCACATGCTGATCTCTATCTTCCTCCTTGCTTTCTACTCTTTCACCAGAACACATTTTGTTTGCAGAAGAATTACTTTAGTTGTTACTTTCCTGTCTTTTCTCCATAATATCCTTTTACCTTCCTACGAAATTTATTTTAACTGAGATAATTATAATTTAAAAGTTTTATCTGTGTGATTTTTTTATCTTTCATACTCTTTGATTTCTGGACATTTAATACAACTAAATTCTGGTGTGGAGTTACCCTTTATACAATTTCAAATGACTCACATGGTGCAAACCCAATGATTTTCCTGTTTTGGGTTAATCAGTTCTACTGCACTATTATAGACTACTTCACTCGCTTCCATTGGGCCTTTGTATATAGAAAGGTATTTATGGCTTTGGTGTTCTTTCCTGCTAGAGAGATGGTGGGCTTTAAGTAGTACCTTTTGTCCTAGTGAAAATACTCGTGAGTTTGCCGTTCTGTCCGCTCAGTTCCTTCTCTTTAACGCTGCATTCTTAAAATTGTTCAGTGCTAATTTTACTAGATGCTGATGTTGTACTCTTGGTACTGGTGGGAATTTAATTATTTCTCAGATTTTATTTGGTCTGGTTTATTTTTCAGAACAGTGATTGGAGGTAATAACATACTGCTATGTAGCATTTCGCTTATAACATTTTGGAAATCAGACAGATGTCTGTCCCACATATTATGCTGCTTGCTTCCCAAATATTTCATCGTTCGTACAGCTGGGTTGGTGCTTGGCTTGTATCTGGAAATATAAATAGGTTTAATTTTATGTCACCACAGCGTGTTTTGCTATTGTGCTGCAGCCATAGCATTTTATCGACCCCACCAACTTGTCAAAGTAAATCTCATGTCAGTGCTTTGCTTATGCTCCTCCCTGTTGCTTTCTCCAAGGGTGTAAATGTCACGTATTTTGACGTTAATTCTAGAACTACGAAAATGAATACATGAACTCTCTGTGTACAGGGTAATGGATCCATAAGATCTGTTGTGCTATGTGTCTCAATTTCTCCAGAATGATAGGGAACATTGGTGGCCTCGTTTGAAATGTTACATGTTTAGCTCTCTGGCATCTCTTACATTTAGCTATAACCTGTCTGATCCTTCGCTCCATATTTGCGAAATTACAAGACATCTTTAATTTTAAAAAGTATTTCTTAGGACTAAAATGGCTGTTACTCAGATGAGTTTACCAAATGTACTTATTTTCAGTTCCTGTGGCATACATGCTACCCATTAACATCTATTTGTATTACGTCTGTAGAATAAGGCATTTTCCATTATGGGATAGAATTGTCCAGTGTCCCGTGATTCCCTGTTTTTGCACTTTATTGTAATCTTGGCTAGGTCTGGGTCTTTGTATCTGAAATATCCTTTACTTCTCGCAACTTATTATCGATCTCTTCATGAATTTCCACCATTATCTCGTCATCTACAGGTATTGTTTCTTTTGCCCTCCTATATCGTGGATGTCCATCCTTCGATTGATACAGATCCAGTAGCATAGTCAGTTGTTTGTAAGCCCCTGGCATCTCTTCATGTCTGAGTTTCTTTTCAAAATTAAGACGCATCAAATACCATTCATCCATATTGAGTGTAACTCGATTTTGACCCATTAAATTGGCTCCTATGATTATGGGTACACAAAATTTTGGCACAATAACCATGTTCGCTTCTATTTCATGTCCCTGACACGAAAAAGTTACACGCCATTATTTACTTATCACCGCTGACGCACCCATGGCCAGTCCTCTGACTTTAACACGTTTTGTCCGTAACAGTGGTAGTGCCTGTTCAGCATTACATTTCTCAAAAATTTCTTCCGAAATCGCCGTCATTTCGCGTCCCGTATCAAGAATGGCGTCTACAAGCGTGCCACCTACCTCAGTCCGAACGATCGGTTGCATCTCATGAGGAGCTTTAATTTCATTTTCGTGTATTAATGCTTCCTCGATCGAGTCATAGGTTCACCTGTCAATATGTCTAGCCTGGTTCTCCCATTGGTTTGTTATCATTACTTTATTCTCCTCATTACTTTTAAAACCTGTCATCTGAATCCTTTGGAATGAAATTGTTTGCCCATAATCTTTATTAAACACCTCTATTACTTCTTCATATGTTCCTGTCCTACATACGTCATCTGCCTTAGGTATCACTATGGCGTTATCAATGTTGCTTTATCCTCTTGGCATACTACTGTATTTCCCTCTCCGTTTCGTATAAATGAGCTACATCTTTTACAATTTGGTCAACATCAGTTTTTGTGCTACTGTCTTTATTCACCGTTAACAACTCCTGTTCCTCATCATCGGTCCATTCCCAGTCAACTGAATCCCAGCATGCTGGTGTTTGTATCCGATTACCCCCTAAACCTACTTCAGAATCTTGCTAATCAAAACTAAGTCTATTTACATGTTTAATTATATAATTAACTACATTTTGCGACTGAATCACTTCTGACTGGTCTTCGTACCGTTCATCTCGCCAATTTTGTCTTTTACCTGGGTTTGGTGGCCTCAATCCGATTTCCTGTACCGGTTCATTTCGCGTATTTAGTCCTGCTTAAGTTGATTTTCCCAACATTTGTGCGTTCTGTCCATTCCATTTCCACCTGAGTAAGTTGGATTTTGTTGCTGAAAACCTCTAAACCTTCCTGCCTCGTTTGTGCGGTGATTATATCTCGGATCATAGTTACAAAAAAAAATGGTTCAAATGGCTCTGAGCACTATGGGACTTAACATCTGAGGTCATCAGTCCCCTAGAACTACTTAAACTTAACTAACCTAAGGACATCACACACATCCATGCCCGAGGCTGGATTCGGTCGCGAGGTTCCAGACTGAAGCGCCTAGAACCGCTCGGCCACCACGGCCGGCCATAGTTACCACCGTAGTTTCTAGGACCGAATCCACTGTTGTAATTCAGAGGCCCATAAAATCCATGATTATTATTCGACCTCTGTGAATTTCCAAAACCATAGTTATTATTGTTATCCCATGGGCGATTGCCCTCCTTTCCAAAACGATTACCTATTTCTACGTTATTATTGCCATTGTAATTATTATTAAAGCCTAATCGGTTGCTATTATCCCCCCTACCATCGTTTACTCTCACTGTACGGTTCTCTTAACATCTCTTTAAATGCTTGTATATTATCTCCTGCCCTACCAACCAATGACTGCTGATAACGTAGCTGTAACGTCATTGTGCATATACGTATCAGTTCCCTATCACTGTACGGATTATCTAACCACTGATTCTTTTTTGTCATTTTCTCGAAAAATCTAACTGGTTTCTTTTCTCCTGAATTTTCGATAACTCTTTCTGTAACAATTCATACTTTATTCTATTTTGGGTTTCCGTGGACCAGTATTGTCCCAAGAATGCGGATTTAAATTGCTCATACGGTTGACAGTTTGCAGCTACTCTTTGCATGGTTTCCGCTATTGCGCCGTCCATATGCCCAGAAAAGAAGTCCAGTTTATGGCTAAGTGGCCAATGCTCTGATAAACAAAATGTTCAAATGGCTCTGAGCGCTATGGGACTTAACTTTTGTGGTCATCAGTCCCCTAGAACTTAGAACTACTTAAACCTAACTAACCTAAGGACATCACACACATCCATGCCCGAGGCAGGATTCGAACCTGCGACCGTAGCAGTCGCGCGGTTCCGGACTGAGCGCCTAGAACCGCTAGACCACCGCGGCCGGCCCTCTGATAAACAGATCTGGAATTTATTTATAAAGGTGCATGGGTGTAAACCGTTACCACGTTCTTTGTAATGTTGGAATTTTCTGACTGTCAAAAAGTGATCATTGTCTAATTTTTCTATTCTACCATACGGCGTTTGTGCTTTCACAACAGTATCCGTTCCCTTCAACAGTGTCACGTTATCTTGTATTCGTTCTACCATATTTGGATCCTGAGATAGATTTACGTCCCATCTAGCATCGTATCTAAGCAGTGGTGTGCAGTTATCTAAACCGTACCGTTCCTCGTGTACCGGACTGAAACATTCGTTTAAATTTCCCGTTATTGGATCAGTGTTTTGTCTTCCTATGTGATTCATATTGACTTGCGGTCTATAATCTGTTATACGCCCCTGGTAGCTGAGTGGTCAGCGCGACGGAATGTCATACCTAACGGCCCGGGTTCGATTCCCGGCTGGGTCGGAGATGTTCTCCGCTCAGGGACTGGATGTTGTGTTGTCGCCGAGCGGTTCTAGGCGCTTCAGTCTGGAACCGCGCGACCGCTACGGTCGCAGATTCGAATCCTGCCTCGGGCATGGATGTGTGTGATGTCCTTAGGTTACTTAGGTTTAAGTAGTTCTAAGTTCTAGGGGACTGATGACCTCAGATGTTAAGTCCCATAGTGCTCAGAGCCATTTGAATCATTTTTTTGTTGTTGTTGTGTTGTCCTTATAATCATCATTTCATCCCCATCGACAAGCAAGTCGCCGAAGTGGCATCAACTCGAAAGACTTGCACCAGGTGAACGGTCTACCCGACGGGAGGCCCTAGCCACATGACATTTCATTATAACCTGTTGTACTATAACTTGGAAATTGAGAAATTGGTACATGTGTCGTCGCAACTTGCTCTGTTCTCGCGTCACTCGCGTACGTTCGGAGATCGGCTGTCGCTCTGTTGGAATGCGCGCGTTTACCGTTTCTCGCTGCATTGACTGTTGTGGCCGCACATTACCTGCTTCGCTCACCTATGTTAACTGTTCTCTTCCCTTTTACTTCTGTTTCGATCCGGTAATTATTGACGCAACCTCTTGTGGATATACAACTGGAATCTCATGAATTTTTTGTGTTTCCGCTACTGCTACGGAAGATTGCACAACTGACTGTTTTACTTCTGGATTTCTGTCCATCACTATGTCGGATGATACTACCGATTCCGTTACCTCACTACTGCTTTCTGTACGGTTCTCAATACACTATTTCAGTTCTGTACGAAGCTGTTCATACTGTTTCTGATTTTTCGAGACGATGATTTAAATGCGTGTATCGAATCTTTTTAAATCGGCTCGCGTGACACGTTTTCTGACATTGAGCTCTTCCACGATTTGTTGCGCCTTACCAAACGTCTTACGTGATAAATTATCAGTCTTTGATTATCATTAGACACTGCACCTGCACCTGGTCAACGCCAGAACGCATCTTTTCTATTCAGCCATTAACGATTGTACAAGCTCGCGCGATTCTCTCGCCTCTCTCCGGATTTTAGTAAACTGTTCATTAACTTCCATTCGTAGTTTTTGTTGATCTTCGCGGACTTTTTCGAATCCAGCACAGGTTTCAAGTTTGAGACTATTTAAGCCAGCATTTGTCTCTGTTTTTAAATCTGCTAACCTTGCATTTGTTTCAGATTTTAAATTTGATAACCCCGCATTTGTTTCAAGTTTCAAGTCTGCTAACCCTGCATCTGTCTGCTTTACGACCATAGTGAGTTGCTTCAATATTGCGAACACACTATCTGACTCTTAGCCATCGTCACCGGTCACTAATTGATGTAAATTTTGCCGTTCGCGTCTCTCACGTGGCGTCTCTCCGACTTCCGTACACAGTGCGGACGCACTTACACACATTCTTTCTGTTGCAAATTGTAGCGTATAATTTAGAATTACTATATTCTGTTCGACGTACTGAAGTTTCTCCGTCCTCTGACTCTACTCCTGACCCACTAGATCCGTCATTTGTTTGTTTTTGTGCATTCTCAGTCTGTGATACCAATCGAGAAACTACCACCATTCGCTCTGCACTATCGCTACATTCCGTTCCGTGAGTCGCACTCGAAACTTTTTGTTGTAGGTCAACCTCTATCCTGTCAAGATCTTCAGTTTGCCCTATCTGCGTTAATCTCCGTTCTTCTGCCATCTCCGATCGTCTAACTAGCCTCTGCCTTTGTCGAATTGCGCGAGCCTGAGCTCTCGTCAACATCTATTATATGACCTTACACGTTTTCAAACTACCATACAAAGTTTCTTAGAGTATGTACACATTATTAACAACACGGTTCACTGTTTGTAGAATTTCAAACCAGCTCAACAACGCCGTGAATAACTTTGCGCGCGCCAGCAACGTCATGCAAAAACTACTTTTACACCAACATAAACATTATTTTATTTATTAATGCAACTTTTCTACACTTTGGATCACACATTTATTGAATTCTGACCACTATACATACACATACATTGGATAACCTCGTCACAAAAACAACAAAACAAAAAATTGAACTTCTGAGATTAAAGCGTTTTGTCTTCTGCAGTTTGCTTACAAGGTGACAGCTAGATTCGAACCAGAGACCCCTCGCATATGTAATTAACAGCTTACGCGCTTTTTTTTACATAAAATTCCTAGGATTGGCCGGGGATCGCACCCGTGAATCTCTTGATTTGTAGACGGGCACTTTAACACTTTCCTCCCCCCCCCCCCCCTCACTTTCCCGATTATAAAGGAAGCAACCCAAAAGACGGTCTATTTGCCACAATCACTCTGACCATTACAAAAAAAAATTCTGTGCCACTTCAGGCGTTTTCCCCTAGCTACACCAATCCCAATAGTTTTATCTAATCGAAGAAAGGGGGAAAGGAAATGGAGCAGAGGGTATCAAATGGATGTAAGAGAGAAGAACTTTTTTTTAAGATAACCTGTGTAGTCCGTGAATCCGGCCATGGAGGAATCCATACACGTCTTTTCGAAAATAAAGGGGAATATCTTTGGGTATCATAGTATCAAAAATCCAAAAATAATACATCAAATCAGATCAACTTCTCATTGCAGGGACATTCCAACTGTGAGGCGGGTCGTAGAAATCACTCCACAGCAAGTTGGAAAAGTATTGCATCTATTTCGGATTACAGACAATGGTGCAGTGTCGATCGTCTGCGTGAGTCCAGGAATCGAGAACAGTCTTCTCGCCATCTGCAAACAAATATCTAACTGCAAGACCACGGAACCAATTCACGTAGTGAGTCTTTGTCTGTGGATAGTACACGACATCCAGGAACAACGGTGTAGTTCGGTCAGCAGTGGCACGTGTGAGGAAGGACAGAATTCACTCGGCCAAGTGCCAGGCATCTACTGCTGGGCCACAAAAGAAGCGATAATCGTCTGTGTCCAGCACCTCGCTCATGGCGCAAAGTGGAGAGTCGGCAAGGTGAACGACTGGGTTGTTTCCCCTTGACGGAGGATGCGGTAGTGTCAAGGAAAGAGGCGTTCACTGCCCGACATACGTCGTGCCACCTGTAGTGCAGGTACTTCTGTTCTGTCACACTGGGGGAGAGGGGCAGTTGCATCTCAGTGTAGACCGCCTTCGTCGACAACAAGCGCACAGGTGCCAAAGAGGCAGAAAAATAGCTGCCCTCCAAAAAAAAAAAAAAAAAAAAAGTCCATGTGATAGAATGATGCAGGGATATCCGGAGGGACCAACGAGGTCGGGGTGTATGCGTCAAGCAGTAAGCTGGTAAGTCACGTCGGGAACGCTCCCACATCGTCGACTGTGAGCAGACAAAAAGAGCCCGAGCTCTATCCAGAACATGGTAAAGCCCATACCCCCCGAGCCTGGGGAAGGTTGAGGCACACATTACGGACTTTGAAGATCACCCCCTGGCTAACAAATGAACTCATTGCAGCTAACATGTGGCAAGCCAGGGTGTGTGAGACCAGAAAGGTTTGAGCCAGTTGAGGGATCAACGATGCTATGTGAGTGTTGACATAGCGCGTGTGTTGCGGGAAGTCAAGGAGCAGAGACGATGCTCAACGAAGTCACATCTGATCCAATGCAGCAGTCATCTGTAGTTGAGGGCCGCAGTGCACCGCAGGTCAGCCGTAAAATCAATGCCAAGCCAACGTAACGTATCAGTCACGTTGAGCAGATCAACACGAAGGCATCTATCTATAGACATTGCTTGCGATTTACATACGCTAATGGAGTTGCCCAGTGCTTTGTTGTAGGTCGCTACCCACGCAAGCACTGCCCAGGTATCATCAGCACTTCGTAGGCAGAGGACCGAATCATCCACATAGGCGGTGCAGCAAAATCGATGTCCACTCAGTGATGTCCACGACAGTCATAGTAGTATGCCATGTAACAAAGGTTCTAGAGTAAATGTGCACAGCAGCGCCGACTGGGGGCACCCCTGTCGCACTGAGTACCTGATCAGGATTAGTTGTGTAAGCCTACCATTCTACAGTACTCGAGATGTTGCTCCACGTACGAGACGTATGATCACCTCGACTATAGTTTCTGGGTATCCCATATGACGGAGGACAGCCATAAGAAAAAAATGATTGACTCAGTCAAATGCCTGGATGAAGTCTAAGAAGACCAAAGTTGCGGGCAGATGTTGAGCTCGAGTAAGGGCAGTTAGATTCCTGAAGTGGAAGAGGGCTGTCCGAATGTTATACGCTCCGCCTACCAACGCCTGATCATGCGACATTGTCATGGCAGGCCGTCCTCGTAAATCGCGCTGCCAAAAAACAAGTACAGACCTTCATGTTGCTATTTATCAGGGTCAAGAGAAAATAATCACTAACGTGCAGACCCCCGTGGGGTTTGTGAATAGGTGCAAAGAGGTCCCCCAGAAAAACGTCGGGGATCCTCACCACGTGGGCCCAGTTCTCTGCAGGTAAGAGCCCACGAGGCCGCTAAAAGATATCAGAAAGTGCGACGAAATTCGAGGGATATGTCATCAAGTCTAGCTGCCTTGTTACCAGCTCCTGCTTGGATAGCTTCAAGGACTTCGTCTTCTATGACTGGGGTCTCCAATTCCACTGCCACGTCCTCTGGTATGGAGCCGAGCGCAAGCCGGGAGACCTGTTCAATAACAGCTGGTGAATGAGGATGGTAAGCTTGCAACCTAGCATAATGGGCGTGAAAGGCGTGAGTGTCATGTTGCCTGCCTTCATCATCAGTGATGGTACGAATCAGGGCCCAGCGTTGTCGTCACCTGTCACCTAGAAGGTGATATATCGACTGAGTATCCAGACCATGGTCACGAGTGCAGACTCGCGCCACTGTTCCTTCAAGATCGTTGGCACGTGAGGACTGTAATATGTGCTTTGGTGCGGTTCACTATTGTAGATCATTCAGGCGAAAATGGCAGCCTAGAGCAGTCCCTCAATAATCGGTAATAAAAGCCCAAGGACTGCCTCCTCCAACATGCTGAGTCTCTGCCATGTGACATCACGGCCCAGCGAAGCAGTGTTGTTGAGCGGGACAGCCACCACGACAACATAGACGGGTAAGCGCCATGGCGGCGGCGATACGAATCCCAAGTCATCTCAATAAGCTGCCAACAGTCGGGAGATTCCAGTAGATCCTCAATAATCTTCAAAACACCCCTTACATGCCACACCCTCTGGCGAACAGAGGTGACGAGGCACATATACGCTACATGGTCCGAAAAAGAGGCAGGCCAAATCTCCACCAGTCGGGTTCTTACTATTGGCCACCGCGAGATGTAAGAGCGATCAAGGCGACTGGAAGAATATGCGTTGTAGTGCGTGAAACCGGAGCGGACACCATGAACGTATTCCCACGTGTCCAAAAGATGGAGATGGTCGACAATCATGGCAAGCTCTGCGAAAGGCGAATGACGTCGCAGGCGGTCTTTGGGGTGGAGGGCAGAATTAAAATCACCACCCAGCACCAATGTGTCTCGCCGCCCCACAAGAATAGGCAAGACTGCCTCCGTGAAGAAGACAGAAAGTTCTCTTCGCCTCCCTTATCCTGAAGGAGCGTAGACGCTAATAATGCAGACGCCGAAGAGCGTGGCAGCCATGCCCCTCTCATCCGGAAGATATTAGACACAAATCCTTCACGGATTGGGATTGCCATGCCGCTACCGGAATCCGACCAGTGGGAGATATCCCCAAATGCATTACACTTGCTGTAAAAGGGCCGCGTCTATGTCAGCCGCGCGAAGTACATAGTGCAGCATGGCTAGTTTATGCGGGGCACGGATAGTGTTGACGTTAATTTTAGCTAGGCGAGGCGACTGTCCCGGCACTTCTGCTGTCGAGAATTCAGGTCCACCAGTGGCATCTGTCCTGGACAGAAGGCACAAGATGATCGAAGCTGCGGCGTTCGTCGTGTTGAGGTAGTGGGGGGTACAACCAGTGGAACGCGTTAACCCACAGAATTCATAAGTCGTTCCCATTCCTCCTCTACGTCGTCCGACCAAGAAACAGAAACAGCATCGGTACATTGTCCAGGTGTAGGATCATCGAGTCGTCGTTGCACGTCGGCGTTTTCCAGAGGCGGCTTGTTAACAGAGGGAGCAGGCGGCAGAGGGGAAGGCGCCACAGGCTGCGGAGGACAAACCGCTGAGTTAGGGGGCACGCTCAACAGATCGATGTGTCGGCCGACGCCGTTTCATCATCCTGTGCGTCCATCCGGAGGAGACAATCGTCAGACGGCGTACGACGACGTTTCTTGTTCTTCCTTGGTGATTTCTATTTCTGAATATGTTGTTCCGTATCGGAATGGCAAACGGCCGTTATCTGACGCCGCCCCAACCGGAAGATAAGAGGAGGATGGTGCGACGTCCAGGTATATGTCCATCGCTACTGTAACATCGCTTCTTCGGTTCTGGCCGGCGCCTGAGGAAGTCGTTTCCGCCGGAGGTGATGGAAAGGGAATCTGATGTCTCGTCACCTCGTCAGTGCCCGGCAAAAATGGCAGATCGGAAGGAATGTGGCCAGATTCAGCCGACATCTTGGCAACAGATGTGTAGGTGACAGGGAGCACTGTGGTTGTCACAGATGGTGCGGCATATCCTTCCAGCGTCTTAAGTATGCGTCTGCTGAGGCAACCCGACCGGATGTGGCGCTCCTGACCACAGCTCGCGCAAGTTCGGGGCCGCCCATCGAACATGACGATCGCCCGCAAGTCGTCAATCATCACGTGCTTTGTCTGTTCAAATTTGATCTGACGTATGCCATTTAAAACGTCGTAGGTCTCGAAGGCCTACCACGACTGACGACCTTTCCTTAAGGTCGTAAGGCAGATACGACGTCGTCTTGCGGTACTTCAAAAGAGAAGTTCGAAAACACGCAGGGTGCTGAGAACGAAACCTGCGTGATCAACGGAAATGGCTCCGACTTGGTCATTAGGGTGTTTAAATTTCAGTCCTTGAGCGAAACTTTGTACTACAGCAGCGCGAATTTCTTAAGTTCGCAGTTTGATGCACATGGCGCCTCTCGCGATGGAGAACTGAATCCCTACAATATCGTGAGGTGCGAGTTGAAGTTCGTCATGGATGAACTGTCCTACTTCGTGCTCTCGAGGTCCTGCGTATTCCGCTTGAAAGGTGATCTTTAATGTCGCACGGCGGTAAGATAACGCCACTGTATATCAGAAAGTGAATGAACATAGCAACGTAGCACTGCGCACTAACCTGTAAATTACAACGCGCACGCGGAGCGTTGCTCGGAGTCCGTGAAACCTGGTGCCTCTACAAAGCTTACAGCAGAAGCACGCCTATAGTTTTCAAATTCGATTTTCTCAAAAACGGTTGACAATTGTGTCTCTCCGTTTACATACTTGATAGACCTAGTCGTGCCCTATACACCCCTCCATATGAATGAAATTGGTTAGGGGAAGTACGTACTGTCACCTTTTTAGAGTGCATCGTGATTTCCGTTCAAAGTGGGTTTCGTTTAACGTTTAATTATGATTCTCCGTGTGGCAAAAACATCCGCCGATGGTACAGACAATTCGAAACGAGCAGATATGTGTGTAAAGCGAAAAGCGTGGGTCGACCGAAAGTGTCCGAAGAGGATTTTGACTGCATCTTTTTCTAAGAAGACTGTTCGGAAGGCAAAGACGACGGCGTGGAAGGTTTTAAGAAAATGTTTACTCATGCGTTCATACTTATTACAGCTGGTACATGCTTTAAAGCCAGATGACTATGGTGTACGTCATAACTTTGCAAACTGAAGTGTTGCGGTGAGAAGGTGACTTTCCTGATCATGTGGTCTTCAGTGATAAGTGAAATTTTCATAAGTAGCAAGGTAAATATCCTTAATGTTCGTCTCTGGGGGCACAACATCCTGTACAATATCAAGCAGATTCCCAAACTCAAGCGCTTTATGCACTGAGTGCCGATGTCGACTGTACGGGCCATTTATTCTCGCCGAAGCTAACGTAACAGGGGTGACTTACCTGGGTATGTTGCAAGAACGGTTTTGTTTAGCAAAAAGATGGGGCCCCTCCCACCCCCCACCCCACCCCCTATTGATATCCGTTTATGAGAGAGTGGTTGGACGTCTAAACACCCGTCCGTTGAAGTTATCGTAATAGTAAATTCTTACATCCTTGCTCACCTTGTTGTGACCAGACGAAACTACTTTCGTCCAGTTATAACTTTGATTGCTCTAAGAAGTCTGTTCGGAAAGCAAAGACGACGGTGTGGAAGGTTTTAAGAAAATGTTTACTCATGCGTTCATATCCATTACAGCTGGTACATGTGAAATATTTTAAAAATGGTTCCAATGGCTCTGAGCACTATGGGACTTGACATCTATGGTCATCAGTCCCCTAAGACTTAGAACTACTTAAACCTAACTAACCTAAGAACGTCACACAACACCCAGTCATCACGAGGCAGAGAAAATCCCTGACCCCGCCGGGAATCAAACTCGGGAACCCGGGCGTGGGA
Source organism: Schistocerca nitens (assembly GCF_023898315.1). Lineage (NCBI taxonomy): Eukaryota > Metazoa > Arthropoda > Insecta > Orthoptera > Acrididae > Schistocerca > Schistocerca nitens. The sequence goes on from NC_064621.1 coordinate 360,856,201, forward strand.
AGCGAGAACGCTACCGCACGGCCACGAGCTGCGGACTGTGAAATATTAGTTCAGCTTATTACACACACAGGGTTGCTTGATAATTTACGATTGTGATTGACTATGAAAGTTAACTTGATGGACAGATTAACAAACTATTCACTTGAGGTACAATGTTCATCAAAGTAGGAGTTCATCCGAATCGTTAATAACTCGTTGACCCTACAATATGATGACTCTTTCATTTGAGGTCACAAACTGAGGCATAGCTCTTGCATGCTCGATTCTATATTTCTTATGGTGTAAAGTCAACCGCCGGAACGCCAGTCAGGAACGATGGGGAAGAGATGGCTGCGAGAAGACGTCAGCCAATAGCATGGTCACCGATCCCTTTCCAGGACGGCAACGCGACAGCAGCGGCCCCTGGGAGAAGAGGACATAAGCGCCGCGCCCGAATGGTCGCGGCCCAGTTGAATAGCTGCTTCAAGACGAGCGTCAACGACAGTTACTTCGCTTGCACACTCTATATATATCACAATCTTGTGATTGTTTATACTGAAGACGATTGCTTATTTTGTATGTCGCTCTTTGCTTGTGACACGTATGTAATTGACAAATTTAACTATTGGATATTTTCTTTCTTGTAATAAAACTCATTAATAGGATTTGTTTGAATCGTTTGTCTAGCGAACCGATAAGGCAGGCTTCCTAGACTCCACATATTTGACGACGAGCATGGAGACGTAATATTTGGGGGTGAGAAGGTGAACGAACACCAACGCGACAAACCAGAGCCTGGCTGCCACAGTCGTGGGCTTTTGTGTTTTGTGGCGCCTAAAACTACCCTGTCTTTTCTTCTCAGGGGTGTGTTTACAAGTTTTAATAGTGTCTCTCATAGTGTTTTTTCTATTCAGTGTTTTCAAGTGGGCGTTGCAGAAATTTTCTTTGCTTGCATGCTTATTTTTGTTGCTTGTATTATCTGTTTATTGCCTTTGCCTATTCCAAAATGAGAAATTCCCCTCTTCCACCCCCTGCTCAGCACCTCAGCTGCAAGCAATAGAAGCGACACAGCTAACACAGATGTTTCAGTTCCAGACGCAGCAGATTGCCACGCTGCTAAACACTGTACAGCAGCTTCTCTCCAATCAAGCCACAAATACAGCGCAAAATATAACAACTGTAGCTCCGAGTGCCATACCGCCATTTCGCCAGTTTAATGAAAAAGAACATAAATGGCTCGAGTGGTTGCAACAGTATGAAACCATCCTTGCTCGAAATGTATCAGATACTGTGAAACAACGTTACTTTTTGTCGACGGTAGGAAGTACGTTTTTTCACCTCTGAGTGAACTTTCCTATGATCAGGTTGCAGATTCTCTAACTAACTATTATGGCCAACAAGTGAATGTTGTGGCAGCTAGGTATCAAATCTTTCGTTGCAAAAAATGTCAGAGCAAACTTATCGCGATTGGGTAACAGATTTGCAGGGTATGACGAGGAAATGCGAATTCAAATGTGCTTGTGGTGTCTTATATTCAGATATTATGTTGCATGATGGGATCGTGTACAATGTAACTGATCTCAGAGAAAAGATTTTGAACCAGTCCGATACATCATTTTAGCACATAGTGCAAATTCTAGATCAGTATGACGCAGGTGCTGTGTCTGTTGACACATTTGAGCAGACACCAATTCGTCGGATTGCGTCGTCCCTCGCTCACGATCAGCCCATTAGGCAGCAACAACTCGCGCTCACCATGCCGCGAAAAAAACAGCTCTCTAAACAGGCAAACACAATTAAGTCATGTCGTCGGTGCTATTCATGGCACAAACGCCAAGATTGCCAATCCAGAGAAGCACAGTGTTACACTTGTGGCAAGAAAGATCACGTACAATCCGTATGTTTGCAACGCAACAAACATAAGAATTCTGCCCACTCACAAAAATCTTGTCAAAAGGCTCGTGTAATCAATGCAGTGTATTCGAAGCCTGCTGAAGGCATTAGCAAAACTATCAAGCAAGCATTTTATTCAGTGCTACATCAGTCCAACAAACTTTTAGTTCATTTGCATATTAGTGAAATTTCTATTACATTGCTGAATCGTAACGCACATGAACTGTTAGGCTCCTCACGCCTGTGTAAAAGTAGCACACACCTGATGGCTTATAATGGACAAGACATTCCCGTTCTCGGAAAATGTACTTTGCCTGCCATCTGTCGCACACATACGCGAACTGTGACTTTCACTGTGCTACAATCAAGTGATTGTGAAAACATATTTAGCCTTGATTCGCTTGATTTCTTTCGCTTTCAAATTCAGGGCAATGTGTTGCCAGTGACTGCATTCAATGCCAAAGACGGTGGTGCAGCTAGCTTACTAAAAGAATTCCTGGACTCTTTTCTGAAGGTTTAGGCAAGGCTAATAATTTTGTTGTACATATCACTATGAAAGACAACGCTCAGCCGAAATTTTGCCGGGCCAATGCTGTTCCCATTGCATTACGGGACAGAGTCGCTGCTGAACTTAAGGAATTGCAAAATAGCAGAGCTGTTGCGCCCTTACAAGCTAGTCAGTGGGCAGTCCATGGTTCTGCTCCCTAAACCGTCAGGTCGCATCCGCCTCTGTGTTGACTTTAAGTCTACAGTCAACCCAAAAACTGTGATTGATACTTATCCATTGCCACGCCCGGTGGATATCATGGACAGATTAGGCGCTGGTCGCTACTTTTCGAAAACAATTTGCGCGACGCATATCTTCAAATACCACTAAATGAAGAATCTCAAACTGTGTGTATTGTGAACACTTATTTGCGCCTGTTTAAATATTGGCGTTTGCCTTTTGGCAGTGCTTCTGCACCCGCCATTTTCCAACGGTATTTGGAACAACTGACTGTTCAAGTACCAAACTGTTCAAACTGTTTGGACCATATTGTCGTAGTAGTCCGCACACCTGAAGAACACATTGAAAATTTGCGTGCTTTGTTTCGTATGTTATCTGATACAGGACTAAACTGTAGACTGGACAAGTGTGATTTTTTTAAACCTGAGCTGCAGTATCTTGGTCTTGTCATAAACAGCCACGGCGTACATCCTCTTTATTCACATTTGTTAGCCATACGAGACCTGCCAGTTCCTCGCAATGTCACAGAATTGCAGTCAGTCTTAGGGAAAATGAACTATTATATTCGGTTCATACCGAATGGTGCACAAATCGCAGCTCCGCTGCATCGCTTGCGTCACAAGAACGTCACCTTTGTTTGGACAGATGAGTGCTAAGTAGCTTTTCAAAAACTTACAGATGCATTGCTCAGTGATCGATGCTTGAGTCACTTTGAGCCTGAGAAACCAGTTGTGTTGCAAGTTGACGCTTCCTCTCACGGAGTCGGTGTAGTGCTATCGCACAGACTTGGTGGTAAAGACAGGCGTACTGCTTTCGCATCAAAATTGTTGTTCAAAACTCAGTGAAAGATGCACTGGCTCTCGTATATGGTGTCACCAAATTCCACCACTATCTCTATAGCAGAAAATTCTGCTGCATCACAAGGCATTGCAGCCTTCGTTTCATCCGATGAAGCCGGTTACTATAGGAACTGTCCAAAAATTGCAGAAATGGGCATTGTTGTTGTCTCAATATCAATACGAGATTATGTATCGTCCGACGGCTAAACATCTACATCCATACTCCGCAAGCTACCTGACGGTGTGTGGCGGAGGGTACCCTGAGTACCTCTATCGGTTCTCCCTTCCATTCCAGTCTCGTATTGTTCGTGGAGGACGCACTTTCACGTCTTCCGATTGGCCCTGATACGGACTTCGACGCTTCTGCTGCATCTTGTTGTCACATCGATGCTCTGGATTCTGAATTGCTTCAATCCTATCCTCTGAACTATAGGAAAATTGCGCAGGCAACGGAAGCTGATTCAGATTTGAACATTTTGCTAAAATACATTCGCACATATTGGCCTCGCTCAATGCATAGCATACGTAACTCTGTAGTGCACGGATACTTCGCACGTCGGCATAGCCTCACTGTACAGAAAGGTGTGATTCTTGTTCAAAATGACAGTGGACAGTCACATGTGTTGATCCCTAAAGCTTTGCAAAAAAAAGTGTTGCAGTTACTTCACCGAGGACACTGGGGGTTTGTTTGTGCGAAACAGTTAGAGCGTCGACACTGTACTTGGCAAGATATGGACGCCCAAATAGACCAGATGAGGTCACAGTGTCACGCATGTGCGCTTAAGTCGCAGTCACCATGGCAACGTGTGCACACAGACGTTGCGGAATCGTTTTGGAACACTCGGTTGTTGTGGTACACTCTTATAGCAAGTTTCCTTTTGCTGTGCCAATGAACTCGACAACATCACGTAGCACAATTCAGGCGTTGTCCTCTATTTTTTTTGCCTCGAAGGTTTGCCTGAAGTCATACAGGATGTCCGAAAAGTCCCTGATTATATAAATTGATAACTCAGGCTAGAAGTAAGATACAAAAATGAAAGTGGTGTCTAAATGTTTACAAACTATCAAAGTTTTTTTCACACATCAGTAAACTTCCACATGAGCACCCTTGGTACACGTAGCACATCTAGGCGATATTCAATTTCCGTCCACACATTAGCCAATATAACTGGAGGGATCGATTCAACGACTGTGGTTATCCATTGCCGCAGGGTTTCAAGATCTGGTACACGTGTTCGGTAGACCTCGTCCTTGACATAACCCCATAAAAAGGAGTCTAATGGGGTTATGTCAGGAGAGCGTGGAGGCAAAACCCTTGGCCCATCACGACCAATCCATCGCCCAGGAAAGGTCATATCGAGATAGGCACGGACGTCCAAACCCCAACGAGGCGGTGCACCGTCTTGCTGAAACAAGACATCGGGGTGATAACTGAAGCAGCTGAGGAACAGCATACAGTTGCTACATGTCCAGATACACTGCAGATGTGATGGTAGCCTCAGCGAAGAAGAATGGCCCGATAATTCGATCGTGCAAGAGCGCGCACCAAACATTCACATTTGGACTGCCTCTGGTGCACTCCATGACCCCGCCAGGGGGTTGTGAACCCCAAATGCGCACATTATGGTGATTCACTACTCCACTGACAAAAAAGGTCGCTTCGACCTCAATACGTGATAGCATTTCGACCGCAAAGTCATATCGACGTGTGCTGTCATTGGGCAACAAGGCCTAAACGATTTGCACTTTGTATGCACGAAACAATAAAAGTTTGTGTAAAATGTCATGGAGAGAGCTTTTTGCCATCTGTAATTCACGTGAGGCCCTGCGCACCGATTTCTTCGGACTTCGCAGAAAAGACTGCCTTACAGCTTCCACCCTGCCTGCTGAGATTCTTGGTCGACCAGATCTCGGAAGGTCAGCAACCGATCCTGTGTTCTTGAACCTCTCATACCGGGCTTTAATGCTCTTGGAATCAGGTGGATTCCTTGCAAATGTTGTCTGGAAGTGTCTCTGCACTGTGGTTAGTGATCGTGTCTCATGGTACCACAGGACACACTGTGCCTTCTCCTGATTGATTAACATGGCTTCTTGGGCACTGCACCTCACCCACTACTTACGTACTGCGAACCTAAAACAGAAAAAAACTTTGATAGTTGTAAACAATTCGACACAAGTTTCATATTTGTATCTTACTTCTAGCCTGAGTTATCAATTTATGTAATCAGGGAAAGACTTTTCGGACACCCTGTAGTGCCGAACGACGGCTCTCAGTTCACGTCAAGTGAATTTGAAACATTCTGTAAACGCAATGAAATACAGCTTCTAACTAGTGCACCGTTCCATCCTTAATCAAACGGCTAAGCGGAACGTTTTATCAGAACGTTCAAGCAGCAGATGGCCAAACTTCGCTCTGCACACACCAGGGACCATGCATTGCAACCGCTTCTCGCCTCCTATCGTTTGCATCCACGAGATGAAACATCGCCGGCGGAATTGCTTTACGGCCGCCGCCATCGGACACTGCTCCACCTGCTCCGCGCTCCTCAGCATCTGGTGACAGAGGAAGGCCACAAGTATCGTTCGCGCTGCGCGATGCGTTTTTCAGCGTTTTTAGTGGCAGCAGACGGTGGGCGCGAGGCGACATCGTCCGTCGACTTGGTGCATGCATTTACCTCATTTCAGGCTCTGACGGATTGCAGCGCCGACATCACAATCACATTCGCCACTGTCGTGTGCACGGTAATCCTTCTGTATCTCTTCCCGAGATTCACGGATCCCGAGGACAGCGCGGCCATACTAGCCGCCAGAAGGTGTCATCACGACACCACGGGACGACCCCATAGAAACGGAGCGTTCGCCTCCTTCGCCTCCTCTCGTCCTTCCGACGGAGCTGGACCCGCCCACGCCGCAACAGGCGACGCCTTCTACATCATAGTATGGCGCCAGGAGATGGACGCGTACCCTTCTGGGCCTTTTCCGGGGTACGTTTCCACCAGAGCGAAGGCCAAATGGCGGGGTACGACCGGAACTGCGACGTCCTCTGCAGCCACAGCTGCCGATCCATCAGGGCGTCCACGCTCCTGCTTCCGCCATCGTTGTCGCGCTCCACATACGGCGACGGTCCGTCGCTTTGGGATCGGGGGTGGGGGGAGGGGGGGGGGTGGAGGAGTGTTACGGCGTGAAGTCAAGCGTTCGGCACGCCAGTCTGGAACGACAGACAAGAGATGGCGGTGAGAAGACGTCAGCCAATAGTACACTGACCGATCCCTCTCCAGGACGACAACGCGACAGCAACGCCCCCTAGGCGAAGACATAGTCGCCGCGCCCGTCTGGTCGCGGCGCAGTTGAACAATAGCTTCAAGACGGGAGGCTTGAATAGAAGCGTCAATGATAGTTACTTCGCTTGTACACTCTATCACGGTCTTGTCATTGTTTATACTGAAGACGATTGCTTATTTAGTATGTCTCCCTTTGCTTGCAACACGTATGTGTAATTGACAAAGTTAAGTTGTCCGCAGTTCGTGGTCGTGCGGTAGCGTTCTCGTTTCCCACGTCCGGGTTCGCGGGTTCGATTCCCGGCTGGGTCAGAGATTTTCTCTGCCTCGTGATGACTGGGTGTTGTGTGATGTCCTTAAGTTAGTTAGGTTTAAGTAGTTCTACGTTCTAGGGGACTGATGACCATAGATGTTAAGTCCCATAGTGCTCAGAGCCATTTGAACCATTTTTTTTTTGACAAAGTTAAGTATTGGATCTTTCTTTATTGTAATAAAATTCATTAACGCCCTTCGTTTGGATTGTTTGTCTAGGAAATCGATAAGGCAGGCTTCATAGACTCCATATATTTGATGACGAGCATGGAGAAATAATAATATTGATCTTTGGTGCGAGGGCGCTGCTGTGCTGAGCGAGATGACGCGTCTTCTGGAATGCCTCGCCTTGGTTGTTGCAGACTGCAGCGATGTCTCGCTAATGTCTGCAGTATCGTCGTGGTATACCCGCTAATCCTAAGAAGTGTTGAGGGAAGAATGTCAAGTTTACTATAATGAATATAATTGTGAACTGGATTTTTAATCATGTATTTTTTATGGTTAGCCCGATTCACGTTGCCAACTTTGGTGTGGCTCCGCGATATCTGGTCGATACCACACACTTGACATGCCATGCGTTTTTTCTCTTATTTTTTGGCCTTTATAAAGGGTCGTGTATGTACTCCTCCCCACTACCTAATGATCTGCCTGAGCTGAGACACAGAATTCAAGAGGCTATTGCTTCCATTACTCTCGACTTGTTAACCAAACTGTGAGACTAATCGGATTTTAGGTTTGATGTGTGTTTTGATTTACCTTCATTTTGATGTCCGATTTGTTATAAGTAAACTGTTGCAATATGACGTTGAAAATGGGACATACTTTTACGGGCACCGAGTAAGATCCATATTGCACTTTCCGCAAATAGCAGCGTGTGAGCGTGGGTAGTTTCGCACTGCGCCCACGCGAGACTCCGCCGAAGGCTGCGTCGTTTGTGTGCCCCCGGCAGTGGCTTCTCTAAATGGCAAGTGTCAACAGTCTCTGTCCGACTGACTGCCGCGAGCGCGTCGGCGAGGAGGGACAAACGCAGCGGAGCCCTGTTGAAGATTACGTGAGCCGAAGGAGTGTGACGCCGGAGCGCCCGGAAGCTGACAAATGTCAGCAGCGGCCTAACGACCAAGGAAGACGCAGTCGCTGTGCTGAGGGTTGCGGTGCTGCCACAGCCCAGTAGTGGGACAGCAATGAGTTAATCCTCCGCACCGACACAGGAATGCTAAGCCACCTAAACGAAACGCTGTACTATTGCTGAAGCTACACGAGTTAAAGACAGTTCCGCTGTTTGTTACTAAGCACGACGGAGATGAAATCACCCCAGAGAAATCACACTGACACGCGTAGCATCGCTAGCCTTGATTATAGCCTCTTTTCCAAGAGTCGGCCAGTAACAGTTTTTTTTACGTATGCCATCACAGCAGAAGCCTCTCATTGAGCAATACTCTGGGGTGACAAAAGTCATGGGATACTTCCCTATATTGTGTAGGACCTTTTGCCAGATGCCGTAAATCAGAACGACGTGGCACGGAATCAACAAGTCTTAGGAAGTCACCTGCAGAAATATTCAGCCTTACTGCCTCTAGAGCCGTCCATAGCTGCAAAAGCGTGACCGGTGCAGGATATTGTTCACGAACTGATCTCTCGATTATGTCCCATAAATGGTCAATGGGATTCATGTCAAGCGATTTGGGTGACCAAGACATTCGCTTGCATTGTACAGAATGTTCTGACAAGGCGCACTGTCATCCATGAAAATTCTATTGTTTTTTAGGAACACAAAGTCCATGAACCGCTAAAAAAGATCTCCAAGTAGCCGAACATAACCATTTCCAGTCAATGGTCGGTTCAGTTGGATCAGAGGACCCAGTCCATTCCAGGTAAACACAGGCCACACCATTATGGAGTCATCACCAGATTGTCCAGTGCCATGTTGACATTTTGGGTCCATGGCTTCATGAGGTCTGGTCACACTCGATCCCTACATCAGGTCTAAGCAACTGAAATCGCGACTCATCTGGCCAGGCCACGTTTATCCAGTCGCCTAGGGTCCAAGTGATATGGTCACGAACCCAGGAGAGCCGCTGCAGGCGGTGTTGTGCTGTTCGCAGAGCCACTCGCGTCAGTCGTCTGTTGCCATATCTCATTAACGCCAAATCCACCGTCTAAAGGAAACATCACACATTCAGTTTTCCTGGAAGTTCACGCATAGGTACCAAATTGAAATCTATGTGAGGTATTAAGGACTACGATCCCTTGGCGCTGTAAGGAATTTAAGCTAACCATAAATAAATACAATCAAACCATACGACCATTTATGTCACATACTTTGAGACTCGCAAACTCACTCATCAAAACCTATAGTTGAACAGTCTTTATACACTGATGAGCCAAAACATTATGACCACCTCTTAATAGCTTGTTTGTTCGTCTTTCGAACGAAATACATGACTGATACTGCATACCAGAGACCCGACAATTTGTTGGTGTGTTTCTGGAGGTATGTGGCATTAGATATCTATGCACAGCTCATGTAATTCGCGTAAATAATGGGCTGCTGATAGGCGTACGCGATGATGGCGATGATGAATTCCATAGGGTTTATAAGGCGAATTTGGTAGCGGATACATCACCGTGAGTTCACTATAATGCTCCTCAAAGCACTGTAGCACGATTCTGGATCCGAGAGGTGGATAATTATATCGCTGATAGATGACATCGCGTTCGGGGAAGACATCAAGCATGAAGGGAAGAAGGTGGTTCGCAGCTGTCAGCGTATCTTCAAAGCAAGCGCTGGGGAATGCCTCCCGTAGCATAACGCTGCTCCCCACCAACCTGCGTCCATGGCGCACTGCACCTTTCGAGCCGATGTTCTGCTCGATGATGGCTTTTGTGGAGCTGACCATCGACCTAGTGTAGCAAAAATTTGATTTACTCGAAATACCGACTTGTTTCCATTGATCGCCGATCGGATAACGATGCTTCCGTGTCCGCTGCAATCATAATTGACGATGTCGTTGGGTCAACTTGTGGACAGGTAGGAGTGGTCTGCTACGAAGCTCCATGTTCAACAATGTACAATTAACGGTCTGCTCTGAAACACTTGTGCTTGCACCAGTATTTACTCTTTTGACAGAGATGCCAGAGATCACCGTCTGTCCTACTTTAAAGAGAAGACGAGGCTCCGAACCCCACGTTCTGTGAAGACTCGTAGACGATCTACCATTTAGCACCTAGTGGTAGTTTTTGATGTTGCTGAGCACAGTCACACCATAATTTTTAAATGAACACACCGACATTTGACTGCATTGTTGTTTATTTAATTACGACCCGGGTATCGGCCTTTTATGCCATTTTCAAGTGACTGAGTCTATGTCATTAACATATATTGCACGACATTAAGCTCAAAATTGGCCCTAAAATAAAAATATTTTTCTTAATTTATGGCAAATTTTGAGCTTGATGTCTTGCAATATATTTATCGACATAGACTCAGTCACTTGAAAATGGCATAAAAGGCCGAAACCTGGATCGTAATTAAATAAACTATAGTACAGTCAAATGGCGGTGTGTTCATTTAAAAAAAATAGTGGTAGTTTCACTGTTCTTCTACCTCTTTCCGTAGATACTCACGACAGTAGCACGTGAACATTTGAACAGTTTCGTCTGTTACAACCAATAACGTTTTATTTGCAACAGTAGCTGTACCTTCCAGCCACTTCTCTACGTACACACTGCTCCGACTTAGACATTTGTCGCAGCGTTGTAACAACTTTCCAATACCTTCGTCATAGAAGCCAGCCGTCTGTGCCTTCCACCAATTCACTACGCTGATCTATAGCTCGTTGTCTGTGCCAAAATTTTGTCTTCATAGCCAGCGGTTCATGTGAGCAGAGACGAAAATCATCAGGAGCCAATTATGCCATATATTGTGGGTGATTAAACACTTCCATCGAAAACGCTGCAGGAGCATCTTCATTGCCCCTGCAGAGTGCGGCCGAGAATTGTCACGAAGAAGGAATCGTATGATATTTGTGTTATGTGGGCTGCATAACATCAGGAGAAACTCTCACCAGGCCCTCATACTTGGCGAGAGACACTACTTTCTAGACATTGTTACGAGCTCACCGTGCTCTTAGAAGTGGAAAGAACGAAGCGACGCGATCGACGGGCATACTAGAAATACCGTCCAAAATATATGTGTTGTTTCCATTTCGTGACCGATCGGTACTTAATTTCCGAATAGCTCTCGTAATAATCTGCCCTGTGCCAAGTCGCTTATCTCAACGTATTTCCTCATTTGCAGCCTGTATCTTCGCTAGGGTGATCCTCCGCTTGTGTCTGCTCCGCTTACATACTTAATTTACCCTGTCACTTGCCCGCAACGCCACCAGTGTACATAATTAAGGTTGTACAGAACGTTCAGAACTCGAGCGCTGCTCGCATTTGCCCGTTTTTTTTTTTTTTAAATCTTTTGCGGTGCAAAACACAGCGCACTGTGATTCGTTTAATTGTGAGTGCAATTGGTCGATGACCACGTGCAATGTGAGCAAGTAAACACAGGAAAAGTTTCTTGCTTATAATGTGTGTTATTTGAGGCAGAGATTTCCAACTACACGTTGATAAAACCTCGGTGTATTTGCAGACCATCATGCAGATACGCTAATGGCCCCCTCAAGAGCCTATTAAAATCCTAAAGAATTTAAGGACAGATCGACGTCGAAGGTTATCTGCTTTCAAAGCGCATAAAACATACGTGCACACTTTCACCGAGGGGAAGGGAAGAGGCGAATGAGAGGGGTTAATGTCACAAATGCTGTCACTTATTTCATGCTTTGGGTTTGAGAATAACATTGGGGAAAGAAGAAAGCTAGATAGGAAAGTTTTTACGATTATGTTGTACCACACAATTGATTTAACAGGAAAAGACTGAAATGATTAAAAAATCAGCATATTTCCCTAGATCGATCGGTAAATCGATGGCGTCTCCGTGAGAAAGGTCTCGACGACTATACAGTTGTGACAGTAAAACGTTACAACACGTACATGTAAGTGTGGCTTCAGCCGCCGTTGTCACCGACAGTAAAATTTTACAGGATATGTGACCACATTAGTGTCAACTACACTTATGTGCCGACATGTTATGACCAATGCCCACATCCGTAGCTGAATGGAAAAAAATGAAGAAATGACTGAAATTGCAGGAATGGGACAGTTCCATGCCCAACAAGAAGATTAATCGAACACGATGGTTACGTCCTTGTTGGAACAGACGTGTGAAGAAGGATACACTTTCGACGTTCTTATGACGAAGATAGACATCGATAGTGAATAAGACAATATGAAATCAGCAGAAGCCTTAAAAGCGCCACTTGAACGTTAATAAGATAAGCTCCTCTTTGCATTTGCAACATTTGGAAGATTTCTTATACGCAGCTGACGTTGATATACTACTGTTGCAGGAAGTAACAGATACTAAATTAGAGAAGATATGTGAGTATAGCATCGTAACCAACCCTGGTATCGGTGCAGAGCTGGGAACTCCCATTCTCACGAGAGAAGGCATCCATGTCATAAAAATACAACCTGCAAACAGTAGAGGCACCGCAGCGATTGTTAATAACATCGTCATCATCAACGTTTTCGAACCGTCTGACAGTAATAACGGGCGGGCTAGAGCGGAATTTTCTGAAAGGGAAATCATTCCTCTATTCGGTAATCGTCAACATTACACAATCGTAGCCGGCGACTTTAATTCTGTCCTCAGCCCAAATGACCAGAGACCGATTTTCAACAATTTTGAAAATTGAAGAAACAGAAGGACAGATGCTGAATCCACAATGTTTTATTGTGTACACACGACCGATTTCGGAATAATTAAAGTTCCATCATCAGGTGTAAAAAATAAAATCACGTAATCAACTGAGGTCACCTTCTTCCCAATGTTGTCACGGAACCAAAGGTTCCGTGTCAAAAGTACCCAGTCGCGCAGCATGGGGGAACGACTGTTACGGAATTTTTGCCCCTTTTATCCTTTTGACACGCAACGTGCTAAGTCTAAAATAAGAAGAATGCTGATCGAATACTCACGTCAGAGGAGCTTCTGGATTAAAAAGACGACTGAGTTTTATTTTATCTGCCTTAGAGATCTATACACACGGGACACACGACTAATGCGGAACTATACACGGATTCAGAAAATCAAAGTAGAGCTTTTAGCACTGAAGCGGTGATAATCAGAAGGAACCAGAAAAATATTGATAGAAGTTAACTGATGGAACCAGTCACACAAAACAGAGTGGAATTAAAGACGCGGTTCCGAAATATATCTCAGATATAATTTCCAACAAACCCGTGGCCACAAGGCGAGCCAAGATTTGTCAGGAACGCACCAGGCAGAATTAGCGCAGAGCAGGTAGAAAATCTCACAGCTGAGAGGACGAACTGAACAATGCAGTAGCACAGGGTCCTCAGCAATACCAACACACATAAAAAAGACAGGACACCCATTCTAAAACATACAAGAACAACTTAAGATACTCCACTACTTCACAAAATCTTATACAATGGATTTAACGCAGGATCTCGAAATTTGTATACACCACAAACAGCAAGGTGAAAAAATTCTCAATGACAAATGATCGTGAATCAGTTAATTTCTTCCAATGTTTCTCCTACGTTTGGTAACTATAACAGTTTTCATAAATATGTGTGTTTCTGCCTCAAAAAATCCATAATTTGGTAACCAATAGCGATAAATATACGTTGTATAATTTACAACCTTATATACGAGAAAGTAAAGCACCGCATTTTTTTCTTCAACAATTCTTTATTGAATATAATGAGAATTACACACACGAAAGAATGGTGTTTATCTATACACCTTATTTTTCTGCGTAATCACCATCACGTTCTACGGCCTTCCTCCAGCGCGAAACAAGAGCGTCTACGCCCTGTCGGTATCAGTCCTTGTCCTGTTGGCGGAGCCAGTGCTTCACTGTGTGAATCACCTCCTCATCGTCCTCAAAATGTCTTCCACGAATGGCGTCCTTTAATGGGCCACATAAGTGGAAGTCCGAGGGGGCTTGGTCAAGTGTGACAGCCGTGGGAGATCTCCCCAATTGCTGCAAATCGTGGAGCTCCGCCGAACCGCCTTCTGATGACCTCACCCTCCGTGCCCAGCGACTAACTGTACTTCTGTCGACAGCAGATGCTCCATAGACTTTGCACAAGCTTTTGTGAGTATTCCCCAAAGTTTCTTTCTCTGAAATGAGAAATTCAATGACGCCACGTTGCATCTAACGTATAATGCGGTGCATCATTTTCTGGGCAACCTTCGTATGTACATGATGTAATCCAATAACTCTGACTGTGTACATACTCTTTGTGAAGCCATAGTTTCGTAAAATCATTATAGCATGTTTTGTAAACAAACAGTGTAAGTGATGATCTGCGTGTGTGTGATATTCTGTATAACCGAGGAGCTACAATACCTGTAGGCAGACAAATAGAACTACCATTTCTAACATTAGACTTTGAAAACACTCATTGATTAAATTTTGTAAGATATCCCAATTACAATCTAGCTTCAAAAAGACAAAAGAGAGGCAGAAAATCACACATCCAAACACCAGCAAACAGATTCACTTTAAACAAATTCACAAATGCACTTAAAAATGAGAACAAATTCTCGAAACGCATTGTGCTAAGCATAAAAAAATTAAGTAACTGTCGCAGTTTTCATGAATTCAATCGCAGAAAAAGATATATTGCGGAGACACTGGCAGCTGATCAGGTACTTTCCATTTTCATTCTCCATTATGAATGAATAATTTTAAGTTTTTAATTTATTATTGTTGCCTTAATCTCTTTTCTCTTCTCCTATTTTGCAGAAATGGCAGTCAGATCTTTAATCTTTTAAAGCAAATGAAGCATTGTACTTCTTTGTTACGTCACTTCGTAGGAATATTTACAGACTAGTGCCGGCCGGGGTGGTCTAGCGGTTCTAGGCGCTCAGTCCGGAATCGTGCGACTGCTACGGTCACAGGCTCGAATCCTGCCTCGGGCATGGATGTGTGTGATGTCCTTAGGTTAGGTTTAAGTAGTTCTAAGTTCTAGGGGACTGATGACCACAGATGTTAAGTCCCATAGTGCTCAGAGCCATTTGAACCATTTTTTTACAGACTAGCATTGGTGTCCATATGCAATACAACGGATGCCCGATGACGACAGCGAGAAACTACCGCATACACCAGGTGGGGGCGAGTCTTGCACGCTGCACGTACACGCATACCTTAAGCCACGACACACGGTAACAGGGGCATTGTCTCAGAAACGCTGCACCAATTCTTATGCCATGCATTTGTTGTTCGTTTGTGTCAGCACTGTTATTAAACGAGCACCAACCGGTTTTCACATTTTCTTTAATAACACAATTTTAGGTATAAAAATAACTCCTTTTTTAAATAACGTTTATTTAGAAACGAAAAATTTTTGCACTACTGCTGTGGCTCGTTGATATTTCGGTTTTTTATTCGGTTATGAGCAAAAACTAAAAAAATAACTTTTATAGCCGCAACCAAACAAATAGCGAAATATACCGGTTATTCCGAACTAAGATACCGTTATCGGTTTAACCGGCCGGTTTTCCCTATCACTACTCACGGGACCATCATCGTGCTACAGTAGCTTGAGGAGTGTGACGGTGATGATGATGATGATGATGATGATGATGATGTTTGGTTTTGCGGGCGCTCAACTGCGCGGTCATCAGCGCCCGTACGAAGTCCCAATTTTTACACAGTCCACGTTTTATCTACACAGTCCAATCTAGCCACAGTCACAAATGGCGATGATGATGATGAAGTGATGAGAACAACACAAACACCCAGTTCCCGGGCGGAAGAGCGTGACGGTGAACGCACACTGATGTCTTGGCGACCAAATTCCGCTGATCAGAATCAAATGGAACACGAGTGGGACGCCATCGGGCCATAGTCTGCAAACCACTGGCCCGCAACTTGCGGGGATTGCGTGGCTTATGCATAGACATTTGGAGACACGTACCCGGAAACCTATCAAGTATTTCTCGAGTCCATGCTGAGCAGAATCAGGTCTGTACTGTGCTGCAAAAGTGGAGTGACATGCTATTAAGCAGTGGGCAACGTGTTTTGCCTCTTCAGTGTGCTTGTTGTTGTCTGTACTTGTTATTTCCTGATTTTCACTTTACTAGATTGCCTAATTGTACATCCTGTGCCCAGTCTGCAATAGAACACGGCAGCCATTCGAGTTCTAGCCCTGGCCGGTGTTTCTAGACAGGCTCTCTAAGAGCGAGGACTACTCTAGGTGCATTCGATGCGGATGCACCACTTCTGCCGAACACATGCGGGCCTTAGCGAGTGGCACGAGCAGTGGGGCTAATGGAAGGGGCGCTAACTGCGTGTGACAGGTTGAGAATTTGGGTTGAACAGGAAGCGTGTCCGGATGGCCGAGGCGGTTAAGACAGTCGTTCTAGAGAAGTAGAGAATTCGGGTTAGAATCCTCGCCCTGTACAGGTTTTCAACCTGAACCACCGATTTATTCCAGTTACTACAGGTGGCTGAGGTCCAGTTCTTTTATGGCCGCTGCACCACCAGGGGTGACTTTTATGTGGTTCACGTCCGACAGAACAGACACCACCTGTCAATATAAACCGAGTTGACAAAAATCATGGGATACCTCCTAATATCGTGTCGGACGTCCTTAGTGCAGCAACTCGATGTGGCATGGACTCAACAAGCCGTTGAATGTCATCTGCGGAAATACTGAGCAATACTGCCCCTACAGCCGTCCATAATTGCGAAAGTGTTGCCGGTGCAGTATTTGTGCACGAATGGACCTCTCGATTATATCCCACAATTGTTCGACGGGAGCATGTCCGCCGATCTGGGTGTCCAAATCATTCGCTCGAATTGTCCATAACGTAGTTCAAACCATTTGCAAACAACTGTTGTACAGTGATGTTTGCGAACATGAAGTCAATGAATGCCTGTAAATGGCCTCCCAGGTAGCTGAATATAACCATTTCCAGACAATGATTGATTCAATTGGACACAGTCCATTCCATGTAAACATAGCCTACACGATTCTACATCTACATATATACTCCGCTAGCCACCAAGTGGTGTGTGGCGGAGGGTACAATTTGCGCCAAAGTCATAATGCCCCCCCTTCTGTTCCACACGCGGATCGCGCGAGGGAAAAACGACTGTCTGAACGCCTCAGTACGAGCTCTAGTTTTCCTTATCTTTGAATGGTGATCATTGCGCGATTTGAAAGTTGGTGATAATAATATATACTCTAAATCCTCGGTGAAGATTGGATTTCGGAATTTAGTGAGCAGCTCCTTCCGTTCAGTGCGCCATCTGTCTGCAAGTGTGTCCCACTTCAAACTTTCTATGAGATTTGTAACGCTCTCGCGATGGCTAAATGTACCAGTCGCGAATCTTGCCTCTCTTCTTTGGACCTTCTCAATCTCTTGATCAGACCCAACTGGTAAGGGTCCCATACAGACGAACAATACTCTAAGACTGGACGAACTAACGTACTGTAAGCTTTGTTGAAGGACTGCATCGCTTCAGGATTCTACCAATAAACCGCAATCTAGAGTTCACCTTACCCGTTTCCTGTATAATCTGATCATTCCATTTGAGATCATTTCGAATAGTCACACCCAGATACTTGACGGATTCTACGGCTTCCAAAGACTGATCATTTATTTTGTACTCATACATTAATGGGGATTTTCGCCTTGTTATACGCAGTAGATTATACTTACTAATATTGAGAATATTGAGAGATAACTGCCAGTCATTACACCACGCATTTATTTTCTGCAAATCCTCATTGATTTGTTCACAATTTTCGTGTGATACTACTATCCTGTAGACTACATCATCATCGACAAACAGTCTAATGCCGCTGTCAATACCATGAACCAGATCGTTTATGTAAATCGTGAAAAGCAGAGGACCTATTACGCTGCTCTGGGGCAGACCTGAAGTTACGCTTGTTTCCGTTGAATTCACCCCGTTCAGGATGACATACTGCTCTCTGTCTGGTAGAAAACTTTCTATCCAATCGCAAACGTCATCGGATAGACCGTAAGCGTGCACTTTTTGGAACAAGCGACAGTGCGGAACTGTCGAACGCCTTTCGAAGGTCGAGAAATATGGAATCAACCTGGGAGCCGGTATCTAGAGCCATCACTCGTTTGCACAGTGCCGTGTCAACAACTTGAGACCGTGGCTTCGTGGGTTCTGCGCCACGAACCCTGCCATCAGGGTTACCAACTGAAATCGGGTCTCGTCTGACAAGGCCACTGTCCCTCAGTCGTCGTCTAGGTTCCAGACCATAAGGTCATGAGCACAGAAGAGGGGTTGCAGGCGATATCGTGCTGTTAGCAAAGGCAGCCGTGTCGCTCGTCTGCTGCCATAGCCCATTAGTGCCACATTTCGCCTCACTGTCTTAACGGATACATTCATCGTACATCCCACATTAACATTTCTCCTGTAAGTTGACGCAGTGTTGCTTGTTAGTTAACATTGACTGCTCTGAGCAAACGCCGCTGCTCTCGATCTTTAAGTGAAGGCCGTCGGCCATCGCATTTCCCGTGATGAGAGGCAATGCCTGAAACTTAGTGTTCTCAGCACAGTCTTGATACTGTGGATCTCGGAGTACTGAATTTCCAGCGATTTCAGAAATGGAATGTCCCATGCGTCTAGTTCCAACTACCATTTCGCGTTAAGAGTTTGTTAATTCCCTTCGTGCGACCATAATCACGTCGAAAACGTTTTCACATGAATCATCTGAGTAAAAAATGACTGCTCCGCCAATGCATTGCCGTTTTGTACCTTGTGCACGCTATTACTACCACTATCTGGACATGTGCGCATTGCTATACCATGACTTTTCTCACCTTATTGTACACATAAGGTACTTTCAGTGCAGATGCAACACAACTCCCAAACCCTTTCGGGACTTAATGAATGCTATGCTCAGTGGCGCTAATGGATGGCGGCGCAACTTCCATGTGACAGGTTGAGAATTTGGGTTGGATAGGAAGCGTGTCCATATGGTCGAGGCGGCTAAGGCAACCGTTTTAAAGAAGCGAAGCATCTGAAAGTTCTCGTTTGAATGTAAAGAATGACAGTGCTGGAAAAATTCTTACGTTATTTGATTTTCAAACAGCTGATCGTAACTCTCTCAAAAATGGTTCAAATGACTCTGAGCACTATGGGACTCAACTGCTGTGGTCATAAGTCCCCTAGAACTTAGAACTACTTAAACCTAACAAACCTAAGGACAGCACACAACACCCAGCCATCACGAGGCAGAGAAAATCCCTGACCCCGCCGGGAATCGAACCCGGGAACCCGGGCGTGGGAAGCGATTACGCTACCACACGACCACGAGATGCGGGCGTAACTCTCTCTCTTTACTTATTCTGATCATCACTAAACTGACACACAATATTTTAGCGCAAAGCAATCTGACTTTCAATATTCCCTACAAAAGAATGGTCCTGACTAACAATAACGTATACCTTTCATGAATCACTTACTTCACAAAAATCTTCGTTACTCGAGCTACTGCAATACAATGAGCGCCAATACTGCCAGCTAAATAAAAGATTCTAAGTACTGAAGGCACTAACTACTGATAGGCATAGTTAGCAAATGAAAGATTTTGATAGAGAACAAACAATGTATTTACCTTAATAGCGTTCAAAAGTCATTATATATATATATATATATATATATATATATATATATATATATATATATATATATATATGGGAAGGCGGGTCAAGACGGGGCGGTGGGGTAAGACGGGGAAGGGCTATAAGCTACAGTAAGAGTGCTGCCATCTGTGGATAGCTCGTCAACATCATCAATACACAGGTCCCAGTGTATTGACATTGCTGAACCTTAGTTTCGCGGCGGTTTCTGTGAGCTTTGCAACGTACGTACAATTGTTAGACTGATTTGCAATGTTTTACACCTTTCGAGGTCCTAAAACATGTGTTCCGTGAACATTTGTCCAGACTGTATATGTAGCACTGAATAGTATGTCTTATTAACAGTAAACCGCTGTGTCAGTAGTCAATGTTCACTAAACAGTGTTCATGTAGGCGTAACATAACCTGACAGCATGGTAGGGGGCAAGACGGGGTGGGGCAAGATGGGGAGCTTCCCTGTCTCGCCCATACCATTTGTCCAACCATTACGTTCTCATCGTCTCCTGGGCTTACCTCGCTGCGGGTTTTGAACACGTACATTATACGTTGAATACAAATGTAAATAGAATGGTATTCGTTATTCCAACGTTTCCTAATTAATTACAAAGTATGCCTTAGGCTATATGGTGAATAAAAATACACAAAACGTGCAAAGTCAGTATTCTTGCTATGCTTTAGCGACTGACTATTGGAAATATGGTATTTACTATATAATATAGATTACCAGGAATGATCTGACTCAATAGTACGTTCCACGTGTTTTATTTCAGATGGTTCGCAAGTATCGGCGACAAACGTATAGGCCAGATTGGTCACTGGTGTCAATGGAAGGCGCTGTAAATGCTGTTATAGTAGGTCATATGGGCTTTATCAGGGCTGCTCGGCAGTTCAACGTGCCACGAACAACGATTGAACGACATGTGGCAAAGAAATGTGCTAATCCTGGCTATTGTAATATTAGTAATTTTCGCCTCACAAACATTAATATACGCTCAATAGTAAATGCCTCATGGCCTACAGCTATCGAACAATTGTAAAGTAAAAGAAATGAACCATCGCATAGCAGCGACAGAGGTTGGTTGGGGTTGGTTTTGGGGAAGGAGACCAGACAGCGTGGTCATCGGTCTCATCGGATTAGGGAAGGATGGGGAAGGAAGTCGGCCGTGCCCTTGCAGAGGAACCATCCCGGCATTTGCCTGGAGTGATTTAGGGAAATCACGGAAATCCTAAATCAGGATGGCCGGACGCGGGATTGAACCGTCGTCCTCCCGAATGCGAGTCCAGTGTCTAACCACTGCGCGACTTCGCTCGGTTGAGCAGCGACAGAGTCTATTATTCTTTATCTTTGCCGTTCTTGCGCGGTGCCAGTAAATCTCTATGTACATTTATCGATTAATGGTATAAAAAAGAAATCTGTTGTTTCAAGACAAATAAGGCTTTTGGCGCCTCACCTTTTACTGTTTGCTTGACTGTTTGTATTCTATGAAAGGCGGACGCGGACTTGCTGCGTTCCGCAACTGTATTTTATATTCTATGTGAAAATACTGAGTGAATATGCTAAATGTTATTTTTTTTCAATCAGAATAAATTTAGTTTGTTGTAACTGATTACGAACAGACAGCATCAAGAGGACATTTTGACTGTTATGTATAAAGTATTTAACCACAATGGTCATCTATTATAATTTAATATGAAAAGGTACGTAGCATTAAAAAAAAAAGGTGTGTTACAGATAAGTGTGCTTATTTTAGTAAATTAATCTTGATGATTTCCATCTCCTCATTTACTTGAATTATAATTATTTTGTGTTACTTCATCACCAGAAATTACGATCACGCTGATGGGCCGAACGCAGCATGAGGCAGAAGGAACATTTTAGTTTTCCTGTTATTTCTGAACCAACTTTTTTGTGTAGTGTTGCATTTCTTTTAAAGTCTATAAATCTTCTGGTCCCTTAGTGTTGATCCGGGTATGACTACATCGCGACTATAAAAATGCACAGAAATGATAATGTTTCTTCCGAACGATCTCAAATATATATCAATATGCTCCTCTTATTCAGGTATTTAATGCTCAACGTATGTTATTATAATAGTGTAATCAATCCATGATTTTGTTGCCTAGTGGCCCACCAAAATATTCAAAATCATTAAAAAAAAAAGTAACAATTTTTTTGATTTTCGTCCCCCAAGAGCAACGCTACACTTGGCGCCCGAACAGGGACTTGATCAAAAATCATTTCATGTATGTGTTTAAAAATTTTTCAGTGCTTGTTCTAATAATTGTTTCATTTTTTCATGTGGATGCAATTCAACCGAGAAAGAGAAGTGGGAAAACCTTTTAATTTATTCAGAAGAACGATTGATGAAATTACCAAAAAACGCGAGTATCCAGCCGTATCACCATCAAGACAGCCATAGTAAGTCAAATTTTTATACGCAGTAGCCAAGCTTTCGTAGTGACGTTTCATCTTTCGAGTTGATCAGAACGTAAACCTGTCTTTCCTTGCCTTGAAACAGCTTTATTTCAGTTTGTCCATAATCCAATCTTATGTAGTTAAATTCAGTGAAAGTGTACCATTGTTGTCAGTGCATAAAAAAAAATTACGATATGGCGGATAACTACACTCAAAACAGGTAAAACGTGTGATATTTCATTTGTTTGTAATTAGTAGGAATCATCTTGTCTTCTTGGAGTACATGAACGTCAGTTGTTACCCAGAGTTAAAATTTCATCTTAGGTCCCAGTAAGCCATAGCACTACGTCACAGACAAACGACTGACGGCAGTGACAAACAATATCTGTAGCATTTTGACGTTTGACAAATAATTCATGAACATGGCTGACGGTAAACAGCGGACACAAACAAAAGCAGACGACAGCGGTGATGCGAATGGACCTCACTATCCATTACGATCACGCGCGATAGGTACACGAGCGGAGGCAGAAGCAGCCTCGACCGAAGTTTTAGAAGCTGGTCCTAGTGTGCAAACAATTCCCGCTTTTGAAAAAAATGACTTGGCCGAAATGATCGAAGCAATAATGGAACGCAAGTTCGAAAGTCAAAGACAGAGAGAAGCGCAAAGACAGGAACGTGAAAAGCAGGAAAAATTAGATGAAAAGGCCCGCGAAGAAAAAGAGAAGGCCGAAAGACGGCTTAATAAAAATCAGGTCCTTCCAAATCTGTGCAATTCAGTAAAAGCAGACATAAATTCAGTAAAAACAGATCTGCAAACGGAGATAAATGACCTAAATACACGGTTAAATTCGGTAAAGGCCGAACTAAAGGCAGACATAACAGCTGATTTAAATACCCTGTTGGGTAATATCCAAAGCCAAATCAGTAGTCAGATTACGACCATGAGGCTAGAAATTGTCACACAAGTAGAGTCAAAAATAGAGGATATTTCAAAACGGTTAGATGAAAAAATCGAAGCAGCCAAGGGAGAGATAAATTCAAAAGTGATGGAATATCAAACACAAGCTGCGACCTTAAAAGAAGATTATACTGCAATCTCTGATGAGGTCAAAGGAGTTAAAACCGCAGTAGACACGATCGAGAATGTTGTTGATGATCTTTCCAAACAGATTGAGACTCTTAATGTAGAGGATCAAATAAAGAATACTGTTAAGGCACATGCTGAAGCATTGTCCGACCACTACCAAGAGTGGATTAAAAACAAAGACGGATTCATAGAAAACAAGGTCAAGAACGAACTCAGGGAAATTGTCAAAAACGTGACCTTTGAAATATTGGCAGCCCCTGGAAAAACAGGAGACACGGTGATGTCAGAATTAGGCCAGATAAGACGAACGTTAGCTCAAGAATTACGTGAATAGCGTCAACAGATAGTTGATGAAGTTCGTACACTAAAATGTCAAGTTGAAAATTCCCCACCTCCCGTGTCAGGAGAGTGTAATAATTCACCGCGATGTAATGAACAACAGCAGCTACATTACCGTTCACCATTTGATAACGCTCAAACTCATAGTTCTATAGAAGCACAATTTAACCAGAGTACCAGCCCACCCACTTTTGTCAGTTTGATGCAGGAGGAAAGCGTGATCAAACATCGTGTTTTTCCGACCTTTCACCCACAGAAAAGAGAAATTCATCCTATAGTGTCCCTCCGAAATTTTTCAGGAATTTTCCCGAATAGCTGGAGTGACCGCCAGCGAATTCAATTCGTTACTGGATTTATCGTAGGCGATGCTGCCTTATGGGGAACCGAAATGGTCGACTCTTGTAAAAGTTACAAAGAGTTTGAACAGATGTTTTTAGCTAAATTCTGGAGTTCTGGTGTGCAGCAGCGCCTGAGAAAAGAGGTTTACAACGCCGAAGTGTTTAACAGTAAGCGCGGTAGTTTGAGAAGATATTCTGAAAAGTATTTAGCAAAAATCAAGTTCTGGGATTCGCCGATCACCGCCAAAGACGTTATTATGATTCTAAAAACTAAGCTACCGATTGCGATCAGAGAAAAGTTAGTAAACGTGTCTGAGGACGATACGGACACTTTCCTATCTGTGTTAGACTCGTTAGATCTGATTTACGAGGACGCTAGAGTTGATGTTGGCAACGCCCACTTCAGTGCAGGCGGCCAGCACAATACAGAATACGCAGGCAACAATGGTGGCCGAGCGAAAGCGCGTCACAGCGACGGCTAGTACCAACCCCACAACGGTTTCAAAAATAAACACACTACGTACTCCAACAGTAAATACAAAAATAAGTACAATAACGGCCAGAGACACAATCCAATATATAATTCGCCACCACATCAGTACGGAAATGCACTTTATAATACACAGCCCCAGCAATACGGAAACACGCAACCGATCAACGGTAATTATCAAAACGATCAGTCTTACGATTCAAATCGTCATTAGAAAGGAAATAAGTGGCATAATCAAGGTGGTAACCAACGTACACCTTTCAGTAAAGGTTACAATCAAAACAAGCCACAGCAAAATACCTTTCAGCCACAAAATATACACTTCACGCAACAAGCGAACGGACCTTCGGGAAGTCTGAAGCCTAAACGCCCGCATAATACGCAAATTTATTATGCGCAAGCGAATGCGCCAGGACAATAAGATCCATTTCCAACCGAGTTCGTACCACAAAACCAACACCAGTTCCAGACGGAAGAAACTTTAAGAAATATAAATCAGCAGGAAAGTAAGCGTCGAGCGGAAAATTAAAAGCAGCACCTTTGAGCCTCCTAGAGGATGCTGCAGGTTTGAATGGGGGCACCCTGTCCCTTAGCCCATACGAAATTAAAGCAATTAGGTATGACAAAGAGACAAACTTACGGGATGATCTAGTAGCAGACACTGAGACGAAAGACAATGATGACGAATGGGACGAACAAGTTCAAGCTTCCATAAGAGTATCAATTGCCAACATACCAGTAACAGCCATTGTAGATACAGGAGCTAATATAAATGTCTTATCTTTATGTTTATTTAAGCAAATATCCTCTGTATGCAAAGTTTTATCACTTCCAATTCAAGGTTGCACCGTTTCGGGAGCAATTGGTCCACTAACACAACGTGTAAATCTTCAGACTCAGCTTCAAATCCAGATAGAGTCTATTTCAGTAACGTGCATTTTTCTTATTGTTAAAAACGAAAGCTAAAATTGACATCGAGTGTGGAATCAGTACTCTAGTAGCGAGCCAGCAACAAGTAACTGTAAATTTGTTAAGAAGTAAGGTGAAGACAAACTTTGGGGTGCTTCAAATAGCAGTACGGTCATGGACTAAAAGACAACAGTGCAGTCAGACAGAAGACATGACAGATCTTGAAAGCGTTAATGACGATGAGTATAAAGACCTAATTCCCGGTCCGAATGAATTATACGGTAAAGCTAGTGAGTCCACTGAATTATCCAAAGAACAGAACAATGAGCTTTACAATTTGTTAACAGATTACGTTCAAGTATTTTCTAAGAAACATGGACTAATAAAAGGCTTTGAATATCGAATGGATGTCCTGCCCCATTCAACCTACTGTAGAACAAGCTATTCCATTCCATATGCGAGACGCGAAGCTGTCAAATGCGACATCAGGAAAATGTTACGCTGGAATGTGATAGAAGTATCTCATTCACCTTATGGTAGCGTAAGGCTAGTCCTACATGCAAGATTAATCAATAAAATCATAGTACCCATAAGAACGAGACCAGAGGTTCTTGAAGAGCATCTGCAGAAGTTTCATGGAGTTAAGTATTTGAGCACCCTTGATTTGAAAAGCAGTTACTGGCAAGTAAAACTTGCGCAGGAGTCTAGGAAGTACACTGCGTTTATATTTGCAGGTAGATCTTACCATTTCAAAGTTGTACCGTTTGGACTAAATGTGAGTTCCGGAATTTTTATTTCTGCCCTTGACTATGTACTAGGTCCTGAACTTTTAGATGAGGTAACAGTCTATGTGGATGACGTTCTTGTAGCATCGAAAAATTGGGAAGATCATGTGGCCCTTCTGTAAAAGGTATTTCAACGATTCAGAGAGTATGGTGTTATAGCAAATCTTAAGAAATCCAAGTTTGGAAATAGTGAAATTAAATTTTTAGGACACATCATCACCCCTGAAGGAATTAAACCTGACCCGGAAAAATTGTCTGCTATAAAAAACTTTCCAACCCCTGTTACAAAAAGGCAACTGAAAGGATTTATCGGTCTTACGTTATTTTTCAGACGTTTTGTTCCCAGACGCCGGAATGCCAAGACGGATTTCAGAAAATTAAAGACAGTCTGGTTAACAGTAACATTCTCCATCATCCTCAGATGGATAAGGAATTTTGCATTACTGCAGACGCTTCCTTTGTGGGAATCGGCGCTTGTCTTTTCAAGATTCGATTAGTAAATGGACACGAGCAAATCCAAGTGATCAGCTTTGCGAGTCGAGTGTTATCTGAGTGTGAAAAGTCTTACTCGGTTACGGAGTTGGAGGCACTCGCCATAGTATGGGCTTTTAGGCGATTTAACTATTATATCTATGGAAGAAAAATTAAAGTCTATTCAGACCATCAAGCCTTATCATTCCTCCTTACATGCAAGTTGCAACATCCCCGTCGTACTCGATGGTGCTTATTCCTGCAGGAATATGACTTTGACATTATATATATAAAAGGTAAAGATAATGTTATAGCAGATGCACTTTCTCGCTCACCTGAGGGCTTACCAGAAACCAGCGAACTGGTGGAACAAATGTCTAATTATAAAGTTTTGTTAACGGAAGATCCAATTCACAGAAAGTATTTTCTTCAGTTATGTAGGCAGATTCAGCTTCTTCAAAATACAGATCCAAAATGGAAAAAGGTTAGATAAATTCTTCACGAAAATCCAGCCCACAAGTTGTCCAAGTTTTATAAAGTTCATAACCAAGTGCTATTTCATAAGACGTCTGAGTCATCTGAGAGGTGGTGTGTTTGCATCCCTCGAAATTTCATTGAACATCTGTGGTACACTCACATTTCATGGCGTCACTAAGGACCAGAAAAATGTAAAAGTAAAATCTCGCTTTACTGTTATGTTCCGAATCTACATCAGAGAATCCATAAATTATTGAGAAACTGTGTCATCTGTCAAAAGGCAAAATCCTTAAACATTTCCACTTCAATCCCCCTAAATCCAATAATTGCTGAAAGGCCAAACCAGCTTCTTAGTATTGATTTGGCAGGTCCACTACCCACCGGTAGGGGAGGCGCTAAATACTTAGTAGCAATCCTGGACAATTTTTCTAAGCACATAAGACTGTACGCAGTGAAATCGTCTTGTGCAAATCCGATAATTCGTCGCATTGAAAACGACTATTTCCCACGATTCGGGGTTCCAGAATCAGTCTTGTCCGATAATGCTTCAGATTTCACATCACGCCCGTGGCGTGCATTTCTTGATCGCCATGGAATCAAACAAATTTTGATATTCCTGTTTCGACAGCAATCGAATCCGACAGAAAGAATCTTCAAAGAATTTAACAGATTTATAAGGACGTACATTCCGAATAAGCAATCTAAGTGGGTAGACTTCGTAACACCTTTCGAACACATTGCAAACCACCTTCCTCATCTGTCGACCGGATTCACGCCACATGAGTTAATGTCAAGATCAAAAGAAAGGAATGAATGGATAGACCCCCTTCCAAAGTTACAAGACAACGAATTGGACCTAGACGCAAAAATCAGGCAAGCTTTCATATCACTGACAACGTATGCTAACCTCCGAAAAAAGGCATTTGATAAGAAGGTAAACAGAGATAGATTTCAAAGAAGGAGAAAAGGTATTAGTCAGGACTCACTTTAAACCGTCCCTGTTGTTAAAGAAGAATCGTAAGTGGCAACACATTTATGAAGGTCCCTTTGTGATAATGAGGAAACCACACATTGGTAGCTATATTTTATCTGACCCTGCCACGAATAAAATCAAAGGATTGTTCCACCATCATGATTTAAGAAAATTTTATAACGCCAGGAATTAAGTTAATTTAAGCTGTAAGAAAATTCTAAGGTATTGGAGATCAGGATTAACCAATGAGTAACAAGAACTGAACTGAACTGACTACGGACGTTAACCGGTGCTAAAAGGAAACCTTATGTATTAAAACAACGCGTCTGGAAAATAATATACAGAATAAGTTGTAGACAAGTATTTACATTAATAATGTTTATGTAAACAGGAGGACATGTCCTAGAGGCGATTTTCAATTTTACTTATAAGTTAGTATGTAAGAAAAATGATTACTCGAGAGGTATTAATTAGCCCCGAGGTACTAAAATGAGGAAAGAGAAAGGAGCGAATAATGCACTTCTCTCGCTAAATAGTAATTTGAGAATGTGCAGGAAGGAGCAAATAATGCACTTCTCCCGCTAAATAGTAATATGAAAATGATGATTATAGGTGCTTAGTATTAGTAAGTGAAATTTAATTGAGGACAAATTAATGACCTGTTTTAAAAGGAAATACTTAAACGTCCAAACAAAAGAGGGAAGTTGTGTGAAAAGATTCGATTCCATGAAGTTATTCCCTATTTTCAAATGTGACGTAAATAAGGCACCACCTGTTAGCGCAAAACGGTCGGTAGATTTAACTTGTAAGTTCCAGCACAGTGCTGTGCCAGCGATAAAATAACATCTCTTTGAAGTAAACAGGTACCTAGGATTAAGCATGAACAGATTGATAACGCAGTGCAATTGTTCTAAAAAGGCCTGACGTTAACCTTAAGTAAAAGCGTGATGGAATAAAAAGGAAGTTTATTATATAACGCAAAGTAAGATGAGTCCAGACTATAAACAAGCTGAGTAGAAGAACATATGAGTAACATGGTTTATTATGGCAACTTCACGGTACAATTGAGCATTAGCGATACTGCAAATTCACAAGCTAGCAGCAAATAGAATTAGAATCTCGCCCAAGCTTCACAGGTCGCCACAGCAGCAAACAACACTCTAGTGAGAGGCTTATATACATAAATGATAATTAATACCCAAATGCGTAATGCATAAACTTGACTTAGTCTAAGAAATGAACAAAGAGTAGTAAGCAAGCTCCAGCAAGATACATATTGGATATAAATGCTTGAAGTGATAGATTTTATTTTAAGTGCGTACTGCAATATTTATTGTTTTCTCTGTGATTATGTGATTATTGAACCCCTCTCCTAAGTGCAAATCCTTTAAGATCCTTGATCCTATCCACACCCCAGGATCAACTTGTAAAGATGCACATGTGCTTGGGAAGTGAGGCACTACGTATAAAAATTAGTAGGTTCGCGACGCGCAAATTGCTTTTGTAATGCGCAATGTAAATTGAATTTTCGACCTGGTTGAGGAGTAATTTAAATTCTGTCGACGATCCACGAGTAGGCCCGCATTGCCCACTTTTCTTTTTCGACTGTTTGTATTTCTACACGAAATCCAGAGGCGGAATTGCTATTTTCAAATCTGTCCTCGAACTTTCTTTAAAGACAAGCACATACGAGAGAAACTTTGACATAAATTAAGCTCCCCTCACAAGTCACTAAATAAGATGAGCATTAAAAAAATCTATTGGGCCTACAAAATGAATAAGCAAGCGTGATAAAGGTTACTATGAATGAAATCAATTTGTAAAGGAGATTGGAATGAATTTGGTCAAAGAAAAAGGACTTATAATAGCTTACCTGTGACTGTAGGCATAAAAAAAGACTAATTAAGAAACAATTGTTCTGATTCAAAGTGGTCAATTAGATTGTTTCTCGATTTAAATGAACTCTTGTAAATATTAGTATGTAAATCAACTTGTAAACACCGTGTGATATTATGAAGCGAGAATTTCTTTTAATACACCGTTCACGCAGACGCTCACCACAGTGCAAGTGAAGTTTTAAAGTTCGCCGATTTTCAGTGGCAGTATTCTACTGCACCATATGTGTGAAAAATTCATTGATGTGTGCAGTGTGTAATAATCAGTGTCATTCCACACATGCAGTTGCAGCGGTAGCTACCACTTACCTGTGAATCCGTAATTGGATAGTGGACAGGAAGTGATGTGAGGCAGTTTCGGTGGCAGAAGCTCCCTCCAGCAATCTAAAAAGCACAAAGCCACGATCCGCCGAACAAAAGCGACGCACGGCATCTCAAACGCGAAATCAACGCTCTGCAAGAAAGCTCCGGTCACGTGCGCGCGCACAGACTGAATTTCAAGATTGCTCGCAGCAGTGGAGGCGGACCGCCACCATGTGACGAAATAATGTAAACGTTCAACTGCCAACAGCAGTTGCTGTGCGCAATATTCTGTAGCAAAAACATTCGCATCCAGTACTGAAAACATTTTTGTATGTATCATAAACCTTCTGAGAGACTCTAAGAGAAGTTAGCGTAATTAGTATAATGACTGATTGTACACAGAGATAAGTCACAAGTTCACCTCTGAACACTGTTGAAAAGTAAACTTTAACGAGAGGTCACGATAGGAATGAAAATAAGCACACGAAAATACGTCAAAGGATCCAATCCTTCCTATATCCCATCCCACACGTATATAAAATTAGTTTTTTAAGCCATTCTAATATATTTTATCTGTTTCATATGTGAAATAATTCGGAGAGCCACACACGAGCCCTGAAAGTGAAAGATATGGACTTCCTTGTCGAAGCCATCACCAGTGGCCGCTCTACAATCCAAGTCTATCATAAATAGTGTATGTGCGACGAAAATAAATGTATAATTAAGTGCGACGACGGACAAGGCAATCAATCGACAAGACGATGACAATATAATGAATAAAGTCAAAACAGGAAGTTGTGTACCAGTTGTGATATTCAAATTACTTTTGCAATGGTGAAAAATGAAGTGTGACTCTATTTCCTTATAAATTTTGTAAATATGTGTACTTATAGCCTTAATTTTAAGAATCATCAAGAAAGACTGAATCCATGCAAACACTGATAGAAACACAGAACAAATTCACCATGATCCACCGTCAGTAATTACAAATTGAAACGCTAATTCCTTTATTATGGAATGAATGTGAAATGAAACTTTTAATAACCTGTATGTTACACCCGAAAATTACAAATATTCCAATGGGTATGAGGATGAAAGTAATACCTTCGGTATTCCTTCCCTCCTCATGGGAGGCAGTGTAATATTAGTAATTTTCGCCTCACAAACATTAATATACGCTCAATAGTAAATGCCTGATGGCCTAAAGTTATCGAACAATTGTAAAGTAAAAGAAATGAACCATCGCATAGCAGCGACAGAGTCTATTATTCTTTATCTTTGCCGTTCTTGCGCGGTGCCAGTAAATCTCTATGTACATTTATCGATTAATGGTATAAAAAAGAATTCTGTTGTTTC
The DNA here is from genome assembly GCF_023898315.1 of Schistocerca nitens. Classification (NCBI taxonomy): domain Eukaryota; kingdom Metazoa; phylum Arthropoda; class Insecta; order Orthoptera; family Acrididae; genus Schistocerca; species Schistocerca nitens. The sequence continues at coordinate 360,887,840 of NC_064621.1, forward strand.
AAGACAAATGAGGCTTTTGGCGCCTCACCTTTTACTGTTTGAATTCTATGAAAGGCGGACGCGGACTTGCTGCGTTCCGCAACTGTATTTTATATTCTATGTGAAAATATTGAGTGAATATGCTAAATGTTATTTTTTTTCAGTCAGAAAAAATGTAGTTTGTTGTAACTGATTACGAACAGACAGCATCAAGAGGACATTTTGACTGTTATGTATAAAGTATTTAACTATCTATTGTAATTTAATATGAAAAGGTACGTAGCATTAAAAAAAAGGTGTGTTACAGATAAGTGTGCTTATTTTAGTAAATTAACCTTGATGATTTCCATCTCCTCATTTACTTGAATTATAATTATTTTGTGTTACTTCATCACCAGAAATTACGATCACGCTGATGGGCCGAACGCAGCATGAGGCAGAAGGAACATTATCGTTTTCCTGTTATTTCTGAACCAACTTTTTTGTGTAGTGTTGCATTTCTTTTAAAATCTATAAATCTTCTGGTCCCTTAGTGTAGATCCGGGTATGACTACATCGCGACTATAAAAATGCACAGAAATGATAATGTTTCTTCCGAACGGTCTCAAATATATATCAATATGCTCCTCTTATTCAGGTATTTAATTCTCAACGTATGTTATTATAATAGTGTAATCAATCCCTGATTCTGTTGCCAAGTGGCCCACCAAAATATTCACTTTTTCGACATTTTTCAAAAAAAAAAGAAAAAATATATATAAAATAACAATTCTTTTTCTTTTCGTCCCCCAAGAGCAGCGCTACACTATACAGCTGTGAAAAGGTTAGGACCAATCACTGGTGTGTTTACCCCAGAAAAAGAGGCAGAACTTAAAGACTACTTAACACAGATGGAAGGACAGTATTTTGGCCCAACACTTAAAGAACTTTGGGAACTTGGTTTTCAACTAGCTGAATGAAAAACATCAAAGATCCATTTAATACTGCAGCCAGATATGCTGGAAGAGATTGGTTAAATGGGTTTCTTGCACGAAATCCTACCTTAACAATACGAAAACCAGAGGCCACATCAATCGCACGAGCAATGGGGTTTAATCGAGTTGCTGTAGATCGGCTTTTCCATCTGTTAGAAAGTCAATTAGACACATTCAACTTTACGGGAGACAATTGCGATGAGACTGGTATAACAGTCATTCTGAAAGGTCACACAAAGGTGGTTGCTTTGAAAGGGCGCAGACAAGTGGGAGCAGTTACTTCTGCAGATTCTGCAGAAAGAGGCCAGACTGTGACTGCAGAAATCTGTGTTTCAGCGTCGGGGTGCTACGCACCACCTATGGTAATTTTTCCTCGAACACGAATGCAACAAGCGTTTGAGACTGGCCTGCCCCATGGTGCCTGGGCAGAAGTCCAAGAAACTAGTTGGATGACGAAAGAACTATTTTTGACTTGGTTTAAGAAGTTTATTACATTTACTGGAGCGTCAAAGGAAAGACCAATAGCCGGCCGCGGTGGCTGTGCGGTTCTAGGCGCTTCAGTCAGGAACCCCGCGACTGCTACGGTCGCAGGTTCGAATCCTGCCTCGGGCATGGATGTGTGTGATGTTCTTAGGTTAGTTGGGTTTAAGTAGTTCTAAGTTCTAGGGGACTGATGACCTCAGATGTTAAGTCCCATAGTGCTGAGAGCCATTTGAACCATTTTTTGAAAGACCAATACTTCTCATATTGGACGGCCACAAAACGCACACCAAGAATTTAGAACTGATAGATGTGGCCCGCGAAAATGGGGTTATCTTGCTGTGTTTGCCACCTCACTGCTCACACCGTCTTCAACCATTGGACGTGGCATTTATGAAACCTCTCAGTAAATTTTTCGAAGATGAAGTAAGATCGTGGCTTCGCACACATCCTGGAAAAGTTGTTACGCTGCATCAGATCTAAAGTTTATTCGGCAAAGCCTTCATTCATTCAGCTACAATGTCCACAGCAGTGGACGGGTTTCGGAAAACAGGCATTTGGCCTGTAAACAGAAATGTGTTTTAAGAAAGTGATTACCTTCCCTGTTCTACTACAGACGTTCATCAGGCTCACACATCTGAAGTTACAGAAACGGAAGACCAAATACCAGATATGTTGCCAAGACCTAAAATACCTGAACAATTAATGACTGACGATCAAGCCTCTGTTTCGTCTAACTTTCAGGTTACCAGCCCTGAAATGGTGTGAGCTATTCCAAAAATGGATAAAAAAAACGAAAGGAAACCATGTAACAGGCGTGGAAAACCCGTTGTTTTAACCGAACCTCCTTATAGGAGTGAACTATCTGAAGAAATTAAACGAAAAGGAGTCCCCAAACGTGCTGCATGTAAACGAAAACTCTTCTCAAAGACGTTTAATAAACCTGGGATACCATCAAAAGGACATAATGACAACGAAAAAGTGAGGAACGTTACTGACGTCTTAACCACCCCTTCATGCTCAAGGGATAATAAACTGAGGTCGAATGACAACGAGGAAGAGAGTGAAGAATGTTTATACTGCTATGACTTCCCTGAAGGAGGCTGGATACGGTGTATTAGCTGCGGTCGCTGGGCCCACGACACTTGTGCAGGGATAGAAAGTGATGATGACGAGGCTGTCCACACTTGTGTACTATATGAAAGTAAGAGGCCTAAATAAAACGTAATACCTGATTCTACAATTCGCAGAACCATGTTTCGAAATCTTATCGTCACATGATTTCGTTATTCCAGTCCTTATTTAAGATTTAGAGATGAATTCATGCTAGTTCCCCACTTACCCCGCATATGGGGAAAGACGGGGAATTGGTAGTTTATGTTTCAAATCGAGATATTTCTAACTAAATGTAACAAGTTTGCAGGTTTCTTTGCATGTTATTGTAATTCAATGGTTAAGTAAACAAATTATAATCAATTCTACTTGAATTTGTTTATTTTTGTCCCTTTTGTAAGGGTTTAAAGTTAGCTTCCCCATCTTCCCCCGCCTTCCCCTATATATATATATATATATATATATATATATAATTTGTTTAATTGGATGTCAGAATATATAATTATATATATATATATATATATATATATATATATATATATATATATATATATATATATATATATATGTGTGTGTGTCAGAATATATATATATTCTGACATCCAATTAAACAAATTTCCTTTTTCTGAGGGACACACGTCCAAATCGTCTGCTCATAGTAACCTCTCAAAACTCTGACATCTCTCTCCCCACATCCACCACTGCTGGCGGCTCACCTCCAACTGCCCAACGCTACGGGCTGATCACATCCAACAGCCCAACACTACACAAGCGAATATTCCAACAATGAGTCCAACCAGCCACAGACTGCACACAGCGCAGTCAGCCATTTTCATACAGAGTATTACGTGGCGTTACCAACACAAAAAACTAAACAGCCTACTTCCACATCCGTTTCTAGTCCCAGTCCGGCACAAATTTTCAACCTTCTGTATTGCATTATTTCAATGCCTACAGACGGGTGATGTCCTGGTTTCTCGTCACATAGTCTCTAAAAACGGCTTCATCCGGATGTTAGCAACGATAGCTGCAGTGGGAATTCCCTTACATCTGTCATTCACACAAACCGAATTTATTAAGGTTGTTTGCTTAGTACATATGAAGAGGAGTTTCCATGAAGCGCCCAAATGAGTGACGAATGTTCCAACCGCGGATGTGGCCACAACGGTTCTCTGCTCACGGTCAACGCGGCCTCCGGATTACAGGCGCCGCCGAAAATGAAGAGAAGAAAACGACTAATGGGTATAAAAAGAAAGCCGCCTCACTGTGTAAATTTTGACCCAAGGCCGGAGGTGGGCACGGACCGTCACGCGGAAGAGCCAAGGCTGCCGCAAATGAATTGTCGTGGACTGCCAGAGACTTTCACTGCCGCAGTGTCACGCGCTGCGCGGACGGCGGGCCAGTCGCGGCTCGAGACCTCACGCTCATCAATCCTCCGCTGTTCTCCTCAGCTGATATTTATTTTGGGTGGGAGTTGGATTTTATGGGTATCTAGAAACATAAGATACGAGGTGTGTGAGAAAAGTAATGAGACTGGTTTTTATTTACCTAAGTTTTATTTATTTTTTCAAATACAGTATTGTCTCCTTCAAAGTAGTTCCCTTCGGCAGCTATACACCGGCTGAATCGTTACTCCCTGTCTTAGTAGCAACTACGAAAGGCTTCAACTGTTAGGACTTTTAACATGCCTGTCAAATTTTTTTGAATAGTCTCCAGAGGCCCAAAATGACTATCTTTTAAGACATTTTTCAATTTCTGGAAGAGAAAAAAAGTCACAAGGCCTCAGGTGAACAGGTGAACAGGGGAGCTATGGAACAATACTAATGCCTTTTGAGGTCAAAAATTCCTTGATGGAAGTGGCCGTGTGACATGGGGCGTTGTCATGACGCAGCATCCACATGTCTACAATGCCCGATCTCTCTCGGCTCACCCTTTTCCTGAACCGCTTAAGGACATCTTTGTACAACACTCGGTTGACAGTTTATCCCGGAAGAACAAATTCCTTGTGCACGGTGCCCCCATTGTCAAAAAAGTAAATCAGCGTTGTTTTGATCTTTGATTTGCTCATTTGAGCTTTATTCGCTCGAGGACACATCTCAGTGTACCTCTCCTCACTTTGCTACTTTGGCTCAGGATCATACTCAAAAATCCAGGATCACACGCCTGAACCAAAAATGTTCAAATGTATGTGTAATCGTATGGGACTTAACTACTAAGGTCATCAGTCCGTAAGCTTACACACTACTTAACCTAAATTATCCTAAGGACAAACACACACACACACACACACACACACACACACACACACACACACACACACACACAGCCGCGAGGGAGGACTCGAATCTCCGCCGGGACCAGCCTCAAAGTCCATGACTGCAGCGCCTCAGACCTCTCGGCTAATCCCGCGCGGCACGACTGAACCATCCGTGGTAGTTGGCAATCCTCTCAATAACATCAACGCACAAGTTTCCTCGATTGACTTTCTCCTGAGTTGGGAAGTTTATCGGCACCATTTTGGCACATACCTTTCGCATTTACAAACCTTCGGTCAAACTTTGATGTACGGTGAAAGTGTTCAACAGTTACCCATTATCCTTATTGTTAAACGTCGCTCTGATCTCATAATTGCAACCATACATTAGACGTTTTCGTCGGTTTTTGAAGTTGAAGATCTCCCTGAGCGAGGTTCGTCTTCAAGGCGTTCTCAGCCTTCCAAATATGACTTTTGGCTGCGAAAAACTTGTGATCTTGATAAGGAATGTTCTCCATAGGCCTGTTTCAACTTTCCAAAGGTTACACTCCCGGATTCCCCAAGTTTAACACAAAACTTGGTTGCGTAACGTTGCTCTAACACACAACAAGAACACAAATTCAGCCGGCCGCGGTGGCCGAGCGGTTCCAGGTGCTCCAGTCCGGAACCGGGCTGCTGCTACGGTCGCAGGTTCGAATCCTGCCTCGGGCATGGATGTGTGTGATGTCCTTAGGTTAGTTAAGTTTAAGTAGTTCTAAGTCTAGGGGACTGATGACCTTAGATGTTAAGTCCCATAGTGCTTAGAGCCATTTGAACACAACTTCACTAATGATACTCTCAAAAATCACGTGATGGATGCACGGAGCTGAAAGTGAGACTGAACATCTGTAAGGGATGAACACATCGATCTACGCAAGTGGAACAAAACAGCATTGCCAAATCGCTCCCCGTTTTGTCAGCTTCATTACTTTTCTCACACACAGCTTATGAGAGCGAAAATCGGTGAAGTGACCTTTCTGTCTGGTCAACGAGTAAAGTAGTCGCACAGTCCGCCTTCAAATTCAGATCCATGTCCAATGTTATGCCAAGAAATGTCTTCGTTCTTTTCCATGTGAGCCAAGCTAACATTAGTAGAATTCAATTAAAAAAATGGTTCAAATGGCTCTGAGCACTATGGGACTTAACATCTGTGGTCATCAGTCCCCTAGAACTTAGAACTACTTAAACCTAACTAAACCTAATGACATCACACACATCCATGCCCGAGGCAGGATTCTAACCTGCGACCGTAGCAGTCGCGCGGTTCCGGACTGCGCGGCTAGAACCGCTAGACACCGCGGCCGGCTAGAATTCAATAATTTTAACTGCATTTAACATACGTTCAAACAGCTTAGTGGAATGCAACTGGGTGACATATTCGACAGATGCGTACCGTGTCATTTTTCAAGGCACAAATGCAAAGAAAGAGCGCCAGAATCTCTGTGTTGTGAAATTCCGTAGGATGACCGGTCCCAAGGTATTGCTCCGCAACAGCAGATTAACTTGGCTCTAATTGTGTGTAAAGCATATGCTTAATGCACTGGTCCTCCACGGTCCTGGCGATCAGACCAGTGTATGACATATCGAGTCCCTTGCAGTTTTTTCCCTCCAACTTCTAAACAGCTTGCCCATTATTAGGCATTACATAGTTTGAACCTTATATAATTCTAAATGTGGCCGTTAATGGTTGGTTGATTTGGGGGAGCGGACAAACAGCCAGGTCATCGATCTCATTGGTTTAGGGACGGATGGGGAAGGAAGTCGGCTGCGCCCTTTCAAAGGAACCATCCAGGAATTTGCCTGAAACGATTTAGAGATGTCACTGAAATCTAAATCAGGATGTTGGGACGCGGGTTTGAACCGTCGTCCTCAAGAATGCGAATCCAGCATGCTATGCACTGCGCCACCACGCACGGTTAGGCGTTTTTTAAGCAATTATTGTTAAAGTGGATTTTCCCACTTTTTTAGGTTGGGGAGGGGACCAAACAGCGAGGTCACGGTTCCATCGGATTTGAGAAGGATGGGGAAGCAAGTCGGCCATGCCTTTCAAAGGAACCATCCCGGAATTTACCAGAAGCGATTTAGAGAAATCACGGAAAACCTAAATGAGGATAGCCGGACGCAGGTTTGAACCGTCGTCCTCCCGAATGTGAGTCCAGTGTGTTGACCCCTACGCCACTTCGCTCGGTCAACTTTTTTTAGAAATTTACTTCTTAGAATTTTATAACTGTTCACAAACCCCAGTGTCTCGCAGCACTGGCAGTTTAATAAACTGGTGTGCAAATCTTAAGGATGAAAGTATCTTTCACATAATGTGTATCTGCTAAGTAAGATAGCTCGAGAAATTTGCATCATACATAGAAAGAACCGCTAGCTGTTGATGACTTCGTCCACTGCATCATTAACACACTGCCGAAGATAATTAATTTGGTGGAAAGCTTCTTAAAATACTCGCTTTCAGCTGTCTGGCGTCCCACTGTCGGTGACTGTTGCATTATTAGAAGACAAACCTGGCCTCAATCTAATTACGTTGAAAAGCTTCAGTTGCTCTTTCTATGTTAGAGCAAGCCTGTAGCTTTGTTCTTAATATGATTTGGAAGGTTTAAAAACGCTACCAGTAAATACCCGCCCTATGTTATGTATTACACTAACCATATTCTGGTTTCTGCACTGGTTACTGCCAATTCTATGTTTTTTTAAGTTAATAGCTTTTATTGAATTATTACAGATTTTCGTAAATGTTCATTAAGAGCTACCAAACTTTTGTTGTTTTAAACATTCTATTTGCAATCTGAAGGCGACTGTTTTCGTAATTATTATGAATATTTTTATACATTCCTATGTTTAATGAGAAATGCCTCATGAACGTTGTAGCTACTAGGTGTCGCCAGTTTAATGTGTGAAAATGTCGAGTGTACCAGGCAGAGTGTACGGGCCCAGTCCTGCTTACAGAGGCCAGCTCCTGATTGTAAACTGCCTGTTCTAAAATCATTGTTATGAATTACTTATTTTAAGTATCAGTTTGGCACATGATTAATTTCTTGTATCAGAAGCCTCACAGCAGTTATATTGTGCAGCTTTATTCCTTTTGTGCAATTCTGACTTCAGGAAATAAAGTATTTTTCTGAATAAATATATCCTTGGCCTGCTGACACCCACGGCCAGCTCCTCACTCTCAGACTTTCAACGGTGGCGGAGTATGGTTCCCTGGGTAAAGCCACAAAATGCTAATAAATTATATTTGGTGTCATTTACGAAAAAAGATTTATTTGTTTTGTGGTTTATTATGCGCAACATCTACTTCTGAGTTCTGTGTTACAGTTAAACTTCTCACAAAGTATTGAGCTGACAGTTGTACTAAGGATTTTGTACCTTAGAGGGAAACGACTACATTATTAACTAAAATTCGTGGGCGACTGGCGGAAAGTAGCGTCGCTGAGCTGTGCACGTGGGTCTGTGGCTCATTGTGCTGACCACTGAAAGTGAGCACCAAGAACGTGGGTGAGGTAGGTGCCACCATCAGTGTTTGATCTGTCTTCCTCGCTGGCGTAGCCGTTCTTCAGCTCAGATATAGTGGGTGCAAGTTCTGAGTAATCATTTGTGTTATCTAATTCAGGACTTAAAAGTCGCCGGCCACAGTGGCCGAGTGGTTCTAGGCGCTTCAGTCCAGAACCGCGCGACTGCTACGGTCGCAGGTTCGAATCCTGCCTCGGGCATGGATGTGTGTGATGTCCTTAGGTTAGTTAGGTTTAAGTATTTCTAAGTTCTAGGGGACTGATGACCTCCGATGTTAAGTCCCATAGTGCTCAGAGCCATTTTTGAACTTAAAAGTCAGTGAATACAGATCAGGAACAAATTTTCCGTTTTCGATGAATTACAAAGTAATGTGATGCAATTTCGGGCTAGACTTATTGCATTAGAGTGGCGAGGCATATTATTGATACTATGGGTGAATCCTCCTCCTATGGGTGCATAAGTGAGGGCCTGCCTGATGGGGTCTTCAGATGGTGATGGTACAGAACTGTTTAAACCATTTAACAAATCACCTAGCTCTGTTTTGCTCATGATTCAGAGTATTGGTACTTTCTCTGCTAAAACTGACCAAGTAATTGTTAAACCCTCGTGGATTTTCATCGGTTTACAACACCATGCACATATACTTCTCCTTCAGTTGAGAGGTGGCATGAGCCCCCTCTCATATTTCTATCTTACGATTTTCCTCTCTAATTGCATGCGGTGAAAAGTTGCTATTCCTTCACACGCGGGCTTCCCACGCAGCGTCTCTTGCCACCCGGGTAGTCCGGTGACAGGCGCGCTCAGCTGATCTTGAAAGGGTAAGCCGACGGGTGTGAGGTAGTCGAGTGAATGCTTTCCAGACGCCGAAATTGTAGAACAGCGGCAGACACGCTCGGAGGGGCCTGAAGTAGCGGCTGGGCTAGAGGTTCCGTTACTTCGCAGAAACTTAGCGAAAACACTTTCTGGCGGGCTACCAGCGAGGCGTGGGAATGACTTGTGTACCCAGGCAGTTGTGGCGGGCAAATTCCCGCGCTTTCTGCAAAATCGTAACTGTGATTGGCTTGCTCAGGGTATAGCTACGTGACGTAGCAAAATCGGCGCAGAAATTGGCGCCAAGAATCTCCATTGGTGGAATGGTAGTGCTCCGGCAATAGAGTGGAATTTTCCGCCGGTTTTCGAGTTGCTGATTGGAACGGTTAACCATGGCCACTGTCGTGGGGGCGGGAATGTTCTGTGTTCGGTTTGTACGGGTGCTCTTGTGGGTAGTCGGCTCTCGCCTTTCAGTCGTAGTAGGTTACAACACTGAGCTCTCTGTGCTCTGGACAGCCTGCCTTCCGTTGGCTGTCTAATATACTTTTATTTGATTGTAACTGTTTAACCAAGTTGCTGAAGTTTCGACTTCAACGTAACTTTCCGAGTACAGTTGACAATTGAGCGTTCTGCGTACAAGCGGCCTATGTTGTCTATCTTGGGCAGTTTTGGCTAAAGTTGACTGTATCGGAGTTACTGGGTGACTTCGCTTGTGAAAATCAATCACTGTACCGTCAGTGATTGTGTGGGGAGCCTTCTTCATCTCCCTCAGAGGCGCATTTGTATTGATAGGAAGTCTTTAGTCTGTAACAACCAGACCAGGACAATTTATTTCGGGCTATACTCGCGACATTATCATCACCACGACGGGACGTCGAAGCAACCAGCCATCGCTTCCAGTACGCCAGATCGTGTCCTTGCAGCTAAGAAGACAGCTTGGTAATGTACGTCCGCAGCACCGGCAAAGCAGGCATTTTTGCTAGGCGATAGTCAGAGCTCAGCAGAGCGAGCCTGTTCGTCTTTTCTAACTTTGTTCTATCTTGGCTGTTCATTGTCTGAGTTCTCACTAATGTAGCAGCAATTAATGTTGGGTTAGCTGTGTGTCTCTCTTAAGATTTGAGTTTCAAGGAATTGGCTCCACATACCACTTCGTCATAAACGTCACAATCTAGTTTAGGGACAACTTCACCTTCACAGCATTTATTAGAGTATCCAATTTGAGCCAATTTGATGTATTGAAAATGTTTCATGTGTTTTTGTTTATTATTTTGTGTTTAGTCTTAATAAATCATATTGTTATTTTGGACAGAACTTTCATTCTGTTAATCGGCAGAGCAATCCTATCATTTCTCACTACGTTAATGAAACCTTCCTTTATTTAACTTATTTATCAAATTAAATTATTGCAGGTGCCAAACTCTTTTTCTACTCCACTTGCAGGGTTTGTTACAGTCAGTTCGCGTATCTTTTTAATCCATGTGCAACAGCAAAAGTCGGAGTTAGAATAGGGGGGGGGGGGGCTTAGAGTATCATTTACATATGTAGATTCTAGAAGAATTTAGTGTTAAATACACTGCTAGCCCCGGCCCCTCACACAGTTATTCCTCGAGTAATATACCCCTTAACTCAAGGTAGCTTGACTACACTGCCTGCTGTGGTGTCGCATAATGGGGGCACATTAAAGGATTTAGGAGTAAAGAGAATTTACCTAACAGGATTAAGAACAATCTTACTAATCAGTGTCATTTCCCATGTGCAGGCTTGTGATGAGACACTTATCCAGTACATTAAACAAATCGTAAGTTATATATTAGTTAAAACAAGTCGAGATTGCGAAAACATTTATTTATTATGACCGGTTTCGGCTTATGTTAAAGCCATCCTCAGATTTAATCATCTTGTGGTGCAGTTCTTCTTGTTGTGTCCGTGCTTGCTACGAAAGTGGGATGAGAAGTTTCGCCTTATGCAGGACACCGTTTTTTCTGTTTTGTTTCACTCATACATGTTTCAGCACTTTTGTGCTATGATCAATGGGTTCAATTATTATTTTTAACTGTAAAATTGTTGTTACATATTAACATTTGTGTTGTTTACAACATTATGTAAAAGTTCCATTTATAGCTTAACTGGCGAAAACTGGATGTAAGCATCAGTTAACATACCTTACATGATGTTATTGTCCATTTATTTTGGTAGCTATTCTGCTACACAATTTACAACTTGTCATCTGCGAACAGCAAAACGTAATTTATTTTTCTGTTTGTTATGTATTTTCGAACGGAAATGAGTCTGTATCACGTTTTTTTGTGTAACTTATAGTTTTGAAGTTGCAGTGCGTTCTCCTGTGTTGTTGGCGAAGTAATTAGGCTTATTTCTTAACCTATGGTTGCTTGTCACAGCACTTATTTCGATTTCTCTAAACATAGCCGGAGTTTTCGCTGCCATTTCGTATTGTTGTGGCTGTACGGTGTTCATGTGTTTCTTAGCGTGATCTGTACAAATAACACCCACACCAAAACTACTCGTGGGAAAAAAATAAACAAATAAATACATAAAAGTAAAAATCTATCTACCTCTCCCTCCCTCCCTCTCTCTCTCTCTCTCTATCTGTCTACCTCTACCTATACCTCTACCTCTACCTCTCTCTCCAGTACTCAACACATACACGCAAACCCATACAAACCATACACTATTGACACCAAATACAATTCAAACTCGTACCTCTCACCCAGCAAAACACGCTACGAAACAAATAAACACCACACAGCGACAACAACACGTAATGGCACCGAAAACTCCGCCTATGTTTTGAGAAATCGAAAAAAGTGCAGTGCCAAGCGACCATAGGTTAAGAAGTAAGCCTATTTATTTCGCCAACAACACACGAGAACGCACCACAATTTCAAAATTTTAAGTTACACACAAAAACATGATATAGAGTCATTTCCGTTCGTAAATGCATGTTGTTGTTGTTGTGGTCTTCAGTCCAGAGACTGGTTTGATGCAGCTCTCCATGCTACTCTATCCTGTACAAGCTGCTTCATCTCCCAGTACGTACTGCAGCCTACATCCTTCTGAATCGGCTTAGTGTATTCATCTCTTGGTCTCCCTCTACGATTTTTACCCTCCGCGCTGCCCTCCAGTACTAAATTGGTGATCTCTTGATGCCTCAGAACATGTCCTACCAACCGATCCCTTCTTCTAGTCAAGTAGTGCCACAAACTCCTCTTCTCCCCAGTTCTATTCAATACCTCCTCATTAGTTATGTGATCTACCCATCTAATCTTCAGCATCCTTCTGTAGCACCACATTTCAAAAGCTTCAATTCTCTTCTTGTCCAACCCATTTATCGTCCATGTTTCACTTCCATACATGGCTACACTCCATACAAATACTTTCAGAAAAGACTTCCTGACCCTTAAATCTATACTCGATGTTAACAAATTTCTCTTATTCAGAAACGCTTTCCTTGCCATTGCCAGTCTACAATTTATATCCTCTCTGCTTCGACCATCATCAGTTATTTTGCTCCCCAAATAGCAAAACTCCTTTACTACTTTAAGGGTCTCATTTCCTAATCTAATCCCCTCAGCATCACCCGAGTTAACTCGACTTCGCCGGCCGCGGTGGCCGTGCGGTTCTGGCGCTGCAGTCCGGAACCGCGAGGCTGCTACGGTCGCAGGTTCGAATCCTGCCTCGGGCATGGGTGTGTGTGATGTCATTAGGTTAGTTAGGTTTAAGTAGTTCTAAGTCCTAGGGGACTTATGACCTAAGATGTTGAGTCCCATAGTGCTCAAAGCCATTTGAACCATTTTTGAACTCGACTTCATTGCATTATCCTCCTTTTGCTTTTGTTGATGTTCATCTTATATCCTCCTTTCAAGACACTGTCCATTGCGTTCAACTGTTCTTCCAAGTCCTTTGCTGTCTGTGATAGATTTACAGTGTAATCGGCGAACCTTAAAGTTTTTATTTCTTCTCCATGGAGTTTAATTCCTACTCCGAATTTTTCTTTTGTTTCCTTTACTGCTTGCTCAATATACAGATTGAATAACATCGGGGAGAGGCTACAACCCTGTCTCACTCCCTTCCCAACCACTGCTCGACTCTTATAACTGCCATCTGGTTTCTGTATAAATTGTAAATAGCCCTTCGCTCCCTGTATTTTACCCCTGCCACCTTCAGAATTTGAAAGAGAGTATTCCAGTCAACATTGTCAAAAGCTTTCTCTAAGTCTACAAATACTAGAAACGTGGGTTTGCCTTTTCTTAATCTAGCTTCTAAGATAAGTCGTAGGGTCAGTATTGCCTCACGTGTTCCAATATTTCTACGGAATCCAAACTGATCTTCCCCGAGGTCGACTTCTACCAGTTTTTCCATTCGTCTGTAAAGAATTCGTGTTAGGTTTTTGCAACAGTGACTAATTAAACCGATAGTTCGGTAATTTTAACATCTGTCAACACCTGCTTTCTTTGGGACTGGAATTATTATATTCTTGTTGACGTCTGTGGGTATTTCGCCTGTCTCATACATCTTGCTCACCAGATGGTAGAGTTTTGTCAGGACTGGCTCTCCCAAGGCTATCAGTAGTTCTAATGGAATGTTGTCTACTCCGTGGGTCTTGTTTCGACTCAGATCTTTCAGTGCTCTGTCAAACTCTTCACGCAGTATCATATCTCCCATTTTATCTTTATCTACATCCTCTTCCATTTCCATAATATTCCCCTCAAGTACATCGCCCTTGTATAGACCCTCTATATACTCCTTCCTCCTTTCTGCTTTCCTTCTTTGCTTAGAACTGGGTTTCCATCAAAACTCTTGATATTCATGCAAGTGGTTCTCCTTTCTCCAAAGGTCTCTCTAATTTTCCTGTAGGCAGTATATATCTTACCCTTAGTGAGATAAGCCTCTACATCCTTACATTTGTCCTCTAGCCATGCCTGCTTACCTATTTTGCACTTCCTGTCGATCTCATTTTTGAGACGTTTGTATTCGTTTTTGCCTGCTTCATTTACTGCATTTTTATATTTTCTCCTTTCATCAATTAAATTTAATATTTTTTCTGTTACCCAAGGATTTCTACTAGCCATCGTCTTTTTACCTACTTGATCCTTTGCTGCCTTCACTACTTCATCCCTCAAAGCTACCCACTCTTCTTCTACTGTATTTCTTTCCCCCATTCTAGTCAATTGTTCCCTTATGCTCTCCCTGAAACTCTGTACAACCTCTGGTTTAGTCAGTTTATCCAGGTCACATCTCCTTAAATTCCCACCTTTTTGCAGTTTCTTCAGTTTCAATCTGCAGTTCATAACCAATAGATTGTGGTCAGAATCCACATCTGCCCCTGGAAATGTCTTACAATTTAAAACCTGGTTCCTAAATCTCTGTCTTACCATTATATAATCTATCTGATACCTGTTAGTATCTCCAGGATTCTTCCAGGTATACAACCTTCTTTTATGATTCTTGAACCAAGTGTTAGCTATGATTAAGTTATGCTCTGTGCAAAATTCTACAAGGCGGCTTCCTCTTTCACTTCTTACCCCTAATCCATATTCACCTACTACGTTTCCTTCTCTTCCTTTTCCTACTATCGAATTCCAGTCACCCATGACTATTAAATTTTCGTCTCCCTTCACTACCTGAATAATTTCATTTATCTCGTCATACATTTCATCAATTTGTTCATCATCTGCAGAGCTAGTTGGCATATAAACTTGTACTCCTTTAGTAGGCGTGGGCTTCGTGTCTATTTTGGCCGCAATAAGCCGTACACTATGCTGTTTGTAGTAGCTTACCCGCATTCCTATTTTTTTATTCATTATTAAATCTACTCCTGCATTATCTCTATTCGATTTTGTATTTATAGCCCTGTATTCACCTGACCAAAAGTCTTGTTCCTCCTGTCACCGAACTTCACTAATTCTCACTATATCTAACTTTAACCTATCCTTTTCCCTTTTTAAATTTTCTAACCTACCTGCACGATTAAGGGATCTGACATTCCACGCTCCGATCCGTAGAACGCCAGTTTTCTTTCTCCTGATAACGACGTCCTCTTGAGTAGTCCCCGCCCGGAGTTCCGAATCGGGGACTATTTTACCTCCGGAATATTTTACCCACGAGGATGCCATCATCATTTAACCATACAGTAAAGCTGCATGCCCTCGGGAAAAATTAAGGCTGTAGTTCCCCTTGCTTTCAGCCGTTCGCAGTACCAGCACAGCAAGGTCGTTTTGGTTAGTGTTACAAGGCCAGATTAGTCAACCATCCAGACCGTTGCCCCTGCAACTACTGAAAAGGCTGCTGCCCCTCTTCAGGAACCGCACGTTTATCTGGCCTCTCAACAGATACCCTTCCGTTGTGGTTGCACCTACGGTACGGCCATCTGTATCGCTGAGGCACACAAGCCTCCCCACCAACGGCAAGGTTATGGTTCATGGGGGAGGGGGGGGGGGCTTAATGCGTAACAAACAGAAAAATAAATTACGTTTTGCTGTTCGCAGATGACAAGTTGTATATCGTGTAGCAGAATAGCTACCAAAATAAGTGGACAATAACATCATGTAAGGTATGTTAACTAATGCTTTCATTGTAGTACCCAACATAAACAGAGATAGCCACAGCTTTATCAAAAGCAAGTTTATATATTTTACAAATGGCTCTGAGCGCTATGGGACTTAACATCTGAGGCCATCAGTCCCCTAGAACTTAGAACTACTTAAACCTAACTAACCTAAGGACATCACACACATCCATGCCCGAGGCATGATTCGAACCTGCGACCCTAGCGGTCGCGCGGTTCCAGACTGAAGCGCCTGGAACCGCTCGGCCACATCGACCGGCTTATATATTTTTAAAAGAAGTTACTGATAATCTTAACAAAGACTTTCTGTAGCCTATAAGGCAAAACGTCCAACGTAAAAGTACACTACCCAAACTCAATGTTTATAAATTTGTTGTGCAATACAGTCTATGGGTTAATTGGTCACATTTCATTTATACGAAAATAAAGCTTCAGTCTGTGATGTACGAGGGTCGGTCAAAAAGTAATGCCTCCCATTTTTTTTCTACTTAAAGAAATTAAGTTAAGTGAAAAATTTGAATTTGGCGCCATTCCTCAAACCTTCTTCTGCAATCCACTGCAGTAGTAACTTTCTGTGTCAACAGGTGGCAGCACAGCAGAAGTTTGTAAGATGGCCGACATCGATGTTCGTTTGAGACAGCGTTGTGTGATTGAATTCTTGAATGCAGAAGGTGAAACGCCCATACGCATTCATGAAAGACTGAAGAAGGTGTATGGTGTTGTGACAGTGGATGTCAGCACTGTTAGACGATGGGTTCGTCGTTGTAAGGAAGCTGAAGGGCAAACACCGTTGACTGACGAAAAACGGAGCGGCAGGCCGGTGAGTGCAGTGACTCCACACAACATTCAGCAAGTTGATGACATCATTCGTGGTGACCGTCGGGTGACTGCAGATGAAGTGTGTCGCATTATTTCTCTTAGTAAAGGCAGTGTGATCACGATTAGGGGTACTCAAAAGTTTGTGCACGGTGGGTTCCAAGAATGTTAACCGATCAGAATAAAGAGGCAAGGAAAACAATAGCCTCCCAACACTTGCAGCGCTTCCGTTTGGAGGGAGATGAGTTTCTGAAAAAAATTGTGACCGGGGACGAAACATGGGTGCATTTTTTTGAACCCGAATCAAAGAGGCAGTCAATGGAGTGGCGTCACACAAGCTCGCCGAGGAAGAAAAAATTCAAAACTGTGCGATCGGCAGGGAAAGTTATGGCAACAGTTTTCTGGGATACAGAGGGTGTGATTCTGGTTGATTTTTTGGAGCAGGGATGCACAATAAATTCTGTTCAATACGTCACAACCCTCAAAAAACTTAAAGCACGTCTTCAGCGAGTTCGCCCAACAAAATCAATGGCAGATGTTCTTCTTTTGCATGACAATGCAAGACCACACACCAGTCGTCACACCTCTGACGAGATTGTCAAAATTGGATGGGAAGTTTTGCCTCATCCCCCATACAGCCCTGACCTGGCACCATCAGACTTCCATCTGTTCGGGCCACTAAAAGAAGCTCATCGTGGGATTCATTTTGAAGATGAGGAGGCCGTCAAAACATCCGTGCGTCAATGGCTTAGGAAGCAGAGCTGTGATTTTTACCGTGCTGGGATACATGCCCTTGTTCAAAGATGGACCAAAACTGTAGAGATGGGCGGAGATTACATTGAAAAATGACAAAATGATCCTCAATGTTGTGGTTTTCAACCTATGTAATTGCATTTAAATTTCCTGACAATTAAACGTAGAAAAAAAATAGGAGGCATTACTTTTTGACTGACCCTCGTATCTCTCCCTCTGTCGCTGATTATTAAGTAGTCCTCAAGTGACGTCACGTCCTTTACAGCACTATCGGCATACCACATGGACTGCATGCTATACACACACACGACAGTGCTCACGACATCGACTGTTACATGACGCCTACTAAAGAGTCCTAAATGGTTTACGTTTGAATATCTAATGAGCAAGAACACAAACGTTAACGGACTATGACTTTTATGAATGGCGAGAAATGAACCACGGTCACGTT
This sequence comes from Schistocerca nitens, assembly GCF_023898315.1. Lineage (NCBI taxonomy): Eukaryota > Metazoa > Arthropoda > Insecta > Orthoptera > Acrididae > Schistocerca > Schistocerca nitens. Next base: position 360,905,611 of record NC_064621.1, read on the forward strand.
AGCTGCTAACTCGTTCTCCTACTAAAAGCATGTGCCTAGTAATGTTCAAGAAACTCATTACCTACCACTACTTAGCGTAATGCATGCTCAATGACAGCTTCTGTCGTAGCCTTCGCGTGTTGCCTTCGTGCCTCGTGTATCGTTATTAACAAGTGGACCCGTACGATCACCGACAATTCTGTTAGATTCACGTTAGAGGTAGAAATCACCGATCGTACTTCCATACTTAGATTATACGTGATTGCTCTTAATCGCTTAAGATGTATTTCGGAAAAGCTTTGAAAAGAGTATGTTCGTTATTCTTCAATCTCATGTCGTTTGCCAACTGCACAAACGCTAAGTTTCTAAAATACACACAGTCAACAGGGCGTCATAATATAATCTTCCTTATATTAGTATCAGTTACGGAGTGCTCCTCTTAACTATCTTGCTATGCCTGTAACTACAAGACCATTCTCACCTATCCCCCACGATAACTTAGGTGTGATACAGTCAGATCGCATCACGCTTCACGAGAAGGTCTGGTGTTTCCCCAGACACGAGTAGGCACTCGTTGACTACCTCGGCTGTGCGTCTACCTTCAGGGCTCTGCTGGTGATGTCGCCCTACCTACATACCCTCACATGCTAAAACCTGCTTAAACAAATTTACGTAACCTAAATATCTTAGGAAACTTCACAGCGTTCACCGTTCAAAACCACTTGTTACTTGCATTTCAAGTGAGATCAGCTGCAAATGTAACCTGAAAAAGAAGATAAAAGAACATAGTGTCGTAACGATTGACGTAGAGTACGTCATTTATTTTGACTAATAATTCGCAATACTAGGCGGGGATTAGCAAAGTTACTCAGTTACAGCTTCTACATTAGCAATCCTTAGCACAACACGTTTACAATAACAGCTGCTAACCGACACCATCATTTTCGAACGTCGGATTAACTAGTTTCACATACAAGGAAGAGTAGCCAGTGAATATTAAATGTTCATTAGTCAAATTAGTCAAAATATTCCCTTATTCCAACAAAATCTTCAGATTTTAGTTACGTGCTTTGATGATTTCGTGTAGCATAAGCTGCCAAGCAGTGATGCCAGTACAGCGATATCGGCCAGCAGCATTTAGAGTGAGAAGTGTGTAAGGCTGCGGCAGCCCGTGCCGACTTACCAGGAGAGGATCGCGAATGCGACCTCCTCGAGCGCAGTACAAAGGAACACAATCATCGTGACTGACACTTCCTGGCAGATTAAAACTGTGTGCCGGACCGAGACTCGATCTCTGGACCTTTGCCTTTCACGGGCAAGTACTCTACCAACTGAACTACCAAAGCACGACTCACGCCCCCTCCTCACGGCTTTATGTCTGCCAGTACCTCGTCTCCTGCCTTCCAAATTTCACAGAAGCTCTCCTGCGAACCTTGCAGAACTAACACTCCTGGAAGAAAGCGTACTGCGGGGACATGGTTTAGCCACAGCCTGGAGGAGGTTTCCAGAATGTGATTTTCAAAAAAATGGCTCTCAGCACTATGGGACTTAACGTCTGTGGTCATCGGTCCCCTAGAACTCAGAACTACTTAAACCTAACTAACCTAAGGACATCACACACATCCATGCCCGAGGCAGGATTCGAACCTGCGACCTTAGCAGTCGCGCGGTTCCGGACTGAGCGCCTAGAACCGCTAGACCACCGCGGCCGGCGAATGTGATTTTCACTCTGCAGTGGAGATGTGCGCTGATATGAAACTTCCTGACAGATTAAAACTGTGCCCGTGAAAGGCAAAGGTCCAGAATTCGAGTCTCGGTCCGGCACACAGTTTTAATGTCTCAGGAAGTTTCACATCAGCGCACACCTCCGCTGCAGAGTGAAAATCTCATTCTGGAAACATCCCCCAGGCTGTGGCTAAGCCATGTCTCCGCAATATCCTTTCTTCCAGGAGTGCTAGTTCTGAAAGATTCGCAGGAGAGCTTCTGTAAAGTTTGGAAAGTAGGAGACGAGGTACTGGCAGACGTAAATATGTCAGGAGGGGCCGTGAGTCGTGCTTGGGTGGCTCAGTTAGTAGAGCACTTGCCCGTGAAAGGCAAAGGTCCCGAGTTCGAGTCACAGTCCGGAATACAGTTTTAATCTGTCAGGAAGTTTCATACCAGCGCACACTCCGCTGCAGAGTGAAAATCTTTCCTGTGGCGTCCTTGACGCTCCTTTCTCGTTTTCCTTACGTTTTATTTTCTTATACAGCATTTTTCATCTTTTCCCGCTTTCTTTGTGTGTATGCTTCCATTTCACTAAATTTGTCCACATTCGTTTCTTTTAATGTGTGTCAGGACGCTGATGACCTCGACGTTGAGCGCCCTTAAGCCCCAACTGCGCCGTCTGTAGCTGCCTGATCATTATCGTAATACACGTTGGTAGGCCAAGTCCTGCCTTAATTAATGCTGTATTAAGTGTCTGCCATGACTTTTTAATCTTCACCAGTCCTGAAATTACATATGCAAACACATTCCGCAAGCCACTCAACGGTGCGGGCGGAGGGTACGTTGTACTACTACTAGACATTTCCCTTACTGTTCCACTCACAAATGAGGGAGGGAAAATCGACTGTCTATTGCCTCCGGATGAGCCCTTGTTTCTCTTATCTTATGTTTGTGGTCCTTACGCAAGATGAAGTTGGTAACAGTAAGATCGTTCTGCGGTCAGCTTCAAATGACGGTTCTCTGAATTTTCTCAACAGTATTCTTCGACAAGAACGTAGTTTTTCCTCCAGAAATACCCATTTAAGTTTTTGGAGTATTTCTGTAATACTTGTGTGTAGATCGAACCTACTGGTAGCAAATCTAGGAGACTACCTCTGAACTGCTTCCACGTCATCCTTTAATCCGACGAGAAGGAGGTACCGAACACTCGAGCAGCACTCGAAAATCCGTCACAGTAGCGTTCTGTTTGCGTTCGGTGCAAAATCTATTTATTTCTCCTAATTGCAAGAGAGTCTCGTAGGAGAACAATAGATCTTTTATTGTCCTTCCGAAACCAGAAAACTATTCGTCATAATGTATAATTACAAATTAACTGTACCTCTTGTGTGCTTCCAACCAAAATACAATTCTGTGGATCTGAATCCAATTAACCCTCTGGAGCCATAACTAAACACTGAAACGACCAATACTCGAAGAGCTGCTTTCCAACACAGAAGCCTGCTTCTCGGCGTTACACTGTCGTCACCGATGGCACGCCGACGAGAACTTAATTGAGGGACTTTAAGCAGTCAGCACATGAATTGGCCAGCTCCCGTCGACAGGGACTGTCCAGTGGTCCCTGGGTTTCCTTAAGTAGCATCCTTCAAGAAGAGACGTGCTGCTCCCTAGTAACTCGTGACCAGATGTAGGCATGGTCTTGCGATACAGCCAGTGACCTCTTTCTGTCGACTGGGCAGATAGCAGGCGATCCGTAGCGCTCGGTGCATCTCCTGGCGGTCTGGGGGTGTATTTATAGCTGTCATGTGTGGTATGTCTGGTGCCCCTGGGAACCATAGCAGTCCTCTCCTCTACTAGTGCATCATGGTGCATCAACGCAACGGAAGGTCCTGCAGGCCTTGACGATGCTGGAGCTTTCACCATCCTGGGAGGGGGGGGGGGGGAGGAGGGGGAAATGGATCCATCTCCATTGGCTTGGGATGAGAGTCATGATGAACCGTCTCTAGCCTCAGGTGGTCCTGTGCCAGGGCAATGACAAGTGGTGTGAAGAGCACCTCATCTCCCGAATCTAGAATGGTGGAAGGAATTAGGGTATTCATCAGTAGGTTGGATCCATGACGAGTCCAGACTTGATTGATGTGCTGGCAGCAGTGGCCTCCTCGCAACAGCTAGACTTCGACCATCACCTGCCTGATTGAGCAGAGGAAGAGGGCAGTCTTCCACTGCTGATGACATCATTCATATGTCCACACACAAACCAGATAATGCGAAGAAAACTGACACCTTCCATTAATCTGAGATGGTAAGGAGCTGATCTGGGGTTACACCAAGGATAATTGTGATCTGTGTGGGCGGCCATGCATTTTTTCTGCCATCAAAGTACCATCCTGACGAGATGAATGGTACGAAGAAAGGAAGAGCATCAAGGCATTCTCACTGGAATGGTGTTGAGTTAATTATTCCATTTGAAAGTTCATGCTAGTCGTACAGTCTCATCATTTGAGGTGGGGTGAAATGTAGCCATATAGATTAACAAGATGCCATTTAAAGTGTAGAAATCCTGGAGCTCTGCCAACATAAACTGGGGGTTGTTGTCTGTAACCAAGGCTTTTGGGAGGCCTTCAGGGCAAACGAGCGGGCCATCACCTGGATCATCTTCATTGAGATTGTCGACTGCATGGGAAACATGAAAGGAAATCCATTGCTTGTATCCACAGCCAGGAGCCACATTGTGCTGAGAATTGGGGAGCAAAATCCAAACAGAGACAAAACAAAGGGGTCACCATGATGGGCCATGGAAAATGCCGATGCGGAGGCACTACTTGCTTGCTATGACATGTGGGTCACTTCTTCATCATCAAGGCAATATCTGCATGGATACCTCACGAGTAATATTGCTGGGTGAGGTGCTTTGTCAGAATGACTCCCCAATGCCCAGGAGAGAGAAGCTGAAGAACCTTACGCCGGAGGGTGCCAGGACTTAGAACCTGAGTGTGCTCCGTGTCTCCCTGTATCAACGGAACTCCATGCAAGGATGAAAACTTGTGCTGTATAGTCCAGAAGGCTTGGAGATCTGTTTGTGTGAATTGTTTCTTGTCTGCAGGCCACCCTTGTGTTGTTTAATGCAAATTCTCCCAGGGGACAGGGTCATTTACCATGTGTTGTACTAGGAGGCCCGCATTGCTGGAGAGATGGGCGATGATGTCAGCAGCCTTATGATCCACATGAAAACTGACTCGTCAAATTATGGGTCCTGACCGACAGACAGTCATGATAGGAAGTTGGCACTGGCATGGCATTATGGAGATATTGATAATTGTAGGTATATCAAAAGAGAAACAGAGCCCACCATTGTGGCCTGCACGCTGTGTGGGTCTATATTGTTGCTGAAAAATTGGAAAGATTCAATAGAAGTTTAAGATCCGCCATGAGCGTGAAACGGCGGCCACAGATGTAACTGTGAAAGCGTTTGATGCCAAAGATGATGGCCAAAGCCTCCTTTTCTATTCGGCTGTAGTTCCACTGTGCAGCTGTGAGGTTCTTGGATGAAAATGCGATGAGTTGCTCCACTCCATTCTCGATGTGGGACAAAACTGTGCTAGCTCCCTAGTCGGAAGCGTCGGCCAGCTAGCACCAGTGGTTTCGTTGGATCGTACGGCCGGAGGAGGGCCTACTTCAGTTCATGGAATGCCTTATCACATTGGGAAAACCACTTCCAGGGTAAATTCTTACGAAGCATTCTGGCGCTGGGGCTCAGCATGGGGAATGAACCGTCGATAGTATTTCGGCTGACCTAAGGTAGACTTAAGCTGGGAAGCGTCTGTTGGGGGTTCGTAATTTTTTATGGCAGGCACATGCTGCGGTGTAAGCTGTATGCCTGATACGTTGAAGATGTGTACTAAAGACTCTATCTGGCACATGGAAAAAGAATATTTGTCAAGATTGCCGTGAAGATTCGTCGCCGTGAATGTGGAGGAGAGCGTGTCGAAGTTCTGAGCAAAGTTGGCTGTATCCTTTCCAGCAACCAAAATATCATCTGTCCCAGGGACGTTCTTTAAAAGTAGCTACAAGTACCTCTGGAAGATCATTGGGGCACTGGCGATGCCAAACGGAAGCTGCATATATTGGAACAATCCAAAAGGCATGTTTATGAGAACAGTCTGTCAGGAATCATTGTCCAATGTGAGCTGTTGATAAGCATTCCGGCCGTCGATTTTGGCGAACACCATACCCCCGGTGAGACGAGAAACAGTGTCCTCAATCTTGGGAATGGGTTATGCATCAACTACAGACTGAGCGTTCACTGTGGCCTTGAAATCACCACAAATGCGGACAGTGCCCGATGGCTTCTCTACAGTCACGATGGGATTGGTCCATTGATTATACATGACTGGGGTGAGGACGCCCTCATCCTGGAGGCGTTGCAGTTCCTTTTGAAGCGTATCCTCGAGAGAAAACTGGATGCTGCGAGCCTTGAAAAAGTTTGGGACTGCAGAGGGTAACAGACATGTTCTGAGCCATCAAGGGATCACTAATTTAGTATTTGAAGGCAGTGTGGAGGGTAAAAATCGTAGAGGAAGACCGGTAGATGAATACACTAAGCAGATTCAGAAGGGTGTGGGTTGCAGTAGGTATTTGGAGATGAAGAAGCTTGCACAGGATAGAGTAGCATGGAGAGCTGCATCAAACCAGTGCTGGACTGAAGACAACAACAACAACATCAAAGCGATCACTTCCTTTTGTGTGCATGGCTATTAGCCATGTACCTGTGTATGCGCCTTATTGGATTCGGAAAGCAGTATTTCCATCTTACATTACGAATAGTACGGCAAGTACTTCGATATATGTAAATTCTCTCTTTTCCAACCATTCAACCAGCACCGTCGCACTGTGAACAGACAAGTGTTGCCATTGATGAACCAGTTGTGTAGTAGTGTAACATTTCACTTTTTGTCATGGCCAGTCAAATTTGTTATTGCTAGAAGTTTGTCCACTAGTATTTTGCTAGGTTGTGACTTCATTACGATAACTACCTTCATCCTTGAGTATGCTGCCAGCAAGTTCTATTCTAAATTTCAGCCTGACGAAATTTGTAATAGTAATTGCAACTGAGGCGTTAATAACGTTCAAAATATTTTTCTGTTGCAATTTCGAGATCGTACGTGGCAAGAAGAGTCTGGCAGTATATCACTTGCTCCCAAATATGTTCCATTAAATGATGATGATGTAAAAATTAGAGAAATTCGACGTCGTACGGAGCTTTATTGAGAACCGTTCTTACAAGCTCGAGTCCAGCATGGAACAGGAAAGGGGAACAATATAGTGGTATTAAAAGTTCCCTCCGCCACACACCGTAAAGTAGCTTGTGGAGTATAGATATAGATGTAGAAGAGGTACTACATCAATTCAGGGAGTAAAGAAATGTATGATATAACTTCGCGAAAAGATGGGATCAATTAATAGGACACACTGGGAGGCATCATGAAATATAGTAGTTGATTTAGTATTTGGACGGAAGTACGGAGAGTGAAAATTTGAAAGACGACCAAGGTCTGATGCAGTAAGCAGATTGAGATTATTCTCTACGTACATAAATGATCTGGCGGGCAGGTTGAGCAGCTTTTTTTGATATTGCTAGGGTGTACGACAAGGTTTCGTCTCTGTGTGACTGTAGGAGGATACAAGGTGACATAGACAAAATTTCTAGTTGGCGTGATGAATGGCAGCTTGCTGTACACGGAGAAAAGTGTAAATCATTGCAGTCGAGTAAGGAAAACAGTCCTGTAATGTTCGAATACAGAATTAGCAGTGTACTGTTTGGCACAGCCTTGTCGATTAAATATCTAGGAGTAGCGTGTGAAGCCATATGAAATGGTACGAGTATGTAAGAACTATAGTAGGGAAGGTGAACGGCCGGCCACTGGTGGCCGAGCGGTTCTGGCGCTACAGTCTGGAACCGTGCGACCGCTACGGTCGCAGGTTCGAATCCTGCCTCGGGCATGGATGTGTGTGTTGCCCTTAGGTTAGTTAGGTTTAAGTAGTTCTACGTTCTAGGGGACTTATGACCTCAGCAGTTGAGTCCCATAGTGCTCAGAGCCATTTGAACCATTTTTGAAGGTGAACGGTCGACTTCGGTTTGTTGCGAGAATTTTAAGAAAGTGAGACTGTGTGAAGCACTAGTGCAACCCATTCTTCATTACTGCTCTAGTCTTTGGTATCCCCACCAGATCGGATTAAAGGAAGACATCGAAGCAAGTCAGAGACTGGTTGTTAGATTTATTACCGGTAGGTTCGACCTACAAGCGAGTATTACAGAGATGCTTCGACAACCTAAATGGGAATCCATAGAGAGAAGACGACGTTCTTTGCGCGAAACACTGTCAAGAAAATTTAGAAAACCGGCTTTCAAAGCTCATTTTAGAACTATTCTACTCCCGCCAATGTACGTTCCGCGTAAGGACAATGAAATAAATGAAATGAGCGCTCGTACCGTGTCATAGAGACAGTCCTCTTTACGTAGCTCTATTTACGAGTGGAGCAGGAAAGGAAACGACTAGCTGTGATGTGACACTGTAATTTTTCGCCCTTTATGTCCACATTAAATATGAGTACTTGATTTACTCTGTAAATGTTTAAATACTGTGAGTAATTAGGAATGTGATATGTGCTGTAACATGTATAGATCGTTTTATATATTGATTTATTTATTCTGGGTCGTACCGTTAGGGAAAGTTCGCAATATCGTTGGCAGAGAGTAATGACTTCTGAAGGAGCGCTGTTTCTGAACGCAAGTGTGACGTCCGCAGAGAGCAGGAGATTTGCTTAGTTGTGAGACGGAAGAGTGAACACACGCAAGTGGCGTGCACTGTCGGACCCACGTGATTCGCCACGAGCATGACGAGTGTGGGAAAATATAAAAGACTCAAATAATATCAAAATCCTACCCCATAACAACTGGTCATTGCGAATCAAGGTGTGCCCGCAATATTACATGGAACAATGGGAGCACTGTAGACCACGACCCCAGATCACGTCTTACGTGATCTGGGCCACGACGAAGACGACGGCCTAACATCTGCGAGGAACTGCAAGCTTGTTTCATTTTCATTCACGTTAGAAACTTTGTGAAACATTACCCAGTACATTCTCAGTGAAATTTATTGCAGTAATAAGTGTCGTACTTAAAAAGTGTAGGTACCTGATCTTGTCATTATCCTTAGTTACTGTCGCCTAATTAAGGTCCTATTCCTTTCCAGTTACGGAACGCCCGAGCGTCGTTGTTTAAATAGCGTAAAGAAAAGTAACAAAAAATCATTGCCAGTTTTGTTTGTTTGCTAAAATGATAACTGAAAGTAATTAATACTGAAACCTCAGTAAGTTATCAGTATTGTTGAATAATGTTTAAAGGCAAACTCATTCTTGCTAACTGACTGAAGGCAAAGTAAACCAAAGTTGAAATAATTCTGGCAGTTTCAAATCAAAGAAATATTCACATATTTAATATCGGTGTACGTTGTAACAAAGTATGTACTGGCATGGTTCATATTTCGGCGTTGTCAATCTGTTGAAAGCCAACAGTTGCCTATTTGATCCAGTAAATTTTCATAGTAATTACATTATACTCAAAGTACATAGCTTTCCATATCCAGGAATCTAACGTACGTAAGCAAGCGTTAAATTGAGGTTACGTAAATTATTGTCGTAACAAAAGAGTTACCTCCAGTCAATCATTTACTTTTGTAAGTCGGAGCTTTCGTTACCAGAATGAAGTGTGATCCCAGACAGATGTGGGGAGCGGCGCAAGAGAGCATGTGGACCGAATGAATTTTATTATATGTAATTTGCAAATCGTGATTCGGTAGTCGCTCTATGCTGTATGATGTTAGGTTAGTTAGGTTTAAGTAGTCCTAAGTCTAGGAGACTGGTGGCCTCAGATGTTAAGTCCCATAGTGCTTAGAGCCATTTGAACCATTTTTGTAAATTAGTAATAAAATTACACCAATGGCGGGTCGGTACCACATCAAAGTGTTGGGTCTTCCTTCCGAAAAATGCTGAAAAATAAAGCACATAATACAAGGAATAATGAAATAAACTTGTGGACTAGTGAACTGATAATAAAACATTACCTAAGTAACTCAAGATAAGGTAGTGTATAGTGAAATTACTATAATTACAACTCACGATGCTTACATGTTCCAAGTTGGAGGCAGAAAATAAAGTGCCGTTTAAAAAAGTTGAAGGCTGCACCTTCTTTTATTACACAGATAATACAAATACAAACATCGACTTTGTGGTCGTAATCCTTACAAAATGTTTTACACAAAACATGGTTTTTTAGAAAATGGGTATCACACTTTGCAATAACGAGTTTAAATGTATTCTCTAAATTAACATACCGATATCAAACTTTTGTTGCAGACTAGGTTGTTCTTGAGAAAGGCTTGTTGTAGACTACTTTCCAGTAATAGGTCAAATTTTCTTTGGAGACGAGAGCCTTATCCAAAATAAAGTTCATTCGACATGCTTTATGACGATCATACTGTCGCATTAACCGATTTATGAGGAGGGAGGGTACATTGGTACAAGGTACCGTCCGCCATGCACCATACGCTGGCTCTAGGAGCATGTATGTCAACGTAGATGTAGATGCAGATGCAGTATCATACAGAGATGAAGAGACTTGTCCAAGGTAAACTAGCGCGGAGATACACTTCATTACCAGTCTTCGGACTGAAGACCTCATCAAAAGACTACTTTCCGCCCATTTCCTTATTTATTACTAACATATTTGATATCTTTACTATTTCAGGGCAACCGTAAAAAGTAGGTAGAAATAATGCCATATATATTCTGTATACAATGAAAGATTACGTACCAGGTTTCTCACTCAGGAACCTTATGTGGAAGACGGTTGTTTTGGAGAAGATCGTGTTATACATCATGTAGGGACAGCGGTAGGATCATGGCGCATCGAGACAGAGGTTTACCGTTCCATGATATAACTACATGCTTTGATCTACGTCCCTGAAGTCTCCTACGAAAATGTAATGGATTTCATCGGGAGGGCCAAAACTCCACGTTATGTAGGACCTCAATGGCCGAACATAACTAGTGCCTGGGAAGACATGCATATTGTTCGTTTGGGAAGACATGCATATTGTTCGTTCGACCGCGCATGATAGCACAGCAACGTCATGTGCTTTTAATCTACATCTATATCTACATCTACATCCATACTCCGCAAGCCACCTGACGGTGTGTGGCGGAGGGTACCTTGAATACCTCTATCGGTTCTCTCTTCTATCGCTATCGCTTTCGCGATTACTAAATGATCCTGTAACGAAGCGCGCTGCTCTCCGTTGGATCTTCTCTATCTCTTCTATCAACCCTATCTGGTACGGATCCCACACCGCTGAGCAGTATTCAAGCAGTGGGCGAACAATGTAATGTAACCTACTTCCTTTGTTTTCGGATTGCATTTCCTTAGGATTCTTCCAATGAATCTCAGTCTGGCATCTGCTTTACCGACGATCAACTTTATATGATCATTCCATTTTAAATCACTCCTAATGCCTACTCCCAGATAATTTATGGAATTAACAGCTTCCAGTTGCTGACCTGCTTGTAGCTAAATGATAAGGGATCTTTCTTTCTATGTATTCGCAGCACATTACACTTGTTTATATTGAGATTCAATTGCCATTCCCTGCACCATGCGTCAATTCGCTGCAGATCCTCCTGCATTTCAGTACAATTTTCCATTGTTACAACCTCTCGATATACCACAGCATCATCCGCAAAAAGCCTCAGTGAACTTCCGATGTCATCCACATGGTCATTTATGTATAATGTGAATAGCAACGGTCCTACGACACTCCCCTGCGGCACACCTGAAATCACTCTTACTTCGGAAAACTTTTCTCCATTGAGAATGACATGCTGCATTCTCTTATCTAGGAACTCTTCAATCCAATAACACAATTGGTCTGATAGTCCATATGCTCTTACTTTGTTCATTAAATGACTGTGGGGAACTGTATGGAACGCCTTGCGGAAGTCAAGAAACACGGCATCTACCTGGGAACCCGTGTCTATGGTCCTCTGAGTCTCATGAACGTATAGCGCGAGCTGGGTTTCACACGATCGTCTTTTTCGAAACCCATGCTGATTCCTACAGAGTGAATTTATAGTCTCCAGAAAAGTCATTATACTCGAACATAATACGTGTTCCAAAATTCTACAGTTAGACTTCTTTGTCGCAAGACAAGCACGCATACGATCATTTCGACGACAGCTGGAACATCATAGACTGCCAACAAGGCGACGCCCATTGTGGCGGCTTCACTTGAGGTAAGCGGGTGGTGGTGCGTTCAGCGTCAGTAGTGGACATAGGACGGGATCACCGCCGTCTTTTCATACGAGTTCCTGTTCTACGTACAGAACAAAAATGGACGTGGAGGCTCAGAAACAATTAACGTTGCCACATTGCATTTGTCATCATCATACGGGCCTATTACCCGACGGGATGGTATGGAGGACGTACCGTACACTGCACGATCACCTGTGGTTCGTTGATCCGTTAATGTGGAAAGCACGTATTACGGACAGTGTCAGTAACCTATCCTACACAACTACAAATTTCCCGTGCTATTCTGATCCATCCCTATATAGGGGGTGTTCTATTTTTTCCCCTAGCGAGCACGTTCTTCAAAATCTCTCACCTCCGGAAAGCATACTGTTCATGGATTATGGGTTGTCGAGAGAATGAGAGTACGCCACCTCTCGTCAGCCACTTTGTCTGATAAGCTCTGGTATGCTGTTCAAGCACCTACGAATGACATATACGTCATACAAGCTCACTTAGACTCGATCCCCAGCAGGGTTAGAGACAGTGCGTTGATGTTGCCAGATGTATCATGCTAAAGTACACTCTAAGAAAAAAAAAAGGACGCACCACCAAGGAATTATCCGAATGGGAAAGAAATCAGTAGATCTGATGTACAAGTACAGAAAACAAACAGTTTCAAAAAAAAATGGATGATTTATTCTGGAGAAGGAGCTTCGCAAATTGAGTCAATAACGCCTTGATCCACCTCAGGCGCTTAAGCTAGCAGTTATTCGGCTTTCCATTGATTGGCAGGGTTGTTGGGTGTCCTCCTGAGGAATATCGTGCCAAATTCTATCCATTTTTTTTTTTGTCATCAGTCTTCTGACTGGTTTGATGCTGCCCACAACGAATTCCTCTCCTGTGCTAACCCCATCATCAATCTACGTCCTCAATTATTTCATGGATGTATTCAAATCTCTGTCTTTCTCTACAGTTTTTGCTCTCTACAGCCCCTGCTAGTACCATGGAAGTCATTTCCTGATGTCTTAACAGATGTCCTCTCACCTTGTCCCTTCTCCTTGTTAGTGTTTTCCACATATTTCTTTCCTCTCCGATTCTGCGCATGACCTCCTCATTCCGTAACTTAAGAGTCCACCCAATATTTAACATTCGTCTGTATCACAACAAGTGAAATGTTTTGATTCTCTTCTATTCCGGTTTTCCCACATTCCATGTTTCACTACCCTACAATGCCGTGCTCCAAACGTAGATACTCAGAAATTTTTTCCTTAAATTATGACCTACGGTTGATACTAGTAGACTTCTCTTGGCCAGGAATACCCTTCTTGTTAGTGCCAGTCTGCTTTTAATGTCCTCTTTGCTTCGTCCGTCATTTGCTATTTTGCTCCCTAGGTAGCAGAATCCCTCAACTTCACCTACTTCGTCACCATCAATCTTGATGTTAAGTTTATCGCTATTCTCATTTCTGCTACTTCTCACTGCTTTCGTCTTTCTTCGATTTAATCTCAGTATATATTTTGTACTCATTAGACTGTTCATTTTATTCAGCAGATTATAGAACTCTTCTTATTCACTTTCACTCAGGATAGAAATGTCATCAGCGAACCCTATCATTGATATCCTTTCTCCTTTAATTTTAATCCCACTGTTGAACCTTCCTTTTATTTACATCATTACTTCTTCGATGGACATACTGAACAACAAGAGTGAAAGACTACACCTCTCTGTTACACACTTTTTAATCCGAGCACTTCGTTCTTGATCGTCCACTCTTACTATTTCCTCTTGGTTCTTGTACATATTATCTGGGAGTACGCATTAGGAGTAATTTAAAATGGAATGATCATATAAAGTTGATCGTCGGTAAAGCAGATGCCAGACTGAGATTCATTGGAAGAATCCTAAGGAAATGCAATCCGAAAACAAAGGAAGTAGGTTACAGTACGCTTGTTCGCCCACTGCTTGAATACTGCTCACCAGTGTGGGATCCGTACCAGATAGGGTTGATAGAAGAGAGAGAGAAGATCCAACGGAGAGCAGCGCGCTTCGTTACAGGATCATTTAGTAATCGCGAAAGCGTTACGGAGATGATAGATAAACTCCAGTGGAAGACTCTGCAGGAGAGACGCTCAGTAGCTCGGTACGGGCTTTTGTTAAAGTTTCGAGAACGTACCTTCGCCGAAGAGTCCAGCAGTATATTGCTCCCTCCTACATATATCTCGCGAAGAGACCATGAGGATAAAATCAGAGAGATTAGAGCCCACACAGAAGCATACAGACAATTCTTCTTTCCACGAACAATACGAGACTGGAATAGAAGGGAGAACCGATAGAGGTACACAGGGTACCCTCCGCCACACACCGTCAGGTGGCTTGCGGAGTATGGATGTAGATGTAGATGGTATACTACCCGTCTCTCCCTGTAGGTTACCCCTATTTTTCTCAGAATTTCAAACATCTTGTACCACTTTACATAGTCGATCGCTTTTTCCAGGGCGACAAATCCTATGAACGTATCTTGATTTATTTTTAGTCTTGTCTTCATTATCGACTGCAACTTCAGAATTACCTCTCTCGTGCATTTACCTTTCCTGAAGCAAAATTGATCGTCATCTAACACATCCTCAATTTTCTTTCCCATCCTTCTGTATATTATTCTTGTCAGCGGCCTGGATGCATGAGCTGTTAAGCTGATTACGCTATAATTCTTACACTTCTCATCTCTTGCAGTCTTCGGAATTGTGTGGATGATATTATTCTGAAGTTCAGATGGTATGTCACCAGACTCATAAATTCTGAACACCAACGTGAATAGCCGTTTTGTTGCCACTTCCCGCAATGATTTTAGAAATTCTGGTGGAGTGCTATCCGTCCCTTCTGCCTTATTTCATCTTGAGTCCTCCAAAGCTCTCTCAATTCTGATTATTCTCATACTGGAACCCCTATCTCTTCTAAATCGCCTCATGTTTCTCCTTCTATCACATCAGACTAATCTTACCCCTCACAGTGGCCTTCAATGTACTCTTTCCACCTATCCATTCTCTTCTTTGCATTCAGCAGCAGAATTCTCGTTGCACTCTTAATGTTACCACCCTTACTTTTAATTTCTCCGAAGGTTGTTTTGACTTTCTTATACGCTGAGTCAGCCCTTCCGAAAATCATATCTTTTCCAATTTTTCACATTTTTCCTCCAGCCCCTTCGTCTTAGCTTCCCTGTACTTCCTATTTATTTCATTCCTCACCGATTTGTATTTCTGTATTCCTGAATTTTCCTGAACATTTTTGTACTTCCTTCTTTCATCGATCATCTGAAATATTTCTTCTGTTACCCATGGTTGTTCGTAGTTACCATCTTTGTACCTATGTGTTTCTTTCCAACTTCTGTGACTCCCCTTTTTAGAGATGTCCATACCTCTTCAATTGTGCTGCCTACTGAGCTTTTCCTTATTGTTGTATCTAAAGCCTTAGAGAACTTCAAGCGTATATTGTCATTCCTTAGTGCTTCCGTATGCCACTTCTTTCCGTTTTGATCTCTTAAACTTCAGCCTACTCTTCATCACTACTAAGTCATTATCTGAGTCTATATCTGCTCCTGGGTACGCCTTACAATCCAATATCTGCCTGACCAAAACTAAGATCTTCCCGTATGACCCGACCTTTTCCAAGTATATGTCCTTTTCTTGTGACTCTTGGACAGAGTATTCGCTGTTACTAACTACGCTTTAGACTTTCAAAATCCCGAGATGGTTGGAGGGTCATGCCCATAATGCTCCAAACGTTCTCAATGGGGGAGAGATCTGGCTACCCTGCAGTGTACAATAGGGTTTCACAAGCAAGAAAACAAGCAGCAAAATATCTAGCCGTGTGCGGGTGGGTGTTATCTTCCTGCAGTGTGAGCCCAGGATGACTTGCCATGAACGCCAACAAAACGGGATGTAGAATACCGTTGTGCAGTAAAGGGGGTGCGGATGTCAACTAAAGGGGTCCTGCTATGAAACTAAATGACACCCTAGACCACCATCCGCCATCCATTTCTGAAATAGTTAGGCAATTCAATATTTCGAGGTCGAGATCCACGGTGTCGAGAACGAATGGCGGGTAACAGTCAGGTTGCTATCCCACCGCCGCCCAGGTGTCTCCAGACACGTCCTCGCTGGTCGTCTGGGTTCAGTTCGAAGCGGTACTTATCACTGAAGATAGTTCTACTCCCAGCTGAAGATGTGTCTTGAGAGGCCCCAGACAGCACTGGGATACCAAGTTGACTGTTACCCGCCATACTGACCTACAACTATGTGTAATGGTCTGGGGCGTTATTTCATTTCACAGCAGGATCGCTTGGTCGTCATCCGCGTCACCCTTACAGCACAGAGGTCTATCGACGATATTATAGGTCCTGTTTTGTTGTCATTCATGGTAAGCCATCCTGGGTTTTCGAGATTTTCTTCTGCTTGCCTTGGTGGTTACCAAACCCTACCTTGGCCAACCAAGTTGCCGGATCTCTCCCCAGTTGAGAATTTTTGGAGCATTATGGACATATCCCTCCAACCAACACTATATTTTGACAAACATTGCAATAAGTAGCAAGTCAAGTACAGATATATAAATAGCTGCTAATCAAAATTTCACTGACATTAATAAATGGTTTAAAGCTAATTCACTGTCTTTAAACTTAGAGAACACCCACTATATGCAGTTCGGAACCTGTAAGAGATTTCCTTCCAGCATGTGTATAACATATGAAGACATGCAGATCGAGGAGGTTGACACTGTTCAATTTCTGTGATTAGAACTTGATAATAAATTCAGTTGGGAAGGGCATAACACAGAATTGCTTAAGCGCCTAAACAAGTCTGTATTTGCAGTGAGAATGATGTCAGATGCAGGAGATATAAATACAAAAAAACTTGCATACTTTGCTTACTTTCATTATATTATGTCATATGGGATCATACTCTGGGGTAACTCATCAAACCGATCAAAAGCTTTTAGGGTGCAAAAGCGTGTGATAAGAATCATTTGTGGCGTAAATTCAAGAACATCATATAGAAACCTGTTCAAGGAACTTGATATTCTAACCACTGCTTCTCAGTATATTTATTCCTTAACGAAATTTGTTGCAAGTAATATATCTTCGTTTCCAACCAATAGCTCAATACATACTATCAATTGTAGGAATAAGAACAATCTACATAAAGACCTAAAATCACTTACCTTGGTCCAAAAAGGGGTCCAATATTCAGGAACACACATTCTCAATAAATTGCCAGCAACCATTAAAAACTTGGTTTCAGTTAAAGCACAGTTTAAACAGTCTGAAAGACTTTGTGATAGGCAACTCCTTCTACTCTAAAGATGAATATCTCAACAGAGACTGTTAAGCCAGCGTAAGGAAAAATGTCTGTTAGATTTCAATTTTGACAGCACTTGGTCACAACAGTCAAGATTAGGTATTTTTTGTATAATAAATTTACTAATAGTGCATCACAATGTTTCGTTCTGACAACGTGTTAATTCTGTAAATATTAGCTGTTCCAGTTTACCACATAGTATTGACATATTTCGTCAACCTCCTGACAAATGATCAGGGTAGTAAGTATTATATTCAAATGTTTTATATTTTTATGTTATACTTTCTGACATGTTCCACATTCACGAGGATCATCTCATTTTTTTGGGTGTATCGAACGGAAACTGAAAAAAAGGAATCTAACACCACCATTTGGGCAGAATCTGGCACGATATCACTCAGGAGGACATCCAACAACTCTGTGAATCAATGCCAAGGCGAATGACTGCTGGCAGAAAGACCAGAGGTGGACCAGCGCGTCATTGACTTGCTCAATATGTGAAGCTCTTTATCATTTATTTTTTCTGAAATTGTAATCATTTGTTTGCCTGTACACGTACCCTTTTCCATACGGAAAAGGGTAGAGAAATCTTTGCTGTTTTTATAGGTTTAGAAAAGGCTTTTGACAGAGTTCAGTGGAACAAGCTGATGGATATTTTGAAGAGAAAAGGAGTATATTGGAAAGAGAGACGACTGGTACAGAATCTATATTTACACCAGAAAGTAAGGATAATGATTGGAAATGAAATGTCAGAAGGAAGCATAATTGGACGAGGTGTTAGACAAGGTTGTTGCCTTTCCCCACTGTTGTTTAACGTATACCTTGAAGAGACTATTGCGAAAAGCTTAGATGGGAAAAGAGGAATATGTATTGATGGAAAGAGAATAGATTATATTATATTATATTGTATTATATTAGATTAATACTTGTTCCATAGATCATGAATACGACACTTCGTAATGATGTGGAACGTGTCAGATTTGCTGATGACATGGTATTAGTGGCAGAAAGTGAGCGGACAGTGAATAACATGCTCAAAGATCTGAATGAAGCTTGTGTGGAATATGGGATGCAAATAAACACAGCAAAAACAAAGAGTATGGTCATCAGTACAAGACGCAGACTGTCCAATATTAAAATAGGATAATCTACCATTAGCCAAGTAAGTGCATTTAAATATCTTGGAAGCACAATAACTGAAGACTTGAGATGTCACCAGGAGGTGAAAACTCGAACTGCCATAGCGAAGGAGGCATTCAACAGAAAGAGGAAACTCTTATGTGGCAAATTAGATAAAGGTCTAAGGAAAAGGCTTGGCAAATGTTTCGTATGGAGTGTGGCACTATATGGGGCAAAAACATGGACGCTGAGACGAGAGGATGAAAAAAGGTTAGAAGCATTTGAGATGTGGATGTGGAGGACAATGGAGAGAATAAGCTGGATGGAAAGAGTGAGTAATGAAAGAGTATTGGAAAGGGTTGGTGAGAGAAGATGTCTGCTGAAGGTTGTAAGAGAAAGGAAAAAGAATTGGTTGGGACATTCATTGAGAAGGGAGTGCTTGCTAGTAGATGTTTTGGAAGGATTGGTTTGTGGGAGAAGACTGAGAGGAAGAAGGAGATACAAGATGATAGACGACATAAAGGGAAGAGGAAATTATGCAGACCAGAAGAGGACGGCAGAAGACCGGACAACCTGGAGAACTACCATGTGAAAACCTGCCTTTTGGCAGAACACTGATGATGATGTACACGTACTTCACGTTACATTTCCATCCCAATCAGATAGTTCCTTCGTGGTGCGTTGATTTCTGTATCTTAGAGTGTAGTCATGTATTCTCCCTGCTATACTGTACTCGCATAACAAGTAAAATTTCGTTATTTGTTACCCTTCTTGGCTATTTTAATGGCTATCATTTTATTGAGTGAGCGCCGCCATTTTTACTCTTTTAAATTTTTCTTGTTTCCCCTAATGCTCCTGCGTTTTACTGTGGCATTCATGTTCTTATGGCTATTTCTCAGGGTCGATACGAATTTTTTGGGGCTCTCAGCAGTCATATTTCTACTTTTCTCAAGGAGCCACCCTGAAAAAAAAACCGATCTGGACAGCGAACTTAGCTGATAAAGAAGAATCCTGCAGCGCTCAGCGCAAGTCTATAAAGCCACATGCTACGCTGCCACACAGTCGCCCGAACCGCTGTTTTACAGCTTCCACCGGAAGGTCACGGCCGGGCGAAGACTCTACCTGCCACCGCGGCCTCGCAGCCTACCCTCACACAGGATCTTCCGCTCGGTTCAGATTATGCCTTCCACAATGTCGTTGCGGTTTCCCTACCTCTTCTCCCCCATCTGACGACCTGAGAAGGTATTATCATCATTTAGACTGAGTTATATTAAATTAGATATATATTTGGTTCCATAGACCCATTGTGGGAAGACCCTCAATGGCGTACAATATGCCGTCTGTATTACTAAATGGCTGAAAAGGTCAACCAGTCACCTGGTGCCAATTGGAGGTTGCTAAATAACGACTTCCAGGACCAACATACGATTGATTTTCTGTATTTCATATATTATTTGCCCGAATATAAAAATTTCAAAACTTGTCGTAATCTACACAATACACTGAGGCGACAAAAGTCATGGGATACCTCCTAATATCGTGTCGGACCTCCATTTCCGGGGCCTAGCGCAGCAACTCGACACGGCGTGGACTCAACAATTCGTTGGAAGTCCCCTGCAGAAATATTGAGCCATGCTGCCTCTATAGACGTCCATAACTGCGAAAGTGTTGCAGGAGCAGGAGAACTGGCCTCCCGATTATGTCCCATAAATGTTCGATGGGATTCATGTCGGGCGATCTGGATGACCAAATCATTCGCTCGAACTGTCCAGAATGTCTGCAAACCAGTGGCCAATAATTGTATCTCCAAGTAGCGGAACGTAACCATTTCACCAGCCAAGAATCGGTTCAGTTGGACCAGAGGACCAATTCATTCCATGTAAACACAGCGCACAGTATTATTGAGCCACTGCCAGATTGCACAGTGCCTTGTTGACAACTTGGGTCCATGGCTTCGTTGGGCCTGCGCCACACTCGAACCCTACCATCAGTTCTTACCAACTGAAACTGGGTCTCATCTGACAAGGCCACGGTTTTACAGTAGTCAAGGGTCCAACCGACATGGCCACCAGCCCAAGAGAGACGCTGCAGTCGATGTCGTGCTTTTGGCAAAGGCACTCGCGTCGGTCATCTGCTGCCATAGTCAATTAACGCCAAATTTCGCTGCACTGTCCTAACATATATGTTCGTCGTACGTCCCACATTAATTTCTACGGTTTTTTCACGCAGCGTTGGTTGTCTATTGCCGCTGAAAACTCAATGCAAATACCACTGCTCTTTGGTCCCTAAGCGAAGGCCGTAGGCCACTGCGTTGTCTACGGTGTAAAGGTAATGCCTGAAATTTTGGTATTCTCGGCGCACTCAAGACACTGTGGATCTCGGAATATTGAATTCCCCAATGATTTCCTAAGTAGAATGTTCCATGTGTCTAGCTCCAACTACCATTCCGCGTTCAAAGACTGTTAATTCCCTTCGTGCGGCCATAATCACATTGGAAACCTTTTGATAGGTATCACTTAAATGACAGCTCCGCCAAGGCACTAACCTTTTGCACCTTGTACACACGATACTGCCGTCATCCATGTGTGTGCATATAGCTATTGCATGACTTTCGTCACTCGGTTAAGTCAGGCATTGAAGTTAACAACTATGTGTATGTGTCTTGAGGCACTGAAAATCATGGCGCGCAAATTGCCCTAACTATACTCACGCAGTATTTGAGACCAGAGAACTTAGCGACTTCCAACAAACTTTTCTCCTTGACACCGCCACCCCTTCCCGCGTGCCACAAAATAATGAAAGGAAAAAGTGTATCGCGTACTACAAATGGTTCAAATGGATCTGAGCACTATGCGACTTAACTTCTGAGGTCATCAGTCGCCTAGAACTTAGAACTAATTAAACCTAACTAATCTAAGGACATCACACACATCCATGCCCGAGGCAGGATTCAAACCTGCGACCGTAGCCGCGTACTACATTTTTGCTGTTCTTCAAGTGAAACTTCAGCATCAGGTATATGTTTTATTTTTCTACTTCTTTACGACTAATTCTCGTAATAACAAATTTGTCACAAAAAATTGTTAACATATAACACTTTAGGGGTATATAATAAATCTTACGCTATTGTAGCCACGCATCATCAAACAGAAAAGCAGTATGAACACTTATCTATGTTGATCAAGATGTGCAGGTCAGATATTACGTAACATTCACTTCATTGATATTATTAATAATTTATGCATTAATTATCTCCGTTAGGCTTCTCTTAAAATGAGTTATTACTAGTTGCAATTTCATGGCTGCTGACAATTTTACGAAAATGTATGTTCCAGAATAATGGACACATTTCGGAACCAAATCAAATGACTTTGAATCTTTATGAAGATTATCGTTATTTCCAGTAATGATTGCACCAATTGAACTGTTGGTTTAAAAAACAGATATATTATTTATGACTAATTTCATCAAGGAATAAATATAATTATCGGGAAGAAGTAACTAGTACTTCCAGTGCATTGAACAAGCCTCTGCATGAAGTTCTTGAATTCATGTTCAAAATAATTTCTATTACACTGTTTTGAATTTGTAAAACTTTAGTTCACCTTGTCGAGTCACCGCAAAAAATGATCCCTTATGGCGCTATGGAATTAAAGTAATAGAACTAGGCTAACTTTTTTATTTTTATATCACCGATGTCTACCAACGTTCTGATTCAAAACGAATATTTCTTTAGGCGCTTCAGCAGTTCTGTGGCGGTTGAATTAGTCATTAAGTTGTAATCTCAAGAAATGAACACACCCAACCTATTATGTCTACTTGTCGCCATACTTTGGACACATACTGGATGAAGCCACTTGAAAGGTCTGAGCTGTATATTGTGTGTCTTTTCAGAGTTAAGTGACAAAATGTTGGATAAGAGCTATTTGTTTCATGCTGCTTACCTCTGTTCCAGTTCTTTCTGTGGCACAATTCGTTGTGTGCAGTGTTTTCCTGAAAGCACAATCCATATTTTCCGTTCGTGTCGTTGCGCTTTGCTCGTAGGTACAACATTTCTCTAACGTATTTTCTATTCTTGTTTCATGTGCCCAATTGTTCCATAATTTTGTTACAGTAGTTTTCGACAATGGGCCCGTATTTTTACTCGTCGTTCTGTGAGATTGATGGAAAATAAGGCTAAGCAACGTGAGGTCTCTGGCCAAATGGAAATACCCGAGAGTTCATTGCCATGTTCCTCAAAGCACTGAGAATGGCCTTGTGACACGAACAGTTATCGTGCTGGAAGATGTCATTGCCGTCGGAGAAGACATAAAGCGTGACACATACACAGCATCACAGAGTGGGTAAGCCTCCGAGCTCCACTGAGCTGGGATGCAAGTGGTGCTCTGTAGTGTTCGCGTAGTCCGCAGCTGTCTGATGCCTCGATTACTACCACAGGTATCACGGAAGCCCCGGTGAACATGGCGTCAAAGTGCCTCTACTGGACAGCGTCTGTGGTGCCACGCGGTTTTGGAGCAGCCATTTTCCTGGACGACGGCGTATCCGGACGCGACCATCGACCCAGTGTAACTAACAAGGAACGTGATTCATCCGATCAGGCGGCTCATTTCCATTAAACCAAGGTCCAATCTCGACAATTCCATGTCCATTGGGCACTGCAATTGTAAATGACGATGTCGCTGGGTCGACCTGAAAACACATAAGGTCCGTCTGCTATGAAACCACTTGATCAAGAATATGTCCTGACCGGTGTGCTCCGAAAAACATCGTCAATTACACTACTGGCCATTAAAATTGCTACACCGCGAAGATGAAGTGCTACAGACGCGAAATTTAACCGACAGGAAGAGGATGCTGTGATGTGCAAATGATTAGCTTTTCAGAGCATTCACACAAGGTTGGCGCCGGTGGCGACACCTACAACGTGCTGACATGACGAAATTTTCCAACCGGTTTCTCGTACACAAACAGCAGTTGACCGGCGTTGCCTGGTGAAACGTTGTTGTGATGCCTCGTGTAAGGAGGAGAAATGCGTACCATCACGTTTCCGACTTTGATAAAGGTCGGATTGTAGCCTATCGCGATTGCGGTTTATCGTATCGCGACATTGCTGCTCGCGTTGGTCGAGATCCAATGACTGTTAGCAGAAAACGGAATCGGTAGGTTCAGTAGGGTAATACGGAACGACGTGCTGTATCCCAACGGCCTCGTATCACTAGCAGTCGAGATGACAGGCATCTTATTCGCATGGTTGTAACAGATCGTGCAGCCACGTATCGATCCCTGAGTCAACAGATGGGGACGTTTGCAAGACAACAAGCATCTGCACGAACAGTTTGACAACGTTTGCAGCAGCATGGACTATCAGCTCAGAGACCACGGCTGCGGTTACCCTTGACGCTGCATCACAGACAGGAGCGCCTGCGATGGTGTACTCAACGACGAACCTGGGTGCACGAATGGCAAAACGTCCATTTTTCGGATGAATCCAGGTTCTGTTTACAGCATCATGATGGTCGCATCCGTGTTTAGCGACATCGCGGTGAACGCACGTTGGAAGCGTGTATTCGTCATCGCCATACTGGCGTATCACCCGGCGCGATGGTATGGGGTGCCATTGGTTACACGTCTAGGTCACCTCTTGTTCGCATTGACGGCACTTTGAACAGTGAACGTTACATTTCAGATGTATTACGGACCGTGGCTCTACCCTTCATTCGATCCCTGCGAAAGTGTACATTTCAGCAGGATAATGCACGACCCCATGTTGCAAGTCCTGTACGGGACTTTCTGAAGACGGGAAATGTGCGACTGCTGCCCTGGCCAGCGTGTTCTCCAGATCTCTCCCCAATTGAAAACGTCTGGTCAATGGTGGCCGAGCAACTGGCTCGTCACAATACGCCAGTCACTACTCTTGATGAACTGTGGTATCGTGTTGAAGCTGCATGGGCAGTTGTACTCGCCATCCAAGCTCTGTTTGACTCAATGGCCAGGCGTATCAAGGCCGTTATTACGGCCAGAGGTGGTTGTTCTGGGTACTAATTTCTCAGCATCTATGCACCCAAATTGCGTGAAAATGTAATCACATGTCAGTTCTAGTATAATATATTTTTCCAATGAATACCCGTTTATCATCTGCATTTCTTCTTGGTGTAGCAGTTTTAATGGTCAGTAGTGTACTATTGTAGTCCACACGGGATTATTGGCACTGGATCGTGGATCAATGGAGATGAGTCGTCTGGTTGGATGAATCCCTACCTCCGCATTGTACTTTCTCATCATATCTGCCAACTATCCAGCTTTACAGAGCGGTTAGGCCCCCGACCTACAGTTTGGGTGAGGAGGCGTAGACGTCCACCAATTTTTTGCTTACTCGCGGTTGCAACCTCCTTCAACCACTTTACACATATGCTAGTGACAGCAGCCTGTGAACAGCCGTCCACTTTAGCTGTTCCTGAGACTTTTTCCCCTCTCCTAGGCCTCTAGGTCTTCCTAGGAGGTGGGCCATAATAATCTGCCCTTCGTCAAAGTCGATTATGTCAGTGGATGACTTATGGTCCGCTCCTTTCCTAGAATGGTTCTCCATCCGCCTCTAATCCACTTCTATACACTTTCTTAGTATTTTGCTCCCTTTCTTTTTTTTAATTGCTCATCAAATAGTGGTTTTCCAAGACGTCAAAACTGGCAATGATAATCGTACAATGCTGTTGTAGGCAAAGAATTTCGGTGCACATCGTTCAGTGCACACTGTTCAACCAGTGGATCCACTGCAGACGACTCATACCATAAGAGTGTTGTCCTACTGACCAAACGATATCATCAGTAATGATTGCAGTAGGCGCGGGATCATTGAAAACGTTTCGTCTGGTCGGATCAATCACGTTTTAATCACATCCGGAAACGCCCTGATCCAGGAGAACGGCTGCTCCAGACTTGCTCCGCGCCGTGGATCCAGACTGGTGGGGGGAAGTATTATGTTATGAGGGACATTCACCTGAACGTCCATGGAAGCTGTCGTAATAATCGAAGGCGCCATGGCAGCTGTGTTGTATATGGACATTATTGGGGACCAACTGTGTAATACCGTAGCCTCGAATATTCCTGCCTGCACTGCCAGCGGCGCTTTGAACATCGCCACCAATGAAAAACCTCCAGGCCACCGACAATGAAGACCAGTGTTTAAGGGATGGGCACCTGGGCACCAGTCGTGTACTCGTGATTACTTGCGTGTCACTAGTTGGTGCCGAACGCTACACCGAGTTGTTGATATCTAGTTTTACCGGCAAACATTCAGTGTACATAGATGCACCCCCATGTCGGGTCTCTGCTTATAGCTAGCCAAGCTGCCACAAGTTGTCGACTGTGTAGCAGTTCTTTCGCGCAGGTTGAGTGCGATACGTTTATTTAAAGAGCATTTGCCTCAACTAAACTTTTTCTTGCGTGCCCGGATTCCTACAGCGACAGATGCCTTTGGCCGCATTCCACCCATTTATCATTATCAACGAGGACTTAATATTCTGCTCCTCGGAACAAAGCGGTTGCCGACTCGCAACATAACAACCTGCATCATAAAAGACGACAATTCCGAGTTCGATGCTATCTTCCAAATGATATAGTGTCCATGTCTCAAGGCCAAAATACTGTTAGTTTTTTGAAAAGCATGATAGGGAACTCACGTTGATGGCTTATGCTCCAAATTGCCCTGATCTGAACGCGATGGAACGCATTTGGAGCACGATACGCGCCCACAAATCCCCGGCCAGTAATTTTGCAGGAATTATGTGACCTGTGCATAAGTATCTTGTGCCACATACATCAGAAAGCTACCAACCTTGTCGAATCCATGCCGCTCATCGGTTCCCGTCAAATCACCGAATTTAAGCGCTGTCGGGCTTGGCTAGCACTTGGATGGGTCACTGTCCGGATATGCCGAGTGCTGTCGGCAAACTAGGTACACTCAGCCCTTGTGAGGCCATTTGAGGCGCTGCTTGACTGAGAAGCTCCGGTCACGAAAACTGACATCAGCCGGGAGAGCGGTTTGCTGACCACATGCACCTCCACATCCGCGTCCGATGACGCCTTAGGGCTGAGGATGACACGGCGGCCGGTCGTTCGGAGAGTGTTTTTGTTTTCTTCCTACTGTATCACTAGTTCCCAGCCTTTCTAAGACCATTACCCTTAATGCAATCAGATATTAGCTATTTTCTCCCTCTTCTTAACCGCCCACCCCCTCACCTTAATCAATATTTGCGCCTTACTAAACTTTAGAATTGAAAAGAATTTTCTTTCAACACTTTCATTTTTAAATGACGGAAGATAAATGATACTAAGTTTTGGTAGGTGTTTCACTAAACAACGATCTAATGAGACAACTGGTACTGCTGACTTCAAACAACCTTTCTTTAGAGAACCATGAATCAATTCTAAATGAATCATGAATGTTTATTTATTGAAATAATCAGCAACGAGTCTACATAAAAGGTATTTATTTCCTTGACCAGTATCAGACAGTGCCGTTTTTCAGAAGGTTATAACTATAGTATTATTTGCGGACCATGATAGTGATAGTTACAGTATTCTGAAGGAGGACACTAAGTGGCTGAAACCGGTTAAGGAAGTAATATTTCTTTTCTGTGGCTTTTTGCAACACAGCACTGAGAATCTTTTCCATGTTGAATTTTAAATGGCACCGAAACAACCTTTTCTCCTTCTGCAAAGAACTTGGGGATATTCCTGGACCAGCACTTAGACTGGACTGAACACACCACTGCAGTCTGTAAGAAAGCTTCTGTATCCCTTCATTGTCTACAGAAATATAAAAAAGTATTTCTATTCGAGCTTAGGAAGAAGCTCGTAGAATCTCTAACACTCCCTATTCTCAACTATGGCGATGCTATTCATCAAGGGCTTTCGTACCGAAACTCTCGCAGGCTTGAACTGGCGATGAATGCTTGCGTACGATATATTTGTGACGTTCGTTATTACGATCATATCACTCCAGCCTCAATGATCGTGGCTACGTGCTGATAAACGTAGGGATTACCATACTTCATGTTTACTCCATTATCTTCTCAATCATCAGACTCCCTGTTACTTATCTTCAGGCATTACATTACTATCTGAACAGTAGAGCAGAAATACTCGTTCTCAACAAAGTAAGATCCTCTCAGTGCCACCACACAACACCGTCATGTTTTCTAAATTTTTTCTGTATCCGAAACCCGACTTTGGGGCAATCTTCCTCAAAATATCAGAGAAATTAAATCACTTACAAGCTTCAAAAATCAGATAATGGCTCAACTTCTCATCGCAATAGCTATCTCTCTCACATACTGGTCTGCAGCCCACACTCTTCAATTGGCCCTCCGCCTAAAACGTTTCCCTTCTCCTCGCTTACAAAGTATTTACCTAAATCAAGTCCTCTCCTAACAGCCACTGTTACTGTCATTCCAATTTTCTTGTTTTCATCCTTTCTTTTTCTGACAATACTAAACATGATTTAAGTTGTTCTAAACTAGTCTATATTATTTTTAATTCAATTTGTTTTATTATTACTGTTATTATTGCCATTTATCCTTACTTTCATTACTGTCAACTATTATGTTATTATTATTACTATTATTATGCTTATTATCATCTCTAAGATTGTTATAATTTTCATGAATGTTTTGGTAATATATCAGTATTCGTTGTTCCTGGTCAGATGTAAGAGAGGGCCTTAAGGCCCTAATCTGGTCAGGCTAAATAAGCAAATAAATAAAACAAATAAATCCCTACAGTTTGTACACGGTGGAAAATCATCCTGTATGTTTATGATACGACGTACATGTGTAGCGGGCGGTCTATGTGAGGATGATTATGTTTATCCTTTCGTTTCCACTCGGCTCCAAACCAGAGGACCGCGATCGGTTCTGGGAACGATACTACAAATAGTTAGCTCTGATTCCACCCCACGAGCGAGGCTTTCCGCCTTCACCAACTCCGCCAACCGCCTGTATGAACTGAGGATGACCTCTGAACCCAGACGGCAGGAGTCATTGGTGCCGACATGAGCAACAATTTGCAGTCGGATACACCCAGTGCTCTCTATCGCCGCCGGCAGGGCCTCGTCCACATCTCGCAAGAGCAAGCAGACAGAGTGAACACTGGCCTTCTTCCCCGACGTTTCCGCTATTTCCATAAGGGGCTCCATGACCCGCCTAACGTTGGAGCTCCCAATCACTAATAAACCCCTCCCCCCGTGTGCCTGCTCGGACCTTGCTGAAGGAGCGGCCACATGTCCACTCACAGGCAGAGGGGCGATGCCACACGGCAAGCCTCCACATTGACCCTCCGCCTCCTACGCCGCGAACGCCGCTGAACCCGCCACTCCCGTTGGGGAGAGGGTGGCCAACCGCGCCCGGTACCCGCGAAGATGTCTCGACAGCAGGGACAGTGGGTGAAGCATGTAACACCTGGGGTGTACCATGCGACGCACCAGACTCCCCACTGCCGCTACACTCCGAGGCAGCAGCCTGAAGACGGCTGACGGCGGCCATCAACACGTTCAGCTGTTCGCGAACAGTGGCCAGCTCCTCCTGCGTCCGTACACAGCAGTCACACATCCTATCCATCCTAAGAAATCAATTTACTGTAGAGAGTTAATCAACTTTTAACTACACTGCTAATTCACTAAAGGCGGCTGATAGTTGACTAAACTGTGGTTACTAGACACTTCTTGTAGAAAACAGTGAAAATAGCACTACCTGTCTCTGGACTGTATTCAAAACAAACCCTAGCACTACTGGCACTATGGCTGACTAAAGGGACTCTCTCTGACTGTATTCAAAACAAACACGAAATCTATGGAACACTATTACTAGCACTCGACAATTACAGCTTCCTAAAAGCAAAATCACACGGCAGAACAAGTGACAAGTAAGAAAAATACAGTTAATACTTAAATTAACGTAGCTCGCTGCACAGCAGACGTGACACAGACGGCAGTTACGACGACACTGGTAGAAAATCCTAAGAAATTTTGGTCTTATGTCAAAGCGGTAGGTGGATCAAAACAAAATGTCCAGACACTCTGTGACCAAAATGGTACTGAAACAGAGGATGACAGACCAAAGGCCGAAATACTAAATGTCTCTTTCCAAAGCTGTTTCACAGAGGAAGGCTGCACTGTAGTTCCATCTCTAGATTGTCGCACAGATGACAAAATGGTAGATATCGAAATAGACGACAGAGGGATAGAGAAACAATTAAAATCGCTCAAAAGAGGAAAGGCCGCTGGATCTGATGGGATACCAGTTCGATTTTACACAGAGTACGCGAAGGAACTTGCCCCCCTTCTTGCAGCGGTGTACCGTAGGTCTCTAGAAGAGCGTAGCGTTCCAAAGGATTGGAAAAGGGCACAGGTCAACCCCGTTTTCAAGAAGGGACGTCGAACAGATGTGCAGAACTATAGACCTATATCTATAACGTCGATCAGTTGTAGAATTCTGGAATACGTATTATGTTCGAGTATAATGACTTTTCTGGAGACTAGAAATCTACTCTGTAGGAATCAGCATGGGTTTCGAAAAAGACGATCGTGTGAAACCCAGCTCGCGCTATTCATCCACGAGACTCAGAGGGCCATTGACACGGGTTCACAGGTAGATGCTGTGTTTCTTGACTTCCGCAAGGCGTTCGATACAGTTCCCCACAGTCGTTTAATGAACAAAGTAAGAGCATATGGACTATCTGACCAATTGTGTGATTGGATTAAAGAGTTCCTAGATAACAGAACGCAGCATGTCATTCTCAATGGAGAGAAGTCTTCCGAAGTAAGGGTGACTTCAGGTGTGCCGGAGGGGAGTGTCGTAGGACCGTTGCCATTCACAATATACATAAATGACCTTTTGGATGACATCGGAAGTTCACTGAGGCTTTTTGCGTATGATGCTGTGGTATATCGAGAGGTTGTAACAATGGAAAATTGTACTGAAATGCAGGAGGATCTGCAGCGAATTGACGCATGGTGCAGGGAATGGCAATTGAGTCTCAATGTAGACAATTGTAATGTGCTGCGAATACATAGAAAGATAGTTCCCTTATCATTTAACTACAAAATATTAGGTCAGCAACTGGAAGCAGTTAATTCCATAAATTATCTGGGAGTACGCATTAGGAGTGATTTAAAATGGAATTATCATATAAAGTTGATAGTCGGTAAATCGGATGCCAGACTGAGATTCATTGGAAGAATCCTAAGGAAATGCAATCCGAAAACAAAGGAAGTAGGTTACAGTACGCTTGTTCGCCCACTGCTTGAATACTGCTCACCAGTGTGGGATCCGTACCAGATAGGGTTGATAGAAGAGATAGAGAAGATCCAATGGAGAGCAGCGCGCTTAGTTACAGGATCATTTAGTAATCGCGAAAGCGTTGCGGAGATGATGGATAAACTCCAGTGGAAGACTCTGCAGGAGAGACGCTCAGTAGCTCGGTACGGGATTTTTTTGAAGTTTCGAGAACATACCTTCACCGAGGAGTCAAGCAGTATATTGCTCCCTCCTACGTATATCTCGCGAAGAGACCATAAGGATAAAATCAGAGAGATTAGACCCCACACAGAGGCATACCGACAATCCTTCTTTCCACGAACAATAAGAGACTGGAATAGAAGGGAGAACCGATAGAGGTACTCAAGGTACCCTCCACCACACAGCGTCAGGTGGCTTGCGGAGTATGGATGTAGATGTAGATGTAGATGTAACCTCCACCACATCATGCCAGACGTTAATGTTAGTAATTAGAAAAAAATGTAATTAATGGTAACTTATGCAATCAGAATTAACAGTATTACGAAACAGTGATAACAATAATGACATTTCCAAAATAATTTTGTTTCGTAGCCTCCTAAATTCAATTCAACGCATTTGCCTTTGCCCCTAAGAAAAGTACTCCCCAAGTTGGGAACCATTGTGTTATACTGTACATGAAGAATAAAAGTAACATTTCGATATTTGCTTTCCCTCCTGGTGCAGTTTTAGTGCATAGCACTGTAGATCATACTGGCACACTGAAGTACCCTCCGCGACGCACCTTTTAGGTTGCTTGCGGAGTATCGATACAGACGTAGATGTCGACGTATAACGTCCGTCTACGCACTACACAAGTTTCAAACGGCACGTAGAGTGTTGTGCTGAAGCCTCGGGTAGGAAAGTGACTGTGGCATTTTCGAGACGTCTACTTCCGAGAAGCGAGCCCGGCGCTGATTTAGGGAGGAACGTGCAGACTGTCTTCCCGCCGGAGGTCGCGAACCGCCGACAGGCCGCGTCGCGCCGTGACGCAACGCTGGCCTTTGTGTGGCGCGGGTCAGCCGGCCGGAGAAAGCTACCCCGTATTGTTCGGCCGCAATTACTGCGTGCTTTACATGTGCGACTGCTCGCTTTCATACCGGGGCGTGAACAGCGGTGCGCGGACTAGGGCGCCCGTCAGGCTGGGCCTAGTTCCCTGAACTGAGCTTCCCAGCGCTCTTCCGTGTCAGGGACGCCTCTCCTGGTCGGAGACGTGCCAAACATCATCGATAGTATCTCAGAATTGTACAAGGTGTACAACTTTGCTTCCACCGTTTGCCGATAGCTGGCGACAACGGTAAGTAGCGGCCAGATCGCAGACGTCAGGCAGTTAGCTTCGACCTCGGTCAACATAACCTCAACCAAACATTAGTCGATTTGTGTCTGCATCAGAAAGTTGTTCTTGATTGAAAACGTCAATTTACAAGCCTAATTCTCGTCATTTGCAGGACGTGTTTTGTTTCAACATGAAGAAAACAGCGGCTGAGTCTCAAAGAATGCTCTCAAGTATGTCTATTAGGGAAAGAACGTGTCGTGAGTGGTTTCAACGCTTCAAGAACGGTGATTTTATCTTCGTAGACTGGCATAGTGGTGGAAGAGAGAATGTATTCGAAGATGCAGAGTTGGAGACATTGCTGAGTGAAGACTCGCGTCAAACTCAAGAAGAATTGGCACGATTAGTGGGAGTGACACAGCAGGCCATTTCAAAACGTCTCAAGGCTATGGGCATGATTCTGAAAGAAGGAACTTGGGTACCGTGTGAGCTGAAACCAAGAGACGTTGAACGGCGTTTGTGTGTTTGTGAACAGTTGCTTCAGAGGCAGAAACGGAAGGGATTTCTGACTATCGCCTGTTTAGACCAATGGCGTATGGCCTGGCTGACCAACAGTTCGATTTCATGAAGAAGTCACAAATTGCATCGATTC
Source organism: Schistocerca nitens (assembly GCF_023898315.1). Classification (NCBI taxonomy): domain Eukaryota; kingdom Metazoa; phylum Arthropoda; class Insecta; order Orthoptera; family Acrididae; genus Schistocerca; species Schistocerca nitens. The sequence goes on from NC_064621.1 coordinate 360,938,360, forward strand.
GTGGATCGCTTCAAAAGACGAATAATTTTTTCGACGCGGGACTCATACACTGCCCGGAAGATGAGAGAAAGTAGTGGCCAGCGATGGAAAATACTTTGATACATGTGCAACCAATTTGTTTCATTAAAGCCTCAAATGTTGGGGAAAAAACGGCGGAAGCAAAGTTGTAAGCCTTGTAGATCAGTGAAGATGTTATACATCTGGTGTAATGGGCGCTACCAGACATCGGAATGGCCGAAAAAAATGGAATATTTATCGAGCTGGGCCGGCCGGAGTGGCCGTGCGGTTCTAGGCGCTACAGTCTGGAACCGCGTGACCGCTACGGTCGCAGGTTCGAATCCTGCCTCGGGCATGGATGTGTGTGATGTCCTTAGGTTAGTTAGGTTTAAGTAGTTCTGAGTTCTAGGGGACTGATGACCACAGCAGTTAAGTCCCATAGTGCTCAGAGCCATTTGAACCATTTATCGAGCTGGAGACAGTATCGGTGTTGGCCCGTCCGCCGAATGGGGACATTACGCTCAGCAGCTCCATTTGTGCCACCACGGCGTTACATTTCCTTAACATCAGTCCTACCCGCACTACAATCCATCTGCTCTGTTCTCTACGCTTTAACATCAAGCATTCATTCCTAAAATTTCGTTAAGAAATGTTGTGTATCGTCCTTACTGTTATCAGTATAAAGTTGTTAGTTTGTGTGTGCATAAGGATGTGAACTACTGTACAATTGATATGTCGCCGTGTAATTGTAATCATCTAACTGTATGCGGAAAGGCTCTCAAGTACATAGTTACCTCGAACAATTACAAGGTGTGACAATAAACTAATGAGACTGATGTGGAAAAAAAAATGTTGCTTACCGTTTTAGTCTAGTTTAGTGTTGTCTCCTTCAGAGTAGTTCCCTTCCGTTTGCACACACTTTCTCCAGCGCTTCTGTCGTTGATGGTAACATTTGTGGAACTCATCTTTTGTAATATCCTCCAAGACCCTCGTCACAGCTTGTGTTGTTTGAAAATGGTGTCCCTTGACCGCCGTCCTGACTCTTGGAAATAGAAAAAAGTGGCACGGAGCGATATCTTGTCAATAAGGTGGCTGTGGTAGTACTGAAATTTGTTTTGAGGTTAAAAATTGCTGTCCTGACAGAGCAGTATGGGATGGTGCATTATCAGCAATGTTGGCACGGACACGAAGTACTCTTTTACGAAGTCTTTCTAAAATTTCTTTGTAGTCATATTGGTTAACTGTTTGTCCTGAAGACACCCACTCTTTATGAACAATTCCCTTGGAATCAAAGAAGCATACAAGCATGCATTTCACCTTTGACTTTGACATGCGAGCTTTTCTTGGTCTGGGTTATTCCTTTGAGCACCATTGTGAACTTCGGCGTTTTATCTCTGGATCGTGCTGAAAAAACGAACTTTCATCACCGGTGATAACATGGCTCAACAGATCGTCTCTAACAGATCGGCTGCCGCATTTTCCCGTGCTTCTCGCTCTTGTGGTGTGAGATTTTTGGGGACCATTTTTGCACAAATGTTTCTTATACCAAGATTTTCAGTTATTATTAGATGAACCGTTTCTTGATTGATGTTCAGTTCATTTGCAATCATTTTCACGGATAATCTTCTATCAGATCGTATGAGTCCACGCACCGTGGCCAAGTTGATATCCATCCATATTTTAGATTTCTCCACAAAATAAATTTCAGAGCACCGTCATTAATTTCTATCGTGATTGCTAAAGCAATAAAATATATACTCAGCAAAGTAAGTAATCGTCAAAAAAGTTAATATAAATTGTATGGATTCAATCATTCGCTGCACACCAGTAATTACACATTCACCTCCAAGGTTCGGCCACTAATCAAATCGTCATTCTGAATAAGTAATCTAACTGTCGCTCTATCATACATACAAACCGACAGTCACTTACTTTATATTCACAAACCTTTTTTGACTGAATATAATTTCCGCCTTCATTTAATGACCCACAAACAGTACACACTTGACTTCACGTGGACTATATCTTGGCAATTCTATTAAATTAGCAGTTCTTTTCTAATGGCGCCCAACAATACCCTTAAATGGTTCAAACGGCTCTGAGCACTATGGGACTTAACATCTGAGGTCATCAGTCCCCTAGAACTGAGAACTACTGAAACCTAACTAACCTAAGGACATCACACACATCCATGCCCGAGGCAGGATTCGAACCTGCGACCGTAGCGGTCGCGCGGCTCCGGACTGAAGCGCCTAGAACCGCACGGCCACCTCGGCCGTCAATACCCTTAAATCTCCGTAAGTTCAGTACTCGTCTTTCTATTACAATGCTTCACACCATCGTGAGTAAACATGCTACTTTTAATTCAGAAGAATAATTATGCTGTCAGAAGATTTATTGCGCTGATGATCGTTTATGTCGTCGTATTATCTCTATTAGAGGTGCTTTGTGCTTTCATCTGTCTGTCGCGATCGCTCAACGGCTACATCACCTCCTACATGTCACTTGCGTGCCGCATTCTCTACATCTCAACATACAAACGTACAATTCGTACACATTTGTAAAATTGGCAAAATAACCGTATATGATACAGCACAAGTGCTCAGTCATAATTTGCAGTGAAAAAGAAATTAACGGTGATGGAGTTATGTCTTCGGATGAAGAATTGTGATGGTCTGAGAAAATTGTGGGAAAAAAGGGGAGATTAAAGTTGAAGGTCCTGTCGACAACAAGGTCATTAGAGACGCAGCACAAGCTCTCATTCGGCAAGAATGGGAAAGAAACTCGGTCGTGAGCTTTGAGGCGGGATGGCATTCGAGTTAATCGATGTACGGAGATCACGTCAAAACCTAAATATGGATGTCCAGGCGGGGTTTGAACTGCTGTCCTCCTGAACACGAGTCCAGTGCCTTATCATTGCAACGTCTCGAAAACTTGTGGCGCATATTTTACTACAATATAAAAGTTAAAAATGGGAACGCAAGTAGTCTACCCACTTGGACAAAGGGCCGACCTCTTAAGCTGCTTTCACACTGGCGATTTCGTCGTTGTGATTCACCCGCGCGATTCGATCGCTGCAATGTGCGACTGTCGCTCGGCTGAACCGTGCGGCTGAATCACCAGGCACGTGGCTCAACCGCGCGGCAGCACCTCTGTGGCGGGATCTGTCTGTGTGCTTGTGCCAGCCAGTTCCGAAATGGATTCTGACGAGGAAGTGTTGCTTTTCGCTCTGTTATTGAAAAGGAAATACACGCCGCCGACGTCAAAGAAAATACTGGATTAATCCTCTACTGAATACTCGAGAGAAACACGGACATTTTTTCACAATTTATTACGAATTAAGAGAAAACCCTGCAAAATTCATAAACTATTTCAGAATGTCTGTGACATCTTTTTATGAATTATATGCTATGCTGAGGCTAAATCTAAAAAAGCAAAATACGCAAATGAGGAACAGTATTTCAACAGGGGAAAGACTAATGATTACTTTAAGGTAAATAAAATGCTTATTTTACACATTCCCTTATTTTTAAAGTAGGTTTAACAGTAATTTGTTCCAATGTGTAATATTCAAATACAGTAAGCAAAAACTGTGATATTTCGCTACCCAGAGAATAAGTCAGTGACCACTGATGAATCAGATGATACAGGTGAAAGTGTGGCATCACGATTTGATGTACATGGGATTGGATTAGATGCAGGTACAGTTATGGGTGAATTTGAGTACATAGGCATTGGTATTTGCGAAGTGAATTGAAAATTATGGTTGTCTAGTGAACTGTAATACCTGCTTTACTTCCTCAAAACTGGCATTATTTCAAATTTAGGGCCCATTTTCTAATGTTGTGGCACAGATTTCAAATCATCTAATAATGATAGTAGAAAATGTTTGTCAGGGTCATCTGATTCGGCCATTGATGCGTTTTTTTTTCTCTTTATGTTTACTGCAAGTATCTGAACTAATTTCTCCTCGTCTGTCATATTTTGTCTCTTACAGGAATCGAGGCAACCTCATCCTGTACATCAGAATTATTTGCCTCATCAGTATGTGCATCAGACTCTTCCAACTCTGGTGTTTTAGTGGCAGTTACAGGTGATAGGAAATTAAGCATAACGAAATATACATATTTTTTGTGGGTTTCTGCAGGACAACCACTTTTTGAGGCTTTTCTCTTGTTGAGTTCTCTTGTGTAACAGTCATGAATGTTCTTCCACTTCTTCTGTAACTGTGTTACTGCAAAAAAACAAAACTCTCTGATTTCAGGTACCTTGCTACAGGCTGTACATTTACAGAGCTACATTATTCCTTCAAATGTGGCATTTCAACTATATCAAAAATCGTGCGAGACACTTGTCAGGAGACATGCGATAATCTACAAAGCACATGCATGCCACCTGCATCAGAAGAAGGTTGGATTAATATAGCAGAAAAATTTAAAGTGTAAGCTGATTTTCCGAACTGCCTTGGTGCAATTGATGGAAAGCATGTGAGAATTGTTAAACCTGAACACAGTGGCTCTTTATACCATAACTACAAATACTTTTTCTCAATAATGTTACTAGCAGTTTGTGACGCTGATTATTACTTTACATTCATAGACGTAGGTGCATATGGCAAAAGTTGGGACTCACAAATTTACAAAAACAGTGAGCTTTACAAAGCAATGAAAGACAATAATTTAAATTTGCCAGAGCATCGACCTTTGACTGACTCGGTTGAGACTCTTCCATTCTGCTTTGTTGGAGACGAAGCATTTGCACTTGAAGAAGACATGCAACGTCCATACAGTGGAAGAAATTTGACAGAGAAAAGAAAGGTTTATAATTACAGGTTATCGAGGGCGCGATGTTACATTGAGTGCACTTTTGGAATCCTATCCAACAAATAGCGAATTTTTCATCGCCCTTTAAATGTGAATGAGGAGTTCTGTGCAGTAATAATTAAAGCGCCTTGCGTTCTGCACAACTTCGTTCGTAAAGAGATGGGTTCAAACTGGATTAAACTTTAGAAATAATTGGGTTGGACGCCTGTAAGAAGCCGCTATGCCGCGAATGTACGAGGCAAATTTGCTGATTATTTTGTCAGCAGTGAAGGTGCTCTTACTTGGAAAATGAGCAAGATATAAAATGTATTCTAATTTTTATAAAAAAAACAGTCTAGAGTGCAAACTTTTGAATTTCTTAGCAACTAGTTTCAATCCATAGGTGGATCATCTTCAGGCAATACCACAGTTGGCGTGGAGCGGAGCAGGTGCTACGGATGCCTCCAGGTGCTATTACTGCTTATGAAAATTTAAACAAAATTTGTGCTCTAGACTGTTTCTTATAACAATTGTAAGAGGAAAAGAGCACTGTTTATCCAAAATGTTACCAAAAATATAAGATGTATTCTAATGAGAAATAAACAAAATTTAACATACCACTTTCGCTTTTCTCCGATACTGTTTTATTTTCGAAATCAGGAACAAATTTCTAACACATGTCCTCCCAAGCATTACGTTTTTCGATCTTTTCGAATAATCTCAGCATCGACTGTATATCGCCTTTCTTCCAACCTTTCATGCAGGGCGTGGATGAAAGACCTTGTAAGAAGGCTGTATAGGTTTTTTTTATTGGTAACGCCACGTAGCGTATGAAAATCACGGGCTGTGCTGTGTGCAGTCTGTGGCTGGTTTGCATTGTTGTTTGCTATTGTAGTGTTGGTCAGCTGGATGTTAACAGCGCGTAGCGTTGCGCAGTTGGAGGTGAGCCGCCAGCAGTGGTGGATGTGGAGAGTGAGATGGAGGAGTTTTGAGAGCGGATGATCTGGACAGAGACAGTAAATTTGTAAGACTGGATGTCATGAACTGATATATATATTATGACTTTTGAACACTATTAAGGTAAATACATTGTTTGTTCTCTATCAAAATCTTTCATTTGCTAACTATGCCTATCAGTAATTAGTGCCTTCAGTAGTTACAATCTTTTATTTAGCTGGCAGTATTGGCGCTCGCTGTATTGCAGTAGTTCGAGTAACGAAGATTTTTGTGAGGTAAGAATTCATGAAAGGTATAGGTTATTGTTAGTCAGGGCCATTCTTTTGTAGGGATTACTGAAACTCAGATTGCGTTGCGCTAAAAATATTGTGTGTCACTTTAGTGAATGTCTGAGTACGTTCAGTTTTGCTCAGTTGTTTGAAAATCAAATAACATAAGATGTTTATCAGCACAGTAATTCACTAATTTTTCTCAGGGGACGTTACATATATCGATCCTTAGCCGAGGATACCTCAATGGAATCTTCTGATTTTTTCTTGCATTTTGTGTAATTAGTGTAGCTATTGTTTTTTGCTAGCACGTAATTGTAGAGAGAATCTTCTGTAGTTGTAGTTTTCATTGTTGTACAGTAAAACAGTTGTGGCATGCATGTAGATTTGCACCAAGTATTTTGCAGCTGTGCTTGCGATTAACTAGATATTATTTTCAGTGCTATGTTAATTTGTTTTCTTATTTTACTCTTCCAATTGTGCTTTTCTGTGTTATCGTGTAAAACATTGTGACAATTATGGCGTGTGGAAAACGTAATACTAGGGTCCAAAGTAAACTGAGAAATCGCAGTGAAGACGATAGCAGTGTATCAGCACCACCGTGTAATGAATTAACTAATGTTCAACATAGTAATTTGGTAATTGTGCATAGGGAAATGGAGCGGGAGGCAAATAATGGTGTAGAGAGTGAAACAATTAGTGAACAGGGAAGCATTATCGATCGATCGGTCGGCAACAGTTCGCCTCAGGAATCCGAAATGACAGGACACAATATTGCAAATACTGTAGATTCAGGTTTTGCGTCCTCACCGTTTTTTCAAATAAGTCAAGACACATTTGCTGCTCGTCAAAATGTGCATGTTGCCGGTGCAAATGCACTGCCAAAAGCATAGAGGAACAGATTCCAGACACTAATACATTATTATTGCAATTAATGCAATAAATGAAACAAAATCAGAGACAAACACAGCAACAGTTAGACGCAATGGAACAAAATCAAAAACAGTCACAGCAACAGCTTCAAAAGTTAGACATCACGCTTGACAAAACACGTGAAGGTTTAACTGCTGAGTTACTTAAAAATCGAATCGAAATGTCAAAAAGTCTGTGATGACGTAAAAACACAAATTTGTGAGCATTTCCAACCTATTTTTTCGCGTCATGAAAATGCATTACAGAATCACGAAGCAGCCATAAAAGAACTGCAAACTATTGTTCATGAAAATCACGACACCTTGCAAGCTCAAATTGACTCAGTTGCATCTACCGATTCGGTTACGCAACTTGCAAAAACTCAGGAAAACTTAAAAGACACAGTAGATACGATTTCAACACAAATGGACACTCTGAAACTTGGTTCAGAAAAACACACTGAGGGAATAAGTTCTCTATCGGATAAAGTAGCCGAACTTTCAGATCAGTTCACTAACTTATCTACAAAGGTAGATGACGATCTGAATGACACAACACCTGTAGCCTTCGCTGACACTGAAGAGTATGAACAAATTAGAAAATTCAAACAAAATCAAAATCAAATCAATACACAGTACAAAAGAGAAATCCGAGAAGTACAAGATCAGTTGACACAGGTAATACAAGAATTACATATTTCAGAGGAGACTCGGGCTCCAACATGGGAAGAGGGACTTAGAAATACAGAAAAGTCACAAAATAATAACACAGGGCATTTCGGAAATTGGCAAGGCGCACTGAATTTTGAGATTGAACCGCCGAAACGAAGTAACAATGACCGATATCTGACTCGCCGACATGATGATTTTGACTATAAGCTGTTTATTACTACACGTAAATTCAAAACATTTAAGAATTCCGGCAACGACATTCATCCACAAGCGTGGCTTCATCAATTCTCTCATTGTTTTCCTCCCAAATGGTCACTGGAGCACAGGTTAGAATTTATGTGTGGCTACTTAGAGAATGAACCAGCTGTAAGAATGCGATCGGTCATTCACGATTGTCACAGTGAAGGAGAATTTTATCATGCCTTCCTCTCAGCATATTGGTCTCAAGCTACACAAGACCGAGTAAAACATAGCATCATGATGATGAAACATTTCGAACAATCGGAATTTTCTTGTCTTGTCAAATATTTCGAAGACATGTTACATAAGAATCAGTAGCTTTCAAACACATACAGCCCCTCAGAACTCATCCGCATTTGCTTAATCAAATTGCCTGAACATTTACGACATATTATTTTGGCAGGACGTTGCAAAGACGACATTGAAGCTTTTCAGGGACTCTTACAAGAATTGGAAATTGCCACTGACAACCGCGGGACGCGAAAACAGGAACTCAACAATTACAGGTCACATCTGTCACAATTACGCGATGAAAGAAATAATAACTGGACACGACAAGGCTATTCTCACAACACAAATCGTGACCAAAACAGACACCACCCGTATGGCACACATTGGCAGAATAATAGTTACAGAGAAAGATCCCACTTCCGTAGTAATGAATATGACAGAGATAACCATAGAAACAGACAATATGGGAACCAAAACAACTATTATCAAGGGAGACAGAATAACTTCAGACGCAACAGGTAAACGCGCAGTTACTATTCAGGGAGAAATTCTCCACCACGTGACCGACAAGAAACAAATTATGGAATCTACCAACATGACGATAGACGATATAATCGTAACGACACACCTGAATTGCATCAGAACTGGCGGGATTCAAACAGGGCAGGGCCCTCTCGACAAGGTGAATTTGTAAAAGTTAGGTCCCCTAATCCCAATAACGACACGCGCCAACAAAGAAACAGACAATGATTCACACCACAGGCAGCCACGTGCGCCGGCTGGCTCAGCGAAAAATAACATAGACGCTAACCTTGAGAAAAATTTTAGCATTCCATACCGACGTATACAACATGATAATTACTTTGAAGTTGAAACTCTGCGCACTAGAAAGGGTAAAGGATTGCACCACATTTCACATGTAAAACCGTTTATTGAAATATAATCTGCTTTTTAACTTAGTCTTTGCTATAAAATTTTTCGCTTCACGTTACTAGTACGCTTCGTCAGACTTAGAAACTGTTAACATGCAGCTATGTTTTAAAATTATCTATCCAGTCTAGGACCTAGGGAACATATTTAGACAGTAATTACGAATGCATTGTTACAGTGAACAGACGACACAGTGTTATTGTGTGTGTATATTCTTGCTTGTTAGTTGTACGATTACGTAACGACTATAAGGCTCACATACTTAGAACATATACCAGTACTGCTAACGAGATTTTAATGCAACATTTTGGTTTACTTGAAAACACATTCTTTATTTGAAATACTTTTTGTGAGATTAAAGATGACTTAGTATTTGGTTTCTTTGACAGCTACACGATTATATCACGACACAACTAATGTGTGACACAATTTACATTGTTGCTTTTGCAGTGTATCTGTTTTATATCTGCACAGTTTTTCTGAATTCTTCTGGAAAGTAAAACAGGTTTTAGTAGTAACTTTTGTGGTATAGCTACAATGAGACAGCCTGTTTCGTAGCACAACAATAAGTTACAGTATAGTACTTTCTTCATACGGTACTGTATGTAATAACTACGATATCTATACGCATAGCATTTCACTTTTGTTTATTACGAGGTAAGTACATTGACTTCCACAGAACTTTGCTTAAGGACGACGATAATTACTACACTTGGCACATTTTACCCTTAAATAATGACAGAGATTATGTTACAACAAGACACACAGTTTAGTGCTACAGTACACGTATTTGAGTGATTGATTTTGTACTTAAAACATTTATGTTTAAAGATTTTTGAATTACAGTGATACAAAGGTTTTCCGTGATACATTTCATTCCATTGCTGTAATCTGTAGCACCTGAGGGTATAATTACATTAATCCTCAGGGGGGTACACTCTTACTTTGTGTACCATGTGTGTGGCAAGCACAAGGAGCCCTAGCTAGTATGGTATTTGCTTATACAACTTTACACATCGGTACTATATTTCTCTAACACATAATTACACAGCTATCTGATTATTTAACAGAGAAACAAACATTTTTTTTACTACGTCAGTGACACATGTTTACACAATTACACAGTTGGATAACTTCACACTTATGAAATCGTATTTTGTCTGTACTTTGTGAACTGTTCATATTTTTTTGGAACCATTGTGATACTATGAGAGCTTTGAATGATGTATTTGGTATGGGATAATGATTTTTAAAGTACGTTTGAGTTAGATGGCACTGTTTAAATGAGCAGAGAATTTTTTTTAGGTTTTGAAATTATTACAGAAAACTATGACGTTTTTGAGATTTGACTGAGGTGTTATGATATTATTATGACGACGATGTGTATTATGCTGCTGAGGTATGTTTATGATCAATAAGCTGATGCTATATGATGAATTTGATTATGCTACATATCTGTTATGATGAAATATTGAAGAAGTATCGACGAATATGTATATGTGTAATAAGGTAAGGAATAAGGAGTAGTGGTTAGGGACTCTCGTGTGTGAAAAAGGTTGTTGGATACCAAGAATCGTACTTTAAGAGTTATGAAATGTAGGAATATTTCCCATCAATGAATGTATCACAATGCCAGCGAAAATTTTTTGGACACTGTTATATTTATAGGATTTTGTTTCTACATATTTGTAACGCAAATTCTCGACCTGTGAAATTTTTTATATGAGACTGTCACTGCTGTCGTAAATATTTCGGTAAGAAAGTTAAGTGACCTTCATGTAATGTGTTGTGGGCGCCCAGCTGTGCCACCTGCCTGGAGAAAAAGCCATTAGGTGGAGAAAAAGAGGCCATTAACCTCGCTATTTACATTCCTTTGTAGAAAGCATCGCAAATACGAGACGCTCACTACTTCGAAACATATCGTACTTCGTGCTACTTACTGAAATGATTATGAATTGATGGGAAATATTCCTACATCTGCACACCTGATTATGACAAGTGTCTTTCTACGAGAATTGAGAGAATTTCTACTAACTTATGAAATGCCACATGGCTATTGAATGATGTTTTTATGCTTTGCTTTACATAGTTGCTTATTACATTTGATATCTGGTTTCCAGCTGTGTTGCAGCATTGGTTTTATAAAATAAAATTAAATGCATTTGCTAATGTGAACACTTTCTGTCAACAGAAGTAACTGAATACATAATTTTCTTTTCAAGTACTTGGTAATTTCTTTGTAGAGTAAGTTATCGTGTTACATCACTCTAGTGTTAAGATGTGACATAGTTATTAGACATTTCCTGTATTTACTGTAATATTTTTTCTGCTTGAGCTTTGTCATGTTTATATATAAGTCATTGCATTTGCTGCTGCTGTTTGCCAGGCATAGTGCTACTGAATTTCACTTTTTATTTCTCTGTTAAGCCAGTTTTACTACTGATTTATTTTTCTTTTTGCTGCACATTGCCTTATATTAGTTGTAATGTTGCATTTGCTTTGCTAATTTAAATATACTGCTGCTTGCTTTGCCAATTTGCATTTTTTTGTCATTGCTGTTTGTGTTAATTGTTTTGTATTGCTGCATTTCCTTGTCCCTTAGTTTATACATCTCAGCTCAGTAGATTTAAGTTAGCTTAAGATGGGGTAGGCTATATAAGAGTTGTGATGAATTTGAAGAAATGCATCGCGAAGTCATATGAAAAAGATTTGGGCCAAAATTAGTATTGTACAATGAGATATAATTATTTAGAAACAGGGTAGGAACAAAACAGTAGGGTTTGGGGACAACAGGGTTAGATAGGATTTTTTTTGCAGGAGCAGATTTTGAAATAACAGGAAAAATCTATGGAATGAAGTTTTGGGTTGGACTGCAGTACCAAATGTCACATTGAAAACAAACCCTGTCCTGTCCTTTTGTGTTATTCTACTGTGTGTCTGTGTACCTTGTGTATTTGTGTTCTTCCTGTCTTTATGTGTTTATCTGATAAGAGTTATATTGTAGAATTTTTCTAATACTATGTTATTCACTGTGTAAATATGTTTAGACATTATTAATTCTGTTCTGTTTCAATGCTCACGTGTGAAATTAATGTTTCGAAAACTATTCTCATTATTTTATGTATTTACTTATGTCATAATTCCTGTAACACTGATGTACATGTTTATTTCTATTCTTTTGTAAAACCTGTGTTACTACAAATGTTATCTGTACTATTATGTTCTTTAATGATGTATTTTGTACCTTTGTAATTGCATTCTCATGTTCTAAAATTGTAATAGACACCAGTTCATCACATTAAGAAACTTGTAAGCATTCATTTCACTGCACACAGTTCTAGTATATGCACAATATGTGAGAAGTTGGGACTGTTAGTGTTTGCACGTGTATTAATAATTCAGCAAGGGACTGGTTAACAGCATTGCTGATTCTAAGGACAATTCCAAAAACTTTGTGAGAGCACAAGTGGTGGTTTATGGATTTGCTATATTGACCGCAAGACTCTTTGGTGGTGATTGTGCACCTGCACAGTCGCAACAGATGGCTGCTGGCCGTCTCTACAAGGACTACAGTGGGTCAGCATCTTTGATGGCCCACCAATACCATTATTTCTACTAGAACTGCAGTGGGTCTGCACCTCTGGTGGCCCAACAATACCGCAATCTCTACCAGGACTACAGTGGGTCTGCTCTGTGATGACCTATGTACCAATTCTTCAAAACTTTGACTGACTCTGCTTTGGGTTTACTCTGTTGTGGCCCATTACCTCTCTGCATGTCAAGAGTCACCACTGTCTTCCCATTGGAAGGACAACACTACTTCTTCAAGACTGCATGGAAATCCACTACTTCCATGAGCATTTTCTTTTACTGCTCAGACTTTGAGAAGAAAACCACTGCAATTTTACTGTGATGAATGATCAGGACTGTCTTTATGGACTGTGAGAAAATTTTAGATTTTGACCAACATTGTATCAATAAGTGTGTGCATTTGATATATTTGTTATTGTAATTATGAAAAATTTTATCAAATCATTATTGGCTACTGCCCAAAACAATTTGTAAAATTTTTTGTGGGGAGCATGGGGGCTATGTAAGTAGGCTGTATAGGTTTTTTATTGGTAACGCCACATAGCGCTATGTATGAAAATCACTGGCTGTGCTGTGTGCAGTCTGTGGCTGGTTTGCATTGTTGTTTGCTATTATAGTGTTGGGCAACTGGATGTTAACAGCGCGTAGCGTTGCGCAGTTGGAGGTGAGCCGCCAGCAGTAATGGATGTGGGGAGTGAGATGGCGGAGTTTTGAGAGTGGATAATCTGGACAGAGACAGTAAATTTGTAAGACTGGATGTCATGGACTGATATATATATTATGACTTTTGAACACTATTAAGGTAAATACACTGTTTGTTCTCTATCAAAATCTTTCATTTGCTAACTATGCCTATCAGTAGTTAGTGCCCTCAGTAGTTAGAATCTTTTATTTAGCTGGCAGTATTGGCGCTCGCTGTATTGCGGTAGTTCGAGTAACGAAGATTTTTGTGAGGTAAGAATTCATGAAAGGTATAGGTTATTGTTAGTCAGGGCCATTCTATTGTAGGGATTACTGAAAGTTAGATTGCATTGCGCTAAAAATATTGTGTGTCACTTTAGTGAATGTCTGAGTACGTTCAGTTTTGCTCAGCTGTTTGAAAATCAAATAACATAAGAGGTTTATCAGCACAGTAATTCATTAATTTTTCTAAGGGGACGTTACAACCTTCCCCTCCCCCATCCCATTTCCCCACCCACCCTCACCCACAATTTGAAGGATCAGTCTCATAGTCTCAGGTGCACTCAAAATCAACCCAAATAAGATATACCAAAGATCCTTATGTGTATAGTGGGGACATGTCAACAATCGAACGTTTTAAAGTCGTTTCGTTGCAATTGCTATGTTCCTCGATGATAGTTATCTTACTACCTGCGTAGCACGTGAACAAATAAAACTTTCCATGCTGCCCGATGTGTTGTACTACTCACGAAAATCCGTTGGATAGATCCTGATAGAGGCCAGTTCAACTGCAACCAATTTGCCGTATTGTCTGTATTGTTTGGACTTTAGAGGTATGTCTGACATATATTACGTCTTGGAGCCATATTTTCGTATCCTGTAAACATTTATGCAGCCTAAATTCAATACATCTTTAGAGTATTTGTTCTCAGTTATTGTACGTTTCTTTCAGTTAGACGCATTTGTAAGGTGGTCGCTCATTCTGTATTACAATGGACGTTATTGTCCGCAAATTTAATTAAACGCAGTCAGAAATTAAGATATAGTGTGATTTTGCCAACTGGGACAAACTGCAGAAATTATCCCTGAGAGGACAAAGGACAAAGAAGGTCATATGAACATATGGCAATAAATGCGTTCCAATGGAGGTGTACCCAATTGAAGGTGGAGATAAAATATCTTTGACAGTGACACCACTATCAGCACCAGGCAAGTGGCAGGCCAGTACGGGGTACGCCAGACGACATTCTCCACGACAGCTGCCACTATCCGTATCGCTTACATCGCGTGGAGGCCTTATTACCCGCGAACGTGCTTCCCAGCTGCTGGCTCGTCGCTCTGACCATCAAGAATTTGATATTTCTGCCTTCGATCCCATTCAGAGACGAGTTGCCTGTACAGGCGGAGGTATCATCAATAATACGCAGGTGTGGGCTATGGAGAAACCCCAAGCTACGCTGGCCGCAAACTTCAGCACCAGTTGAGCATCAATGTGCGGACAGGAACTATTGGCGACCGCCTAGTGGCCCTAGTCATTCTCCTGCAACGCCTCACAGGCGAGACATATCTGTACTTCCTGCGGGCGATCCCGCCTCCCCACCTGAAAGACGAGCCTTTGATTGTACAGGGCTATTACAAATGATTGAAGCGATTTCATAAATTCACTGTAGCTCCATTCATTGACATATGGTCACGACACACTACAGATACGTAGAAAAACTCATAAAGTTTTGTTCGGCTGAAGCCGCACTTCAGGTTTCTGCCGCCAGAGCGCTCGAGAGCGCAGTGAGACAAAATGGCGACAGGAGCCGAGAAAGCGTATGTCGTGCTTGAAATGCACTCACATCAGTCAGCCATAACAGTGCAACGACACTTCAGGACGAAGTTCAACAAAGATCCACCAACTGCTAACTCCATTCGGCGATGGTATGCGCAGTTTAAAGCTTCTGGATACCTCTGTAAGGGGAAATCAACGGGTCGGCCTGCAGTGAGCGAAGAAACGGTTGAACGCGTGCAGGCAAGTTTCACGCGTAGCCCGCGGAAGTCGACGAATAAAGCAAGCAGGGAGCTAAACGTACCACAGCCGACGGTTTGGAAAATCTTACGGAAAAGGCTAAAGCAGAAGCCTTACCGTTTACAATTGCTACAAGCCCTGACACCCGATGACAAAGTCAAACGCTTTGAATTTTCGGCGCGGTTGCAACAGCTCATGGAAGAGGATGCGTTCAGTGCGAAACTTCTTTTCGGTGATGAAGCAACATTTTTTCTTAATGGTGAAGTGAACAGACACAATGTGCGAATCTGGGCGGTAGAGAATCCTCACGTATTCGTGCAGCAAATTCGCAATTCACCAAAAGTTAACATGTTTTGTGCAATCTCACGGTTTAAAGTTTACGGCCCCTTTTTCTTCTGCAAAAAAAAACGTTACAGGACACGTGTATCTGGACATGCTGGAAAATTGGCTCATGCCACAACTGGAAAACGACAGCGCCGACTTCATCTTTCAACAGGATGGTGCTCCACCGCACTTCCATCATGATGTTCGGCATTTCTTGAACAGGAGATTGGAAAACCGATGGATCGGTCGTGGTGGAGATCATGATCAGCAATTCATGTCACGGCCTCCACACTCTCCCGACTTAACCCCATGCGATTTCTTTCTGTGGGGTTATGTGAAAGATTCAGTGTTTAAACCTCCTCTACCAAGAAACGTGCCAGAACTGCGAGCTCGCATCAACGATGCTTTCGAACTCATTGATGGGGACATGCTGCGCCGAGTGTGGGAGGAACTTGATTATCGGCTTGATGTCTGCCGAATCACTAAAGGGGCACATATCGAACATTTGTGAATGCCTAAAAAAACTTTTTGCGTTTTTGTATGTGTGTGCAAAGCATCGTGAAAATATCTCAAATAATAAAGTTATTGTAGAGCTGTGAAATCGCTTCAATCATTTGTAATAACCCTGTACAAAGGGTAACGTGGCTGCTGCACGGTAGTGCTCGAGCTCACTGCCCTTCCGAGAATGGAGCTAAAAAATTACTACAAAATGCACATTCCCACTTCCCTGATGTTTTGTCATAGGTACTTTCAATCATTGGAACCAACACTGTCAATGTTCTTTAATCTTCAACTTGCGAGATATGCATGTCATCTAGGCTATTAGAGAACTGTTAATTTGTTACTTTCAAATATAGATATGTACATATCTGAGAGCAAGCCACATTGACCTGCGATCTTTGGTTCTGTTGTTACACCGTCTCTGCCCGAAGGCGCTCACAGGGAGAGCATTATTTTTAGTGAAGATATGTTAAGAAGCAGACGTGGAGTTGAATGGCCAGTGAATCTTTATCTGAAATTGAGTTGCTAAATACTGAATCCCCCCATGAACCATGGGCCTTGCCGTTGGTGGGGAGGCTTGCGTGCCCCAGCGATACAGATAGCCATCCCGTAGGTACAACCACAACGGAGGGGTATCTGTTGGGAGGCCAGACAAACGTGTGGTTCCTGAAGAGCGGCAGCAGCCTTTTCAGTAGTTGTAGGGGAAACAGTATGAATGATTGACTGATCTGGCCTTGTAACACTAACTAAAACGGCCTTGCTGTGCTGGTACTGCGAACGGCTGAAAGCAAGGGGAAACTACAGCCGTAACTTTCCACGAGGGCATGCAGCTTTATTGTATGGTTAAATGATGATGGCGTCCGCTTGGATAAAATATTCCGGAGGTAAAATAGTCCCCCATTCGGATCTCCGGGCGGGGACTACTAAAGAGGACGTCGTTATCAGGAGAAAGAAAACTGCGGCTCTATGGGTCGGAGCGTGGAATGTCAGATCCCTTAATCGGGCATGTAGGTTAGAAAATTTAAAAAGGGAAATGGATAGGTTAAAGTTAGATATAGTGGGAATTAGTGAAGTTCAGTGGCAGGATGAACAAGACTTCTGGTCAGGTGAATACAGGGCTATAAATACAAAATCAAATAGGGGTAATGCAGGAGTAGGTTTCATAATGAATAAAAAATAGGAATACGGGTAAGCTACTACAAACAGCATAGTGAACGCATTATAGTGGCCAAGACAGATTGGTTCAAATGGCTCTGAGCACTATGCGACTTAACTTCTGAGGTCATCAGTCGCCTAGAACTTAGAACTAATTAAACCTAACTAACCTAAGGACATCACACACATCCATGCCCGAGGCAGGATTCGAACCTACGACCTTAGCGGTCGCTCGGTTCCAGACTGTAGCACCTAGAACCGCACGGCCACTCCGGCCGGCGGCCAAGACAGATACGAAGCCCATGCCTACCACAATCGTACAAGTTTATATGCCAACTAACTCCGCAGATGACGAAGAAATTGATGAACTGTATGATGAGATAAAAGAAATTATTCAGATAGTGGAGGGAGACGAATATTTATTAGTCATGGGTGACTGGAATTCGATAGTAGGAAAAGCAGGGGAAGGAAATGTAGTAGGTGAATATGGAATGGGGTTAAGGAATGAAAGAGGAAGCCGTCTGGTAGAATTTTGCACAGAGCATAACTTAATCATAGCTAACAATTGGTTCAAGAATCATAAAAGAAGGTTGTATACATGGAAGAACCCTGGAGATACTGGAAGGTGTCAGATAGATTATATAACGGTAAGGCACAGATTTAAGAACCAGATTTTAAATTGGAAGGCATTTCCAGGGGCAGATGTGGACTCTAACCACAATCTATTGGCTATGAACTGTAGATTAAAACTGAAAAACTGCAAAAAGGTGGGAATTTAAGGAGATGGGACGGAAGAAACACAGTAGAAGTACAATGGGTAGCTTTGAGAGATGAAATAGTGAAAGCAGCAGAGGATCAAGTAAGTAAAAAGACGAGTGCTAATAGAAATCCTTGGGTAACAGAAGAGACACTGAATTTAATTGATGAAAGGAGAAAATACAAAAATGCAGTAAATGAAGCAGGCAAAAAGGTACACAAACGTCTCAAAAATGAGATCGACAGGAACTGCAAAATGGCTAAGCAGGGATGGCTAGAGGACAAATGTAAGGATGTAGAAGCATGTATCACTAGGAGTAAGATAGATACTGCCTACAGGAAAATTAAAGAGACCTTTGGAGAAAAAATAACCACTTGCATTAATATCAAGAGCTCAGATGAAAACCCAGTTCTAAGCAAAGAAGGGAAAGCAGTAAGGTGGAAGGACTATATAGAGGGCCTATACAAGGGCGATGTTCTTGAGGACAATATTATGGAAATGGAAGAGGAGGTAGAAGAAGATGAAATGGGAGATATGTAACTGTGTGAAGAGTTTGACAGAACACTGAAAGACGTAAGTCGAAACAAGGACCCGGGAGTAGACAACATTCCATTAGAACTACTGATAGCCTTGGGAGAGCCAGTCCTGACAAAACTCTACCATCTGGTGAGCAAGATGTATCAGACAGGCGAAATACCCTCAGACTTCAAGAACAATATAATAATTCCAATCCCAAAGAAAGCAGGTGCCGACAGATGTGAAAATTATAGAACTATCAGTTTAATAAGCCAATGCTGCAAAATACTAACATGAATTCTTTACAGACGAATGGAAAAACTAGTCGAAGCCGACCTCGGAGAAGATCAGTTTGGATTCCGTAGAAATGTTGGAACATGTGAGGCAATACTGACCCTACCACTTATCTTAGAAGCTAGACTAAGAAAAGGCAAACCTACGTTTATAGTATTTGTAGACTTAGAGAAAGTTTTTGACAATGTTGATTGGAATAACCTCTTTCAAATTGTGAAGGTGGCAGGTGTAAAATACAGGGAGCGAAAGACTATTTACAATTTGTACAGAAACCAGATGGCAGTTATAAGAGTCGAGGGGCATGAAAGGCAAGCAGTGGTCGGGAAGGGAGTGAGACAGGGTTGTAGCCTATCCCCAATGTTATTTAATCTATATGTTATTTAATCTATTGAGCAAGCAGTAAAGGAAACAAAAGAAAAATTCGGAGTAGGAATTAAAACCCATGGAGAAGAAATAAAAACTTTGAGGCTCGCCGATGACATTGTAATTCTGTCACAGAAACAAAGGACCTGGAAGAGCAGCTGAACGGAATGGACAGTGTCCTGAAAGGAGGACACAAGATGAACATCAACAAAAGCAAAACGAGGATAATGGAATGTAGTTGAAATAAATCGGGTGATGCTGAGGGAATTAGATTAGGAAATGAGACGCTTAAAGTAGTAAATGAGTTTTGCTATTTGGGGAGCAAAATAACTCTCGATGGTCGAAGTAGAGAGGATGTAAAATGTAGACTGACAATGGCAAGGAAAGCGTTTCTGAAGAAGAGAAATTTGTTAACATCGAGTATAGATTTAAATGTCAGGAAGTCGTCTCTGAAAGTATTTGTATGGAGTGTAGCCATGTATGGAAGTGAAACGCGGATGATAAATAGTTTGGACAAGAAGAGAATAGAAGCTTTCGAAATGTGGTGCTACAGAAGAATGCTGAAGATTAGGTGGGTAGATTACATAACTAATGAGGAGGTATTGAATAGAATTGGGGAGAAGAGGAGTTTGATGCACAACTTGACTAGAGGAAGGGATCGGTTGGTAGGACATGTTCTGAGGCATCAGGGGATCACAAATTTAGCATTGGAGGGCAGCGTGGAGGGTAAAAATCGTAGAGGAAGACCAAGAGATGAATACACTAAACAGATTCAGAAGGATGTAGGTTGTAGTAGGTACTGGGAGATCAAGAAGCTTGCACAGGATAGAGTAGCATGGAGAGCTGCATCAGACCAGTCTCTGGACTGAAGACCACAATAACAACAACATTGTCCACAGAATTGACGAACGGGAGTTTGATGTAAATATAGTTTGGTTTAGCGACGAAGCCCACTTTTATTTGGATGGGTTCTTCAATAAGCAAAACTGACGCATTTGGGGGACTGAGAACCCGCATTTCGCAATCGATAAGTCTCTTCACCCTCAATGGGTACTGTATGGTGTGCCATGTACAGTCATGGAATAATCGGTGTGATAATTCTTGATGGCACGGTGACTACCGAATGGTGCGTGAAGGTTTTGGAAGATGCTTTCATCCGCATCATCCAAAGTGACCTTGATTTCGACAAGCTATAGTTCATTTAAGACGGATCTCGACCCCATCGGAGCAGGAGAATATTTGATGTCCTGGAGGAGAACTTTCGGGACCGCATTCTGCCTCTGGGTTGCCCAGAGGCCACTAGCATGGTCCTCGATTGGCCGCCATATTCTTCGGATCTGAACAGATGCTGCTCCTTTTTATGGGACTCTATTAAAGACAAGGTTTACAGAAATAACCCCAAAACCATAGCTGAGCTGAAAACAGCCATTCAGGAGGTCATCGACGGCATCAATGTTCCGACACTTCAGCGGGCCATGCAGTGTTTCGCTATCCGTCGGCGCCACCACATCGCCAATGATGGCAGGCATATCGGACACGTCATAACCTAAATCCGAATATCTGTAGTGACGTTTACATGTTTAATAACGTGTGTGCACGCCGTAGTTTGTAATTAATTTACGTTTTTTTCATATGGTTAAATAATTGATACCCTGTAAAAATAGCCGGCCGCTGGTGGCCGAGCGGTTCTGGCGCTACAGTCTGGGACCGCGCGACCGCTACGGTCGCAGGTTCGAATCCTGCCTCGGGCATGGATGTGTGTGTTGTCCTTAGGTTAGTTAGGTTTAAGTAGTTCTAAGTTCTAGGGGACTTATGACCTCAGCAGTTGAGTCCCATAGTGCTCAGAGCCATTTTTTGTAAAAATAGTTACGTATTTTTCATATGGTTAAATAATTGATACTCTGTAAAAATAGTATCGAATGTTACCGAAGTCATTCCTAATATGCTTACTATGGATAAAGCAGCAGTCATAGAAAATGTCTCTTTGATGTCAAAGAGCAGTTTGAAATGTAAAATATAGCAAAATAAACCTATGTAGACTTATGCTTAAGCATCTGGTCCATCAGAATTTATAGTCAGAGGGACATGTAACACCTCCGTTGGGTCCCGACCCGAATAGCAGCCCAATATTTATTATTAATATGGCCGTGTACCTAATGGGGCTGGTAATCGGAATTGACTGCTACGGAAGTTGTTACTTTCCAGTTCGTCCTGTTCAATACTGTGATAATGAAATGTCTGGTAACAAGAAAAACACCAACACAGTTTCACTAATTACGAATCTATATTCGTCTCAAAAACACAAAAAAAGGAGACAGCCACTGCCTTCGTCATACATATCTAATTACGGCTAATCTCAGCACAGGCTTCTTCATTTTCCATTATCGTCACACGCTAATCCATCACTGCATCCAACACTGCAATCCAACACTGCAATCCAAGGTGATGCCGGCGCGGTAGACGCGAAACCAAATATCGGCCCTAGAAATGTCACTGATCACTTTCGTAATAATACTTCTTCACCTTCCCGGTATTATTCTAGTACAAAGGGGTCTAACCACGGCGATGGCGACTCCCTTCTCCGTTAAAAGCCTTGTATTTCAACAACCACCTCCACACACCTCTACACGCAACATGGCACTCGCTCAACTCCACACTCGCTCTCGCCACACGACACAATCGATTGTTTGCCCTATCGACCTGTGCCGAGTGCAAATTTATAGTAAGGGCCTACGGACCCCTTACAGACACATGTAACACATAGCCAAATTTAGTTTTAATGTGAACTTCAATGAAGATAACTCGCCATTGTTTGAATAACTGTGAGAATGTTACTGCTTCAGTACTTTACACAGAATAATATGTTCAAAAAAATTTTAGTAATATCAAAAAAAGTTCATTAAGCATTGCGTCAACGAAACTTCAGTATATGTCTATCAGTTCACAGTTTCATATTATCGTAGATTGCATTAGACCAGATTCGCAGCTTCTCATGGGTGTAAGAGCCTGGCACCGACCCATATCTTGAGAGTTAAAAGATTAAAGTTCCGAAGTGATAACTAGTTTATCATCTTAGCAGTCACAATGTTTATGTATGTGACAACTAAAAATGTAACCACCTTCAAAGAAACGTAGCAAGACTAAACATACAACCTTGTCAAAACATACCAAACTTTTGTATACACTTAATAAAAGTATTAAACCGTATCATTTTATAAAATACTTTGTGTCTAATTAAGGGAGTACTGAAGCACAGTATTTATTAATATGTGTCATACTAGAACAAAAAATGAACTTTCCAACTTGCCTTAAGACTTTCTTTAATATTTAAAGGCTGCAAATCGTCGCCTTCTACTAGAAAAAAATAGGAGCGAAAGACTGCATCCTTGCCTTATACCTTTTTAAGCCGAGCACTTCGATCTTGGTCTTTCGTTGTTATTGTTCCTTCCCGGTTTTTGTACACATTGCACATTATCCGACTTTCCGTATAGCTTACACCAGTTTTGGAATAGGTGTTAGTATAACACACCTTCCGACAAAAAAAAGTGAGACACCGAGAATACATGGTCGATTGACAATGTAACTTCGTACACTTACGTACATCGGCAGGTATGTACTCGTAAATGATTAGTGTTGAAGTTATCTGTGGTAAATAGAAAGGTGCCAGAGTGAGTTGGTATTGATCGTCTTTAGTGTTGTTACTAGGCCTGGTAGTTGTACAGGGGGAGAGAACAGCAGCATCGTTGAGTGATCACTGTGAAGCACACGGAGCTGCCGTGAACTCGTGTGGCACAACATTATCGATACGTGACCGAGCTTAAAATGTTCTCATTGTGGGACTCTATTTGACCAGTCGCTGGAACGGCGCAATATGCAGACTTGTGGGGCTTTGGGATGTGATAGTTGTCCGATGTTGGATGCGTGGAAACGTGAGGGCAGGCATAATCGTCAAGATTCTGGCCTGACCACCACATAGGAGGATCGCCGTATTCTACAAGTCCATCGTAACCCCTTCAAATACACCCCTACCATCCAAGATCGAGTCATGGACTACCTGCAACATTCTACGTCATCTCACACTAACAGCAGCTGGACTATGAAGTTACCGTCCCAAGCGTAGACTGCCGTTAACATCAGAACACAAACGGCCGCGTTGGGAGTGGTAACGTTATCGGATTACATGGACTGTTGATGAATGGCGTTGCATTTTATCCAACGATGAATCATGGCTCTGCACTGCTGCAGATGACCATTATAGGAAAGATGGGCGGCGACGAGGGAGATGACCGTATCTTCCGCTGATTTAGTGAGGCGCGTCGGTATAAGTCCAGGCATCCTGCCGTGGGGAGCCCTCGGGTATGACTTTATGTCACTGCAAATAGTGACTGAAAGAACTCTAAAGGCACAACGGTACATCGGGGACATCCTGCGTCCTCATGCGTTAACTAGTATCGTCGTACCATTTTTCGACAGGATACATACATGGCACGAATCTCTATGACCGATCTACTTGATGTTTGTGCTCCTGTAGCCATCAAGTTCTACATCTACATAATAATCCGCAAGCCATCTAATGGCGTGTAGTGCATGGTACGTTCGGTACTACTATCTGATCCTTCCAACCCCGTTAGACTCGCGAATAATGAGTGGGATGAACGATTGTCGGTAAGCCTTTGTATTGGCTCTAACTTCTCGAATTTTCTCCTCGTGGTCAATACGCGAGATGCACGTAGGGCGAGTAAGTGCTGTCCCGAAATTTCGATAGTAAATCTCTCCGTGATGCACAATGCCTTTCTTGTAACGTCTGCCAGTGGAGTTTGTTAAGCATCTCCGTAACACTATCTCGCCAGCCAAACGATCCCGCGACGAAAGGCACCGCTCTTCGTTGGATCTTCTCTATGTCCTCTGTTAGACCTTCCTGATAGGGCTCCCACACAGGTGAACAATACTCAAGAATCGGGCGAACAAGCGACTTATAAGCTACTTCTTTCGTTGATGAGTTACATTTCCGTAAGATTCTTCCGATGAATCTGAGTCTGGTACCTGCTTTTCCCACTGTCTGTTTTACGTGGTCATTCCACTTAAGGTCGTTCTGGATGGTTACTCCTAGATATTTTACGGCACACGCTGTCTCCAGCTGTTTGTCGTCAACAGTGTAGCTGTGCAGTAGTGCATTTACTTTCTTATGTATGCGCAGTATGTTACATTTATTTACGTTCAGCATCCACTGCCAGAGCCTGCACCATTTATCAGTTCTCTGCAGGTCGTTGTGCAAATTCTTACTATCTGCGAATAGTCTCAAAGAGCATCCGACGATTTCTACTAGATCATTTATATATATATATATTGTAAACAGCAACGGGCCTATCACACTTCCCTGTAGTACTCCGGATATTACCTGTACGTCTGTCGATTTTGGGCCGTTAAGTGCGACATGTTGAGTTCTATCTGCAACAAAGTTTGATTCCAATCGCAAGTCACCTCCGATACTCCATAAGCTCGAATTTTTTTTCATTAAACCGCAAAGCGGGTCGGTGTCAAGTGCCTTACTGAAATCAACGAACACGGCATCAACTTGAGCGTCGTTTCCTCTGCGCTGTGGATCTCACGTAGGAACAGAGCAAGCTGAGTTTTGCAAAATCTCCGTTTGCGAAATTCATGTTGATTTTTGTAGCGGAGATGTTCATTTTCCAAAACCGTCAATTTTTGAACATAAAATATGTTCCATAATTCTACAACAGATTGACGTCAAAGATGTAGGTCTATAATTGTATGGATCTGTCTTACGGCCTTTCTTAAAAACGGTAATGACCTGCGTTTTTTTCCAGTCGTTAGGTACCTTCCGTTGCTCAAGCGATCTACGATAAATTACTACTACAAGGGGAACAAGTTCCTTCGCATAATCTTTATAGAATCTTACAGGTATCTCATCTGGTCCTGACGCCTTTCCACTGCTAAGGATTGTAGCTGCTTTTCAATTCCACGATCGGCTATCTGCATATCTGCCATTTCGACGTTCGTACAACTGTTAAAAGGAGGGAAAGTTACACTATGTGGTCAAACGTATCCAGACACTCCCAAAAACATACGTTTTTCATATTAGGTGAATTGGGCTGGCACCTACTGCCAGGTACTCCATATCAGCGACCTCAGTAGTCATTAGTCATCGTGGGAGAGCAGAGTTGGGCGCTCCGCGTAACTCACGGACTTCGTGGTCAGGTGACTGGGTGTCACTTGTGTCATTCGACTGTACGCAAGATTTCCACACACCTGAATATCTCTACGTCCACTGTTGCCGATGCGATACTGAAGTGGGAACCTGAAGAGACACGTACAGCTCAAAAACGCACAGGCCGACCTCGTCTGTTGACTGACAGAGGCCACCGACAGTTGAAGAGGGTCGTAATGTGTAATAGGCAGACTTCTATCCAGACAATCACACAGGAATTCCAAATTGCATCAGGATCCACTGCAAGTACTATGACAGGTGAGAGGTGAGAAAACTTGGATTTCATGGTCGAGCGGCTGCTTATAAGCCACACATCACGCCGGTAAATTACGAACGACGCCTCGCTTGGTGTCAGGACTGAAAACATTGGACGATTGAACAGTGGAAAAACTTTGTGTGGAGTGACGTATAACGCTACACAACATGACGATCATATGGCATGGTGTGGGTATGGCGAATGTCCGGTGAACGTCACCTGCCAGCGTGTGTAGTGCCAACAGTAAAATTCAGAAGCGGTAGTGTTATGGTGTGGTCGTGTTTTTCATGGAGGGGGCTTGCCCCCTTCTTGTTTTGTGTGTCACTATCACAGCACAGGCCTACATTTCAGGGATGGCGATTGCATCATTCAACACGATCGAGCACCTGTTCGTAATGCACGGCCAGTGGCGGAGTGGTTACAGGACAACAGCATCCCTGTAGTGGACTGGCCTGCACAGAGTCCTGACCTTAATCCTATAGAACACCTTTGGGATGTTTTGGAACGCCACCTCGCGCCAGGGTGCCTATTCTGTATCTTTCCGCCATTGTGCCGATCGTTTCGGTACTCAAGAGCACCGAACGGTCTAGAGCCCCTGCATTATTCAGTATCCATTTTGGAAGCGATACCGTTCGGGTCTAGAGAACCGAAGCGCTGTTGTCGGTTCGCGTCACACAAGCCAATCAAAAGCAAGCGGCCGCAGAACCGAGCATGCGCACTGCAGCGCGCACAGCGCCACGAACACAAAGCGGCTAGCAGGCGACACAGGCGCGCTGTTCTTACAAGTACCGAAAATTGCGTTTACGTTGTCATAACGCATGACGCCGCATTCCATCGAGCTGACGTGCCCGCCTTCATCGCTCTTGCCTCCTCCTTAACAGTATCAGGCGCAGTATATCCATTTCCATGATTCTCAGCTGAAATGCATGGAAATTTTGTACAGTTTTCCTGACCGCATGTTTCGATGCATGCATAAAAACGATAGCGTATTTCACTGTATTCTGCAGATTGTCGTAAATTCCGCATTATGTCATCTTATTCTCATTCGCACTGACATCGTGTTTTGGATTTTACGTTTCGGAAAATGAGTTAGGAATAGTGTGTAGTACCACATTGTACTAATACACCTATAAAAACACCCGAAAATTTGATTCTGAGAGTTTCAAGGAATAAGAAGATAAACAGAATGTAGTTATAACTCGCTCATAGAGATCCAGTTGATTAATTAAGCCACTTCCCTATATGATAAGTCAACGATTTGGGTCTTAAAAACAAAATTGAAAAAACGCATTTTCTAGAGCTCCTGCAGTTCATCGAAGTTTATAACATGAATCTCATGAATGAAAACGTTTCGTATATGGTGCTACAGTCCAAAAATATTACGGCGAAGACCTTTCATCTCTGTCTACTGTTGTTGAGGATTCGATCGCAAATAAACAGTTGTGACAAGCAATATTATGAAGATGACTGCTGCTAGTTACATTCCCAGTATAAGTTGTGCTCTTAGATTCCTGTCTAACCGCAACTAGGAAATCGCTACATATTCGGAAAAAATGTAGAATTAGTTCTGACAAGAAAAAATATAAAGGTCACTGTCGGTTGTTTCACTCACAGCAATTTCATCTCCAGCAATTTCATATTTCGTGTTTTAAACACACAGAAATCCCAAATTATTACTGAGGAGTGCGCATTTACATTTAAGTAATAACGAATATTGCAGAAAAATCTTAACTTACACGAATAACGATGTCTCAGAACGTGTTGCATATATGAAGTGGAAAAAAAACTTTTTTTCACCCATCCGTGTGCGAACTCGTGTGCTTTTGTATGGCATTCCCGCGCGCTAACCACTTTTTTTTAATCTAATTTTTTTCGCTTTTGTTCGTTGCATCTGCTCGGGGCGGACGTCGTAAGACATCCGTTTAAGTTCGTTGTTGATCGATTAGCTCAGTTTTTTTTTATTACAGGAGGGCTGCTAACCCTCTGACCGAACACGCTGAGCTACCGTGCCGGCGTAATAATGGCGTGTGACGAGGGCCTCCCGTCGGGTAGACCGCTCGCCTGGTGCAAGTCTTTCGATTTGACGCCACTTCGGCGACTTGCGCGTTGATGGGGATGAAATGATGATGATTAGGACAACACAACACCCAGTCCCTCAGCGGGGAAAATCTCCGGCCCAGCCGGGAATCGAACCCGGGCCCTTAGGATTGACAGTCCGTCTCGTTGACCACTCAGCTACCGGGGGCGGACATCACTTGGTCATGCCAAACAACAGAAGAATAATGCTCAATTCTTGTACTATTGTGCAGAGGAACGTAGGCTGACTTCGTTGCCAAACGGTGCTGTGTAAGTCATAAATGTGTGATAGTTCGGAAAGTTTCCATTATCAGGCTTCACATGATTGCTTTCCTTTGTTACTTGAAAGTTGTAAACACGTTTCGAATATTACTAACTAAACCATTTGTGGGAAAAAGTATACAAAGTCACTAGTAACATCAGTTCACACTCATGTAATATACGTAAGCAGAGCCGATGTCTTGATATTTAATTATCTTTAAACTCTTATTTGCATAAAAATAACACGTATTTTGAGAGAATATTGACCGAAAACTTTTTTTTTATGTAATCATTCACAATAACAACCTAACCTAACCTAACCTAACCACATTTCTAACAAAGGAAAGTAGTCTGTTATGAACTCATTTTCCAACATGATGCGTCCTCTGGTGATTCTTTAGTAACACAATCACTAAATCCAAAGCTAAAACCGCTAAATATGTTTAAAATAACAAATTATAGGTGTAGATAAACCACAGCTCACCGATCGATAGGGCCACACCGAAATCCAAAACCTCTCGGTACAATTGTCGTAAAATCGGTGGGAGGACCGTTCGGCAACAAGTCTCAGAAGCTTACTGAATAGGATATTTCGGTAAAGAACCGAAAAAAACCTACTACACCGATCGGTATGAACGATACAGAATAGGGCTCCAGGCCTCACCGACCGACATCTACACCTCTCCTCAGTGCAGCACTCTGTGAAGAATGGGCTGCCATTCCCCGAGAAATCTTCCAGCACCTGATTGAACGTATGCCTGCGAGAGTGGAAGCTGTCATCAAGGCTAAGGGTGGGCCAACATCATACTGAATTCCAGCATTACCGATGGAGTGCGCCACGAACATGTAAGCCGTTTCCAGCCAGGTGTCGGGATACTTTTAATCACACAGTGCATCTGTCTGCAACACAACATCTGTGAAACCTGCTTGGATGTCAACTCCGTCCCATTGCTAGTGTCCAGGATGTCAGGGACCAGTTACAATATTGTGGGCCAGCTTGCCTCAGCAGAGGATACTTTGCCAGTACAGCGCCTTTCCAAGAGAATCAGTGCGTGCTTACAGGACGGAGGTGGTGGTTCAAATGGTTCAAATGGCTCTGAGCACTATGGGACTTAACTTCTGAGGTCATCAGTCCCCTCGAACTTGGAACTACTTAAACCTAACTAACCTATGGACATCACACACACCACGGCCCGAGGCAGGATTCGAACCTGCGACCGTAGCGGCCGCGCGGTTCCAGACTGTAACGCCTAGAACCGCTCGGCCACCCTGGCCGTCACGGAGGGAGTGCAACGAACTACTGATAAGTGGACTAATACTGCCTAATTCTTTGTAAATTTTTTTCAATTTTATAATCAATGAAATAACAGCACGTACCCTCTCAGTCGCCGGCCGGAGTGGCCGTGCGGTTCTAGGCGCTACAGTCTGGAGCCTAGCGACCGCTACGGTCGTAGGTTCGAATCCTGCCTCGGGCATGGATGTGGGTGATGTCCTTAGGTTAGTTAGGTTTAATTAGTTTTAAGTTCTAGGCGACTGATGACCTCAGAAGTTAAGTCGCATAGTGCTCAGAGTCATTTGAACCATTTTGAACCCTCTCAGTCCGTGAAGTTTCATTACGGTTCCTCCTCCCCTCCTGGCTGCTTGACTGATTTTGTCAAGCAGTAGTTATCTAAATATCTCTCTCGCTGCACCGTGAAGTTCTTCGTACAGCAAATATGAGAGAAGGCGCGGTGGTGGCCTTGTGGGTCGCAAGTGTGGAATGTGGAAGGTGTGCGCGGAAAGGAGTGGTGGCCGTGGGAGGACAGGCGGACAGCGGCCTCCGGGAGGCCTTCGGACCGTTTCCTGCACAGGACACACTCGAGACACTGCCTGCCACTCACAGCCGGAGCTCTCCTCATCTCAAAAGTTACGCCACGTATAGCCCTGCTGCCCGCCGCTGTCTCTCTGCTCCTACTACCTCTCTCTCTCTCTCCCTGTTACGTTTCCATTCCTTCTCCTTCTCACGAGTTTATGAGTGTGTGTGTGTGTGTGTGTGTGTGTGTGTGTGTGTGTGAGGGAGAGAGAGAGAGAGGGAGTGAGAGAGTGAGATTTGGGG
This sequence comes from Schistocerca nitens, assembly GCF_023898315.1. Classification (NCBI taxonomy): domain Eukaryota; kingdom Metazoa; phylum Arthropoda; class Insecta; order Orthoptera; family Acrididae; genus Schistocerca; species Schistocerca nitens. Next base: position 360,968,482 of record NC_064621.1, read on the forward strand.
AGGGGGGAGGGGGGATAAGTACAGTTGCTCCAGGAGATTTGTTGCCTCGTCTCTCGCGTTGCTACCACCACACCACGTAACTGCGGCCTGTATATGTCTTTTTAATATTCACTTTTACACTGATAAGACAAATATCACGATCACGTGCTTAACCGCGCGTTTGCCCACCTTTGAACGCTATATACCAGCGATTCTGTGCAATATAGATTCGACAATTCATTGATAGGTTTGCGGAGATACGTGCCCTCAGATGTCAGCGCACAGGTGATGCAACTGAATTACGGGCTGGCGGTTTGTAGGCACGCAAACGGCCTCGCTGCAGTGGTAACACCGGTTCGCGCCATATCACTGAAATTAAGCTCTGTCGTGCTCGGTTAGCACTTGGATGGGTCACCATCCGGGTCTGCCACGTGCTCTTGGCAAACGGGGTGCACTCACAAGGGGAGGCCACGACGCTGGGAACGCGGACTTACTGCAAACTTCGTACACTCGTAGTACTCCATTAAGACAACAAAAACAGTAGCGCGTACTTGTCAAGCGTTATTGAGAAAATCGCAAGATAATTTCGGTCGTCAAATATATACCTGTGCGTGGCCATTTTTACCATGAAGCGCCAGCAGCCGAGTGGTTAGTGTTCAAGCTCTGTAATCGCTGGGTTACTGCATCGAGTCCCGCTCGTCATGCCGGCCGAAGTGGCAGTGCGTTTAAAGGCGCTGCAGTCTCGAACCGCAAGACCGCTACGGTCGCAGGTTCGAATCCTGCCTCGGGCATGGATGTTTGTGATGTCCTTAGGTTAGTTAGGTTTAACTAGTTCTAAGTTCTAGGGGACTAATAACCTCAGCAGTTGAGTCCCATACTGCTCAGAGCCATTTGAACCATTTTTGAACCGCTCGTCATTTTTTTTATTTCTAACACATCCAGTTTCTTTACTATCTATATTACAATCGATGAAATGGGAAACATACGTGTAATCGGATGAACTTTTATTAAATTTACAATGTTACTTGGCAGTCTACAAATTTTTATTATCATAAATAATATAATATTCATAACTACCGACTAGTAAACGACCAAACGCATACAGTGATACTGATAATGTATGCTTGTCCGTGTCTTCAAAATTGTTCGCATTGAATCGAAAGAGAACGAGAAATTGCTTTTCGTGAAGACGCTATCAAAATACACGCGATACTGCATGACAAATGATCAGCACCGATATTTAAGGAAACGCTGCGTTATGCATGGTTTACTTCCAAATTATCGGCTGAAAGAGAGGTTTTTGAAAATGTTAACGAGGTTTGTTTTTCTAAGGAAAATCTCAAAAGACCTTGTGTGTGCCGAAACATAGCACATATTCAATGCAGCTGGTACCGTTTAACTTTGTTTTTCATGTTTTTACGAAAAATACCATCCCGCAATTTGTACTCGTAATGTCGAAAGCGACTATTAATTGTAAATCTTTCGAAAGCCGTCTGTGCCGGTCAAAACTTGAAGGTAACAAGCCGTTTCGGGCTCCTTCCAGGTATAAGGGATTTCTCAAGTCACGGACAAGTATACATTTTCAGTATCACTTTATGCGTTAGGCGGTTTAATAGTCGGTAGTTCCGAATATTATATTATATGTAATAACAAAAATTTGTACACCGCCAAATAACATTGTAAATTTAGTAAAAGTTCATCCGATTACACGTATTTTTCCCATTACATCAATTGTAATATAAATAGTAAAGAAAATGACCGTGTTAGAAGTAAAAAAGAACTGACGAGCGGGACTCTATCCAGCGACCCAGCGATTACAGGGCTTGAACGCTAACCACTTTTTTCGTTGTGTTTGGTCGTTGCGGACGTCATATGACATCCGTTCAAGTTCTTTGTTGATCGTTTCTGTAGTGTCGGCAGACTTGCCAACACTACGCACACTAATTGAAAGAGGCGGCCAAGATGCACGCGCTAACTCACGAAGGATGGAGTGAGGTCTGAAACAGGATACGTAAAAGAAAAGTACGTAGCTTCTGGACTACTTAACTTTAACCATCCTTTGTATACATCGTTCTTGATGAGACATCTGGAGATTGTGGCGATACAAGTGAGACTCTTTAGATACAAGCTATCTAAGACTAATGGCGCCTTGCTAGGTCGTAGACATGGACTTAGCTGAAGGCTATTCTAACTGTCTCTCGGCAAATGAGAGAAAGGCTTCGTCAGTGTAGTCGCTAGCAAAGTCGTCCGTACAACTGGGGCGAGTGCTAGTCAGTCTCTCGAGACCTGCCGTGTGGTGGCGCTCGGTCTGCGATCCTGACAGTGGCGACACGCGGGTCCGACATGTACTAATGGACCGCGGCCGATTTAAGCTACCACCTAGCAAGTGTGGTGTCTGGCGGTGACACCACAGTTTCACTCAGTTTTTTTTTATTTATTACAGAGGCCAACCAGCTCTCTGACCGAACACGCTGAGCTACCGTGCCGGCACCACTCGGCTGCCGGCGCTTCCTGGTAGAAATGGCCACGCACAGGTATATATTTGACGACCAAAAATATCTTGCGATTTTCTCAATAACGCTTGAGAATTACGCGCTACTGCTTCCACATTTTGTTGTCCTCGTGGAGTACTACGAGTGTATGAAGTTTGCAGTAAATCCACGCTCCAAACGTCGTGGCGTCCCCTTGTCAGCCCTTGTGAGGCCAATGGAGGAGCTACTTGATTGAAAAGCAGTGGCACCGGTCACGAAGACTGACAACGGCCGGGAGAGAGGTGTGCTGACCACGCGCCCCTCCGTATCTGCATCTGGTGACGCCTGAGGGCTGAGGGTGACACGGCGACCGATCGGTACAGTTGAGTCTTCAGGGCCTGTTCGGACGGTGTTCGTTTGTTTGTTTTTTTCTTTGGTTTTTGTGGTGTCACCGCCAGACACCACACTTGCTAGGTGGTAGCTTAAATCGGCCGCGGTCCATTAGTACATGTCGGACCCGCGTGTCGCCACTGTCAGGATCGCAGACCGAGCGCCACCACACGGCAGGTCTCGAGAGACTTACTAGCACTCGCCCCAGTTGTACGACGACTTTGCTAGCGACTACACTGACGAAGCCTTTCTCTCATTTGCCGAGAGACAGTTAGAATAGCCTTCAGCTAAGTCCATGTCTACGACCTAGCAAGGCGCCATTAGTCTTAGATAGCTTGTATCTAAAGAGTCTCACTTGTATCGCCACAATCTCCAGATGTCTCATCAAGAACGATGTATACAAAGGATGGTTAAAGTTAAGTAGGCCGGCCGAAGTGGCCGTGCGGTTAAAGGCGCTGCAGTCTGGAACCGCAAGACCGCTACGGTCGCAGGTTCGAATCCTGCCTCGGGCATGGATGTTTGTAATGTCCTTAGGTTAGTTAGGTTTAACTAGTTCTAAGTTCTAGGGGACTAATGACCTCAGAAGTTGAGTCCCATAGTGCTCAGAGCCATTTGAACCAAAGTTAAGTAGTCCAGAAGCTACGTACTTTTCTTTTACGTATCCTGTTTCAGACCTCACTCCATCCTTCGTGAGTTAGCGCGTGCATCTTGGCCGCCTCTTTCAATTAGTGTGCGTAGTGTTGGCAAGTCTGCCGACACTACAGTTTTTCGTTACAGAATTAGCACCTGATAGTGTCACATAAGTTTTCCATCTGTTTCGTGTCAGGGGAATTTGGCATCCGTGTCATCTAAGAGTGTTCATTATCACGCTCCTTAAACTGTAGCACGATCATGGCCTTGTGACACGAACGGTTATCCTGCTGGAAGATGCCATCTCCGATGCCGGGAGTGTTGTCAGTCACGAAAGGACGCAGGTGGTCTTCAATAATGGTCACCTAGTCCACAGCTGCCATGGTGCCTTCGATTACCACCACATGCCCCATGAGAGCCTGGGTTTATGTCCCCCGTAGCATAATACTGTACCTACTGGTCTGCATCCTACTGCGATGTGTTTTTCGAGCAGCCGGCCGCCTGGATTACGATGTACAATCATCGATACCTGGTGTAGCAACAAACGTGAGTCTTCCGATCAGACGACACGTTTCCATAGGCGCACGATACAATCTCGAAGACCTCGTACCCATTTCAGTCACACTTAACGATGTCGTTGAGTCAGCACGCCAACACTTAGGGGTCGATTGCTGCGTAGCATCGCGTTCAACAATACAAGTTGCACTGTGTCCTCCGTAACACTTGTGCCCATCGCCAGCTTTATTTATACTCTGCCGTCAGATCTGTCACACGTCGCCACCTCTCCTGTTCTGCAGAGCGGACAAACCTCCACGTTGTGGGATGAGGTGCGGAGGCCTAACACCTTGTCGCCTATCGTGGGTTCACCATTCTACGACAATTTTCCATAGATGCTCATTACAGTAGTACCTCCGTGAACAATCACACATTTTCTCAATTTCCGAGATGCTCGTTTTCATGCGCCGCATCTTAATAATCTGTTGTCTGTCGAAGTGGCTAAAGTCAGTGAATTCTGCTATTCGCGGCTAGATCGATTACTCTGCTCCACTTACACAGACTGCTTGACTCTTGCTACCCCAATTGACTCTTGGTAAGGAACAACTGAGAATTGCTAAGGAACAACTGCCAATTGCTATGGAACACCCGATAATTGCTAAGGAACACCCTACCAATGATAGTACATCTACATTTATACTCCGCAAGCCACCCAGTGGTGTGTGGCGGAGGGAACTTTACGTGCCACTGTCATTACTGCCCTTTCCTGTTCCAGTCGCGTATGGTTCGCGGGAAGAACGTCTGCGCCCGCATCTCGTGGTCGTGCGGTAGCGTTCTCGCTTCCCACGCCCGGGTTCCCGGGTTCGATTCCCGGCGGGGTCAGGGATTCTCTCTGCCTCGTGATGGCTGGGTGTTGTGTGCTGTCCTTAGGTTAGTTAGGTTTAAGTAGTTCTAAGTTCTAGGGGACTGATGACCATAGATGTTAAGTCCCATAGTGCTCAGAGCCATTTGAACCATTTTTGAACGTCTGCCGGAAAGCCTCCGTGCGCGCTCGAATCTCTCTAATGTTACATTCGTTATGTCTTCGGGAGTTATAAGTAGGGGGAAGCAATATATTCGATACCTCATCCAGAAACGCACCCTCTCGAAACCTGGACAGCAAGCTACACCGCGATGCAGAGCGCCTCTCTTGCAGAGTCTGCCACTTGAGTTTGCTAAACATCTCCGTAACGCTATCACGCTTACCAAATAACCCTGTGACGAAACGCGCCGCTCTTCTTTGGCTCTTCTCTATCTCCTCTGTCAACCCGATCTGATACGAATCCCACACTGATGAGCAATACTCAAGTATAGGACGAAGGAGTGTTTTGTAAGAGTTTTTAGCACGAATGTGAGAGCTGGACGTGTTAATTGCAGCGAAGCCTGTACACGAACTCCCTGCGTGCTTCCGACAGTTCATGTAGTATGATGTTTGACGAAGGTTGTTGTGGAACTGAGAAGTGCGCCATTTCGTGTGATACAACCACATGTCTCCAAAGAATTATTTGATTGCTTTCGATCGTGGACGTGCAGCAGTACGGCTCGAAGCCGGTCAAAGCATCAATGCTGCGGACAAAGTAGTGGGTGAGCCCAAAGGTGTCACCTCGCGATTAAGAAAGGCCGCTGGAGGTCTAAATGCAATGCGAAATAGTCGGATTGGCCATAATGACGTAAAAGAAAAAGCATCCCATTCCTAAGCAGATCGCTGCATATCTCGCAGCCGCTATCGGTACACGGTTTCTGCCCGAACTATTTCGCTACGATTAAATGAGGTTGGTTTGTATGTTCGAAAGCCTGTTAAATGCATCTAACGTGAACCACACCATCGTCGAGAAAGAGAGAGGGAGCAGAGTGGCGTTCTGCGACGAATCCCGCTTCACTGTCGCAAATTATTCTGATCATCAGTTAACGTGCAGAGAGAGGCAACACCACACACACCACAGAATGTTCAAAAACATAATCGGTGTGGCCCAGACGTCACGGTGTCGACAGGCATTACGCAAAGTGGCCGAACACCGCTCCATGTCTTTTCTCGAGGAACCGCTCTAGCAAAGCGGTATTCCAAGAGATTATTCTGGATTGTGTCCGCCTGTTTAGGGGTGCTGTAGGTCCCGACTTTCTCTTTATGGACGACAATGTACGTCCACATTGGGCCGGAGAAGTGCCGAACACATTGGAAGGTGAAGATATTGAAAATATGGAAAGTGAAGATATTGAAAATATGGAAAAGCATGCGTACTCACTGTCATAGAGCATGCCTTTGATGCTCTTGGCAGACGTGTTACTCAACGAACACCCCCTCCCCGAACCGTGTAAGAACTGAAAACCGCCCCCAGAGAGGAGTGGGACAATATCTCTCAAGAATTCTTCAACGGTTTGGTAGCTAGCTTGTATAACAGGTGTAAAAACTGTATTACTGACGAGGAAGGCATATCCCTCACTGAGAGTCCTGGTATCCAAGCCAATCGTGATTTCACTGGCCTTATGTCTAAGGAAACATTTACGTTTCGAGAAGTCAATAATACTGTCCTTCTCACATAACATATGTAAACCTATAATACAATTAGTAACTAGATCCTGGACCACGAAGAATGGCCATTGTACTGTTCCATTACCTAACTTAATGGTCACAAAAACCTGTTTCGTAACTCTACTAGATTTATTACCTACGGCTGTTAAAATCTGACTCCTCTGAACAGTAAACTCTGCTACAGGTTCAAATTCAGTCATTTTCTTACAGAAAGAAATTCACTCACTTTCGTATAGAAAATATACGACAAAACACACACAGTCGCGTCTGTGTCCAAAACAATACTGGTTGAAATACCTCCTGCCGTACCAGTAGTTGTCGCTAAAACTATTTCATTGCTAGATGAACGACATTGTGTGTTTTCCTACGATAGTTCATCAGATAAGCTTTCATCATGATTATAGCGTATAAGTAACAGCACCGGCCGACGTGACCGAGTTGTTCTACGCGCTTCAGTCCGTAACCGCGCGACTGCTACGGTCGCAGGTTCGAATCCTGCCTCGGGCATGGATGTGTGTGATGTCCTTAGGTTAGTTAAGTTTAAGTAGTTCTAAGTTCTAGGGGGCTGATGACCTCAGATGTTAAGTCCCACAGTGCTCAGAACCATTTGAACCATTTTCTAAGTAAAAGTGGCTGCTGTTTAAAACTATTTGCTACATAATCATTGTGTTGTTCATCACTGGGTATATCAAACAATGATTTTATGTTAACGTCGCCCGCCAAACCTTCTTCAGCCACGACCTGGGGCACAATAGTGATTGTCTTCAGCTTGACGTCGTCGTAATTGGTGCAGGTGACGATACAGGCTGAGTTGGAGTTTCAATTGACACTTCTATTATGTTTACATTATGGTACTGTGTATTCCATTCTCCAATACGTTGTGGGTTTTTGTTCAAAAGGTTAAAATGGCTCTGAGCACTATGAGACTTAACTTCTGAGGTCATCAGTCGCCTAGAACTTAGAACTAATTAAACCTAACTAACCTAAGGACATCACACGCATCCATGCCCGAGGCAGGATTCGAACCTGCGACCGTAGCGGTCGCTCGGTTCCGGACTGTAGCGCCTAGAACCGGACGGCCGCTCCGGCCGGCTTGGGTTTTTGTGGTTGAGCACTTTGATTTACCTGCTAATTGGTGGGTGAAGTCCAATTTTGATTTTGTACAGGCTGTGGCGGCATTTGCCACGGACTTGTGTTGATGTTGTACTGAGATGGTGGATCAGTATTTTGATACGCATTACCGTAGTTACTGTGCCAATTTTGCTGTTGATTTTGTTCAGGCTGATAACGGACTCTGTTTTTGTTCTGGTTCCGTAGTCTGTTTGCTAAGACATTCTTCTACCGACTGCGACCAAAATTTGGCCAAGAAAGCTCTTTCAAATTGCTCATATGTCACGCATCTGTCAGTTACATTATATGCCCAGACAGCTGCGTCCCCTGGATGTAACCTACAAGGTAAGAAATTCTCTTTCGATGACTTCATGCTCTTGGGAACGCATTTCTAAACGCTTTCAGAAAAATTACAGGATGTACAGTACGTTTCTCTGGGATGAATGTTTGAAATTTCCGATGTTTAATCAGACTTTCTCCTTCTTTGGCACTGTAATGTGGATTGCTTTCACTGTAATTATTGTAGTGATTGGCTGCTGAATGGAAAGGGTAATGTACTGCCCATAAATGTCACGACTGTAATTAGGTGTCATGTACTGTTGTTGCTGTGAGGTGTGTGTGCTGTGTACGGAGGATACGTGTCATACACGTATCTGTTAACATTACAAAAGCGAGCATTTTGATTATTAGTATTGCTACACTCCGGTCTTATGCCATCGTTTAGTTGTTTCTGTTGTGCTACGTTGGATTGAGCTGCCTCATCTACGACATTTTTATTATTTTTGACAAATTCGGTTAGGGTGTCGTGCACACTCGGGAATGGATGATGTGATGTCCCCAGGTTAGTTAGGTTTAAGTAGTTCAAAGTTCTAGGGGACTGTGACCTCAGATATTAAGTTAGATAGTGCTCAGAGCCGTTTGAACCATTTTTGTCGAGCACAACCTTAGGTAATTTTTCCTCTATACATTGGTCAAGATATTTATTTTTCTGATCAACACAGTAATGAAATTCTTATTTCTGTTAGCAAAACGGTTGTTAGTGTGTAGTTGCAATTTGTTCAAAAAATGGTTCAAATGGCTCTGAGCACCATGGGACTTAACATCGGAGGTCATCAGTCCCCTAGAACTTAGAACTACTTAAACCTAACTAACCTAAGGACATCACACACATCCATCCCCGAGGCAGGATTCGAACCTGCGACCGTAGCAGTCGCGCGATTCCGGACTGAAGGGCCTAGAACCGCTCGGTCACCACTGCCGGCTGCAGTTTGTCTGTAAGTTGTTTATCCATAGTGTTAGCTTTGGCTTCAATTACAGTGATGCGTGTTTTTACTGAGTCATGAACTAACGGATAAGATTTAACTTGAGTGGCAACAGCTTCGCACGCAGCGTTTAAATGTTTAACTTCATTTTAAATATATTTTATGTATTTTGTGGTTTTTTCCTGCTGTAACTTCAATTCGGAAAATTTTGAGTGAAATTCGTACACTTGTCCGCTAAGCCTCGTGTTAATCTCGTCTACTCTTTCATACAAAGTGTCATTACAAGTTTTGGTGCTCTTAATTCAGCCTTAATCTCGTCATGTCGGGTTTGTAAAACTGTCATGTGTTCGTCAATGTCTTTTTTGTTTTGCGTTATCTGATTTTTGTTTTCAGTCATTTGCTTGATAATAGTTTCAAACATGCTGGCAATATTTGTCATGTGAAACTGCTCTGCCCCCGCCACGTCGTTTGACATGACGTCACGGACAAGAATCGGCTCTGATCTAGATTTAGTTATTGACTAGTGGTCGGCCTATTTACGAAATTTCCGTCACTAGGCAAGTTAACTGCTGATTGATCGTTACTACTTGAGTCAACTCTGGAGTCATTGTCAATGTTTTGTCCAATGTCCAAGTTGGATTCGGTTTGCGTCTGTTGTCTGTAAGTGTTCCATTTTTGCTAATTGTTTGCGTGTTGTCACCATGCTACATGTAATGTATATTGCAAGAAACATCTTTAAACTCGTTTGAGAACGAATTCATGAAATTAATCCCGTATGGCAACAATGTTGGCTTAACTCAGCAAGAATTGCAATTAAGGGCTGCTTGCCATTTTGCGTTGCACATGACACAATTCGGCCATTTTGTGGAATGTTATGATTGTATTGCTGTAATAAACTATGTGATAAAAATAATTTGGAATACGCGATCTTGTACAAGTATGACTGCTATGGTTACGGAAAATTTTGACAAAGCTAGGAAGCAAGGTACAATTACTGAAAGCGCTTGGACTAGCGTGCTAATGTAAAAACGCGATGTCTTACCTTGGCTCAAAGTAAGCAGTGTAGATTCCAGGTTTCATCAATAATTTCAACGGTTCGTCTTTTTGTTTGGTCTTTGCAAATATTCAATGGCAATGGCTCATCAGATATCCATGCAAAAAGAAAAACAAAGTAGCAAATACAATAAAAGGTCCAAACTCGAACTTGCCAGTTTGATTCATCGTGGTTTTTCCTGTCTGGTTTGACAATATCGAAGAACAGACAAATAATAATAGATAATGATAATAGTATGTGATCAGTTTATGCAAACTTTGCGCGCTTGACAATGGTTTTCTGTGTAAGGTCCGTACATTGTAAGTTTGACCGCGAGTGATGTTTCTGAAAATATTTCTTTATCGGACTAAGTAGATTGAATAATACCAAAGTTTTGGTTCGTGCTGCACCGTGGATAACATTTGTAACATGAAACCTTTAGCCATGCCAAGACGCCGTTTAACTAGAACAATAGCTTGCAACATAAATGAAACACGAGATTTAATGTAAATGAGCGTTTGGCGTCATTGGCCAGGAGGCCCCTTGCGGGGCAGATCCGGCCGCTTTGGTTCAGGTCTTACATTCGACGCCACATTGGGCGACCTGCGCGCCGGATGGTGATGAAATGATGAAGACAGCGCAACACCCAGTCCCTGAGCGGAGAAAATCCCCGACCCAGCCTGAAATTGAACCCGGGTCCGTAGGACGGCAATCCGTCACTCTGACCACTCAGCTATCTTGGTGGACACGAGAGTAAATAATATTACAGTATTCACAAAATATTATACTAAATTAAATTACATAGACACATTAATTCTGTTGCTGTCTGCAACTATGAGTACGCCTAGTGAGAATGCGCCTCAATGAAATAGAATAATGGCGGTGTGCCAAATAATTATCTGCAGCGATGGCAGATATACGTCCTATCTGGTTGCATACAGAACCAAAAAAAGGTGCCGTCTTCTCGGCAAGACAACTGAACAGCGTAATTATTGTAATGTTTCAGCGGTTGCACGCCACAGTCGGTACAACCGCTTATACTAATTAATATCTTAAGTAATTATTTATTTATATTCTGAACTTGCGTCCACTTTTTTTGTAATATATCCACCCCCATCCTGCAAATGTGCCTTTAAAGCCGCCATAGTCTCTTGTCTGTGCGCATGCGCAGTGTGCAGCATACTCGGAAATTTAGAATTCCGTACTCGGCACAATCTGTAGATCACTGACGTTAATAGACAGGCATGCGACGTGAGTGGTTACTGATTTACACGCAGGCACGAAAGGCTTACGCACTTCGAGTAGCCGATTTTTACCAGACAGTCTCTCGTGTAACCCGGGCTACATTAAACAGGCTTCACTGTCGCTGTGGTGTAGTGTCAAGGAAAGTGCAACGGCATCGTAGCTTCTTCGAGCGTCCATTCACACCCTGGCTCTCTACTGACTGCAGCAAAATTCCGTTTACGCGTGCTCCTGCGCAGTGGGGTGACGTCACATGTTTTGGCCCGAGGCCTACGAGAAAGACAGGCCGTGGCGCGTACGTCACGAAGGTAGCCCTGCGCTTGCTCGCTCGCTCAAATCAGCAGACAAACTACGTTTCTACACGTGTTGACTCGTAACTAGGCGTGTCAGTAGAAACTAAAACTGAATCTTCTACTGGAATATGCTATTATGGAATCTTACTGTTATTAGTCCAATAACGATGGGAAGGCCATGGGTCTACTTATAATTTGCTACGGCTGTACTGGCGTACAGTAAAATAAAATCATGCTAAAATGATTATTAGTTGCATAAGGCACCTCTTCCAGCATGTAATGAGTACTGTCAAGCAAAAGAGACTAAATGCTATAAACAAGTCGTTATACCATTTATATCGAGTACTGATCTTAAATTAAATTTTGCTGTAGTGCTGTTAATCAGTAAGACTTCATAACAGCATATTCCAATGGAAGATGCAATTCTCGTTAGTACTTACACGCCCAGCTGCGAGTTAACAGATTTAGAAACGCATTTTGTCTGCTGAGCTGAGCCAGCGAGCGAATTCAGGACTACCTTCGTGACGTACGCGCCGCGGCCTGTCTCTCTCGTGGGCCGTCGTCCGCTGTTGCTGTCACCTCGTGGTGGAAGACGGTATGCGTCTTCTTCAGCGCCGGGATCCAAATGTCATCCCATTTCACGGTCTCCTCCTTCCTACTGAAATTCCTGGGACGTTTTAAAATCTCCATGGCCTCTCTGTACAGCCTTTCATGGTACCCGCTTGTGGCTGCCAGTACTTGACTCCTATCAAAATGAACGTGGTGGTCTCTGCGTGCAAAGTATGTCCGCAGCAGTTGATCTGTCAATCTCCTCATTTCTGCAATTGCCCTTGTAGTCTTCTGGTCGTTCTTTGACCGTTCTTTTTGTGGTAACCACGTACATCTCCCCACAACTACACTGAATCCCATAAATACCAGGCTTGAGAGCACCTTTTGCCCATTTTATGTTTTCCTGTATCTTCCATGTGGGTTTGTAGGTAAGCGCATGTACCGTTTTTTCAAAATTTTTCCTATGCAGTTAGTGACGTCCTTAATGGAAGGCAAAAAAAACCTTCGATTTCATACGCGCTTTTGTATTGCTACTATTTTTGCGCTTCGGTCTTACAGCTCTTTTTACCTCAGTGCACGAATAAGGATTCTTGAGCAATGCGTTGGTGACATGTTTTAATTCCGCGTCAAGCAGTTCTGGATCGCGGATGTTCGCAAACCGCTGGAAAAAGCAGCAGCAAAGGACAACGACAGTCGACAATGGCCAACTGCACTCTGGTATTCAAAAAAACATGAGCGAGAGAACGCGTACACGGAATTTTTCTGCAGTCAATAGCTAGCCAGAGAGTGAATCGGACTCTCGAAAAATTTACAATACCTTTTGAACATTTCCTCCGTAGATGTGGACGAAACGTCGGGTTTAAAAATGAAATCCATTCGACCGCGGCGTAATAACCCGGAACATTTTGTTAATTGTGACATTTCCAGCCGCGAAAATTGACATTTTACAAAAGAGACCTATAACCCGACCAAAGGCGCATGACGTCGCTTTATGATCCACCACGGCCGAGCGAACAATAAATCTGTCCTATTGGGCGCTAGCCGCGTCCGGGCCCTTGATATCCCGCATGGTGTTGAGTATGGTCCTCCGGAGCCCATCGATTCCATATTCGCACGACATTTATTGGATTGCGACCAACGCAAACAGTAACATCACGGAACGATAAACCGAAGTGTCGAGGGGCCACGATCCTGCCACAGTCGAATACTGACACGTGGTGGAAGATGTTTCTCTTTCTTACGTGAGGCATAACACTATAATTTCACAAATAAACAACCATCAAATGCGAATTCTGAATGTGAAATCGCTGCTTAATATTTCCTTTTATAAGACTGTAGATGACAATTCTTCTGCTTACATCGAGCGTTGCGCTCGAATACTACTTACATATCTGAGCATAGTAAAGCTCAGTCACTTCTCTCATTATTAATGTCTTTTCTAGTTCATATTTGACGCTCGAAGAAGCTACGACCCCTTTGCGACTTTCCTTGGCACTAAAGCACAGAGAAGCACAACGACAGTGATGTGACGAGTAAAGCTGTACATAGAGATCATGATTCATTACCAAAATGACCTGACTATGTGCCAAATACGTTTCTATAATATATAACAAATGTTGAAGTCAGTTTATTAAAGGATTAAAAACGTCAATTTCAAATAATAACAGCAGAATTAAAATTTCTCTTGGTTTATTGTTCCTTTTACACGTAACACACTTCCCTAACAATGGCTACGCTTATTCACCCCTCGCTGAGCCACCTCCCTTTAACACTTACGTTTGTTTCACATTCACAATTAATCGATCCTAACTACATGAGTAAAGCACAAGTAAATATTCTCGGAGTATTGAAGCAATTTAAATCACTTAATGAAAGCAAGTCTTCTGTATGCCAATTAGGTTCCTTTCGGAGTATGCCGATGCATTAGCTCCATACTTAACAATCATACACAACCGTTCGCTCGACGAAAGATCTCTACCCAAAGACTGGAAAGTTGTACAGGTCACATCAATATTCAAGAAAGGTAGTAGGAGTAATCCACTTAATTACAGGCTCATACCATTAACGTCGACATGCAGCAGGATTTTGGAACATATATTGTGTTCGAAGATTATGAATTACTTCGAAGAAAACGGTCTATTGACACACAGTCAACATGGGTTTAGAAAATATCGTTCCTGTGAAACACAACTAGCTCTTTATTCATATGAAGTGTTGAGTGCTATTGACAAGGGATTTCAGATCGATTCAATATTTCTGGATTTCCGGAATGCTTTTGACACGGTACCACACAAGCGGCTCCTAGTGAAATTGCGTGCTTATGGAATATCATCTCAGTTATGTGACTGGATTTGTGATTTCCTGTCAGAGAGGTCACAGTTCGTAGTAACTGACGGAAAGTCATCGAGTAAAACAGAAGTCATTTTTAGCGTTCCCTAAGGTAGTGTTATAGGCCCTTTGCTGTTCCTTCTCTACATAAACGATTTGGGAGACAATCTGAGCATCCGTCTTCGGTTATTTGCAGATGACACTGTTGTTTATCGTCTAATAAAGTCATCAGAAGATCAAAACAAATTGCAAAACGTTTTAGAAAATATATCTGAATGTTGCGAAAAGTGGCAGTTGACCCTAAATAACGAAAAGTGTGAGGTCATCCACATGAATGCTAAAAGGAACTCGTTAAACTTCGGCTACACGATAAATCAGTCTAATCTAAAAGCCGTAGATTCAACTAAATACCTAGGTATTACAATTACGAACAACTTAAACTGGAAGGAACACATAGAAAATGTCGTGGGGAAGGCTAACCAAAGCCTGCGTTTTATTGGCAGGACACTTAGAAAATGTAACAGACCTACTAAGGAGACTGCCTACACTACGCTTGTCCGTCCTCTTTTAGAATACTGCTGCGCGGTGTGGGATCCTTACCAGGTAGGACTGGTAAGTTCAAAGAAAGGCAGCACGTTTTGTATTATCGCGAAATATGGGAGACAGTGTCACAGAAATGATACAGGGTCTGGGCTGGACATCATTAAAAGTAAGGCGTTTTTCGTTGCAACGGAATCTTCTCAAGAAATTCTAATCACTAACTTTCTCCTCCGAATGCGAAAATATTTTGTTGACACCAACCTACATAGGGAGGAACGATCACTACGATAAAATAAGGTAAATCAGAGCTCGTACGGAAAGACATAGGTGTTCATTCTTTCCGCGCGCTATACGAGATTGGAATAATAGAGAATTGTGAAGGTCGTTCGATGAAGCCTCTGCCAGGCACTTAAATGTGATTTGCAGTGTATCCATGTAGCGTTTCTGCTTTAATTAACCAGGTAATTACTGATCACGGAAGCCTTTCATTTTACATTCTACTAACATCATGTTTCTCTACGATAATTACTGATTCTCTAACACTACCCTGTGCCAACTACAAATCTCTTAATTAATACGTTGCGCCTTTCCGAGGCATAACTAAAATACTTTTCTTATACAAACCGACGTAACATTTTTAACTGTTAATTCCACTTTCTATAATAAATTCTGCACATAACGCATCCGCGACGCGGCAGCGCGCGACGTCTGCGTACGGAAGTCCAAGGTCCGTAGAGAAAGCCCGCCACAGACTCTCCTCCGAACGCCAAGACGGCGCGTCACTACTATCTCTGGGGCATTCTTATCATCAGGCAGCAAGACGATGCTTTCACAGAGAAAAGACGCGCTCGGCTCACAAAGTCCCAGAAGCCAGGGATTAAGCAAGGAGTACACTATCGGCACGTCTGGCATCAAAGATAGTGGGACTTCGTACAGCATGTAAAACACCTCATTCCAGTTTAACATTTGTTGCAAGCTGTTCTCATGGTGTTGCAGTTTTAATAGCCAAAAGAGTATGTTTCACCAGGACAATGCTTAGCCTGGCTACAACTGCTAACGTAGTTTGCACTTCCGTATGTGACGTCGACCCTCGACCATGCCTGGAATAGTTTGTTGGTGAGATTTTCGTCATGCTCCAGCAGCAATCACCGTCGATACCTTACGGACTCCCAAATGAATTGTGTGTAAAGTGATTCCATAGTATCACAAGGCCGTCTTTGATTTCACATCACAGCATTTAGATGCGGCACGTGGTGGCTTCACAACCTGCTCATTCCTAAAAATCAGGTATCACACATATACTATGTGATCAAAAGTATCCGAACACCTGGCTGAAATGACTTACAAGTTCGTGTCGCCCTTGCCGGCCGGAGTGGCCGTGCGGTTCTAGGCGCTACAGTCTGGAACCGAGCGACCGCTGCGGTCGCAGGTTCGAATCCTGCCTCGGGCATGGATGTGTGTGATGTCCTTAGGTTAGTTAGGTTTAATTAGTTCTAAGTTCTAGGCGACTAATGACCTCAGAAGTTAAGTCGCATAGTGCTCAGAGCCATTTGAACCATTTTTTTTCGTGTCGCCCTCCATCGTTAATGCTGGAACTCAGTATGGTGTGGCCCACCCTTAGCCTTGATGACAGCTTCTACTCTCGCAGGCATACGTTCAATCAGGTGCTGGAAGATTTCTTGGGGAATGGCAGACCATTCTTTGCTCGAGTATCATGTCGTTTTTGGAAACACAGAATCTACTCTGTATGAATCAACATGGATTCCGTAAACAGCGATCGTGTGAGACCCAACTCGCTTTATTTGTTCACGAGACCCAGAAAATATTAGATACCGGCTCCCAGCTAGATGCTATTTTTCTTGACTTCCGGAAGGCGTTCGATACAGTTCCGCACTGTCGCCTGATAAACAAAGTAAGAGCCTACGGAATATCAGACCAGCTGTGTGGCTGGATTGAAGAGTTTTTAGCAAACAGAACACAGCATGTTGTTATCAATGGAGAGACGTCTACAGACGTTAAAGTAACCTCTGGCGTGCCACAGGGGAGTGTTATGGGACCATTGCTTTTCACAATATATATAAATGACCTAGTAAATAGTATCGGAAGTTCCATGCGGCTTTTCGCGGATGATGCTGTAGTATACAGAGAAGTTGCAGCGTTAGAAAATTGTAGCGAAATGCAGGAAGATCTGCAGCGGATAGGCACTTGGTGCAGGGAGTGGCAACTGTCCCTTAACATAGACAAATGTAATGTATTGCGAATACATAGAAAGAAGGATCCTTTATTGTATGATTATATGATAGCGGAACAAACACTGGTAGCAGTTACTTCTGTAAAATATCTGGGAGTATGCGTGCGGAACGATTTGAAGTGGAATGATCATATAAAATTAATTGTTGGTAAGGCGGGTACCAGGTTGAGATTCATTGGGAGAGTGCTTAGAAAATGTAGTCCATCAACAAAGGAGGTGGCTTACAAAACACTCGTTCGACCTATACTTGAGTATTGCTCATCAGTGTGGGATCCGTACCAAATCGGGTTGACGGAGGAGATAGAGAAGATCCAAAGAAGAGCGGCGCGTTTCGTCACAGGGTTATTTGGTAACCGTGATAGCGTTACGGAGATGTTTAATACACTCAAGTGGCAGACTCTGCAAGAGAGGCGCTCTGCATCGCGGTGTAGCTTGCTCGCCAGGTTTCGAGAGGGTGCGTTTCTGGATGAGGTATCGAATATATTGCTTCCCCCTACTTATACCTCCCGGGGAGATCACGAATGTAAAATTAGAGAGATTAGAGCGCGCACGGAGGCTTTCAGACAGTCGTTCTTCCCGCGAACCATACGCGACTGGAACAGGAAAGGGAGGTAATGACAGTGGCACGTAAAGTGCCCTCCGCCACACACCGTTGGGTGGCTAGCGGAGTATAAATGTAGATGTAGATGTAGAGTACTGCACTGATGAGAGGTATCGATGTCGGTCGGTGAGGCATGGTACGACGAAGTCGGTGTTCCAGAACATCCCAAATGTGTTCTGTAGGATTCAGGTCAGGACTCTATGCAAGCCAGTCCATTACAGGAATGCTACTATCGTGTAACCACTCCGCCACAGGCCGTGCATTATGAACAGGTTGCATGGGGGCTTAATTAAAATAAAATGAAAATAATTTTTAAATTTTTTTTTTTCAGTCGCTGTATGTCCGATTACGAAGTCTCGTAAACGGTTGGCCCTGACTAGTATTATTACGCTATCTGACTGCATAGAACAATAACAAAGAATGAAATGGAAATTTTCATTAACACAATTAATTAATTAAGTCCCCAGCAACTATAAAACCTACGAAACCAAAGCACAAGTGTAACTGTTCTGTGTGTGGAAGTATGACTCAACGTACGCATCTGGCACGGTTCTTCTTCGACAACACAAGAAATTTTAAATATCATTTATACTGAATTAATTAAAGAAAATAGAAATACCATAATTACTCCTGAAAAACCAGATTTACACTCTAATACAAGAACACAAGCCAGATGCTTTGTTGACTGAACCTGTAATGACGCATTATTCAGGACATTGAAATAATGAGAAAGAAAAGAAAAGTAGTTTGTTACCTTAATTTATATTGATGAAAAGCACTCTAGACATTACAATCTCTCCACACCGACTCGCTACTATCACATCTTAACAAGAACTTTTCAGTATCACATCTCAGCAAGCACTGCCTACTAGCTCATCTCAACAAACACTCCTCACTACGACATCTCAGCACTGACTACCACGAGTTCTCCCAAAGCACTGCCCACTACGAGTTCTCAATAATCACTGCCAGTGGAGGCGGCGGAACAATACTCTCTAGCGCGATCTCTGGCGCTGTGGCTCAGTGCAGCCACCTTTCATATGCCCTTCCTCCACAGGCTAGAATTTGATGGTATTTTTGCCAGCATTGGTGGTGAAAATACCACCAAATTCGTCAAAAAAAATACAGACAAAAATAAAAGATAATATTCATGCGTAAATATCATATAACTAGATAAAATTTTGGCTTTGCACTGACCTTTCAATAACCTAATATATAAAATACAGTAAGCAATACAAATTCCTTCATACATGTGACTTTACATAACAGTTTACACAAGTATTATGTGGTTAAACAGTTCAATCAATAGCGTCAGCAATGACGAATATGTGCAGGTAAGAGTCTCATAACTTTTCAGAAAAAGTAATACACAAAAAAATCAGTTTATACAAATATTCACATAAACGCTTTCCATAGCTCAAGAATAGGCAGTTGACAGTTCCAGCAGTAGCACCCAGCAATGGTCAACAGGTGCAAAAACCAACAAGTGACATTTTTTCAGTAGAAACAGCCCATCAGTGGCACCCAGTAATGTTGAATAGGTGCAGACACCAACAAGTAACACCATTTCAGTATAAGCAGTTCCATTAGTGGCACCAGCAATGTTGAGCAGGTGCACACAGCAACAGGTGACATCTTTTCAGTAGAAGCAGTCCATCAGTGGCACCCAGCAATGTTGAGCAGGTGCAGACACCAACAAGTAACACCATTTCAGTAGAAGCAGTCCATCAGTGGCACCCAGCAATGTTGAGCAGGTGCAGACATCAACAGGTGACATCTTTTCAGTAGAAGCAGTCCATCAGTGGCACCCAGCAATGTTGAGCAGGTGCAGACATCAACAAGTAACACCATTTCAGTATAAGCAGTTCCATTAGTGGCACCAGCAATGTTGAGCAGGTGCTGACCGCAGTCCATAATATTCACTTTCACTAATCACACTGTTCATCAGCAGAAATTAAACATGACCTAGTGGCACCAATCATGTAGAAAAAGTGCAAATAACAGTCCATAATATTCCCTATCACTAATCACACAGTTCATCAGCAGAAATTAAACATGACTAAATGTCACACATCATGTTGATAAGTGCAGCACCATCACTAATCAGACAGTTCAAGCATGAACAATAGTTTGAATACACATACAATGCTTTTACACTAAACATACAAATCATAACAAACACAGAAATGATATCAGATAATTGTCCTATTAACTATTACAATACACAAATACCAGTAAACCTATAATATTTATGGGTGTCAGTGCAAGCCACAACAACAAGTAAAATAATATTTAGGAGATAGGTTGGGATCACTTCTCTGGGATTATAAAAGGAAAACACACAAAACACACTCACTCATCTTTCATCCACATTAAGTGCTACTGTGTAGCTGAATAGTGTTAACTGTGTAAATGCAATTCTGTCAAAATTTTATGTTCATCATGTGTATCAAGTAGTAGTGGCAGCAATGTATAACAGTCAATAATAGTTAGTCAACGTCATAGTCATCATGTCAAGACCAATGTTTGCCAAGCCATATCAAAATGTACGGTTGCTGAACAACTGTCAGTGAGCCAAGATATGCAATTACTTCCTCTCTCCAAAAAAAAGTATATACTGCTTATTGATTTAACAAAGTGTGTGTGTAGGCAATCTTCTTTCTACCTGAGTGTTCTAGTCTGCCATCTTCATCCTCCTTGTCCCATATAGACCAACAAAAAAATATGCTCCTCACTTACTTTACCTCTTATCCACCAAAACTCCAATAATCATCAGCATCACATAATCTCAATACTTCAATAATACCTCTTCAATACGTCGATCATCAATATCATTTACCTTACCTCTTGTCCACGAAAACTCCAATAATCATCAACTTCACATAATCTCAATACCTCAATCATACCTCTTCAATACGTCGATATATATAACCTCATTGCCAATATCATTTCACTTCCATAACAACTCTTTCCTCTAGTCAGTCTCCTCGAACAAGTGCAGACAAAATCCTAATGCAAACCTCAATTCATCATCTCATACAATCCGAAGACACAATGTCAACACACAACCTCTCATGTAATCCATCTGATCCAAATCTGCTACTCATTATAAATTATAAGATACATTTTGTTTACCTTGTCCATCATTAAATAAAAGAAATGCGTACATGACCTCTAACAGACTTAGTTCGAATAACTCTCAGTAATTAATTACGATTACGGAGTGTGAATGATCATAATATTTCACAGTGTGTACACCACTTCAAGAATCATGGCAGAAGCAAACATGTGGAGTATTTCTTGTGTCAAGTGTCACTTCCTATTTCAATTACTCACGAAAAATGCAGTGTAATACTGTCGATGGTCTAAACCTAGTGTTGGTATGTCATGTCGTTATCTTCCTTCCTATTAGCATAAATTTATACAGCTTCCATAAAACCTCCAGCTCATGTGACTTCTATGAAGTTTATCGTACTAATGTCGTTCGTCGAATTATAGCAGTTCATTTTCTTATCTTAAAAATATAAGGCACTGAGCGTAAGCAAAACATGCAATAGCGAGTAAATATACCAGTAGAGAACAGAATGTCAACAAGTGGATGCAGCACAATCCCTACAACGAGGCTCTGCCAAGCGAACAATCTATAATTAATACCATAGTGTGAGCTAAACTCTATGTTTGTACACAGTATATCAGCATTTCTATATACCAACTTATAGTTATGACAACAAAACAGAAGTGTGTAAATATGCAATCCATACGCACAGCAGCAAACATATATCTTAGTTAATAAACAAGTCATTAGCATCATTCAGCATAAGCAAATAAATGTTCATATGTAATGTTAATAAGTAAACATGAAGGCGCAAGCAGATAAATCACAAAGTATAACTTACATACATAACCACAGTCAGCACAATTAATCAGTTGACAATTACAATTTAAATAAATAAGCACAGCAGGCACATAATAAAAAAATATGACATCAGAGAAAAAGCATAGCAGCCAAGCGATGCATAATATATACAAATAACAAGCCTGTTCATTAATCAATCATCGTCAAAATCAGTTAATGTGCGTAAGCACGTCACTTCACAAGTAAATTCATAGAACATGAAATTTAGCACAAAGTATGAATCACGTAATCGCAAGCAGCAAATTACGTCTAAAGTACGTACCTAAGTGGAAATATGTTACCTGAAAAATAAACTCAATTAATCATTACCTTTTTAGTTTATTACTTTTTTTTCGAAATTACGTTCTTCCTGAAATTTTCTCCATAGTAAGTCGTCTTAACGTCGGACACTGTAACACTCCCTTATAATTTTGTGTATCCGCTCGTTCGCGGATCGAATAGCAGCCCAAATTAAGTAATTAATTAATGTGACCGTGTACCTAATGGGGCTGGTAATCGGATTGGACTGCTTGGGAGTTGTTACATTCCATTCTGTCCTTCTCAAATGCTGCAATAATGAAATGTCTGGTGGCAAGAGAACAACAACACAGCTTCACTAATCAAGACCTATATTCATCTCAAAACCACAAAGATAAGGAGACAGCCACTGCCTTCGTCAATACACTGTTAATAACGGCTAATCTCAACACAGGCTTCCTCGCTATTCATAATCGTCACACCCAAAATACAATCACTGTAATCCAACACTGTAATCCAAATAATGCCGGCGCGGTAGACGCGGAATCTCAATAACGGCACATAAATATCACTGAAATCACTCTGTTAATTATACTTTCTCACTTTCCCGTATAATACTAACACACAGGGGTTAAACCGCGGCGATGGCCACTCCCTTTGTCGTTAATCTGCATTATTTCAACAACTGCTGGCTTCTTCTCAGCTCTCTGCCCGCCTCGCGGGAACCTACAACACACAGCACTGAACTCAACTGACTCTCGCTCTCGCGACCCAACACACTATCGATAGTTGCCCTGTCGACCTGTGCTGATGCAAACTTAGTAGTAAGGGCCTGCGGACCCCTTACAACACGCACAGAATTTACCTGAAGTTCTTAAATATTTTATACAACCGTATCCTGAAAAATACTGAACGTTAATAACATAATTTACCAAATCACTATAGTTTTATACTGAATTTAATCCTAGAAATTAGACTGTGTATTTGTTTACGTCTGTCAGTGCATTCGCACTGAGCGCTCGATCAGCTGTAGACGCGTGACGTAGAAGGTGATTGTTTGCGGTCAACGACAGCCTTGTGCGGCGCGCAGACTTCACTGTTGCTTTGAGTACGCGCCGCCGCCAGAACACGGCGCGGTATCCTTGTATTCTCCGCATGTTTACGTATAACTGTTGGTTTCTCAAAAGTATGTCATTCCACAAAAATTTTTACGTTCGATATATGATGTATTCCCTTAGAGCGCCGAGATTTAAGAGTTTCTACTTCAACAGTGTTATCATGAATAATTTTGCGAATTCTATATGGACCATTATAAAGCAGAAAAAATTTGCGACACAAGCCCTTTCCTTTATGAGACAAACGATGAGATTTAATTAACATCTTCTGACCAACAGATAAGATTTTTAAACGACCAGGACGTTTAGCTGATTTCTCTCTTCTAGCAGCCGCGGATGCAATATTTCGTAGAGCCAGGTTGACAACTTCAGAATGCCGCAGTTTCCGTGAAGGCGGAAAAGGAACGATTTCAGAAATGCAATTTGTTGGTACTTTATTTTTTAATATCAATAGAGGCGGTAAGGAAGTTGAGTCATTAGGAAGTTCATTCAGAATGTTTTGAAAAATATGAAGATACTGATCCCAAGTTCTGTGATTCTGATGACAATAAAGACGACACAATTTATTAATTTCTTTCATCCATCTTTCTGAAGCGTTAGACTGAGGGTGAAAAAGTGAAATGAAAATTGGTTTAATCTTCCGACGCCGTAGAGTACGAAGCCAAATTTTAGAGCGAAACTGTGATCCATTATCTGATATAACCTTATCAACATGACCCACTTCTTTAAGAAAATGTTTGATGAAAGCGTTAGATACTGAACGAGCTGTTGCTTTGCGTAAAGGTGTAAAACACACATATTTTGATGTCAATTCCAACGCTACGAAAATGTACGCAAAACCATTAGTAGAACGAACCACTGGACCGAACAAATCGACTGCAGCCATGTCCTTTAATTTCGCTGGAATGATAGGAAACAACGGTGCTCTGTGAGAAACAGTTGGCGGCTTAGCCTTTTGACATAATTTGCATTTGGCAAGAACAGATCGAATACGTTTTTCCATATTACTGAAGTAACAATTTTCTCGCAATTTATGAAAGCATTTTCTGGGACCAAAGTGCGCATAACTGAAATGTGTGTACCAAATCAATTTATTGACCCACTCATCAGGAATACAAACTAACCAAACAGAGTTGTCGACCGATTTTCGTTTGAAAAGAATGTCATTGTGAACTAAATAATGCTGTCTAATCGCTACGCTTTCCTTTCTCCTCCACTTCTCCTTAATGTCCTTCCAGATTGGATCCTTATTTTGCTCCTTAGCGATGTCCTGGAGCGAAGACGAAATAAAATTCTCAAACGCAACACCTTGAATGTACATCAAACAATAATGGTTTTCTTTGCAGTCCTCTTCAGCACTTTGTTTCAAACCCATAGGTGCACGTGATAAAGCATCAGCAACAATATTTGAAGATCCCTGTATGTAAACAATACTAAAATCAAATTCCTGTAGGTACAACGCCCATCGTGACAATCTGCCATGAGTTAATTTTGTCGACATAAGAAATTCCAAAACTCGATGATCAGTGTAAACCTTAGTATGTCTACCGAACAAAAATGTGCGAAATTTTGTGAAAGCCCAAACAACAGCCAAAGCCTCAAGTTCCGTAATCGAATAATTCTTTTCGGATTTAGAGAGAACACGACTTCCAAATGCAACAGTCTTCTGTACTACAACGCCGTTTTCTTCTATCTCTTGAAATAAATGTGCACCTAGGCCTTTGTATGATGAGTCCGTCGTCAAACAAAAATCTTTAGATAAATCCGGATGTGAAAGAAGTGGAGCAGCAACTAAAGCATCACGAAGTTGTTCAAATTCTGACTGAGCTTCCTCATCCCAACACCAATTAGAATTTTTTCCAGATAGTTCACATAAACGAGGTGTGGCCAAATTGTCCAATCTAACAAAGCGTCTAACAAAATTACAGACACCAAGGAAACTACGAACATCACGTTTTGTGGTAGGAACAGCATAATTACGAATAGCGTCTAGTTTCTCTGGATCAGGGAGAATACCTTCTGTAGAAATAATGTGACCGAGAAATTTCACCTGAGAACGACCAAATTCAGATTTTTCCAAGTTCACTGTCATGCCAACTCGTGCAAAAATACGTAATAATGAATCCAAAATTTTGTTATGCTCACTCCAAGAATGTTTAGCAATAAGAATATCGTCAACATATGAAGTAATATTGTCACGAAGATAAACAGGTAAAATTTCATTTAAACTACGAATGAATGCTGCAGAAGATACAGTAAGTCCAAACGGTAATTTCCGAAACTGGTAACAGTTACCAAAGGCTAAAAAGGCAGTATATTTTCTACAATCAGGGTGGAGTTCTATTTGCCAAAAACTTGCGCGCATATCAATCGTGGATAAGACTTTAATTCCATGGAAATGTTGAAGAAGTTCATCTAAATTTTGTGGACGGTCAGTTTCAGGAATAATAATATTATTTATCTGTCTGGAATCCAGAACCAAACGAATTGACCCATCCTTTTTAAGAACGACATGTAATGGGCTGGTATAAGGGCTGACTGCTGGCTCAATAATGCCCTGATCTAACATGTATTGAAGTTCATTCTTAACCTTGTCTCTGTAAGCCAAAGGAATAGCGTACGTTTTTCCTCGAAATGGTGTGTGTTCTTTTACTTTAAATAAATATTGTAAGCCTTGTATAGTTCCTGTGTGATGACTAAACACTGTAGCATGTGAAGTCAAAATGTGGTGCAACTCTTCTCTTGCAACGTCATCTGGCACTTCAGCTTTCTTAACCTTTTCATTAATTAATTCTTCGCTATTAATTATATCCTCCATCGCGTCTCTGTATCTATTGTCATTGTCATGAATAAACACACTGTCGTCATAATGCTCAACGAAAACATCAGAAGTAAGAAACCTTAAACATTTTGTATCTGATTCAGATCTTGCTAAACACTCGAAAAATTTCAGACATTTCGGCATTCCGGCAACAGTCAAATTCACACTTCCTTCTTTAAAGTTCAAAATTGCCTTATGTGTGTTAAGAAACTCCATACCTAATATAATCTGTGTACTGAGTAATGGAACAATAATAAAATTAGCAGACAATTCGTATCCTTGACAAATGAAATTTAGGTTGGACTGTTGTTTAACTTCCACGCTTTTTCTAGAAATCGCTCCTCGAATTGTAGTTTTAAAAATAGGTAACACAGGACAGGCAATAGTTCTTTCACATATACGAAAAACTGATTCACTAATGACGTTCAATGGGCTCCCAGAATCTAAAACTGCAGTGAACTTATTCTTACCCACACATACTTCAATAACAGGATGTAAAAATGCGTCTACATTATTTTCCTTTTCGCCTAGCAAAATGTCTCTCATATCTTCCAGGCGTACGTAGTGTAAAGTTGTAGTGTCATTACTTTTTGAACCGTCTATATTGCTGCCAGAAGCCGAAGCTGCAAGTCATGGTCGTTTGTTTGCGTCACGTCTTTGATTATTCCCGACATTTCGCGGATCAATTTCTACTATTTCCACTTGTCTCTCTGAATTTCTGTCACGCGGAGGATGCCAATTAGGTCCTTCCTGTCTGTTAGATGCAAATTCTTGGTTGTGTCTGTTATTAAAATTTCTGTTTTCCTGTCTGTCTGCATAACTACTTCTTGTATAATTTCGAGTGTCACTTCTGAAATTATTGTTAGACCTACTACCCTGGTTATTTCTGTAGTAAGAGTTTCTATTATTGTATGAATAATTTCTGTCTTGATGATACCGATTACTGTTTCCGTATGATTGATCATTCCGGTAAGAATTACCGTTATTATAATTGTCTGTGTAATTTCTGTTAGAACGTCTGTTATTGTCATAAGGCTGGTATCTATTGTCCTGTCTGTTACGTCTGTCATTCTCATAAATTACCCATATAACGCCCGTTCCGATCACTATCCCTTTTCTCTGAAAATCTATCGTAATTACTGTTACTGAAAAAGTTACAAGAAGTCCCGTCGTCGTTGTCATACTCAAGTTCTTGTAACAAAGTCTTAAAAGTCTCTAAGTCGTCTTTACATCTTCCAGCTAAAGCAATTTGTCTTATGGATTGTGGCAGCTTAGTTAAACAAATGCGAATTAATTCAGTCGGGCTATAAGGGTTGGACAGGAACTGATTCTTTCGAATCATGTCTTCAAAGTATTCTGCCGGTGTGCGGAACTCAGACTGTTTAAAATTACGCTGCATAATCAGACTATGTTTGACTCTGTCTTGTGTGTTTTCGGACCAATATGCCGATAGAAATGCATGATAAAAATCATTCAGATTATTACAATCTCTAATGAGTGCACGCATCCGCGTCGCCGGTTCGTTTTCTAAATATCCACACATAAATTCCAGTTTGTGGCTTAGTGGCCAATTTGGTGGGAGTGCATACATAAATTGATCTAACCATGCACATGGATGTATGTCATTCTTAGAATTGCGGAAGATCTTAAATTTCCGAACAGTCAAAAAGTGTTTATAGTCAAAGTTTTCGCCTCGTGGCGACAAAGACCTACCGCGTCTGTCCCAGTTTGAATGTCGATTATTGTCAAGTTCGCGCGCCTGGCGCTCTCTTGTTGCGTCCCGTAAATGAAACAAATTATTTTCTTCAAAGCCCTCTGCTATCTGTGATTCTAAATTTCTTCTGCTGTCTTTTCCTACGATTTCGCCTTCAATTTGTTTGACTTGCTTTCGTAATGCTTCAACTTCCCTTTTAACGCGTTCATTAAATTTTCCCTGATTTTCAACATGCTTATTTATGTTCTGGTACTCTTCGGTTTCTGCAAATGGTAATGGAGCTGTATCATCTGAATCTCTATCCCCATTTAAACTAAGACTTGTCAATTTATCTGAAATCTCCTCAACTCTTTCCGATAAGTCACCTATTTTTTCTTTCTGTTTACTTACGTCTTCCGTAAGTGTCGCGACTCGGGTTTCAGTATTGACACATTTGGTAGTTAACTGTTCATATTGTTGTGTTAGGTTATTTAATCTGTCATTTGGTACGGATTCCTCAACTCTCTCAAATATTTCTTCTTTATCGTGTGCACGTTGTAAATTTAACTCTGAAAATTTTTGTACTATCACGCGATCTCTTTCTTCATGTTCTCTATCCTGTTCCCTTTGTCTAATCTCTACTGCAATTAATCTATTATTGTGAGCATTCAAAATCGGTTGTACTTCCTCTCTAATCTCTTTCTTTAATTCATCCTTCATGTTTTTGAAACATGTCCCTATTCGCGAATCTAACCGTGTTTCCATTGTTTTTAATTCAGATCCTAACTGTGATCCCAGTGAGTCAAACCGTGTTTCCATTGTTCCCATATCAGTTTTAATTGTTCCTATATCAGTTTTAATTTCAGATCGCAAAGGTCCCATCTCTGTTTTAATTGTTCCTATTTGTGATCCCACTGTTTTTAATTCAGATCCCAACTGTGATCCCAATGAGTCTAACCGTGTTTCCATTGTTCCCCTATCTGTTTTAATTGTTCCTATCTCTGTTTTTAATTCAGATTGAAAATTTAATATTGCACTCATCAACTGCTCCATATTAACTTGTTCGAAATTCTTTCCGCCCCTAACATTTCCCGCGAAACCAACTTCTTTCGTCATAGCTGTAAAGCTATCTGTGTTCGATATTATTTCAGAGTCTTCTATCGTTAATCTCGTATTCTGTGAATTTTCTGACTGAGAAAAATCTTGAAATGGTTCCGGACTATTTTCCCGACTTATTAAATTGTTTTCCATTTCATTATTCATGATACTGTTTTCCTCTGTTGGCGAGTTCGCCATGTCAACAATTTCGTCATTCTCACTATTCATCATTTTTGCCTTTTTCATTGATCGCGTAATCATTTACAAAATATACAAAACTCGTCACTATATGAAAATTACACACAATGACACTTTATCTCCAACAATACCATTCACACGAAATGTTTCCCTCAAACACGATTAACGAACAATTGAAATCTTCCTAACTGCACAACATTGTCAAACCCGTATACAAGATAACAAAATTAAATTCTGCAAAAAAAAATACCATTAGAAGAATGACAATTACCAAATCTACACATGCAAAATAGACTACAATTACTAAACTACAAATTACTACAACAATCCTACTGTCTACTATTTCTACAATCAGAAGAATTCCAAGGGACGATCCGAAGCAGCGGTCGCCACGTGCATGGGGGCTTAATTAAAATAAAAAGCAAATAATTTTAATTTTTTGATTTAGTAGCTGTCTGTTCGATTACGAAGTCTCGTAAACGGTTGGCCCTGACTAGTATTATTACGCTATCTGACTGCATAGAACAATAACAAAGAATGAAATGGAAATTTTCATTAACACAATTAATTAATTAAATCCCCCGCAACTATAAAACCTACGAAACCAAAGCACAAGTGTAACTGTTCTGTGTGTGGAAGTATGACTCAACGTACGCATCTGGCACGGTTCTTCTTCGACAACACAAGAAATTTTAAATATCATTTATACTGAATTAATTAAAGAAAATAGAAATACCATAATTACTCAAGAAAACCAGAATTACACTCTAATACAAGAACACAAGCCAGATGCTTTGTTGACTGAACCTGTAATGACGCATTATTCAGGACATTGAAATAATGAGAAAGAAAAGAAAAGTAGTTTGTTACCTTAATTTATATTGATGAAAAGCACTCTAGACATTACAATCCCTCCACACCGACTCGCTACTATCACATCTTAACAAGAACTTTTCAGTATCACATCTCAGCAAGCACTGCCTACTAGCTCATCTCAACAAACACTCCTCACTACGACATCTCAGCACTGACTACCACGAGTTCTCCCAAAGCACTGCCCACTACGAGTTCTCAATAATCACTGCCAGTGGAGACGGCGGAACAATACTCTCTAGCGCGATCTCTGGCGCTGTGGCTCAGTGTAGCCACCTTTCAAGCCAGTCCATTACAGGAATGTTACTATCGTGTAACCACTCCGCCACAGGCCGTGCATTATGAACAGGTGCTCGATCGTGTTGAAAGATGCAATCGCCATCTCAGAATTGTTCTTCAACAGTGGGAAGCAAGAGGGTGCTTAAAACATCGTTGTAGGCCTGTGCTGTGATAGTGCAACGCAAAACAAGAAGGGGTGCAAGCCCCCTCCATGAAAAACACGACCACACCATAACACCACCACCTCTGAATTTTACTGTTGGCACTGCACACACTGGCAGATAACGTTCACTGGTCATTCGCCATACCCACACCCTGCCATGGGATCGCCATATTGTGTACCGTGATTCGTCACTCCACACAACGTTTTCCACTGGTCAATCGTCCAATATTTACGCTCCTTACATCAAACGAGGCGTCCTTTGGTATTTACTGGCGTGATGTGTGGTTTATGAGCAGCCGCTCGATCATGAAATCCAAGTTTCCTCACCTCTCACCTAACTGTCATAGTACTTGCAGTGGATCGTGATGCTGTTTGGAATTCCTGTGTGATGTTCTGGACAGATGTCTGCCTATTACACATTACGACCCTCTTCAACTGTTGGCGGTCTCACTCTTCACTATCGTATCGGAAACAGTGGACCTAGGGATGTTCAAGAGTGTGCAAAGATCGCGTACAAACGTATGACGCAAGTGACACCCAATCACCTGACCACGTGCGAAGTCCGTGAGTTCCGTGTAGCGCCCAATTCTGCTCTCTCACGATGTCTAATGACTACTGAGGTCGCTGGTATGAAGTACCTGGCAGTAGGTGGCAGCACAATGCACCTAATATGAAAAACGTATGTTTTTGGGGGTGTCCAGATAATTCTGGTCACATAGTGCATTTCAACAAGACAGTGCTAAGGCTGGTTACAACTGCTGACGTAGTTCGTAATGTCGACCCCCGATCACGCTTGTAATAGTTTGTTGGTGAGGCTTTCGTCATGTTCCAGTCGCAGTCACCGTCGATACTTGACGGACTCGCAAATGAACTGCATGTGAAGTCATTTCACAATATCACAAGGCAGTCTTTGATTCCACGTCACAGCATTTAGATGCAGCACGTGGTGGCTTCACACTCCACTCACTCCTGAAAACAGGTATCACACATAGTTGTCTAACCGTAATCATTGGCGTGTTATCAGGAGCTAATCTCTGATTTAAATTTCAGATTTATCTCCTTTGGTGTTACAATTTTCATTAAATTTATGTAGTCACGTCTGCAGTAAAAGATAAGTAATATTTCTTCCTTGCTGACGTTGTTATTTGGCTATTTCAACGAACAAGGAATTTTCTGTTTATCACGTTTTACAACATATTCCTCTTAACATACAAAATACGAGGGTTGCGCAGAAAGTAATGCACCGCATTTTTTCTTCAACAATTCGTTATTGAACATAATGCGAATTATGCACACGAAATAATAGTGTTTTATCCACACACACTATTTTTGCACGTTCTATGGCCTTCCTCCAGCGCGAAACAAGGGCGTGTATGCCCTGTCGGTACCAATCCTTGTCCTGGTGGCGGAGTCAGTGCTTCACCTGCTCACTGTCCTCAAAATGTGTTCCACGAATGGCGTCCTTTAATGGCCCAAACAAGTGGAAGTCCGAGGGGGCTAGGCAGGTGTGACAGCCGTGGATGGTCTCCCCGGCCGCTGCAAATCGTGGAGCTCCACCGAACCGCCTTCTCATCACCTCACCCTACGTGCCCAGCGATGACAGGTGCTCCATAGACTTTACACAAGCTTTTGTGAATATTCCCCGCAGCTTCTTTCCCTACAGTGAAAAATTCAATAACTGCACATTGCTTGTAACGTACACCACTTACAGACGCCATTTTGAAACTGTCCCGCAGCTACGCTATCTGTCGGAAGTGACGGAAACTTGGCGCTCTCACTCAGGAGACTTCAGATAATACATACGTAACGTTTAGTTCTTGTAGCATTGTTTTCGGCTAAGAAAAACATGCGGTGCATTACTTTGTGGGCAACCTTCGTAGCTTAGCTGTAACACTGATCTGGGCCTATCGTCAATTTATTTAAGTAGCGATTTCAGATAACATTTCCCATATAACCAAAAAAGGGCTATTCCACACCGAATTTTACATTGAGTATAACTTTTCTCTTTTAGCAAAAAAACGCTATTCCATACCTAATTTTACATTGTGTATAGGGATAACTTAAATTCCCTTTCCAAATTTCTACACTTCCTTCTGTATTGCCTTCATTACGTGTCTTTCGACGCTTATAATTGGTCTGGAACAAGTTGAAACATACGAAGAGGTAGGCCAAATCTGACATACGATCTTGCGGTACCACTATTAATTTAGATACCTCTGACACTGCTTTCGCCAACGCCCTTCCCACAGTGGTAGCATCGGTTCCCATCAGATCTTCGAAGTTGGAGCTGTTGGGCTTGGCTATCATTTGGATGGGTCACCATCTGGGTCTGCCGAGTTCTGTTGACAAGCGGGATGCATCGAGCCCTTGCGGGGCAAATTGAGGAGCTATTTTATTGAGAACTGGCGGCTCCGGTCACGAAAACTGACAAACAGGTGGGAGAGCGGTGAGCTGAGCGGATGTTCCTCCACATCCGCATCCAGTGACGCACGTCGGCTGAGGATGACACGGGGGCCAGTTGGTACCTGTGGGCCTTTCAAGGCCTGTTTGGATAGCGTTTTTGATTCTATTTCACCTTCTGAATACTTGATACCTTTTTTCGAAAGAGGTATGTGATTCATTTGAGCTCTCGTGGCAATAATATCTTTCTTATCTGTGTAAAACAAACATAAAGAAATGGAGCCACAAAATGTCATTATAATACTTCTCAAGGCTTATCATCCTATTTATTTCATTTTGAAACGGAGAAATATGAGCAGAAACATCATTTTGAAGACGTATGTTTCTTGAAAACATTGTACCTTTCTATTATTTAATTTGTTCAAATCACAGCAAATATCACGTAAATTACGAAATTGTATTTGAGTTGTTCCAGACCAAAATTAATTGTTGAGTATCTAAATAACTTCCTCTGATTAAGAATATCGCAATTGGTTTTATGAAAAACCATTTTATATAATCTAAAATCACTTCTCAGCAAAATGTAAACAGTGTTTTATAGGCGTCTCATTCTGGGATCTTCCGTCTTTAAATCTTGATTACTTAGTAACCTTATTGTCATTATCTTTTTCCTTTGGCTTTTCCACATACGATAATATGTATTTTTGCTTAAATTTGGGCCGGCCGAAGTGGCCGTGCGGTTAAAGGCGCTGCAGTCTGGAGCCGCGAGACCGCTACGGTCGCAGGTTCGAATCCTGCTTCGGGCATGGATGTTTGTGATGTCCTTAGGTTAGTTAGGTTTAACTAGTTCTAAGTTCTAGGGGACTAATGACCTCAGCAGTTGAGTCCCATAGTGCTCAGAGCCATTTGAACCATTTTGCTTAAATTTATACTTACATGAAAATCGGAAATAATAAAATGACTGTAATTACACTAGAGGCATCAAGAAAATTCGCGCTCCAAAAGCCAGATTATTGAAGACCGGACAGCACGTTAGAAGCATCTCATTTGGTATTTAACAGTGTAGTGTGTAACATCTGTGTTTATTGGCAGCTTGATGTTTGTGTTTCAAATGTTTCTTACTACATTTTGGTCTTTTTTCAAGTGCTTTAGACACAGTTTTGGGGAACTAAAATGTTTG
The DNA here is from genome assembly GCF_023898315.1 of Schistocerca nitens. Classification (NCBI taxonomy): domain Eukaryota; kingdom Metazoa; phylum Arthropoda; class Insecta; order Orthoptera; family Acrididae; genus Schistocerca; species Schistocerca nitens. The sequence continues at coordinate 361,002,198 of NC_064621.1, forward strand.
TACTCTTTGATGAAAAGTTAATAAATACCCGAAAGCAGAAAAACACTTGAGTACTTCATAAAGTTTATACTGAAAATTCGGAACTAAATTACAAGTGGTCAAGACACTGAATGGAACAAGACCTCGGACACTGAAGCCAGACATAAAGTTAAGTACTATATACGTGATAAATCTCGTAATAAGAAAATCTGATTTTACACAGAGAACATATTTCTTAACATTAAAAATGGATGCAGGTAATCTATAAGTTTGAATCAGTAATCTTGTAAAGGAGTTTATTTCAGACTGAAAGTTCTGGTAGAGGTACACAGTCACCATGACAAATATAATAAAAATTACTCTAAAAAAGCTTGTTGGTTGCTGAAAAAAATCTCGTAGCTGTTTTTGGTGATTTTTTATTTCCACATTCACAACATGTTTCGGACCCTGCCGATCGGCTGGTGAGCTGTCAGTAATTAAAATTTGGGATTACAAACTCTTTCCGTAATATAAATTCAAGTATAGAGCAGCCTGTTAATAAAGTTTGCAAAGGGGGGATCTATAAAATTAAGTGTGGAGCTAGTGACCAGTTTTACATGGGACAGACTGGGAGGGAGTTCAGAACGCATATCGGGAACACGGTTATCCTAGCTATGGTAGTGCACTAGGAACTCATTTATGTCAGTGCAGTCATCACCTACGTGACATAGACAACAGTTTACAAAAATTCTTCATTACGAGAATAAAGGTGTTTATTTGGATATTTTGGAAGACCTAAAATTTTTATATATGGTTGGCGCTTCCGTAACCGATTACTTAATGAGCGGGTCAGCGGAACAATTGCAAGGGTCAAAAATGGACAAAAATAATAAACAGTCGGAGGTGTCAAAACAGTCAAAACATGTACACACCATATGCAATTACATAAGCTCAAGAGGAAGTTTTAAATGCCGTACATCAATAAATGCCCGTGTGTATCAGCTGCAACAGCCTTTCACTCGCACAGACAAACCAAATGTACCAGCGCCAGTGCGGCAGGTAACGCGCGCCATGGCCGACAGAGGACACCTTGGGCCAGCACAATGCCATGTGGCGGAACCGCCAGTATCATAAGGAAACTGAATAACAGTTGCATATCAAGATTACTAACAGTGACAAAAGTAAAGCTCGAAGACATAAACTCGTGTAATATATGACAGCAACTATTAAATATGTGAAAATTACAGCATATAGAAAATAAACTCGAAATTGTAGCAAATTTCACAAAAAATGGTACAAATGGCTCTGAGCACTATGGGACTTAACATCAGACGTCATCAGTACCCGAGAACTTAGAACTACTTAAACCTAACTAACCTAAGGACATCACACTCATCCATGCCGAGGGAGGATTCGAACCTGCGACCGTAGCGGTCGCGCGCTTCCAGACTGAAGCGCAGAATCGCTCGGCCACACCGGTCGGCTATTCACAAACTATTTCGTGTTATGAACAGTGGCCGCAAAAAGCGCACGATTTTTACTTCCAATGACAGCTGAAGAAATTATCAAAAATATGAAAAAACGAATCCCTTGTTCCGCTGACCCGCTCATTAAGTAATCGGCTACGGAAGCGCCAACTATATATACAAATTTTTAGGTCTTCCACAATATCCAAATAAACACTTTTATTTTCGTAATGAAGAATTTTTGTAAACTGTTTTCGATGTCACATAGGTGATGACTGCACTGACATATATGAGTTCCTAGTGCACTACCATAGCTAGGATAACCGTGTTCCCCATATGCGTTCTGAACTCCCTCCCAGTCTGTCCCATGTAAAACCAATCACTAGCTCCACACTTAATTTTATAGATCCTCCCTTTGCAAAATTTATTAACAGGCTGCTCTATACTATGTCGGAGGAGCTTCCCCAATTTGTGAATAGCATTAAAACCTACCACCACATTATGCTTTTTAAACTCATTACTAATCTTCAAAGAAGATGGGCCAACATACGTCATAGCAGCATATCTGTATACTATGTCAGATGAGCTTCCCCAATTTCGTAATAGCATTAAAACTTACCAACACATTACGATTTTTAAATCCACTACTAATCATCAGAGACGGTCGGCCAACATACGTCATAGTAGCATATCTACCTTCTTCGTTCTTTACTCCAGTCCTTTCGTGAGTCTGTGACAAAATTTTTGCACCCATTTTTCTAATATCACTTTCTCTGAATCCATTTTCAATCCCTATCTGTACAGTGGTGGCTGTTTCCCTAATGGTGGCATCCTGGTCGATTGCAAACACAGGTCAAAAGTATTTGCATTGTGCTGGCACAAGGAACCGTCTACCTGCCACGCCGCGCGTAACCTGCCGCTCTGGCGCTGGTACATTCGGTTTCTGCCTGTGCGAGTGAAAGGCTATTGCACCTGATATACCACACGCATTTCCTGATGTATGATATTTACAACTTCCTCTTGAGCTTATGTAATTGCATATGGTGTGTACTTTTTTTGCCTGTTTTGACATCTCCGACTGTTTATTTTTGCACGTTTTTGAAACTTACAGTCGTGTATACTTGAATTTGTATTATTGGAAGAGTTTTTATCCCCAAATTTGAATTACTGACAGGTCCCCCGACGATGGGCAGCGCCGAAACATGTTGTGAATGTGTAAATAAAAAATCTCGATAAACAGCTACGAGATTTCTTCAGGAACCAACAAGCATTTTTAAAGTCATTTTTATTATATTTGTAAGAGAGTATTATACAGTACAAGTTGTAGATAATCTTTCGCTTCCAGTGTTCCATCCCTATTAAGTATATAATCCAAATAATATTCCATCTGCAGTTAACTTAAAAAGTTGAAACTACGGCTCCTTCTATCTCTAGATTAACGAGAGGAGTTTATTTCGCAATAAGGGGATGCTTGACTAATTAGATAAAGTTGTCTTGAGCCAGTGAAATAGCCTCCATGTTCCCCCATGCCGAGGTCACGTGATTTCTTTCTCGTGAGCGTTGTAAAATACCTTGTGGACGTGCCTCCTCTACCATCTGGCTTCCACTGGTGGAAGAAACAGGATCGGATCAGCCGATGCGTCACTGCAGACGGAATAATCGGTATATTGCAAGATGTCATTCATCGGCAGGAGTTGTGCCAAGCGACAAACACTGCTCGCATTGAATGGTTGTATAACCCGCTGAACACGATTTTTCATTTCATGTAACATATATCAACCTCATCCGATATAAGAAATTATTAGGTAGCTTTGAAACCACTACGTACGTTAGGGACACCCTGTATTTTATACGCTGGGGTTACTGGAGAGCAGTAGCTTCAACCTAGTTGCTGTCAATAATTGAGTTGTTTATCAGCCTGAGTGCTCTCTGCTGTAGCCAACAGAACGGAATAACGATCTCTGCATTTGGCTGAAGAAATCACAGACAGAGCTAGAACTATGTCAGCGTAATCGCAGTATAAATGTGTCTCTCAATTGTAAATGTTAAGGTCATTGAAAGTTACGAAATAAAAGCCTGTTGTGCATCAGAGAAGGATTTATATATCTCTGACAGAAGAGCCGTAGTTCATTTGTCAGGCGAGAGGTCAGCAAGTCAAGGCAGAATCTCGCCAGTCATTGTATGTGAGAACGGGATTTGGGAACGTATTCAGAGGAGCCATCTCACAGAATGACCAGTCACACCAACCGCTACAGCGATTAAGACGTTGTAATCGCATTCTGAAGTCGCCAGCTATGAACCTAGTCCTGGTTCAATGTTTTCTGCGGTTTACCTTCAATCATTTGGAGCACGTGCAAGATGGTTCCTTCATAGGAAAAGTGCCTTTTTTTTCCATATCCTTGTCTACTCCTTTCACATAGGCCTACGAATACAGAGGATATCGACAGAGAGAGAAGCAGACATACGATAGCGGAAGCAATAGCAGTACGTATCTACTCTCACGCACGCGGAATACCAATTCAACGCCGTTAACCTTCGTTCTCTGTAAGTGGTGTCAGTTACTGCAAGGTGCTTGTCAGAGCCCTCACCTGTTCAGTGGGGTATTTAAATATACTTCATTGGTTTCGAAAAGGCATTTGACGGCGTTAACTGGAAGAAACTCTTCATGTTCTTGAAACTGAGTTTGGTAAAATAGAAGAAGAATATTAAATAAAATGAGTGACCAAAAGTGTAGTGAACATAGATGCACGTCCGAGGTTTAAAAGTCAGATTATAATTACTTCAAGACTCAGAGGGCGTAGTACAGAGTGTCCATAAAAGAAAGTCACAGTTATAAATTTTTATGGTAGCAACTGAAAGCTTCGTAGAGAGTTGGTTCAAGTTCACAAAGAGCAACTCAAAAGTTTATATATAATAATAGTTATCTACTGGGATTTTCCTCTTTTAAAAACGTAATGTATAAGGGTGTAGTCCAACATTGTTTACGTGGAGCAAATTTATTTGCAGAAGCAACTTAAACAGTAGCAAGAAAGTAGGCAAAATTCATACTTCTGCTTTTCTAATACTTCACTGTTTGATTGCCTGGATAAGCTGGCGACCGTTAGTACATGTTTCAAACCATTAAATGAACTTGGAACTGTATTGGCCTGGACCGCTACGGTCGCAGGTTCGAATCCTACCCCGGGCATGGATGTGTGTGATGTCGTTAGGTTAGTTAGGTTTAAGTAGTTCTAAGTTCTAGGGGACTGATGACCTCAGAAGTTAAGTCCCATTGTGCTCAGAGCCATTTGAACCATTTTGTATTGGCCTAGTTTCAATATAATACTATCTTTCTAACCACTGGGTAAGATCTTAGCAAAAGAACTGAATACTGTGATTTACTTATCCATTAGACACAACACGTGGTCAAATCCTGTAAAAAGGATAACTCTATTGATTAGTTTTTCCTATTAACAAGACTATCCTCCCATAGTGTACATTATTTGGAAACTAAATTAAATTTTACACTCCTGGAAATTGAAATAAGAACACCGTGAATTCATTGTCCCAGGAAGGGGAAACTTTATTGACACATTCCTGGGGTCAGATACATCACATGATCACACTGACAGAACCACAGGCACATAGACACAGGCAACAGAGCATGCACAATGTCGGCACTAGTACAGTGTATATCCACCTTTCGCAGCAATGCAGGCTGCTATTCTCCCATGGAGACGATCGTAGAGATGCTGGATGTAGTCCTGTGGAACGGCTTGCCATGCCATTTCCACCTGGCGCCTCAGTTGGACCAGCGTTCGTGCTGGACGTGCAGACCGCGTGAGACGACGCTTCATCCAGTCCCAAACATGCTCAATGGGGGACAGATCCGGAGATCTTGCTGGCCAGGGTAGTTGACTTACACCTTCTAGAGCACGTTGGGTGGCACGGGATACATGCGGACGTGCATTGTCCTGTTGGAACAGCAAGTTCCCTTGCCGGTCTAGGAATGGTAGAACGATGGGTTCGATGACGGTTTGGATGTACCGTGCACTATTCAGTGTCCCCTCGACGATCACCAGTGGTGTACGGCCAGTGTAGGAGATCGCTCCCCACACCATGATGCCGGGTGTTGGCCCTGTGTGCCTCGGTCGTATGCAGTCCTGATTGTGGCGCTCACCTGCACGGCGCCAAACACGCATACGACCATCATTGGCACCAAGGCAGAAGCGACTCTCATCGCTGAAGACGACACGTCTCCATTCGTCCCTCCATTCACGCCTGTCGCGACACCACTGGAGGCGGGCTGCACGATGTTGGGGCGTGAGCGGAAGACGGCCTAACGGTGTGCGGGACCGTAGCCCAGCTTCATGGAGACGGTTGCGAATGGTCCTCGCCGATACACCAGGAGCAACAGTGTCCCTAATTTGCTGGGAAGTGGCGGTGCGGTCCGCTACGGCACTGCGTAGGATCCTACGGTCTTGGAGTGCATCCGTGCGTCGCTGCGGTCCGGTCCCAGGTCGACGGACACGTGCACCTTCCGCCGACCACTGGCGACAACATCGATGTACTGTGGAGACCTCACGCCCCACGTGTTGAGCAATTCGGCGGTACGTCCACCCGGCCTCCCGCATGCCCACTATACGCCCTCGCTCAAAGTCCGTCAACTGCACATACGGTTCACGTCCACGCTGTCGCGGCATGCTACCAGTGTTAAAGACTGCGATGGAGCTCCGTATGCCACGGCAAACTCGCTGACACTGACGGCGGCGGTGCACAAATGCTGCGCAGCTAGCGCCATTCGACGGCCAACACCGCGGTTCCTGGTGTGTCCGCTGTGCCGTGCGTGTGATCATTGCTTGTACAGCCCTCTCGCAGTGTCCGGAGCAAGTATGGTGGGTCTGACACACCGGTGTCAATGTGTTCTTTTTTCCATTTCCAGGAGTGTAATAACTGGACACGACAAGGCTATTCTCACAACACAAATCGTGACCAAAACAGACACCACCCGTATGGCAACCATTGGCAGAATAATAGTTACAGAGAAAGATCGCACTTCCATAGTAATGAATATGACAGAGATAACCATAGAAACAGACAATATGGGAACCAAAACAATTATTATCAAGGGAGACAGAATCACTTCAGACGATTCAGGGAGAAATTCTCCACCACGTGACTGACAAGAAAGAAATTATGGAATCTACCAACATGACGACAGACGTTATAATCGTAACGACACACCTGAATTGCATCAGAACTGGTGGGATTCAAACAGGGCAGGGCCCTCTCGACAAGGTGAATTTGTAGAAGTTAGGTCCCCTAATCCCAATAACGACACGCGCCAACAAAGAAACAGACAATGATTCACACCGCAGGCAGCCAAGTGCGCCGGCTGGCTCAGCGAAAAATAACATAGACGCTAACCTTGAGAAAAATTTTAGCATTCCATACCGACGTATACAACATGATAATTACTTTGAAGTTGAAACTCTGCGCACTAGAAAGGGTAAAGGATTGCACCACATTTCACATGTAAAACCGTTTATTGAAATATAATCTGCTTTTTAACTTAAGTCTTTGCTATAAAATTTTTTGCTTCACGTTACTAGTACGCTTCGTCAGACTTAGAAACTGTTAACATGCAACTATGTTTTAAAGTTATCTATCCAGTCTAGGACCTAGGGAACATATTTAGACAGTAATTACGAATGCATTGTTACAGTGAACAGACGACACAGTGTTATTTTGTGTGTGTACATTCTTGCTTGTTAGTTGTACGATTACATAACGACTATAAGGCTCACATACGTAGAACATATACCAGTACTGCTAACGAGATTTTAATGCAACATTTTGGTTTACTTGAAAACACATTCTTTATTTGAAATACTTTTTGTGAGATTAAAGATGACTTGGTATTTGGTTTCTTTGACAGCTACACGATTATATTACGACACAACTAATGTGTGACACAATTTACATTGTTGCTTTTGCGGTGTATCTGTTTTATATCTGCACAGTTTTTCTGAATTCTTCTGGAAAGTAAAACAGGTTTTAGTAGTAAATTTTGTGGTATAGCTACAATGAGACAGCCTGTTTCGTAGCACAACAATACGTTACATTATAGTACTTTCTTCATACGGTACTGTATGTAATAACTACGATATCTATACATATAGCATTTCAGTTTTGTTTATTATGAGGTAAGTACATTGACTTCCACAGAACTTTGCTTAAGGACGACGATAATTACTACACTTGGCACATTTTTATCCTTAAATAATGACAGAGATTATGTTACAACAAGACGCACAGTTTAGTGCTACAGTACACGTATTTGAGTGATTGATTTTGTACTTAAAACATTTATGTTTAAAGATTTTTGAATTACAGTTATACAAAGGTTTTCCGTGATACATTTCATTCCATTGCTGTAATCTGTAGCACCTGAGGGTATAATTACATTAATTCTGAGGGGGGTACACTCTTACTTTGTGTACCATGTGTGTGGCAAGCACAAGGAGCCCTAGCTAGTATGGTATTTGCTTATACAACTTTACACATCAGTACTATATTTCTCTAACACATAATTACACAGCTATCTGATTATTTAACAGAGAAACAAACATTTTTTTACTATGTCAGTGACACATGTTTACACAATTACACAGTTGGATAACTTCACACTTATGAAATCGTATTTTGTCTGTACTTTGTGAACTGTTCATATTTTTTTGGAACCATTGTGATACTATGAGAGCTTTGAATGATGTATTTGGTATGGGATAATGATTTTTAAAGTACATTTGAGTTACATGGCACTGTTTAAATGAGCAGACAATTTTTTTTTAGGTTTTGAAATTATTACAGAAAACTATGACGTTTTTGAGATTTGACTGAGGTGTTATGATATTATTATGACGATGATGGGTATTATGCTGCTGAGGTATGTTTATGATCAATAAGCTGATGCTATATGATGAATCTGATTATGCTACATATCTGTTATGATGAAATATTGAAGAAGTATCGACGAATACGTATATGTGAAATAAGGTAAGGAATAAGGAGTAGTGGTTAGGGACTCTCGTTTGTGAAAAAGGATTTGGAAACCAAGAATCGTACTTTAAGAGTTATGAAATGTATGTACATGTGTACATCCGTGAATGTATCACAATTCCAGCGAAAAATTTTTGGACACTGTTATATTTATAGGATTTTGTTTCTACACATTTGTAACGCAAATTCTCGACCTGTGAAATTTTTTATATGAGACTGTCACTGCTGTCGTAAATATTTCGGTAAGAAAGTTAAGTGACCTTCACGTAATGTGTCGTGGGCGCCCAGCTGTGCCACCTGCCTGGAGAAAAAGCCATTAGGTGGAGAAAAAAGAGGCCATTAACCTCGCTATTTACATTCCTTTGTAGAAAGCATCGCAAATACGAGACGCTCACTACTTCGAAACATATCGTACTTTGTGCTACTTACTGAAACGCTTATGAATTGATGGGAAATATTCCTACATCTGCACACCTGATTATGACAAGTGTCTTTCTACGAGAATTGAGAGAATTTCTACTAACTTATGAAATGCCACATGGCTATTGAATGATGTTTTTATGCTTTGCTTTACATAGTTGCTTATTACATTTGATATCTGGTTTCCAGCTGTGTTGCAGCATTGGTTTTACGAAATAAAATTAAATGCATTTGCTAATGTGAACACTTTCTGTCAACAGATGTATTAAATATTAATTTTATGATCCACATTCTTCGAAAAAGGAGCACTTGGAAAGGAAAGAACCATAAGTAACGGAATACATAATTTTCTTTTCAAGTACTTGGTAATTTCTTTGTAGAGTAAGTTATCGTGCACTCTAGTGTTAAGATGTGACATAGTTATTAGGCATTTCCTGTCTTTACTGTAATATTTTTTCTGCTTGAGCTTTGTCATGTTTAGATATAAGTCATTGCATTTGCTGCTGCTGTTTGCCAGGCATAGTGCTACTGAATTTCACTTTTTATTTCTCTGTTAAGCCAGTTTTACTACTGATTTATTTTTCTTTTTGCTGCACATTGCCTTATATTAGTTGTAATGTTGCATTTGCTTTGCTAATTTAAATATACTGCTGCTTGCTTTGCCAATCTGCATTTTTTTGTCATTGCTGTTTGTGTTAATTGTTTTGTATTGCTGCATTTCCTTATCCCTTAGTTTATACATCTGAGCTCAGTAGATTTAAGTTAGCTTAAGATGGGGTAGGCTATATAAGAGTTGTGATGAATTTGAAGAAATGCATCGCGAAGTCATATGAAAAAGATTTGGGCCAAAATTAGTATTGTACAATGAGATATAATTATTTAGAAACAGGATAGGAACAAAACAGTAGGGTTTAGGGACAACAGGGTTAGATAGGATTTTTTTGCAGGAGCAGATTTTGAAATAACAGGAAAAATCGATGGAACGAAGTTTTGGGTTGGACTGCAGTACCAAATGTCACACTGAAAACAAACCCTGTCCTGTCCTTTTGTGTTATTCTACTATGTGTCTGTGTACCTTGTGTATTTGTGTTCTTCCTGTCTTTATGTGTTTATCTGATAAGCGTTATATTGTAGAATTTTTCTAATACTATGTTATTCACTGTGTAAAGATGTTTAGACATTATTAATTCTGTTCTGTTTCAATGCTCATGTGTGAAATTAATGTTTCGAAAACTATTCTCATTATTTTATGTATTTACTTATGTAATAATTCCTGTAACACTGATGTACATGTTTATTTCTATTCTTTTGTAAAGCCTGTGTTACTACAAATGTTATCTGTACTATTATGTTCTCTAATGATGTGTTTTGTACCTTTGTAATTGTATTGTCATGCTATAAAATTGTAATAGACACCAGTTCATCAAATTAAGTAACTTGTAAGCATTCATTTCACTGCACACAGTTCTAGTATATGCACAATATGTGAGAAGTTGGGACTGTTAGCGTTTGCACGTGTATTAATAATTCAGCGAGGGACTGGTTAACAGCATTGCTGATTAAGGACAATTCCAAAAACTTTGTGAGAGCACAACTGGTGGTTTATGGATTTGCTATATTGACCGCAAGACTCTTTGATGGTGATTGTGCACCTGCACAGTCGCAACAGATGGCTGCTGGCCGTCTCTACAAGGACTACAGTGGGTCTGCATCTTTGATGGCCCACCAATACCATTATTTCTACAAGGACTGCGGTGGGTCTGCACCTCTGGTGGCCCACCAATACCATACTCTCTACGAGGACTACAGTGGGTCTGCTCTCTGATGACCTACCTATCAACATTCTTCAAAACTGACTCAGCTGTGGGTTTGCTCTGTTGTGGCCCACTACCCGTCTGCATGTCAAGAGTCAGCACTGTCTTTTCGTTGGAAGGACAACACTACTTCTTCAAGACTGCATGGAAATCCACTACTTCCGTGTGCATTTTCTTCTACTGCTCAGACTTTGAGAAAAACACTGCTATTTTACTGTGATGAACGATCAGGACTGTCTTTATGGACTGTGAGAAAATTTTAGCTTTTGACCAACATTGTATCAATAAGTGTGTGCATTTGATATCTTTGTTATTGTAATTATGAAAAATTTTTTCAAATCTGTATTGGCCACTGCCCAAAACAATTTTAATATTTTTTGAGGGGAGCATGGGGGCTATGTAAGTAGGCTGTATAGGTTTTTTATAGGTAACGCCACATAGCACTATGTATGAAAATCACTGGCTGGTTTGCATTGTTGTTTGCTATTGTAGTGTCGGGCAGCTGGATGTTAACAGCGCGTAGCGTTGCGCAGTTGGAGGTGAGCCGCCAGAAGTAATGGATGTGGGGAGTGAGATGGCGGAGTTTTGAGAGTGGATAATCTGGACAGAGACAGTAAATTTGTAAGACTGGATGTCATGAACTGATATATATATTATGACTTTTGAACACTATTAAGGTAAATACATTGTTTGTTCTCTATCAAATTCTTTCCTTTTCTAACTATGCCTATCAGTAGTTACTGCCTTGAGTAGTTACAATCTTTTATTTAGCTGGCAGTATTGGCGCTCGCTGTATTGCGGTAGTTCGAGTAACGAAGATTTTTGTGAGGTAAGAATTCATGAAAGGTATAGGTTATTGTTAGTCAGGGCCATTCTTTTGTAGGGATTACTGAAAGTTAGATTGCATTGCGCTAAAAATATTGTGTGTCACTTTAGTGAATGTCTGAGTACGTTCAGTTTTGCTCAGCTGTTCGAAAATCAAATGACATAAGATGTTTATCAGCACAGTAATTCATTAATTTTTCTAAGGGGACGTTACAACCTTCCCCTCCCCCATCCCATTTCCCCACCCACCCTCACCCACAATTTGAAGGATCAGTCTCATAGTCTGAGGTGCACTCAAAATCAACCCAAATAAGAAATACCAAAGATCCTTATGTGTATAGTGGGGACATGTCAACAATCGAACGTTTTAAAGTCGTTTCGTTGCAATTGCTATGTTCCTCGGTGATAGTTATCTTACTACCTGCGTAGCACGTGAACAAATAAAACTTTCGATGCTGCCCGATGTGTTGTACTACTCACGAAAATCCGTTGGATAGATCCTGATAGAGGCCAGTTCAACTGCAACCAATTTGCCGTATTGTCTGTATTGTTTGGACTTTAGAGGTATGTCTGACATATATTACGTCTTGGAGCCATATTTTCGTATCCCGTAAACATTTATGCAGCCTAAATTCAATACATCTTTAGAGTATTTGTTCTCAGTTATTGTACGTTTCTTTCAGTTAGACACATTTGTAAGCTGGTCGCTCATTCTGTATTACAATGGACGTTATTGCCCGTAAATTTAATTAAACGCAGCCAGAAATTAAGATATAGTGTGATTTTGCCAACTGGGACAAACTGCAGAAATTATCCCTGAGAGGACAAAGGACAAAGAAGGTCATATGAACATATGGCAATAAATGCTTTCCAATGGAGGTGTACCCAATTGAAGGTGGAGATAAAATATCTTTGACAGTGACACCAGTATCAGCACCAGGCAAGTGGCAGGCCAGCACGGGGTACGCCAGACGACATTCTCCACGACAGCTGTCACTATCCGTATCGCTTACATCACGTGGAGGCCTTATTACCCGCGAACGTGCTTCCCAGCTGCTGGCTCGTCACTCTGACCATCAAGAAGTTGATATTTCTGCCTTCGATCCCATTCAGAGACGAGTTGCCTGTACAGGCGGAGGTATCATCAATAATACGCAGCTGTGGGCTATGGAGAAACCCCAAGCTACGCTGTCCGCAAACTTCAGCACCAGTTGAGCATCAGTGTGCGGTCAGGAGCTACTGGCGACCGCCTAGTGGCCCTAGTCATTCTCCTGCAACGCCTCACAGGCGAGACATATCTGTACTTCCTGTGGGCGATCCCGCCTCCCCACCTGAAAGACGAGCCTTTGGTTGTACAAAGGGCAACGTGGCTGCTGCACGGTAGTGCTCGAGCTCACTGCCCTTCCGAGAATGGAGCTAAAAAATTACTACAAAATGCACATTCCCACTTCCCTGATGTGTTGTCATAGGTACTTTCAATCACTGGAACCAACACTGTCATTGTTCTTTAACCTTCAACTTGCGAGATATGCATGTCATCTTGGCTATTAGAGAACTGTTAACTTGTTACTTTCAAATATAGTTATGTACATATCTGAGCGCAAGCCACATGGACCTGCGATCTTTGGTTGTGTTGTTAGACCGTCTCTGCCTGAAGGCGCTCACAGGGAGAGCATTATTTTTAGTGAAGATATGTTGAGAAGCAGACGTGGAGTTGAATGGCCAGTGAATCTTTATCTGAAATTGAGTTGCTAAATACTGAATCCCCCCATGAACCATGGGCCTTGCCGTTGGTGGGGAGGCTTGCGTGCCCCAGAGATACAGATAGCCATCCCGTAGGTACAACCACAACGGAGGGGTATCTGTTGGGAGGCCAGACAAACGTGTGGTTCCTGAAGAGGGGCAGCAGCCTTTTCAGTAGTTGCAGGGGAAACAGTCTGGATGATTGACTGATCTGGCCTTGTAACACTAACCAAAACGGCCTTGCTGTGCTGGTACTGCGAACGGCTGAAAGCAAGGGGAAACTACCGCCGTATCTTTTCCCGAGGGCATGCAGTTTTACTGTATGGTTAAATGATGATGGCGTCCGCTTGGGTAAAATATTCCGGAGGTAAAATAGTCCCCCATTCGGATCTCCGGGCGGAGACTACTCAGGAGGACGTCGTTATCAGGAGAAAGAAAACTGGGGCTCTATGGGTCGGAGCGTGGAATGTCAGATCCCTTAATCGGGCATGTAGGTTAGAAACTTTAAAAAGGGAAATGGATAGATTCAAGTTAGATATAGTGGGAATTTGTGAAGTTCAGTGGCAGGATGAACAAGACTTCTGGTCAGGTGAATACAGGGTTATAAATACAAAATCAAATAGGGGTAATGCAGGAGTAGGTTTAATAATGAATAAAAAAATAGGAATACGGGTAAGCTACTACAAACAGCATAGTGAACGCATTATTGTGGCCAAGACAGATTTGTTCAAATGGCTCTGAGCACTATGCGACTTAACTTCTGAGGTCATCAGTCGCCTAGAACTTAGAACTAATTAAACCTAACTAACCTAAGGACATCTCACACATCAATGCCCGAGGCAGGATTCGAACCTGCGACCGTAGCGGTCGCTCGGTTCCAGACTGTAGCACCTAGAACCCCACGGCCACTCCGGCCGGCGGCCAAGACAGATACGAAGCCCATGCCTACCACAGTCGTACAAGTTTATATGCCAACTAACTCCGCAGATGACGAAGAAATTGATGAACTGTATGATGACATTAAAGAAATTATTCAGATAGTGAAGGGAGACGAAAATTTATTAGTCATGGGTGACTGGAATTTGATAGTAGGAAAAGCAGGAGAAGGAAACGTAGTAGGTGAATATGGAATGGGGTTAAGGAATGAATGAGGAAGCCGCCTGGTAGAATTTTGCACAGAGCATAACTTAATCATAGCTAACAATTGGTTCAAGAATCATAAAAGAAGGTTGTATACATGGAAGAACCCTGGAGATACTGGAAGGTGTCAGATAGATTATATAATGGTAAGGCAGAGATTTAAGAACCAGGTTTTAAATTGGAAGACATTTCCAGGGGCAGATGTGGACTCTAACCACAATCTATTGGTTATGAACTGTAGATTAAAACTGAAAAACTGCAAAAAGGTGGGAATTTAAGGAGATGGGACGGAAGAAATACAGTAGAAGTACAATGGGTGCTTTGAGAGATGAAATAGTGAAAGCAGCAGAGGATCAAGTAAGTAAAAAGACGAGTGCTAATAGAAATCCTTGGGTAACAGAAGAAATATTGAATTTAATTGATGAAAGGAGAAAATATAAAACTGCAGTAAATGAAGCAGGCAAAAAAGAATACAAACGTCTCAAAAATGAGATCGACAGGAAGTGCAAAATGGCTAAGCAGGGATGGCTAGAGGACAAATGTAAGGATGTAGAGGCTTATCTCACTAGGGGTAAGATAGATACTGCCTACAGGAAAATTAAAGAGACCTTTGGAGAAGAAAGATCCACTTGCATGAATATCAAGAGCTCAGATGAAAACCCAGTTCTAAGCAAAGAAGGGAAAGCAGTAAGGTGGAAGGACTATATAGAGGGCCTATACAAGGGCGATGTTCTTGAGGACAATATTATGGAAATGGAAGAGGAGGTAGAAGAAGATGAAATGGGAGATATGTAACTGCGTGAAGAGTTTGACAGAACACTGAAAGACGTAAGTCGAAACAAGGACCCGGGAGTAGACAACAATCCATTAGAACTACTGATAGCCTTGGGAGAGCCAGTCCTGACAAAACTCTACCGTCTGGTGAGCAAGATGTATGAAACAGGCGAAATACCCTCAGACTTCAAGAACAATATAATAATTCCAATCCCAAAGAAAGCAGGTGCCGGCAGATGTGAAAATTACAGAACTATCGGTTTAATAAGCCAATGCTGCAAAATACTAACATGAATTCTTTACAGACGAATGGAAAAACTAGTCGAAGCCGACCTCGGAGAAGATCAGTTTGGATTCCGTAGAAATGTTGGAACATGTGAGGCAATACCGACCCTACGTCTTATCTTAGAAACTAGACTAAGAAAAGGCAAACCTACGTTTATAGTATTTGTAGACTTAGAGAAAGTTTTTGACAATGTTGATTGGAATAACCTCTTTCAAATTGTGAAGGTGGCAGGTGTAAAATACAGGGAGCGAAAGACTATTTACAATTTGTACAGAAACCAGATGGCAATTATAAGAGTCGAGGGGCATGAAAGGCAAGTAGTGGTCGGGAAGGGAGTGAGACAGGGTTGTAGCCTATCCCCAATGTTATTTAATCTACACTCCTGGAAATTGAAATAAGAACACCGTGAATTCATTGTCCCAGGAAGGGGAAACTTTATTGACACATTCCTGGGGTCAGATACATCACATGATCACACTGACAGAACCACAGGCACATAGACACAGGCAACAGAGCATGCACAATGTCGGCACTAGTACAGTGTATATCCACCTTTCGCAGCAATGCAGGCTGCTATTCTCCCATGGAGACGATCGTAGAGATGCTGGATGTAGTCCTGTGGAACGGCTTGCCATGCCATTTCCACCTGGCGCAACAGTTTACCAGCGTTCGTGCTGGACGTGCAGACCGCGTGAGACGACGCTTCATCCAGTCCCAAACATGCTCAATGGGGGACAGATCCGGAGATCTTGCTGGCCAGGGTAGTTGACTTACACCTTCTAGAGCACGTTGGGTGGCACGGGATACATGCGGACGTGCATTGTCCTGTTGGAACAGCAAGTTCCCTTGCCGGTCTAGGAATGGTAGAACGATGGGTTCGATGACGGTTTGGATGTACCGTGCACTATTCAGTGTCCCCTCGACGATCACCAGTGGTGTACGGCCAGTGTAGGAGATCGCTCCCCACACCATGATGCCGGGTGTTGGCCCTGTGTGCCTCGGTCGTATGCAGTCCTGATTGTGACGCTCACCTGCACGGCGCCAAACACGCATACGACCATCATTGGCACCAAGGCAGAAGCGACTCTCATCGCTGAAGACGACACGTCTCCATTCGTCCCTCCATTCACGCCTGTCGCGACACCACTGGAGGCGGGCTGCACGATGTTGGGGCGTGAGCGGAAGACGGCCTAACGGTGTGCGGGACCGTAGCCCAGCTTCATGGAGACGGTTGCGAATGGTCCTCGCCGATACCCCAGGAGCAACAGTGTCCCTAATTTGCTGGGAAGTGGCGGTGCGGTCCCCTACGGCACTGCGTAGGATCCTACGGTCTTGGAGTGCATCCGTGCGTCGCTGCGGTCCGGTCCCAGGTCGACGGACACGTGCACCTTCCGCCGACCACTGGCGACAACATCGATGTACTGTGGAGACCTCACGCCCCACGTGTTGAGCAATTCGGCGGTACGTCCACCCGGCCTTCCGCATGCCCACTATACGCCCTCGCTCAAAGTCCGTCAACTGCACATACGGTTCACGTCCACGCTGTCGCGGCATGCTACCAGTGTTAAAGACTGCGATGGAGCTCCGTATGCCACGGCAAACTGGCTGACACTGACGGCGGCGGTGCACAAATGCTGCGCAGCTAGCGCCATTCGACGGCCAACACCGCGGTTCCTGGTGTGTCCGCTGTGCCGTGCGTGTGATCATTCCTTGTACAGCCCTCTCGCAGTGTCCGGAGCAAGTATGGTGGGTCTGACACACCGGTGTCAATGTGTTCTTTTTTCCATTTCCAGGAGTGTATATATTGAGCAAGCAGTAAAGGAAACAAAAGAAAAATTCGGAGTAGGAATTAAAACCCATGGAGAAGAAATAAAAACTTTGAGGTTCGCCGATGACATTGTAATTCTGTCACAGATAGCAAAGGACCTGGAAGAGCAGCTGAACGGAATGGACAGTGTCCTGAAAGGAGGATACAAGATGAACATCCACATAAGCAAAACGAGGATAATGGAATGTAGTTGAATTAAATCGGGTGATGCTGAGGGAATTAGATTAGGAAATGAGACGCTTAAAGTAGTAAATGAGTTTTGCTCTTTGGGGAGCAAAATAACTCTCGATGGTCTAAGTAGAGAGAATGTAAAATGTAGACTGGTAATGGCAAGGAAAGCGTTTCTGAAGAAGAGAAATTTGTTAACATCGAGTATAGATTTAAATGTCAGGAAGTCGTCTCTGAAAGTATTTGTATAGAGTGTAGCCATGTATGGAAGTGAAACGCGGATGATAAATAGTTTGGACAAGAAGAGAATAGAAGCTTTCGAAATGTGGTGCTACAGAAGAATGCTGAAGATTAGGTGGGTAGATCACATAACTAATGAGGAGGTATTGAATAGAATTGGGGAGAAGAGGAGTTTGAGGCCCAACTTGACTAGAGGAAGGGATCGGTTGGTAGGACATATTCTGAGGCATCAAGGGATCACCAATTTAGTACTGGAGGGCAGCGTGGAGGGTAAAAATCGTAGAGGGAGACCAAGAGATGAATACACTAAACAGATTCAGAAGTATGTAGGTTGCAGTAAGTACTGGGAGATGAAGAAGCTTGCACAGGATAGAGTAGCATGGAGAGCTGCATCAAACCAGTCTCTGGACTGAAGATCACAACAACAACCATTACTGAATACAGATTTGCTGGAATGAGGGAATAAGATGATGATGAGAGTATTTATAGATTTTCGAAATACTTTCGAGAACACTTCTCACTTCCCTGATGTGTTGTTATAGTTACTTTCAATCACTGGAACCAACACTGCCAATGTTCTTTAATCTTCAACTTGTGAGATGTGCATGTCATCTTGGCTATTAGAGAATTGTTGACTTTTTACTTTCAGATATAGATAGGTACATATCTGAGAGCAAGCCACTTTCACCCGCGATCTTTGGTTGTGTTGTTACACCGTCTCTGCCTGAAGGTGCTCACAGGGAGAGCATTATTTTTAGTCAAGATGTGTTGAGAAGCAGACGTGGAGTTGAATGGTCAGTGAATTTTTATCTGGAACTGAGTTGCTAAATATTGAATATAGATTTGTTGGAAATGAGTGAGTACGGTGATGATGAGAGTATTTATAGATTTTGAAAACACTTTCGAGAACAATTGTGATTCAAGGTAAAAACGCAGCTTTGCATTCTTGCGCCTAGTTAGCACTCTCTTGTAAAATTAATTGTCGTCCCGAGATCTGGTTGAAGCATTTAGCTCATGGATTTCTCACAGCTACAGAAGTTCGTTCTCCTCCCCCCATACATACCTTTCGTGAAGAAACAGAGATCGTTTTGGGGAGGTTAATCTTTTTTGTAAAGTAAATTTTTAAACTCATTATTGTTCACGATCTTTGCTATAAAATTGGTTTAGAAAAATCATTTGCAGAACAATAGCACCCAGAATTATTCGCATGCAAGAAATACTACGTTGCTTGTATCCTCATTGCACGTGGTAGTACCCACACTTTTCAATGTCATTTTTACATTTTTAGCTTACCATTTTAATTTAGTTTTGCTCCTGCGCTGCTTGTTGTGATCCACTTTTGAGAGAAAATTTTTGCTCTATCGAAGTAGGTGCAAGAATAGTTCAGGCCCATAGTCATACAATTACACTACATATACAGGACAACGTTACCACACAGTTAATCAGTGATTAGACCAGAGAGGTTACATTCAGTTTGGAAGTTTTTTTCTTGTTATACAAAGCTCATTCCAGTAAAGAGTGTGGTATATCCGTGCTTGCAACATTTTTCGTATTCTGAGTTGTGTTTCGCAAGTTAGCTACGTAAATCAGCTGTGGACTCTTATGAAAGTAATTTGGATAATTTATTCAGACAAAATTTAGTAGTTCATCTGATATGTAATTTATCGCTACTGTTTTGGAGTACTTTTGAGGTGTTGAAAACTGTCCACTGTGACGTCAGGTAACAAACCACTGTTCACTCGACTGAGTAGCACAGGGCTTAAGTTATCACATTTTTCTGCAATTAGCTTCGCGTACGTACTTTCTACACTACACCATACACAGAATTATAAAGAAGAAACGTTACAATCTTCAAGTGGGTGTATCTCCTTTAGAACGCATTGCGGCAATTTGTCCATCTGACTTTTTTGCTCCTAATCCTCTCAGGAATCATTTCCTACAGTTAGTTCCCATTTAGCCCTGTATAGTTGAGAACAGTTGGCTGAACTCGCATGCAACTAAACATGTGGGGGGGGGGGGGGGGTTCAGAGCTGCGACCGTATACCTAGTACCCTTTATGTACCCTGTTATGTTCAAAATAACCTTGATTATTCATCATTTAAATTCAAACAGATGATGTAATGTGCACGGCTTATATCCAGTAGTTCAGACGAACAAAATACGTAAATTAGTCACCTTTTATGAAGCAAACATTAAACCTTAACGGTTCCAGTTCGCACTCACTCTCGTCGCTATTGTTACATAACTGTTTTCCCTCTGGAATGTTCCCCATGAAAATGACGAAAATTTAGATGAAACATTGCACAGGAAAATTACTCTTTCTAATTAGACACCCGCGGTCGTTAAATTGAAATACTTGAGCCACTCAACACCTCCACCCTTTTCGGGGTGAAAGACTATTATTTGAATTAATGTCGTAGTCAGAAGCAAATACATTAAAAAATATTTTCTGATGTTTCAATTTTCAATGCAATCAGGGGTAGCAGAACAGAGTTATTCGTAAATATCTCTGGAGTTACATAAGAAATCTGTGCAAAAGCTGTAAGAAGTACAGAATATGTCTCCAAACTTTAACTCGTCTTGTAGGTGCTCAGTATGACCGCCGTTTGTCACACGGCAGACGTCAATACGTGGATTTAATGTCCGGGAAGGCGAGACAGCAGCCGGCTTTGCAGATCTGTTCATTGGGCTGCCTAACTGCAGGCGCTTACTAATTCGATGCGACAGTACGGAGCGGAGCAGCGAGTCAGCAATGAAGTTCGAAGACGGCACAACCCGCAAGTGCGAGCCGTAATGACAAGAAGTCTGCGAACTGTTAGAATACTTCTCTTTACTGCTGCTACAGCGATACATAACAATAACATACAGCAAACTCCCACTGGTTCTCTGACCTATCGTGGAACACATACGTCGCAATGGCAGCGAAACGGTTAAATTGAAACACTACATACTTCATCAGTTTTTATTACCATCTTTTCCTCTGTATTAATTGCTAATATTCTTTCTCACGTTACTTATCCTCTGCTTAATTAGCAATTTCTCACAATGCTGACTGCTTGCACTTAGACCTAAGCGATCCACTGGCTACATGGAAACGGAATGACCCTCAAATAAAAAAGCTGGTCACCGTCTGCATTACAGTGTCAAACGAATGTCTGTCTGTCAAACAACTTGCCCGTGGTAGACATGATAAGCTCGCAACAGTTGCATTTACACTAAAGAGCCAAAGAAACTGGTACATCTGTATAATATCGTGTAGAATCTCCAGAGCACGCAGAAGTGCCGCTGAAGTAGCGCTAGAGGGAACTTACATCATGAATCCTGCAGGGCTGTTCATAAATCCATAAGAGTACGAGGGTCTGGAGATGTCTTCCGAACAGCACGATGCAAGGCATCCCAGATATGCTCAATAATGCTCATGTCTGGGGAGTTTGGTGGCCAGTGGAAGTGTTTAAGCTCAGAGGAGTGTTCATGGAGCCGCTCTGTAGCAATTCTGGACGTATAGGGTGTCGCAATGTCCTGCAGGAATTGCCCAAGTTTGTCTTAATGCACAATGGACATGAATGGATGCAGGTGATCAGACACTATGCTGAAGTACATGTTACCCGTCAGAGTCGTATCTAGACGTATCAGGGGTCCCGTATCACTCCATCTGCACACGCCCCACACCATTACAGAGCCTCCACCAGCTTCAATAGTCCTCTGCTGACATGCAGGGTCATTGGATTCATGAGATTGTCTCCATACCCGTACACGTCCATCCGCTCAATACAATTTGAAACGAGACTCGTCCGACAAGGCAACATGTTTCCAATCATCAACAGTCCAATGTCAATGTTGACGGGCCCAGGCGAGGCGTAAAGCATTGTGTCGTGCAGTCATCAAAGATACACGAGGGGGCCATCGGCTCCGAAAGCCCATATCGATGATGTTCCGTTGTATGGTTCACACGCTGACACTTGTTGATGGCCCAGCATTGAAATCTGCAACAATTTGCGGAAGGGCTGCACTTCTGTCTCGTTGAACAATTCTCTTCAGTCGTCGTTGCTCCCGTTCTTGCTGGATCTTTTTCCGGCCGCAGCCATGCCGGAGATTTGATGTTTTAACGGATTCCTGATATTCACGGTACTCTAGTGAAATGGTCGTACGGGAAAATCCCCACTTCATCGCAACCTCGGAGATGCTGTGTCCCATCGCTCGTGCGCCGACGATAACGCCACGTTCAAACTCACTTAAATCTTAATAACATGCCATTGTAGCAGCAGTAATCGATCTAGCAACTGCGCCTGACTCTTGTTTTGTATAGGCGTTGCCAACCGCAGCACCGTATTCTGCCTGTTTACATATCTCTGTATTTGAATAAGCATGAAGAAGCATGCCTATACCAGTTTCTTTGGTGCTTCAGTGTCTTTATTAAAGACGCATTTGCACATGAGTATAGAATGAGAAATTGCCTACAAAGTCAGTGCTTGCCCCTGAAAAGATGTAATAATGTGTTGGTTTGTCTGAAATGTCTTCATTTCTTGTCATTCTTCACACTGTCATAAAAAATATTTAGTTGGATCTACGGTGAATTTGCTGCACTGGTACTCAGATGGTTCTTTACCACTTGCCCTCCCCAATCGCCGCCCGTTCCCTCGCAGAGGTTGCTGGTAATGATGTATGACTCTAGAGCTCCCATAGGCCTGTTATTAAAAGGACAAATTCTACCTCTGACCGCCTATTCGTTGTCGTTACTCTACAAAAGAATGCTACTCCATAAACGAACTTGAAAGAAGAGTTATTACAACAGGCAGAACTTACAGTCCTTCACTCAGATCTAAAAGGAATGTTCTCCATTTATTACGCGGTGACATCTGATGACTGCCTGCAGATACTACACAATTACAGAAGCAATAACTTGCAAGGCAATGTCTTCATTTAACTGCTGTCAATAATACTGGCCGCTTGAGGGTATTATGTTTGGGAAAATACAGGGTGGTCCAAAAGTCCGGAAACACCTTGATAAAATCCAAATGGAGTAGCAAACAAGGAAACAGGGTCCCTATACACGAGTAACGGGAAGGGGGAAACTTTATAGGCTATGCCACCAACATGGCGGCCATCTTGAAAGCCGCCATCTTGGATTCAACTCCAAAATTTCAAATGGGAATGTGGTCATGCGACATATCAAACAGATAGAGAATTTCACCAGAAAAACAATGCCGTTGTTATTTTAAACATAGCTTTATTCATACTCGGGATATATCCAATTACTTGCGGCAGCAGTGGGACTCTCGGCAGCGTGAGCATTACGTACTGAGAAGTCATAAAATGGAGTCTGAAAAGGTGCAAAGTGATTATCCCATGCCTGATATGTTACATATGTTTAACTGTTAGGTATCATTTACTCATGCTAACGTTTTAATCATTGTTTCCTTATTTACAGGTTACAAAATGTCCTTAACACATGAAGAACGCATTGAGATCATCTTGATACCAGGAGGAAGAAGCACACGGGTCATTGCTGAGGATTTCAACAGTCGTCATCCAACCAGACAGCCCATCACTCACAGCGCAGTTCCCAAGCTTTTGGCCAAATTCCGAGCAACAGGTTCTGTCGCAGATAAACCTAAGGCTGGAAGACCAAAATCCGCCAACGATGAAGCAACAACAGTGAGCGTGTTGGCATCATTTAGCAAGAGTCAGCAACGGAGTACTCGTCGCCTGTCACAAGAATGTGGGGTTAGCCGTACCTCCATACTGCGAATTTTATCGCAGCACAAATGGCACCCGTACAAAATTCAGCTGCTCCAAAACCTGAACGAGGATGACCCAGACTGTCGGGTACAGTTCGCAGAATGAGTGACACAGCAGCTGCAGAAAAACCCACGTTTCACCTTTCAGGTGCTGTTCAGCGATGAAGCCAATTTCTTTATCAATGGTGAAGTGAACAAGCAGAATCACAGATACTGGTCCGACACAAATCCACACTGGATTGATGGTTCCAAAACGGTCGACTCACAAATAGTGATGGTCTGGTGTGGTGTTTGGGGTACAAAAGTTGCTGGATGTTTTTTTTTTTTTATTGATCGTACGTTAACAGCCAACGGTTATCTGAGGTTACTGGATAAAGAAGTGTTTCCTTCGTTGTTAACGGAGGACGGGACATTTCCGGAATTCTTCCAGCATGACAGAGCCCCACCACATTATGGGCACAATGTGCGAGCACACTTGGATGTGCAGTTCCCTCAAAAGTGGATTGGTCGTAGGGGTGTTGTGGAGAGGCCACCACGTTCACCAGATTTGGCTCCTATGGATTTTTATCTTTGGGGTCATGTCAAAGCAGTGGTTTATTCTGTGAAAATACGGGATCTCCATCATCTAAAGCAGCGCATTGTTGATGCGTGTGGTCAAATTCAGCCAGATGTGTTGGTCAAAGTTGATCAGGATTGGGTTCGGAGGATAGCATTAACAATCCAACGTAATGGACAACATATCGAGCCATCCTATGACTGTTAGTGGTCTCTCAGGACTGTGTAACATCGGCGTAATGTCTCTACGGCACATAACACACATGCTGCCGAGCGTCCTACCGCTGCCACATGTAACTGGCTATAACCCGAGAATGAATAAAGCTATGTTTAAAATAACAACGGCATTGTTTTTCTGGTGAAATTCTCTATCCGTTTGATATGTCACATGACCACATTCCCATTTGAAATTTTGGAGTTGAATCCTAGATGGCGGCTTTCAAGAGGCCGCCAAGTTGGTGGCATAGTCTATAAAGTTTCCCCCTTCCCGTTCCTCGTGTGTAGGGACTCTGTTTCCTTGTTTGCTACTCCAATTGAATTTTATGAAGGTGTTTCCGGACTTATTGACCACCCTGTATACATTATGCAAGCAGTTTTAAACAGAAAAATATTTCAAGGCTATTTGCGTAATTTTCTCCTTCAACTTGTGGAGGAAACGGCTTCCAATATGTTGAAGTCTTTGTAAAAGATAACGGCGCAGACACTTCTGTCTTCCGTTCTTTTCTTGTACGGTATCGAAATGGCATAGCGGCGAGCTGACCTTCGAAGTGTACATATGGGTGTATATGAATAATAAGTCGACACAGAGAATTTCTCCGTAATAAAACTAATAAGCAAAAGTTCTTCATTTGTATGCCGATAATGTCTGAAGTTAATGTACAGTTAAAGTGAACAAGATTCGCCTTTGCATACACTACATAATGCGTTTTCATTTTACAGTATACAATAACTAAGCAAAGACGAATTTCAAATACAATAAATAGTGAACAATTAAGAGATTTCTTACTTCTGTAGGTTTCACATCGGTGCAAAGGTAAACTTGTACGTATATATGTTATTCTTATATACTTATCATAAATTTGCATAAAATAATGGAGATATAACTTGTACTTGCAGAAAACGACGATAATTACAGAACATAAGTCCAATAATGATCATTTGTATCTAGATGGACGTTTTACATTACCTGCAACGGACTTACTTGATGCAGCAAAGTAACGAATGTCAACGTACGACAATGTCTTGACAGCGTGAAACACATGGCCAGAAGGAAATGGCATTTACTCTCGTTCATACAAGGTGACAGTTATTGAACTATATGAAATGAAATCCTCGTAACTTCTGAACGGTTTGCGCCAGGACGTTCAAATTGCACTGTTGGCCGCGGGGCATGATGTGAATTAGCATGCGCATGCGAACGCGCCTTATTGTCGGCCATTCGCACGTGAAAATGTCACGGTACACTGCGCCTGAGCGTATAGCGCATGTGAACCCCTACTATGCGAGCAATAACACCCCAATTGCGGCCAGAGGAAGTTTTCGACCCAGTTCAAGCTGAATACAACCGGTCCAAGTGTGTTAACAATCAAGAATTTGATTCACAAGTTTGAGGGAACGGGTAGTGGTCGTGATGACACTGTTGGCAATGTCGGTCATCCGAAAAGGGTGAAAACACCTGAAAACATCGAGAAGACACGCGCTTTGTTTCAAACCAGCCCCAGGAAATCGATCAGACGAGCTGCACAATAGGTGAGAATCAACCGGGAGACACTGCGACAGATTATTGTTGAAGACCTGCATCTCTTCCCATAGTAAATTTAAACCCATCAGCCATTACGGCCCACTACCATCGAACAGCAGTTGTGTTTCGCCAACACTATTGTCCACTTTGAGGTTCGCCGATAACATTGTAATTCTGTCAGACACAGCAAAGGACATGGAAGAGCAGTGACCCGCGTGACGCCACTATCAGTGATTGCAGACCGAGCGCCGCCACACGGCAGGTCTAGAGAGACTTCCTAGCACTCGCCCCAGCTGTACAACCGACTTTGCTAGCGATGGTTCACTGACAAAATACGCTCTCATTTGCCGAGACGATAGTTTAGCATAGCCTTCAGCTACGTCATTTGCTACGACCTAGCAAGGCGCCATTATCAGTTACTATTGATATTGATTCGTGTACCGTCAAGACCGACGTTCTTCATTAATGGATTAAAGTTAAGTATTCCATCAGCTATGTCCTTTTTTCTAAATTCTAATTTCCTTGTCCTGTTCCAGACCTCACGCCAGCCTGCGTGAGCTAAAACGCATGCCTTTCGGCCTCTTCTAGTAACACGGTGTTGGCTCTCCTGCCGACCAAAACAGATAGTATCTTGAAAGGAGGACATAAGATGAACATCAACAAAAGCAAAACGAGGATAATGGAATGTAGTCGAATTAAGTCGGGTGATGCTGAGGGAATTAGATTAGGAAATGAGACACTTAAAGTAATAAAGGAGTTTTGCTATTTGGGGAGCAAAATAACTGATGATGGTCAAAGTAGAGAGGATATAAAATGTAGACTGGCAATAGCAAGGAAAGCGTTTCTGAAGAAGAGAAATTTGTTAACATCGAGTATAGATTTAAGTGTCAGGAAGTCATTTCTGAAAGTATTTGTATGGAGTGTAGCCATGTATGGAAGTGAAACATGGACGATAAATAGTTTAGACAGGAAGAGAATAGAAGCTTTCGAAATGTGGTGCTACAGAAGAATGCTGAAGATTAGATGGGTAGATCACATAACTAATGAGGAAGTATTGAATAGGATTGCGGAGAAGAGAAGTTTGTGGCACAACTTGACTAGAAGAAGGGATCGGTTGGTAGGACATGTTCTGAGGCATCAGGGGATCACAAATTTAGTATTGGAGGGCAGCGTGGAGGGTAAAAATCGTAGAGGGAGACCAAGAGATGAATACACTAAACAGATTCAGAAGGATGTAGGTTGCAGTAAGTACTGGGAGATAAAGAAGCTTGCACAGGATAGAGTAGCATGGAGAGCTGCATCAAACCAGTCTCAGGACTGAAGACCACAACAACAACAACATCTATATTTGTGGCAAGTATAATGTGTAACATTTGCAGCAGTCAAAATCCTATTATGACTGTAAGACCGGAAGTAATTCCACCTGCCGTTCGAGAAACCACTATATGCTGCATTCGTGGCTGTTATTGTCAAATGCAAATTAAAGCATTTCTAAGTCCCATCTGTTTCAGGGTATTTTATGTATGTAGAGACCACTCATTCATTGTGTGTATACACAGGGCTACATCTCGTTACGTCACTCTATCAAAATCATTCCTGCTGCTCGTCCTTTAAGTTTAAATGAAAGTTTGATTTCGATATCGCAAATAAATTCGTGTTAACTAACGAGATAATTACAGAAGCTAGACCTGTTCGTATATATGCGTCAGGGAGAGCAGGAATAGGAGTTTCGTCAGATTTTTCTCTCGTGCACTCCACGAAAAGAATCGCAGAAATACATTTTCTTGAATTTCGAGTACATAATTTACCCAGTAGTTCATCCAGTACGTAATTTTATAGACAAGACACAATGTTTTCTTAGTTTCTTCGTTGGTGTTAGTTCCTTGGCCCGAGGCAGTCGTTTCAGCTCATGTCCGCCCCCGCCCCCCCCCCCCTCCCCCCCGCTGTGTTAGATATTTGGGACTTCTTCTTTCGATTTCAAACTTTTACATAAAGTGAACGATTTGGTCTGGAACTTGATACGAAACAGCTCAGTTGTGCCAATATGTGGCACCGAGCCTGTATTCATTCGTTGGGAACGGTATTTTGTGATGGCCTTCACATCTGCGTAGTTCCCTTCCATGCATAGCTTACCTCTTTGCTCCTGTGTAACTAAATGGACAGTATTAAAAATTTTAATCAAGAACTCTGATATCTAAAATGACTTAAAATAATTTTTCGTGAGGCATGTGACTAGGGCCTATGGTTCACGGTATCCATGACGCGCGCCATTCCTCAGGTTTACGTTACGAATTAACTGCAAATGGTGTAGGTTACCCGGTTGGGGGCTCAGTGCCGTCTGAGAGACTTCGTGTGTCTGTGGCTACGGACATCACCTATCATGTCAGTCTTATTATGACCGAGAAGAGGGAGAGCAACGACGACGTTACTATAAGATAAGAAAGTAATGAAACTCACGTGGGAAAATATAGCTTCAGAAATTGAGTTTTGCTTATCTGCATCAAGTAACAAAAATTTGCCATTGAGAAATTACATAACGGATACTTTTTACATCCTTTATTAAACACTGAATGTGAATAAACTGTTAATGGAGTAAGATTTTTCCTCAGTTGCTGAGAAGACGAGAGTTAGAATTGTAGTCTGCGAAGGGTATACCACACATTCAAATAGTAGTCTCTTGTGATAAAGGAGGCCACAAAGATCTGAATGGACAAGAACGATGCCGTCGACGTAACTGGTTCTCGAGTTATCAGTATAAAAGGCGATATGAGTTCCAACTGACAACGATTTGGCGGTTATAGAGGTATCTATGAGCCCAGAAGAAGTAGGCCTTCAGCGTTATGTCCGTTGATTTAACCTGCCAGTGGACAAGACTACGAGGACAAGGCAATTATTAACCGCAGGTAAATCATCTGTGTTGTATGGTCGTTGTCCCTGAACCTTTTTTGTTCTTGATGTTCTGTACAAAGCTGTGTTAGACATCTTCAGAGGTGCATCAGATTACGCTAAGTCTTGCCGACAGAGGCACTGTAAAAACTTTGAGGTTCGCCGATGACATTGTAATTCTGTCAGAGACAGCAAAGGACTTGGAAGAGCAATTGAACGGAATGGACAGTGTCTTGAAAGGAGGATATAAGATGAACATCAATAAAAGCAAAACGAGGATAATGGAATGTAGTCAAATTAAGTCGGGTGATGCTGAGGGAATTAGATTAGGAAATGAGACACTTAAACTAGTAAAGGAGTTTTTCTATTTAGGGAGTAAAATAACTGATGATGGTCAAAGTAGAGAGGATATAAAATGTAGACTGGCAATGGCAAGGAAAGCGTTTCTGAAGAAGAGAAATTTGTTAACATCGAGTATAGATTTAAGTGTCAGGAAGTCGTTTCTGAAAGTATTTGTATGGAGTGTAGCCATGTATGGAAGTGAAACATGGATGATAACTAGTTTGGACAAGAAGAGAATAGAAGCTTTCGAAATGTGGTGCTACAGAAGAATGCTGAAGATAAGGTGGGTAGATCACGTAACTAATGAGGAGGTATTGAATAGGATTGGGGAGAAGAGAAGTTTGTGGCACAACTTGACTAGAAGAAGGGATCGGTTGGTAGGACATGTTTTGAGGCTTCAAGGGATCACAAATTTAGCATTGGAGGGCAGCGTGGAAGGTAAAAATCGTAGAGGGAGACCAAGAGATGAATACACACACTAAGCAGATTCAGAAAGATGTAGGTTGCAGTAGGTACTGGGAGATGAAGTAGCTTGCACAGGATAGAGTAGTATGGAGAGCTGCATCAAACCAGTCTCAGGACTGAAGACCACAACAACAACAACATTGTCCACAGAATTGACGAACAGGAGTTTGATGTAAATATAGTTTGGTTTAGCGACGAAGCCCACTTTTATTTGGATGGGTTCTTCAATAAGCAAAATTGACGCATTTGGGGGACTGAGAACCCGCATTTCGCAATCGATAAGTCTCTTCACCCTCAATGGGTACTGTGTGGTGTGCCATGTACAGTCATGGAATAATCGGTGTGATACTTCTTGATGGCACGGTGACTACCGAATGGTGCGTGAAGGTTTTAGAAGATGATTTCATCCGCATCATCCAAAGTGACCTTGATTTCGACAAGCTATAGTTCATTTAAGACGGATCTCGACCCCATCGGAGCAGGAGAATATTTGATGTCCTGGAGGAGAACTTTCGGGATCGCATTCTGCCTCTGGGTTGCCCAGAGGCCACTAGCATGGGCCTCGATTGGCCGCCATATTCTTCGGATCTGAACAGATGCTGCTCATTTTTATGGGACTCTATTAAAGACAAGGTTTACAGAAATAACCCCAAAACCATTGCTGAGCTGAAAACAGCCATTCAGGAGGTCGTCGACGGCATCAATGTTCCGACACTTCAGCGGGCCATGCAGTGTTTCGTTATCCGTCGGCGCCACCACATCGCCAATGATGGCAGGTATATCGGACACGTCATAACCTAAATCCGAATATCTGTAGTGACGTTTACATGTTTAATAACGTGTGTGCACGCCGTAGTTTGTAATTAATTTACGTTTTTTCATATGGTTAAATAATTGATACCCTGTAAAAATAGTATCGAATGTTACAGAAGTCATTCCTAATATGCTTACTATAGATAAAGCAGCAGTCATAGAAAATGTCTCTTTGATGTCAAAGATCAGTTTGAAATGTAAAATATAGCAAAATAAACCTATGTAGACTTATGCTTAAGCATCTGGTCCATCAGAATTTCTAGTCAAGAGGGACATGTAACACCTCCGTTGGGTCCCGACCCGATCTGATCGAATAGCAGCCCAATATTTATTATTAATATGGCCGTGTACCTAATGGGGCTGGTAATCGGAATTGACTGCTACGGAAGTTGCTACTTTCCAGTTCGTCCTGTTCAATACTGTGATAATGAAATGTCTGGTAACAAGAAAAACACCAACACAGTTTCACTAATTACGAACCTATATTCGTCTCAAAAACACAAAAAAAGGAGACAGCCACTGCCTTCGTCATACATATCTAACTACGGCTAATCTCAGCACAGGATTCTTCATTTTCCATTATCATCACACGCTAATCCATCACTGCATCCAACACTGCAATCCAACACTGCAATCCAAGGTGATGCCGGCGCGGTAGACGCGAAACCAAATATCGGCCCTAGAAATGTCACTGATCACTTTCGTAATAATACTTCTTCAACTTACCGGTATTATTCTAGTACAAAGGGGTCTAACCACGGCGATGGCGACTCCCTTCTCCGTTAAAAGCCTTGTACTTCAACATTCACCTCCACACACCTCTACACGCAACATGGCACTCGCTCAACTCCACACTCGCTCTCGCCACGCGACACAATCTATTGTTTGCCCTATCGACCTGTGCCGAGTGCAAATTTATAGTAAGGGCCTACGGACCCCTTACAGACACATGTAACACATAGCCAAATTTAGTTTTAATGTGAACTTCAATGAAGATAACTCGCCATTTTTTGAATAACTGTGAGAATGTTACTGCTTCAGTACTTTACACAGTATAATACACTCCTGGAAATGGTAAAAAGAACACATTGACACCGGTGTGTCAGACCCACCATACTTGCTCCGGACACTGCGAGAGGGCTGTACAAGCAATGATCACACGCACGGCACAGCGGACACACCAGGAACCGCGGTGTTGGCCGTCGAATGGCGCTAGCTGCGCAGCATTTGTGCACCGCCGCCGTCAGTGTCAGCGAGTTTGCCGTGGCATACGGAGCTCCATCGCAGTCTTTAACACTGGTAGCATGCCGCGACAGCGTGGACGTGAACCGTATGTGCAGTTGACGGACTTTGAGCGAGGGCGTATAGTGGGCATGCGGGAGGCCGGGTGGACGTACCGCCGAATTGCTCAACACGTGGGGCGTGAGGTCTCCACAGTACATCGATGTTATCGCCAGTGGTCGGCGGAAGGTGCACGTGCCCGTCGACCTGGGACCGGACCGCAGCGACGCACGGATGCACGCCAAGACCGTAGGATCCTACGCAGTGCCGTAGGGGACCGCACCGCCACTTCCCAGCACATTAGGGACACTGTTGCTCCTGGGGTATCGGCGAGGACCATTCGCAACCGTCTCCATGAAGCTGGGCTACGGTCCCGCACACCGTTAGGCCGTCTTCCGCTCACGCCCCAACATCGTGCAGCCCCCCTCCAGTGGTGTCGCGACAGGCGTGAATGGAGGGACGAATGGAGACGTGTCGTCTTCAGCGATGAGAGTCGCTTCTGCCTTGGTGCCAATGATGGTCGTATGCGTGTTTGGCGCCGTGCAGGTGAGCGCCACAATCAGGACTGCATACGACCGAGGCACACAGGGCCAACACCCGGCATCATGGTGTGGGGAGCGATCTCCTACACTGGCCGTACACCACTGGTGATCGTCGAGGGGACACTGAATAGTGCACGGTACATCCAAACCGTCATCGAACCCATCGTTCTACCATTCCTAGACCGGCAAGGGAACTTGCTGTTCCAACAGGACAATGCACGTCCGCATGTATCCCGTGCCACCCAACGTGCTCTAGAAGGTGTAAGTCAATTACCCTGGCCAGCAAGATCTCCGGATCTGTCCCCCATTGAGCATGTTTGGGACTGGATGAAGCGTCGTCTCACGCGGTCTGCACGTCCAGCACGAACGCTGGTCCAACTGAGGCGCCAGGTGGAAATGGCATGGCAAGCCGTTCCACAGGACTACATCCAGCATCTCTACGATCGTCTCCATGGGAGAATAGCAGCCTGCATTGCTGCGAAAGGTGGATATACACTGTACTAGTGCCGACGTTGTGCATGCTCTGTTGCCTGTGTCTATGTGCCTGTGGTTCTGTCAGTGTGATCATGTGATGTATCTGACCCCAGGAATGTGTCAATAAAGTTTCCCCTTCCTGGGACAATGAATTCACGGTGTTCTTATTTCAGTTTCCAGGAGTGTATGTTCAATAAAATTTTAGTAATATCAAAAAAAGTTCATTAAGCATTGCGTCAACGAAAACTTCAGTATATGTCTATGAGTTCACAGTTTCATATTATCGTAGATTACATTAGACCAGATACGCAGGTTCTCATGGGTGTAAGAGCCTGGCACCGACCCACATCTTGAGAGTTAAAAGATTAAAGTTACGAAGTGGTAACTAGTTTATCATCTTAGCAGTCACAATGTTTATGTATGTGACAACTAAAAATGTAACCACCTTGAAAGAAACGTAGCAAGACTAAACATACAACCTTGTCAAAAGCATACCAAACTTTTGTATACACTTAATAAAAGTATGAAACCGTATCATTTTATAAAATACTTTGTGTCTAATTAAGGGAGTACTGAAGCACATTATTTATTAATATGTGTCATACTAGAACAAAAAATGAAGTTTCCAACTTGCCTTAAGACTTTCTTTAATATTTAAAGACTGCAAATCGTCGCCTTCTACTAGAAAAAAATAGGAGCGAAAGACTGCATCCCTGCCATACCTTTTTAAGCCGAGCACTTCGATCTTGGTCTTTCGTTGTTATTGTTCCCTCCCGGTTTTTGTACACATTGCACATTATCCGACTTTCCGTATCGCTTACACCAGTTTTGGAATAGGTGTTAGTATAACACACCTTCCGACAAAAAAAAGTTAAACACCGAGAATACATGGTCGATTGACAATGTAAGTTCGTACACTTACGTACATCGGCAGGTATGTACTCGTAAATGATAAGTGTTGAAATTCTC
This sequence comes from Schistocerca nitens, assembly GCF_023898315.1. NCBI lineage: Eukaryota > Metazoa > Arthropoda > Insecta > Orthoptera > Acrididae > Schistocerca > Schistocerca nitens. Next base: position 361,035,707 of record NC_064621.1, read on the forward strand.
TGTGGTAAATAGAAAGGTGCCAGAGTGAGTTGGTATTGATCGTCTTTAGTGTTGTTACTAGGCCTGGTAGTTATACAGGGGGAGAGAACAGCAGCATCGTTGAGTGATCACTGTGAAGCACACGGAGCTGCCGTGAACTCGTGTGGCACAACATTATCAATACGTGACCGAGCTTAAAATGTTCTCATTGTGGGACTCTATTTGACCAGTCGCTGGAACGGCGCAATATGCAGACTTGTGGGGCATTGGGATGTGACAGTTGTCCGATGTTGGATGCATGGAAACGTGAGGGCAGGCATAATCGTCAAGATTCTGGCCTGACCACCACATAGGAGGATCGCCGTATTCTACAAGTCCATCGTAACCCCTTCAAATACACCCCTACCATCCAAGATCGAGTCATGGACTACCTGCAACATTCTACGTCATCCCACACTAACAGCAGCTGGACTATGAAGTTACCGTCCCAAGCGTAGACTGCCGTTAACATCAGAACACAAACGGCCGCGTTGGGAGTGGTAACGTTATCGGATTACATGGACTGTTGATGAATGGCGTTGCATTTTATCCAACGATGAATCATGGCTCTGCACTGCTGCAGATGACCATTGTAGGAAAGATGGGCGGCGACGAGGGAGATGACCGTATCTTCCGCTGATTTGGTGAGGCGCGTCGGTATAAGTCCGGGCATCCTGCCGTGGGGAGCCCTCGGCTATGACTTTATGTCACTGCAAATAGTGACTGAAAGAACTCTAAAGGCACAACGGTACATCGGGGACATCCTGCGTCCTCGTGCGTTAACTAGTATCGTCGTACCATTTTTCGACAGGATACATACATGGCACGAATCTCTATGACCGATCTACTTGATGTTTGTGCTCCTGTAGCCATCAAGTTCTACATCTACATAATAATCCGCAAGCCATCTAATGGCGTGTAGTGCATGGTATGTTCGGTACTACTATCTGATCCTTCCAACCCCGTTACACTCGCGAATAATGCGTGGGATGAATGATTGTCGGTAAGCCTCTGTATTGGCTCTAACTTCTCGAATTTTCTCCTCGTGGTCAATACGCGAGATGTACGTAGGGCGAGTAAGTGCTGTCCCGAAATTTCGATAGTAAATCTCTCCGTGATGCACAATGCCTCTCTTGCAACGTCTGCCAGTGGAGTTTGTTAAGCATCTCCGTAACACTATCTCGCCAGCCAAACGATCCCGTGACGAAAGGCACCGCTCTTCGTTGGATCTTCTCTATCTCCTCTGTTAGACCTTCCTGATAGGGCTCCCACACAGGTGAACAATACTCAAGAATCGGGCGAACAAGCGACTTATAAGCTACTTCTTTCGTGGATGAGTTACATTTCCGTAAGATTCTTCCGATGAATCTGAGTCTGGTACCTGCTTTTCCCACTGTCTGTTTTACGTGGTCATTCCACTTAAGGTCGTTCTGGATGGTTACTCCTAGATATTTTACGGCACACGCTGTCTCCAACTGTTTGTCGTCAACAGTGTAGCTGTGCAGTAGTGCATTTCTTTTCTTATGTATGCGCAGTATGTTACATTTATTTACGTTCAGCATCCACTGCCAGAGCCTGCACCATTTATCAGTTCTCTGCAGGTCGTTGTGCAAATTCTTACTATCTGCGAATAGTCTTAAAGAGCATCCGACGATTTCTACTAGATCATTTATATATATATTGTAAACAGCAACGGGCCTATCACACTTCCCTGTAGTACTTCGGATATTACTTGTACGTCTGTCGATTTTGGGCCGTTAAGTGCGACATGTTGAGTTCTATCTGCAACAAAGTTTGATTCCAATCGCAAGTCACTTCAGATACTCCATAAGCTCGAATGTTTTTTCATTAAACCGCAAAGCGGGTCGGTGTCAAGTGCCTTACTGAAGTCAACGAACACGGCATCAACTTGAGCGCCGTTGTCCTCTGCGCTGTGGATCTCACGTAGGAACAGAGCAAGCTGAGTTTTGCAAGATCTCCGTTTGCGAAATTCATGTTGATTTTTGTAGCGGAGATGTTCATTTTCCAAAACCCTCAATTTTTGAACATAAAATATGTTCCATAATTCTACAACAGATTGACGTCAAAGATGTAGGTCTATAATTGTATGGATCTGTCTTACGGCCTTTCTTAAAAACGGTAATGACCTGCGTTTTTTTCCAGTCGTTAGGTACCTTCCGTTGCTCAAGCGATCTACGATAAATTACTACTACAAGGGGAACAAGTTCTTTCGCATAATCTTTATAGAATCTTACAGGTATCTCATCTGGTCCTGACGCCTTTCCACTGCTAAGGATTGTAGCTGCTTTTCAATTCCGCGATCGGCTATCTGCATATCTGCCATTTCGACGTTCGTACAACTGTTAAAAGGAGGGAAAGTTACACTATGTGGTCAAACGTATCCAGACACTCCCAAAAACATACGTTCTTCATATTAGGTGAATTGGGCTGGCACCTACTGCCAGGTACTCCATATCAGCGACCTCAGTAGTCATTAGTCATCGTGGGAGAGCAGAGTTGGGCGCTCCGCGTAACTCACGGACTTCGTGATCAGGTGACTGGGTGTCACTTGTGTCATTCGACTGTACGCAAGATTTCCACACACCTACGTCCACTGTTTCCGATGCGATACTGAAGTGGAAACCTGAAGAGACACGTACAGCTGAAAAACGCACAGGCCGACCTCGTCTGTTGACTGACAGAGGCCACCGACAGTTGAAGAGAGTCGTAATGTGTAATAGGCAGACTTCTATCCAGACAATCACACAGGAATTCCAAATTGCAACAGGATCCACTGCAAGTACTATGACAGGTGAGAGGTGAGAAAACTTGGATTTCATGGTCGAGCGGCTGCTTATAAGCCACACATCACGCCGGTAAATTACGAACGACGCCTCGCTTGTTGTCAGGAGTGTAAACATTGGACGATTGAACAGTGGAAAAACTTTGTGTGGAGTGACGTATAACGCTACACAACATGACGATCATATGGCATGGTGTGGGTATGGCGAATGTCCGGTGAACGTCACCTGCCAGCGTGTGTAGTGCCAACAGTAAAATTCAGAAGCGGTAGTGTTATGGTGTGGTCGTGTTTTGCATGGAGGGGGCTTGCCCCCTTCTTGTTTTGTGTGTCACTATCACAGCACAGGCCTACATTTCGGGGATGGCGATTGCATCATTCAACACGATCGAGCACCTGTTCGTAATGCACGGCCAGTGGCGGAGTGGTTACAGGACAACAGCATCCCTGTAGTGGACTGGCCTGCACAGAGTCCTGACCTTAATCCTATAGAACACCTTTGGGATGTTTTGGAACGCCAACTCGCGCCGGGGTGCCTATTCTGTATCTTTCCGCCATTGTGCCGATCGTTTCGGTACTCAAGAGCACCGAACGGTCTAGAGCCCCTGCATTATTCAGTATCCATTTTGGAAGCGATACCGTTCGGGTCTAGAGAACCGAAGCGCTGTTGTCGGTTCGCGTCACACAAGCCAATCAAAAGCAAGCGGCCGCAGAACCGAGCATGCGCACTGCAGCGCGCACAGCGCCACGAACACAAAGCGGCTAGCAGGCGACACAGGCGCGCTGTTCTTCCAAGTACCGAAAATTGCGTTTACGTTGTCATAACGCATGACGCCGCATTCCATCGAGCTGACGTGCCCGCCTTCATCGCTCTTGCCTCCTCCTTAACAGTATCAGGTGCGGTATATCCATTTCCATGATTCTCAGCTGAAATGCATGGAAATTTTTACAGTTTTCCTGACCGCATGTTTCCATGCATGCATAAAAACGACAGCGTATTTGACTGTATTCTGCAGATTGTCGTAAATGCCGCATTATGTCATCTTATTCTCATTCGCACTGACATCGTGTTTTGGATTTTACGTTTCGGAAAATGAGTTAAGAAAAGTGTGTAGTACCACATTGTACTAATACACCTATAAAAACACCCGAAAAATTGATTCTGAGAGTTTCAAGGAATAAGAAGATAAACAGAATGTAGTTATAACTCGCTCATAGAGATCCAATTGATTAATTAGGCCACTTCCCTATATGATAAGTCAACGATTTGGGTCTTAAAAACAAAATTGAAAAAACGCATTTTCTAGAGCTCCTGCAGTTCATCGAAGTTTATAACATGAATCTCATGAATGAAAACGTTTCGTACATGGTGCTACAGTCCAAAAATATTACGGCGAAGACCTTTCATTTCTGTCTACTGTTGTTGAGGATTCGATCGCAAATAAACAGTTGTGACAAGCAAGATTATGTAGATGACTGCTGCTAGTTACATTCCCAGTATAAGTTGTGCTCTTAGATTCCTGTCTAACCGCAACTAGGAAATCGCTACATATTCGGAAAAAATGTAGAATTATTTCTGACAAGAAAAAATATAAAGGTCACTGTCGGTTGTTTCACTCACAGCAATTTCATCTCCAGCAATTTCATATTTCGTGTTTTAAACACACAGAAATCCCAAATTATTACTGAGTGCGCACTTACATTTAAGTAATAACGAATATTGCAGAAAAATCTTAACTTACACGAATAACGATGTCTCAGAACGTGTTGCATATATGAAGTGGAAAAAAAACTTTTTTCACCCATCCGTGTGCGAACTCGTGTGCTTTTGTATGGCATTCCCGCGCGCTAACCACTTTTTTTTTATCTAATTTTTTTCGCTTTTGTTCGTTGCATCTGCTCGGGGCGGACGTCGTAAGACATCCGTTTAAGTTCGTTGTTGATCGATTAGCTCAGTTTTTTTATTACAGGAGGGCTGCTAACCCTCTGACCGAACACGCTGAGCTACCGTGCCGGCGTAATAATGGCGTGTGACGAGGGCCTCCCGTCGGGTAGACCGCTCGCCTGGTGCAAGTCTTTCGATTTGACGCCACTTCGGCGACTTGCGCGTTGATGGGGATGAAATGATGATGATTAGGACAACACAACACCGAGTCCCTGAGCGGGGAAAATCTCCAGCCCAGCCGGGAATCGAACCCGGGCCCTTAGGATTGACAGTCCGTCTCGTTGACCACTCAGCTACCGGGGGCGGACATTACTTTGTCATGCCAAACAACAGAAGAATAATGCTCAATTCTTGTACTATTGTGCAGAGGAACGTAGGCTGACTTCGTTGCCAAACGGTGCTGTGTAAGTCATAAATGTGTGATAATTCGGAAAGTTTCCAATATCAGGCTTCACATGATTGCTTTCCTTTGTTACTTGAAAGTTGTAAACACGTTTCGAATATTACTAACTAAACCATTTATGGGAAAAAGTATACAAAGTCACTAGTAACATCAGTTCACACTCATGTAATATACGTAAGCAGAGCCAATGTCTTGATATTTAATTATCTTTAAACTCTTATTTGCATAAAAATAACACGTATTTTGAGAGAATATTGACCGAAAAGTTTTTTTTATGTAATCATTCACAATAACAACCTAACCTAACCTAACCACATTTCTAACAAATAAAATGGACTGTTATGAACTCATTTTCCAACATGATGCGTCCTCTGGTGATTCTTTAGTAACACAATCACTAAATCCAAAGCTAAAACCGCTAAATATGTTTAAAATAACAAATTATAGGTGTAGATAAACCACAGCTCACCGATCGACAGGGCCACACCGAAATCCAAAACCTCTCGGTACAATTGTCGTAAAATCGGTGGGAGGACCGTTCGGCAACAAGTCTCAGAAGCTTACTGAATAGGATATTTCGGTAAAGAACCGAAAAAAAACATACTACACCGATCGGTATGAACGATACAGAATAGGGCTCCAGGCCTCACCGACCGACATCTAAACCTCTTCTCAGTGCAGCACTCTGTGAAGAATGGGCTGCCATTCCCCGAGAAATCTTCCAGTACCTCATTGAACGTATGCCTGCGAGAGTGGAAGCTGTCATCAAGGCTAAGGGTGGGCCAACATCATACTGAATTCCAGCATTACCGATGGAGTGCGCCACGAACATGTAAGCCATTTCCAGCCAGGTGTCGGGATACTTTTAATCACATAGTGTATCTGTCTGCAACACAACATCTGTGAGACCTGCTTGGATGTCAACTCCGTCCCATTGCTAGTGTCCAGGATGTCAGGGACCAGTTACAATATTGTGGGCCAGCTTGCCTCAGCAGAGGATACTTTGCCAGTACAACGCCTTTCCAAGAGAATCAGTGCGTGCTTACAGGACGGAGGGGGTGGTTCAAATGGTTCAAATGGCTCTGAGCACTATGGGACTTAACTTCTGAGGTCATCAGTCCCCTCGAACTTGGAACTACTTAAACCTAACTAACCTATGGACATCACACACACCCAGGCCCGAGGCAGGATTCGAACCTGCGACCGTAGCGGCCGCGCGGTTCCAGACTGTAACGCCTAGAACCGCTCGGCCACCCTGGCCGTCACGGAGGGGGTGCAACGAACTACTGATAAGTGGACTAATACTGCCTAATTCTTTGTAAATTTTTCTCAATTTTCTAATCAATGAAATAACAGCACGTACCCTCTCAGTCGCCGGCCGGAGTGGCCGTGCGGTTCTAGGCGCTACAGTCTGGAGCCGAGCGACCGCTACGGTCGTAGGTTCGAATCCTGCCTCGGGCATGGATGTGTGTGATGTCCTTAGGTTAGTTAGGTTTAAGTAGTTCTAAGTTCTAGGGGACTGATGACCTGAGCTGTTAAGTCCCATAGTGCTCAGAGCCATTTTATTAAATTTACAATGTTACTTGGCAGTCTACAAATTTTTATTATCACAAATAATATAATATTCATAACTACCGACTAGTAAACGACCAAACGCATACAGTGATACTGATAATGTATGCTTGTCCGTGTCTTCAAAATTGTTCGCATTGAATCGAAAGAGAACGAGAAATTGCTTCTCGTGAAGACGCTATCAAAATACACGCGATACTGCATGACAAATGATCAGCACCGATATTTAAGGAAACGCTGCGTTATGCATGGTTTACTTCCAAATTATCGGCTGAAAGAGAGGTTTTTGAAAATGTTAACGAGGTTTGTTTTTCTAAGGAAAATCTCAAAAGACCTTGTGTGTGCCGAAACATAGCACATATTCAATGCAGCTGGTGCCGTTTAACTTTGTTTTTCACGTTTTTACGAAAAATACCATCCCGCAATTTGTACTCGTAATGTCGAAAGCGACTATTAATTGTACATCTTTCGTAAGCCGTCTGTGCCGGTCAAAACTTGAAGGTAACAAGCCGTTTCGGGCTCCTTCCAGGTATAAGGGATTTCTCAAGTCACGGACAAGTATACATTTTCAGTATCACTTTATGCGTTAGGCGGTTTAATAGTCGGTAGTTCCGAATATTATATTATTTGTAATAACAAAAATTTGTACACTGCCAAATAACATTGTAAATTTAGTAAAAGTTCATCCGATTACACGTATTTTTCCCATTACATCAATTGTAATGTAAATAGTAAAGAAAATGACTGTGTTAGAAGTAAAAAAGAACTGACGAGCGGGACTCTATCCAGCGACCCAGCGATTACAGGGCTTGAACGCTAACCACTTTTTTCGTTGTGTTTGGTCGTTGCGGACGTCATACGACATCCGTTCAAGTTCTTTGTTGATCGTTTCACTCAGTTTTTTTTATTTATTACAGAGGCCAACCACCTCTCTGACCGAACACGCTGAGCTACCGTGCCGGCACCACTCGGCTGCCGGCGCTTCCTGGTAGAAATGGCCACGCACAAGTATATATTTGACGACCAAAATTATCTTGCGATTTTCTGAATAACGCTTGAGAATTACGCGCTACTGCTTCCACATTTTGTTGTCCTCGTGGAGTACTACGAGTGTATGAAGTTTGCAGTAAATCCACGCTCCAAACGTCGTGGCGTCCCCTTGTCAGCCCTTGTGAGGCCAATGGAGGAGCTACTTGATTGAAAAGCAGTGGCACCGGTCACGAAGACTGACAACGGCCGGGAGAGAGGTCTGCTGACCACGCGCCCCTCTGTATCTGCATCTGGTGACGCCTGAGGGCTGAGGGTGACACGGCGACCGGTCGGTACAGTTGAGTCTTCAGGGCCTGTTCGGACGGTGTTCGTTTGTTTGTTTTTTTCTTTGGTTTTTCGTTACAGAATTAGCACCTGATAGTGTCACATAAGTTTTCCATCTGTTTCGTGTCAGGGGAATTTGGCATCCGTGTCATCTAAGAGTGTTCATTATCACGCTCCTTAAACTGTAGCACGATCATGGCCTTGTGACACGAACGGTTATCCTGCTGGAAGATGCCATCTCCGCTGCCGGGAGTGTTGTCAATCACGAAAAGACGCAGGTGGTCTTTCATAATGGTCACCTAGTCCACAGCTGCCATGGTGCCTTCGATTACCACCACATGCCCCATGAGAGCCTGGGTTTATGTCCCCCGTAGCATAATACTGTACCTACTGGTCTGCATCCTACTGCGATGTGTTTTTCGAGCAGCCGGCCGCCTGGATTACGACGTACAACCATCGATACCTGGTGTAACAACAAACGTGAGTCTTCCGATCAGACGACACGTTTCTATAGGCGCACGACACAATCTCGAAGACCTCGTACCCATTTCAGTCACACTTAACGATGTCGTTGAGTCAGCACGCCAACACTTGGGGGTCGATTGCTGCGTAGCATCGCGTTCAACAATCCAAGTTGCACTGTGTCCTCCGTAACACTTGTGCCCATCGCCAGCTTTATACTCTGCCGTCAGATCTGTCACACGTCGCCACATCTCCTGTTCTGCAGAGCGGACAAACCTCCACGTTGTGGGATGAGGAGCGGAGGCCTAACACCTTGTCGCCTATCGTGGGTTCACCATTCTACGACAATTTTCCATAGATGCTCATTACAGTAATACCTCCGTGAACAATCACACATTTTCTCAATTTCCGAGATGCTCGTTTTCATGCGCCGCATCTTAATAATCTGTTGTCTGTCGAAGTGGCTTAAGTCAGTGAATTCTGCTATTCGTGGCACATACTGTCGCTAGATCGATTACTCTGCTCCACTTACAAAGACTGCTTGACAGTTGCTACCCCAATTGACTCTTGGTAAGGAACAACTGACAATTGCTAAGGAACAACTGCCAATTGCTATGGAACACCCGATAATTGCTAAGGAACACCCTACCAATGATAGTACATCTACATTTATACTCCGCAAGCCACCCAGTGGTGTGTGGCGGAGGGAACTTTACGTGCCACTGTCATTACTGCCCTTTCCTGTTCCAGTCGCGTATGGTTCGCGGGAAGAGCGTCTGCCGGAAAGCCTCCGTGCGCGCTCGAATCTCTCTAATGTTACATTCGTTATCTCTTCGGGAGTTATAAGTAGGGGGAAGCAATATATTCGATACCGCATCCAGAAACGCACCCTCTCGAAACCTGGACAGCAAGCTACACCGCGATGCAGAGCGCCTCTCTTGCAGAGTCTGCCACTTGAGTTTGCTAAACATCTCCGTAACGCTATCACGCTTACCAAATAACCCTGTGACGAAACGCGCCGCTCTTCTTTGGCTCTTCTCTATCTCCTCTGTCAACCCGACCTGATACGAATCCCACACTGATGAGCAATACTCAAGTATAGGACGAAGGAGTGTTTTGTAAGAGTTTTTAGCACGAATGTGAGGGCTGGACGTGTTAATTGCAGCGAAGCCTGTACACGAACTCCCTGCGTGCTTCCGACAGTTCATGTACACTCCTGGAAATGGAAAAAAGAACACATTGACACCGGTGTGTCAGACCCACCATACTTGCTCCGGACACTGCGAGAGGGCTGTACAAGCAATGATCACACGCACGGCACAGCGGACACACCAGGAACCGCGGTGTTGGCCGTCGAATGGCGCTAGCTGCGCAGCATTTGTGCACCGCCGCCGTCAGTGTCAGCCAGTTTGCCGTGGCATACGGAGCTCCATCGCAGTCTTTAACACTGGTAGCATGCCGCGACAGCGTGGACGTGAACCGTATGTGCAGTTGACGGACTTTGAGCGAGGGCGTATAGTGGGCATGCGGGAGGCCGGGTGGACGTACCGCCGAATTGCTCAACACGTGGGGCGTGAGGTCTCCACAGTACATCGATGTTGTCGCCAGTGGTCGGCGGAAGGTGCACGTGCCCGTCGACCTGGGACCGGACCGCAGCGACGCACGGATGCACGCCAAGACCGTAGGATCCTACGCAGTGCCGTAGCGGACCGCACCGCCACTTCCCAGCAAATTAGGGACACTGTTGCTCCTGGGGTATCGGCGAGGACCATTCGCAACCGTCTCCATGAAGCTGGGCTACGGTCCCGCACACTGTTAGGCCGTCTTCCGCTCACGCCCCAACATCGTGCAGCCCGCCTCCAGTGGTGTCGCGACAGGCGTGAATGGAGGGACGAATGGAGACGTGTCGTCTTCAGCGATGAGAGTCGCTTCTGCCTTGGTGCCAATGATGGTCGTATGCGTGTTTGGCGCCGTGCAGGTGAGCGCCACAATCAGGACTGCATACGGCCGAGGCACACAGGGCCAACACCCGGCATCATGGTGTGGGGAGCGATCTCCTACACTGGCCGTACACCACTGGTGATCGTCGAGGGGACACTGAATAGTGCACGGTACATCCAAACCGTCATCGAACCCATCGTTCTACCATTCCTAGACCGGCAAGGGAACTTGCTGTTCCAACAGGACAATGCACGTCCGCATGTATCCCGTGGCACCCAACGTGCTTTAGAAGGTGTAAGTCAACTACCCTGGCCAGCAAGATCTCCGGATCTGTCCCCCATTGAGCATGTTTGGGACTGGATGAAGCGTCGTCTCACGCGGTCTGCACGTCCAGCACGAACGCTGGTCCAACTGAGGCGCCAGGTGGAAACGGCATGGCAAGCCGTTCCACAGGACTACATCCAGCATCTCTACGATCGTCTCCATGGGAGAATAGCAGCCTGCATTGCTGCGAAAGGTGGATATACACTGTACTAGTGCCGACATTGTGCATGCTCTGTTGCCTGTGTCTATGTGCCTGTGGTTCTGTCAGTGTGATCATGTGATGTATCTGACCCCAGGAATGTGTCAATAAAGTTTCCCCTTCCTGGGACAATGAATTCACGGTGTTCTTATTTCAATTTCCAGGAGTGTAGTATGATGTTTGACGAAGGTTGTTGTGGAACTGAGTAGTGCGCCATTTCGTGTGATACAACCACATGTCTCCAAAGAATTATCTGATTGCTTTCGATCGTGGACGTGCAGCAGTACGGCTCGAAGCCGGTCAAAGCATCAATGCTGCGGACAAAGTAGTGGGCGAGCCCAAAGGTGTCACCTCGCGATTAAGAAAGGCCGCTGGAGGTCTAAATGCAATGCGAAATAGTCGGATTGGCCATAATGACGTAAAAGAAAAAGCATCTCATTCCTAAGCAGATCGCTGCATATCTCGCAGCCGCTATCGGTACACGGTCTCTGCCCTAACCATTTCGCTACGATTAAATGAGGTTGGTTTGTATGTTCGAAAGCCTGTTAAATGCATCTCACGTGAACCACACCATCGTCGAGAAAGAGAGAGGGAGCAGAGTGGCGTTCTGCGACGAATCCCGCTTCACTGTCGCAAATTATTCTGCTCATCAGTTAACGTGCAGAGAGAGGCAACACCACACACACCACAGAATGTTCAAAAACATAATCGGTGTGGCCCAGACGTCACGGTGTGGACAGGCATTACGCAAAGTGGCCGAACACCGCTCCATGTCTTTTCTCGAGGAACCGCTCTAGCAAAGCGGTATTCCAAGAGATTATTCTGGATTGTGTCCGTCTGTTTAGGGGTGCTGTAGGTCCCGACTTTCTGTTTATGGACGACAATGTACGTCCACAATGGGCCGGAGAAGTGCCGAACACATTGGAAGGTGAAGATATTGAAAATATGGAAAGTGAAGATATTGAAAATATGGAAAAGCATGCGTACTCACTGTCATAGAGCATGCCTTTGATGCTCTTGGCAGACGTGTTACTAAACGAACACCCCCTCCCCGAACCGTGTAAGAACTGAAAACCGCCCTCAGAGAGGAGTGGGACAATATCTCTCAAGAATTCTTCAACGGTTTGGTAGCTAGCTTGTATAACAGGTGTAAAAACTGTATTACTGACGAGGAAGGCATATCCCTCACTGAGAGTCCTGGTATCCAAGCCAATCGTGATTTCACTGCCCTTATGTCTAAGGAAACATTTACGTTTCGAGAAGTCAATAATACTGTCCTTCTCACATAACATATGTAAACCTATAATACAATTAGTAACTAGATTCTGGACCACTAAGAATGGCCATTGTACTGTTCCATTACCTAACTTAATGGTCACAAAAACCTGTTTCGTAACTCTACTAGATTTATTACCTACGGCTGTTAAAATCTGACTCCTCTGAACAGGAAACTCTGCACAGGTTCAAATTCAGTCATTTTCTTACAGAAATAAGTTCACTCACTTTCGTATAGAAAATATACGACAAAACACACACAGTCGCGTCTGTGTCCAAAACAATACTGGTTGAAATACCTCCTACCGTACCAGTAGTTGTCGCTAAAACTATTTCATTGCTAGATGAACGACATTGTGTGTTTTCCTACGATAGTTCATCAGATAAGCTTTCATCATGATTATAGCGTATAAGTAACAGCGCCGGCCGACGTGACCGAGCTGTTCTACGCGCTTCAGTCCGTAACCACGCGACTGCTACGGTCGTAGGTTCGAATCCTGCCTCGGGCATGGATGTGTGTGATGTCCTTAGGTTAGTTAAGTTTAAGTAGTTCTAAGTTCTAGGGGACTGATGACCTCAGATCTGTCAGTGCTCAGAACCATTTGAACCATTTTCTAAGTAAAAGTGGCTGCTGTTTAAAACTATTTGCTACATAATCATTGTGTTGTTCATCACTGGGTGTATCAAACAATGATTTTATGTTGACGTCGCCCGCCAAACCTTCTTCAGCCACGACCTGGGGCACAATAGTGATTGTCTTCAGCTTGACGTCGTCGTAATTGGTGCAGGTGACGATACAGGCGGAGTTGGAGTTTCCATTGACACTTCTATTATGTTTACATTATGGTACTGTGTATTCCATTCTCCAATACGTTGTGGGTTTTTGTTCAAAAGGTTAAAATGGCTCTGAGCACTATGAGACTTAACTTCTGAGGTCATCAGTCGCCTAGAACTTAGAACTAATTAAACCTAACTAACCTAAGGACATCACACGCATCCATGCCCGAGGCAGGATTCGAACCTGCGACCGTAGCGGTCGCTCGGTTCCGGACTGTAGCGCCTAGAACCGCACGGCCACTCCGGCCGGCTTGGGTTTTTGTGGTTGAGCACTTTGATTTACCTGCTAATTGGTGGGTGAAGTCCAATTTTGATTTTGTACAGGCTGTGGCGGCATTTGCCACGGACTTGTGTTGATGTTGTACTGAGATGGTGGATCAGTATTTTGATACGCATTACCGTAGTTACTGTGCCAATTTTGCTGTTGATTTTGTTCAGGCTGATAACGGACTCTGTTTTTGTTCTGGTTCCGTAGTCTGTTTGCTAAGACATTCTTCTACCGACTGCGACCAAAATTTGGCCAAGAAAGCTCTTTCAAATTGCTCATATGTCACGCATCTGTCAGTTACATTATATGCCCAGACAGCTGCGTCCCCTGGATGTAACCTACAAGGTAAGAAATTCTCTTTCGGTGACCTCATGCTCTTGGGAACGCATTTCTATTCGCTTTCAGAAAAATTACAGGATGTACAGTACGTTTCTCTGGGATGAATGTTTGAAATTTCCGATGTTTAATCAGACTTTCTCCTTCTTTGTCACTGTAATGTTGATTGCTTTCACTGTAATTATTGTAGTGATCGGCTGCTGAATGGAAATGGTAATGTACTGCCCATAAATGTCACGACTGTAATTAGGTGTCATGTACTGTTGTTGCTGTGAGGTGTGTGTGCTGTGTACGGAGGATACGTGTCATACACGTATCTGTTAACATTGCAAAAGCGAGCATTTTGATTATTAGTATTGCTACACTCCGGTCTTATGCCATCGTTTAGTTGTTTCTGTTGTGCTACGTTGGATTGAGCTGCCTCATCTATGACATTTTTATTATTTTTGACAAATTCGGTTACGGTGTCGTGCACACTCGGGAATGGATGTGTGTGATGTCCTCAGGTTAGTTAGGTTTAAGTAGTTCTAAGTTCTAGGGGACTGTGACCTCAGATATTAAGTTAGATAGTGCTCAGAGCCGTTTGAACCATTTTTGTCGGGCACAACCTTAGGTAATTTTTCCTCTATACATTGGTCAAGATATTTATTTTTCTGATAAACACAGTAATGAAATTCGTATTTCTGTTAGCAAAACGGTTGTTAGTGTGTAGTTGCAATTTGTTCAAAAAATGGTTCAAATGGCTCTGAGCACTATGGGACTTAACATCGGAGGTCATCAGTCCCCTAGAACTTAGAACTACTTAAACCTAACCAACCTAAGGACATCACACACATCCATCCCCGAGGCAGGATTCGAACCTGCGACCGTAGCAGTCGCGCGATTCCGGACTGAAGGGCCTAGAACCGCTCGGTCACCACGGCCGGCTGCAGTTTGTCTGTAAGTTGTTTATCCATAGTGTTAACTTTGGCTTCAATTACAGTGATGCGTGTTTTTACTGAGTCATGAACTAACGGATAAGATTTAACTTGAGTGGCAACAGCTTCGCATGCAGCGTTTAAATGTTTAACTTCATTTTAAATATCTTTTATGTCTTTTGTGGTTTTTTCCTGCTGTAACTTCAATTCGGAAAATTTTGAGTGAAATTCGTACACTTGTCCGCTAAGCCTCGTGTTAATCTCGTCTACTCTTTCATACAAAGTGTCATTACAAGTTTTGGTGCTCTTAATTCAGCCTTAATCTCGTCATGTCGGGTTTGTAAAACTGTCATGTGTTCGTCAATGTCTTTTTTGTTTTGCGTTATCTGATTTTTGTTTTCAGTCATTTGCTTGATAATAGTTTCAAACATGCTGGCAATATTTGTCATGTGAAACTGCTCTGCCCCCGCCACGTCGTTTGACATGACGTCACGGACAAGAATCGGCTCTGAGCTGGATTTAGTTATTGACTAGTGGTAGGCCTATTTACGAAATTTCCGTCACTAGGCAAGTTAACTGCTGATTGATCGTTACTACTTGAGTCAACTCTGGAGTCATTGTCAATGTTTTGTCCAATGTCCAAGTTGGATTCGGTTTGCGCCTGTTGTCTGTAAGTGTTCCATTTTTGCTAATTGTTTGCGTGTTGTCACCATGCTACATGTAATGTATATTGCAAGAAACATCTTTAAACTCGTTTGAGAACGAATTCATGAAATTAATCCCGTATGGCAACAATGTTCGCTTAACTGAGCAAGAATTGCAGTTAATGGCTGCTTGCCATTTTGCGTTGCACATGACACAATTCGGCCATTTTGTGGAATGTTATGATTGTATTGCTGTAATAGACTATGAGATAAAAATAATTTGGAATACGCGATCTTGTACAAGTATGACTGCTATGGTTACGGAAAATTTTGACAAAGCTAGGAAGCAAGGTACAATTACTGAAAGCGCTTGGACTAGCGTGCTAATGTAAAAACGCGATGTCTTACCTTGGCTCAAAGTAAGCAGTGTAGATTCCAGGTTTCATCAATAATTTCAACGGTTCGTCTTGTTGTTTGGTCTTTGCAAATATTCAATGGCAATGTCTCATCAGATATCCATGCAAAAAGAAAAACAAAGTAGCAAATACAATAAAAGTTCCAAACACGAACTTGCCAGTTTGATTCATCGTGGTTTTTCCTGTCTGGTTTGAGAATATCGAAGAACAGACAAATAATAATAGATAATGTTAATAGTATGAGATCAGTTTATGCAAACTTTGCGCGCTTGACAATGGCATTCTGTGTAAGGTCCGTACATTGTAAGTTTGACCGCGAGTGATGTTTCTGAAAATATTTCTTTATCGGACTAAGTAGATTGAATAATACCAAAGTTTTGGTTCGTGCTGCACCGTGGATAACATTTGTAACATGAAACCTTTAGCCATGCCAAGACGCCGTTTAACTGGAACAATAGCTTGCAACATAAATGAAACACGAGATTTAATGTAAATGAGCGGTTGGCGTCATTGGTCAGGAGGCCCCTTGCGGGGCAGGTCCGACGCCACATTGGGCGACCTGCGCGCCGGATGGTGATGAAATGATGAAGACAGCGCAACACCCAGTCCCTGAGCGGAGAAAATCCCCGACGCAGCCTGAAATTGAACCCGGGTCCGTAGGACGGCAATCCGTCACTCTGACCACTCAGCTATCGTGGTGGACACGAGAGTAAATAATATTATAGTATTCACAAAATATTATACTAAATTAAATTACATAGACACATTAATTCTGTTGCTGTGTGCAACTATGAGTACGCCTAGTGAGACTGCGCCTCAATGAAATAGAATAATGGCGGTGTGCCAAATAATTATCTGCAGCGATGGCAGATATACGTCCTATCTGGTTGCATACAGAACCAAAAAAAGGTGCCGTCTTCTCGGCAAGACAACTGAACAGCGTAATTATTCTAATGTTTCAGCGGTTGCACGCCACAGTCGGTACAACCGCTTATACTAATTAATATCTTAAGTAATTATTTATTTATATTCTGAACTTGCGTCCACTTTTTTTGTAATATATCCACCCCCATCCTGCAAATGTGCCTTTAAAGCCGCCATAGTCTCTTGTCTGTGCGCATGCGCAGTGTGCAGCATACTCGGAAATTTAGAATTCCGTAGTTGGCACAATCTGTAGATCACTGACGTTAATAGACAGGCATGCGACGTGAGTGGTTACTGATTTACACGCAGGCACGAAAGGCGTACGCACTTCGAGTAGCCGATTTTTACCAGACAGTCTCTCGTGTAACCCGGGCTACATTAAACAGGCTTCACTGTCGCTGTGGTGTAGTGTAAAGGAAAGTGCAACGGCATCGTAGCTTCTTCGAGCGTCCATTCACACCCTGGCTCTCTAATGACTGCAGCAAAATTCCGTTTACGCGTGCTCCTGCGCAGTGGCGTGACGTCACATGTTTTGGCCCGAGGCCTACGAGAAAGACAGGCCGCGGCGCGTACGTCACGAAGGTAGCCCTGCGCTTGCTCGCTCGCTCAAATCAGCAGACAAACTACGTTTCTACACGTGTTGACTCGTAACTAGGCGTGTCAGTAGAAACTAAAACTGAATCTTCTACTGGAATATGCTATTTTGGAATCTTACTGTTATTAGTCCAATAACGATGGGAAGGCCATGGGTCTACTTATAATTTGCTACGGCTGTACTGGCGTACAGTAAAATAAAATCATGCTAAAATGATTATCAGTTGCATAAGGCATCTCTTCCAGCATGTAATGAGTACTGTTAAGCAAAAGAGACTAAATGCTATAAACAAGTCGTTATACCATTTATATCGAGTACTGATCTTAAATTAAATTTTGCTGTAGTGCTGTTAATCAGTAAGACTTCATAACAGCATATTCCAGTGGAAGATGCAATTCTCGTTAGTACTTACACGCCCAGCTGCGAGTTAACAGATTTAGAAACGCATTTTGTCTGCTGAGCTGAGCCAGCGAGCGAATTCAGGACTACCTTCGTGACGTACGCGCCGCGGCCTGTCTCTCTCGTGGGCCGTCGTCCGCTGTTGCTGTCACCTCGTGGTGGAAGACGGTATGCGTCTTCTTCAGCGCCGGGATCCAAATGTCATCCCATTTCACGGTCTCCTCCTTCCTACTGAAATTCCTGGGACGTTTTAAAATCTCCATGGCCTCTCTGTACAGCCTTTCATGGTACCCGCTTGTGGCTGCCAGTACTTGACTCCTATCAAAATGAACGTGGTGGTCTCTGCGTGCAAAGTATGTCCGCAGCAGTTGATCTGTCAATCTCCTCATTTCTGCAATTGCCCTTGTAGTCTTCTGGTCGTTCTTTGACCGTTCTTTTTGTGGTAACCACGTACATCTCCCCACAACTACACTGAATCCCATAAATACCAGGCTTGAGAGCACCTTTTGCCCATTTTATGTTTTCCTGTATCTTCCAGGTGGGTTTGTAGGTAACCGCATGTTCCGTTTTTTTCAAGATTTTTCCTATGCAGTCAGTGACGTCCTTAATGAAAGGCAAAAAAAACCTTCGATTTCATAGGCGCTTTTGTATTGCTACTATTTTTGCGCTTCGGTCTTACAGCTCTTTTTACCTCAGTGCACGAATAAGGATTCTTGAGCAATGCGTTGGTGACATGTTTTAATTCCGCGTCAAGCAGTTCTGGATCGCGGATGTTCGCAAACCGCTGGAAAAAGCAGCAGCAAAGGACAACGACAGTCGACAATGGCCAACTGCACTCTGGTATTCAAAAAAAACATATGACATCACTCCACTGAGCGAGAGAACGCGTACACGGAATTTTTCTGCAGTCAATAGCTAGCCAGAGAGTGAATCGGACTCTCGAAAAAGTTACAATACCTTTTGAACATTTTCTCCGTAGATGTGGACGAAACGTTGGGTTTAAAAGTGAAATCCATTCGACCGCGGCGTATTAACCCGGAACATTTTGTTAACTGTGACATTTCCAGCCGCGAAAATTGACATTTTACAAAAGAGACCTATAACCCGACCAAAGGCGCATGACGTCGCTTTATGATCCACCACGGCCGAGCGAACAATAAATCTGTCCTATTGGGCGCTAGCCGCGTCCGGGCCCTTGATATCCCGCATGGTGTTGAGTATGGTCCTCCGGAGCCCATCGATTCCACGACATTTATTGGATTGCGACCAACGCAAACAGTAACATCACGGAACGATAAACCGAAGTGTCGAGGGGCCACGTTCCTGCCACAGTCGAATACTGACACGTGGTGGAAGATGTTTCTCTTTCTTACGCGAGGCATAACACTATAATTTCACAAATAAACAACCATCAAATGCGAATTCTGAATGTGAAATCACTGCTTAATATTTCCTTTTATAAGACTGTAGATGGCAATTCTTCTGCTTACATCGAGCGTTGCGCTGGAATACTACTTCCATATCTGAGCATAGTAAAGCTCAGTCACTTCTCTCATTATTAATGTCTTTTCTAGTTCATATTTGACGCTCGAAGAAGCTACGACCCCTTTGCGACTTTCCTTGGCACTAAAGCACAGAGAAGCACAACGACAGTGATGTGACAAGTAAAGCTGTACATAGAGATCATGATTCATTACCAAAATGACCTGACTATGTGCCAAATACGTTTCTATAATATATAACAAATGTTGAAGTCAGTTTATTAAAGGATTAAAAACGTCAATTTCAAATAATAACAGTAGAATTAAAATTTCTCTTGGTTTATTGTTCCTTTTACACGTAACACACTTCCCTAACAATGGCTACGCTTACTCACCCCTCGCTGAGCCACCTCTCTTTAACACTTACGTTTGTTTCACATTCACAATTAATCGATCCTAACTACATGAGTAAAGCACAAGTAAATATTCTCGGAGTAGTGAAGCAATTTAAATCACTTAATGAAAGCAAGTCTTCTGTATGCCAATTAGGTTCCTTTCGGAGTATGCTGATGCATTAGCTCCATACTTAACAATCATACACAACCGTTCGCTCGACGAAAGATCTCTACCCAAAGACTGGAAAGTTGTACAGGTCACATCAATATTCAACAAAGGTAGTAGGAGTAATCCACTTAATTACAGGCTCATACCATTAACGTCGACATGCAGCAGGATTTTGGAACATATATTGTGTTCGAAGATTATGAATTACTTCGAAAAAAACGGTCTATTGACACACAGTCAACATGGGTTTAGAAAATATCGTTCCTGTGAAACACAACTAGCTCTTTATTCATATGAAGTGTTGAGTGCTATTGACAAGGGATTTCAGATCGAATGCTTTTGACACGGTACCACACAAGCGGCTCCTAGTGAAATTGCGTGCTTATGGAATCTCATCTCAGTTATGTGACTGGATTTGTGATTTCCTATCAGAGAGGTCACAGTTCGTAGTAACTGACGGAAAGTCATCGAGTAAAACAGAAGTGATTTTTAGCGTTCCCTAAGGTAGTGTTATAGGCCCTTTGCTGTTCCTTATCTACATAAACGATTTGGGAGACAATCTGAGCATCCGTCTTCGGTTATTTGCAGATGACAATGTTGTTTATCGTCTAATAAAGTCATCAGAAGATCAAAACAAATTGCAAAACGTTTTAGAAAATATATCTGAATGTTGCGAAAAGTGGCAGTTGACCCTAAATAACGAAAAGTGTGAGGTCATCCACATGAATGCTAAAAGGAACTCGTTAAACTTCGGTTACACGATAAATCAGTCTAATCTAAAAGCCGTAGATTCAACTAGGTATTACAATTACGAACAACTTAAACTGGAAGGAACACATAGAAAATGTTGTGGGTAAGGCTAACCAAAGGCTGCGTTTTCTTGGCAGGACACTTAGAAAATGTAACAGACCTACTAAGGAGACTGCCTACACTACGCTTGTCCGTCCTCTTTTAGAATACTGCTGCGCGGTGTGGGATCCTTACCAGGTAGGACTGGTAAGTTCAAAGAAAGGCAGCACGTTTTGTACCATCGCGAAATATGGGAGAGAGACAGTGTCACAGAAATGATACAGGGTCTGGGCTGGACATCATTAAAAGTAAGGCGTTTTTCGTTGCAGCGGAATCTTCTCAAGAAATTCTAATCACTAACTTTCTCCTCCGAATGTGAAAATATTTTGTTGACACCAACCTACATAGGGAGGAACGATCACCACGATAAAATAAGGTAAATCAGAGCTCGTACGGAAAGACATAGGTGTTCATTCTTTCCGCGCGCTATAGGAGATTGGAATAATAGAGAATTGTGAAGGTCGTTCGATGAAGCCTCTGCCAGGCACTTAAATGTGATTTGCAGTGTATCCATGTAGATATAGACGTAGATACGTAGCGTTTCTGCTTTAATTAACCAGGTAATTACTGATCACGGAAGCCTTTCATTTTACATTCTACTAACATCATGTTTCTCTACGATAATTACTGATTCTCTTAACACTACCCTGTGCCAACTACAAATCTCTTAATTAATACGTTGCGCCTTTCCGAGGAATAACTAAAATACTTTTCTTATACAAACCGACGTAACATTTTTAACTGTTAATTCCACTTTCTATAATAAATTCTGCACATAACGTATCCGCGACGCGGCAGCGCGCAATTTCTGCGTACCGAAGTCCAAGGTCCGTAGAGAAAGCCCGCCACAGACTCTCCTCCGAACGCCAAGACGGCGCGTCACTACTATCTCTGGGGCATTCTTATCATCAGGCAGCAAGACGATGCTTTCACAGAGAAAAGACGCGCTCGGCTCACAAAGTCCCAGAAGCCAGGGATTAAGCAAGGAGTACACTATCGACACGTCTGGCATCAAAGATAGTGGGACTTCGTACAGCATGCAGAACACCTCATTCCAGTTTAACATTTGTTGCAAGCTGTTCTCATGGTGTTGCAGTTTTAATAGCCAAAAGAGTATGTTTCACCAGGACAATGCTTAGCCTGGCTACAACTGCTAACGTAGTTTGCACTTCCGTATGTGACGTCGACCCTCGACCATGCCTGGAATAGTTTGTTGGTGAGCCTTTCGTCATGCTCCAGCAGCAATCACCGTCGATACCTTACGGACTCTCAAATGAATTGTGTGTAAAGTGATTCCATAGTATCACAAGGCCGTCTTTGATTTCACATCACAGCATTTAGATGCGGCACGTGGTGGCTTCACAACCTGCTCATTCCTAAAAATCAGGTATCACACATATACTATGTGATCAAAAGTACCCGAACACCTGGCTGAAATGACTTACAAGTTCGTGTCGCCCTCCATCGTTAATGCTGGAATTCAGTATGGTGTGGCCCACCCTTAGCCTTGATGACAGCTTCTACTCTCGCAGGCATACGTTCAATCAGGTGCTGGAAGATTTCTTAGGGAATGGCAGACCATTCTTCACGGAGTGAGGCATGGTGAGGCATGGCACGACGAAGGCGGCGTTCCAGAACACCCCAAAGGTGTTCTGTAGGATTCAGGTCAGGACTATATGCAGGCCAGTCCATTACAGGAATGTTACTATCATGTAACCACTCCGCCACAGGCCGTGCATTATGAACAGGTGCTCGATCGTGTTGAAAGATGCAATCGCCATCACAGAATTGTTCTTCAACAGTGGGAAGCAAGAGGGTGCTTAAAACATCGTTGTAGGCCTGTGCTGTGATAGTGCAACGCAAAACAAGAAGGGGTGCAAGCCCCCTCCATGAAAAACACGACCACACCATAACACCACCACCTCCGAATTTTACTGTTGGCACTGCACACACTGGCAGATAACGTTCACTGGTCATTCGCCATACCCACACCCTGCCATCGGATCGCCATATTGTGTACCGTGATTCGTCACTCCCCACAACGTTTTTCCACTGGTCAATCGTCCAATATTTACGCTCCTTACATCAAACGAGGCGTCCTTTGGTATTTACCGGCGTGATGTGTGGTTTATGAGCAGCCGCTCGACCATGAAATCCAAGTTTCCTCACCTCTCACCTAACTGTCATAGTGTAACCGCCCCTCAGAAATTTAAAAGACAATATTTAATAGAAATGGAACCAAGTGTAAGCTTCCCAGAGAAATTTAAGATAATATTTTAAATGAGAATAGACATAGAGCTAAGTGTAGCCTCCCCGCAATTATATTTAATCACAACGACAATAAATCAGAAATAGCAATCTGACTCAGGTATAAGTTCCTCACAAAAATGAAAATCAATTCAATGATAATGAAATCTCAGTGACAATGAAAACGCAAATAGACGGAAATGTCGATCTTTAGGCCCTGATTAAACTCAAATTCTTACCTCAGTAAAACTGGATCTGCTCTTATTTTTCGCCATAGCTCGAAGGAAATGCATTGC
Source organism: Schistocerca nitens (assembly GCF_023898315.1). Taxonomy (NCBI): domain Eukaryota; kingdom Metazoa; phylum Arthropoda; class Insecta; order Orthoptera; family Acrididae; genus Schistocerca; species Schistocerca nitens. The sequence goes on from NC_064621.1 coordinate 361,058,733, forward strand.
AAAAATTTTGAATTTAAGGGAAACTTTTCTTTAAGGAATACCAAGGGAAATATTTCTTTCAATAAAATGTTTCTTTTGTTAAAATGCTTGGTTTGAAAACAAATTATTATTGGGGCGATTCTTGAACAAATTAGTTACAGTTAATTTACATTACATTATCAAATGTGCGCAATGCTGCTTCATTACCTTATTTAAAAATCTACCTCGTCCTGAATCTTGACCAGTGTGCCATGTCGACGCCCGCCGACTCCTCACACACAACTGCGACTAACTCTCGCGCGCTACTACCACAGACTACGTCATCTCGCATGCGCTACTACTCTCCAACTCTAACTCGCAACTGAACACTCGCGCGGTCAAGCGCAGACTAGGAACGACAAATAGCTCTCTGGTCAGAGACTCTGCAATGCCTCGCCATCGCCGCCACACAACATACGTGTTTCATAACCCTCCACTGGGGGGGCAAAAATTTGGCAGCGATGGTGAGTCATTTGGACTTGCCAAGCGCGGCAAAATTTTTTCTCAATTAATCATCTTTTACAATTTACAGAATATTCAGATGTAGTACATGAATTGAATGTGGTGCACATGCACCGTGTACAAAACATTTCAGACAAAGACAAAATATAAGTACTAAACATATCAGGAAAATGTATATACAAATTATTTGATAGATAACAAAGTGCACACGCACTGAAAAAATTCTTTAGCATTTTCAGAACAAATAAACAGAATGGCAAAAAATCATGTTGACAAGTGACATGAGTGCACATGCACTGCAGTTCAGAACATATCAGTAAATGACGAAATGTATATACAATGAGTAACAAATGACATAAGTGCAAACGCACTGAAGTATTGAACATATCAGGAAATCATAAAAGGTATACAGAATGAGTACAAATCATATTGAAAAATGAGAAAAGTGCACAGGCACTGAAGTTCAGTAGAATACATATTAACATACACCATAAGTGCACATGCACTGAAAAACTCTTTAGCATTTTCATAACAAATAAACGCAAAGGTAAAAAATCATTTTGACAAGTGACATAAGTGTACATGCAGTGCAGTTGAGAATATATCAGCAAATCAGAAAATATATTAATAAACGGCAAAAATACACACGCACTGTAGTACAGAACATATCAGAAAACCACAAAATATATACGTAATGAGTACAAATGGCATAAAGTGCACACGCACTGAAAAACTCTCTAATAATTTTACGACAAATAAACCTAATGAGTACAAATCATATTGACAAATGACAAAAGTGCACACGGGCTGTAGTACTCTCTAGTATTTTTCTACAACAAACAAACAAATCAAGGAGTGTGATAAAGTGCACATGCACTATAGAAGTCTTTAGTAATTTCAGGATAACTGATCTTATTAACAAAAGAAAGGAAGTGCACACGCACTGTATATGACTTTTTCATTTTACAAGAATTAGGGAAGGAATAGGAAGGATTGCATCATGGTTGTAGCACTTAGGTTGCACGCAGCTGCACTGAAAGTCCATATCTTTCCACAGAAGTACAACACCAAGTGAGACAATTAGCAGTTCTTTTCCCAGAAGTATTTATCAGCGTATCCAAGACACTGAAATGTCGTAGTAATATTCCCTGTTATCATTTTGGCAGTACATCAGGTACACCAAACAGTGGGACCATAATAACGTCTTCATCGCTCACGGTGGTGGACAGCATGTCGTGTCAACACCACGCTCTTACAAGGCACACCAACGTAGAATTAGTGCAAAAACCAAATATAGTGCTCCATGATCATGAGGATGGACAGGACAAATGGATATTACAGTAATTCCAGGTAGTTAGGTCAGAAGGTGAAGGACATTAAGTCACATAGTAGTCCTCATTGAGAATTACATTAGTAGTTTGGGCAGTCATAGCCCAGTTATTGAACATTTCTGTACCATGTATTTAGTATTACAGAATAATGTTCATAAAATTAAATTATTGGCATCATGGGTAATCGTATTACAATAAACAGTGGCAGTCCTTGGCCAGTCACTAAGCATATTTAGTACGACAGAATAATGTTCATCAAAAGTCATCATTGAAAAGGAGAGTCAATTATTGGCATAGCATTAACATAATTCATTGAGTTATACAAATTATTGGCACTCATTGGCCAGTTACCAAAACATGAAAAGTCATCATTGAAAACAGGAGCTAATTAATGGCATAATCAATAACATAATTCATTTAGTTACATTAATTATCGGCACTTAATGGCCAGCAAGTATTGAATAGTATAAAACATTGTTCATCATTCAGTATTATTCAGAATTCACTTAAATGAGTAGCATTATTTGAAACTGGTGATACACATCATTAAGAAGTCATTATTAAAAATCAGTTAATTACGGTCATAGCATTAATAATCATGGGCATTATAAGTAGTCTCATTACAATAAACAGTGACAGTTATTTGCCAGTTACAAAGCATTATTTTATATTTTTTTTGTATAATTAAGAAGTCATTACTGAATTGACATACTATTTAGAGCTGATCAGTATTACTCAGAATTCTCTTAAACTAGTAGCATTATTTGGGACTGGTAATACATTTTTTTTGTTTCTGTGCTAGTTAGTTAGCAATGCATTGCTGTGGGTAATTGTAAGGGACAGCAAGAAGAGAAAAAGAAAAAAAATTGCTTCTGGGTTGTTCCTGTAAATGAAAAATGTGTAACGTCATTCGTCATGAGTCAGCTGTAGCAAGGTTGTGACACAAGTGGGTAAAAAAAAAATGCAAGAACTAGTATAGGCTTAATAAGTAACAAGTTTAGTAACTATCATGAAAGGCTTCTCCTGGAAAAAATACAAAATGGATTATTGAGCTGAAAGAAGAAACGCAGACTGTGCTGAAAAGTAGTGAACTTCGAATTAACAGGTAGTGAAATGTGTATAAAAATGTGTTCCATAGCTGTCCTTTCTAAAACCTACAGTCATCATACCATACGACATAAAACATACTGTCAAAACAAACTGCAACAAATACGTAAATAACTACATAGCATCAATACATAAACTTCAACATCATCCTCATCTGTAAAGAAAAACTTCATTATCCATATTATCTTAACTTCATTATTATCATCACTTGTAAAGAAAAACTTCATTATTCATAGTAGTATATTCTTCATCATTACTCTTCATCAGCATGCATTATCATCTGCAAAAAAAATCACTTCATTATTCATTACACAACTATTCCTTATCTCTAGCATATTTCACCACTAAAACTAAGATGTGTAGTTCTGTCTGACAGCCTGCATCAATCGCCTTGTATTCTGAAAGAAAAAATTAATTAAGACTGCTATTCTACGATGTGCATAGTATATTCTTGTTAATGCTTGTTAATTCTGATCCATTTAGTCTTCCTCATAAGGTTTTTTGCATCTTCTTTCGTTTATTCCGTATGTGAAATTCCCATTTTTGTTTAATTTATTTCCTTTACGCATCATTTCTTTCTGAAATTGATGAACAAAGAGTAATGTCTTGCATTTAAATCATATACCCACTAAATAATGACAGGTTAATGGTGACATAATTAAGCATACAGTATATCATGACAGAAAACGTAATATGTCAAAAGCATAGACAGTGTTCAAAGGCAAAAATGTACAGAGAATATCACAATGCAGCAGCAAAAAAAAAAAAAAAATGTAAAACACTCACGATGTTGAGATATCATAGGGCAAAAATGTCAAAATCAACTGGTGTGTTATACCTTAACTATTTCACAGTGCATATAAACAAAACATGAAAACAATCGTACATAAAAAAGACAAAATGTGACGTTCGTTGTGTTCAGCTTGTATGTAGTGTAGTTAATAGAGGCGAGAATTAAAGACTTTAATGGAGAGAGAATTTGATAAAAGTAATACGTCACTACATAGAATTGCATAATTGTTCATAAAATGCGCAAGTTCATCTGGAAAAATGTGTACGGTCTGATGTGTAACGACAAGAAGAGCGACCTGCTAACCTTACCTTGCCGGGCACTTGCCAAGAAAAAATACGATAGTCATCAATAATTAGTCACGTGAATATAATTGCAGAAATGATCATAAAAATTAGTAAATAGCATTACTGTGTGATAAATCGTAAAGTATGTTCACTCAATAAAGGGTTTTATGTTGGATAAGTGGTGGTTTCCTTTCGATTTTCTGGTTCTCAGAGTCTCGACGTGTACAACATTGGGATGAGGAATGCTGCGAATCCGATATGGACCTGCGTATAGAAGTTCCAATTTACTGCTCTTACCTTTTATTTTGCTGGATAAATAGTGTGTTCGTACTAATATCTTCTGTCCAATGTGAAAGTCTCGGCGCGTACAAACCTGTTTTTGCTGTCTTCTCCGGCGCTCTGCGGCACGTTTGATGTTGTTCAGCGCAATGTCAATTATTTCGTGGTGTCGTAATCGACGAGATGTAGGAAAGTTTACTAATTCTTTAATTTTGTTTGGTGGTTCAACGTTTTTCAGTATAACAGACGGAGATAGCATAGTGGATTCATTTGGAATGGAATTAATTACATCTTGGAATGAGAATATGTGTGTGTCCCAATCAATATGTCTTTTGTGGCAGTATATTCTACACAGTTTACCAATTTCTTTCATTAATCGTTCACAAGGGTCCGAAGAAGCATGGTACTTGATATATAGATCGGAGAAATGTTTCTAGCTCGTAACATGCGTGTCCATATAGCAGAACTAAATTGTGATCCATTATCAGAAATTACTCTCATCACATGCCCTACATGAAATAGAAAATGTTTTACAAATGCTTTCGAAACAGTTTTAGCAGTAGCTTTGCGTAACGGAGTGAAAGTAACAAATGCCGGCCGGAGTGGCCGTGCGGTTCTGGGCGCTACAGTCTGGAGCCGAGTGACCGCTACGGTCGCAGGTTCGAATCCTGCCTCGGGCATGGATGTGTGTGATGTCCTTAGGTTAGTTAGGTTTAATTAGTTCTAAGTTCTAGGCGACTGATGACCTCAGAAGTTAAGTCGCATAGTGCTCAGAGCCATTTGAACCATTTGAACCGAAGTAACAAATTTTGAAGTGAGCTCAACAGCGACAAAGATGTAGCAGAAACCTCTGTTAGTTCTCGGAATTGGACCAAAAATGTCTACTGCGGCCATATGTCTTAATTTAACAGGTACAATGGGATATAATGGAGGAATGTGTGAAGTGGTGTCTGACTTAGCTTTCTGGCAAATTTTACATGACGCTAAAACTCGTCGTATACGTTTCTCCATGTTGGCAAAATAACAGTTCTGTCTCAGTATAAGAAAACATTTTCTGGCTCCATAATGTGCATAACTTAAATGAGTATACCATATTAATTTATTAACCAGTTCGTCAGGAATGCATAATAACCAATTGTTGCTGTCAGGATGAGAGCGGCGAAACAGAATGTCATTGCGTACAGTGTAATGGTTTCTAATCGGAACATTATTCTTATCTTGCCAAAGGTGTTTAATTTCTTTCCACACATTGTCTTTACTTTGCTCTTTTGCTATGTCCTGTAATGACGACGAAATAAAATTTTCAAATGCAACTTGCTGAATGTACATGACGCTGAAATTTGCTTTGCAGAAGTTGGTTGCGACGTCTTGCTGATTGTTGCTGAGAGAACGAGATAATGCATCCGCTACAACATTTTTTGTGCCGGAAATGTGAACAATCGTAAAATTAAATTCCTGTAAATAAAGTTTCCATCTACTTAATCTATCGTGTGTGAATTTAGCTGAAAGCAAAAATTGTATCGCTCTGTGGTCTGTGTAAACGGTGGTATGTCTGCCATAAAGAAAGTGCCGAAATCTCGTAAAAGCCCATGTTTCCAATTCTGTAACGGAGTAATTTCATTCAGCAGGCGACAGAATGCGACTTGCAAATGCAATGTTTTTAATTACTATTGAGCCGTCGTCTTCAATTTCCTGAAAAATGTGTACGCCTAAAGCGGTGTTAGAACTGTCGGTGGCAATGGAAAAATTTCTGGTAAGATCTGGGTGTGATAAAAGTGGTGCATTCAACAAGGCTTATTTCAAATAACATTCTCGTGTACAAGATTCTGCGTGTCAAAATTATTGCTTACGTTACTGGAATATGCAATCTGTGCTGTATCTGTTTAAATTCTATCGTACGTATTATTATTTTCGGGACGATACTGTGGCATTTCAACTATTTGAATTGTTCTATTACTTCTTCCAGACGTATTACGCTCTGTATGATACGTACTGTCGGGTTCATTCACAAGAATATGTTGTTGTTGATCATTTTGTTGCTGGTAAGACCGACTGTTATTATACGTACGCTGATAATTGTGCTCATTATTTTTACGTCTGTCATGATAGTAATTTCTATACGGCGCATTGCGATACGAGTTGAAATAGTGTGTTGTCTGTACGTAGTTATTTCTTTGCTGCTGAGCGTTACTATTTGTTGTAGCTGAGACTATACGTGCACGCGGTGAAACATTAAAGCTTGGTTGACCTTGTAGACTGCATTGTTGGTTAGGTATGCTAAGCGGCTGACTTTCATGCTGTTGTGGTGAAAAACGTCTATTGTTACTAAAATGCGTTCGCTGTTACTGAAATTTTGTACATACTGAAGATTACAATTTTATCTGTTATTAAAATTACGGCGGTAGTTCTGCAGTGCCTAATGAAAATTGTCACTTTCGGTAAAAATTTGTCATATCCGATTTTCACTACACATGTTTCTTAATTCTAGATAGGGCAGTAGTTAACGGGCTGTTTTGATAGATATAAAGGATAGTAGAAGAGAAGGCAGCAGGGCAGAAAACTAAAGATGAAACAGCACTACTACAGCTCGGGGCCCTATGCACGCTACGGCACATATTCATTAAAGCGTAATGAATCCCCTGAGGTCGATTACGCACTGCAAATAAGTTTTAGCTTTTGCGTTACAGGCAATGGTGGTAAAATTTCAAAAGCAAATTGTTGTATCCATGCTAATTCCAGTTTCTACATTACAGGCAATGCTATTGAAAGTGCAAAAATAAATTGTCGTATACAGTTCAAATCGTGTATCTGCTCTGTCATTTTTCAACACTTTAAATTTTCTCACTGATAGAAAATGTTTGTAATCAAAATTATCGTCTCTGTATGACGGAACAGGTTCATGATTGTAAGAGAATCTATTTGTCTGTGTCTGTTCGGAATCTAAGTCCCGTACTCTTTGTAGATTACCCAAATTATACGCGCTGCATAAGTCTGACGAATGTTCGCAAAGTGGCGTCTGCTGTGATGTGTTATTAACTGAAATACTTTTTATCTCTGCTATCTCCTGCTGTAAACTTGACAATTTTCTATGCAAGGTGTCATTAGACGAATCGATCTCATTAATCGTCTGCTGTAGATTTTGAAATTCAGGTGTTTGATTAAATGAAACCGGTGAAGTATCGTCTGATTTGCTGTCATTATTCCTTTCAATAGCGTCAATACGACTGGCCAATTCATCACATTTTTCAGTCAGTATTTTTACCTGATCATCGTTTTTAGTGTCAGTAGTATTAATCTGCTTTTGTAATTTCCGTGTGGTTTCGTTCAATTGTTTAACGTCAGCTTTCACGACATCGGAATCCTGTGTTAGTTCTAATTGTTCAAATCTGTCTGTCACTATTTGAATATCTGCTGTGTGTGTATCTGTTTTTGATTTAAGATCAGAAATTTCATCACGTAATTCCGCGTTCAACTGTTCGATGGTATTAATTTTGTCGGACACTGTAGCAATATTGTTATCTACGTATGTTTTTGCTTTCGCAAACATTTTACGTTTGTCTTCTTGTCTCTGTGCAGTGATTGTTTCCATTACTTGACATTTTACTTTATTTTGGTCCTGAATAAATTTGCGGAAACGCGTATCACTCTTTTGTATGTGAAGATTAAAGCGTTCGTCAATTTGAGTGTTCTGTTGTTCGAATTTCACGTCTATCTTTGCGTCCATTGTACGCGGAAGTTCTGCTGTCATTGCTTTAAATTCGTCGCGTAATTGTGTAGCTTTTACAGAGCATTGTTTAGCAACTCCGCTAATTTCTTCTCTAAGTGTTTCTGTTGTAACTGTTTGCATATCCCTTAATTCCTGAGCAACAGATCTAATTTCTTCGCTACTTTTCTTTGAACAAGCCTCAATTTCCTCGCGTAACTGTTCCTTGGTGTCATGACACTGCACGGCAATGGCTCTAATTTGTTCACTAAGCTGCCTAGAATTGTTGTCTAATTTTTCATTTAACTGTTTGGAATTGTTGTCTAATTTTTCATTAAAGTATTGTTTGAGTTCTTCGTTATCTTGTTTGACCTGTTCACTAAGTTGTTTGAAATTTTCATCATTGTCGTCTAATTTTTTACTCTGTTTGTCTAATTTTTCATTAAGATTGTCTAATTTTTCATTAAACTGTTTGTTATTTTCACTAAATTGTTGTTGTAGCAATCTTCCCATAATTTGTTCAAAGTCAGTATTAGCATTTCTATTCCCCGTGTTGTTTAGTGGTGTACCTGCAATTGTCACATTTTGTGTGACCATTTGGTCATTCTGTGACTCACAAAAAGGTTTATCAGTCGGATGTACACTGTCAGACACTATTTCGGAATTAAATAAGTCCGTCGTACTTTCAGTACACTGTCCATTTTCATTAGACAAATTTGTCTGTACATTATTTGAATTTTCCAAACCGGGTGTATTAAACTGGGCAGCGCTCATTCCAACAGAACGGCCCACATCATCAATTGTCGTCAAATTAACACAGGAGACAATTGAGTTCGTTTGTTCAACGGTAAGATAATAATCATCATTAGAGATTGGAACGCACTGATTGTCAGTGAACGCAGGATTGTCATCATTATACTGCGTGTCACTAGTACTATCGGTGAAATTGCTTAAGTCGGTAATTTCGTTCATAATACCTCGCGATACACTATTCACTGTCTTTCGCGGCATTTTCACAGTAGTCACAATTATTCACAAAACAAATAAGCACAATGCAAAAGCAACACACAAATACAACAGAGTAAAGAATTGCCGATGATCTGAGGAAAGAAAGTCATAAAATTAGTAAAAGCGTTGCGCCAAATCCTAATTATATTTAAGCAAATAAGAGCAGATATCTGGCTACATTTCAGAAGATTCTCAACGAAATACGATCCTGGACTGGATGTCACCAAGTGTAACCTCCCCTCAGAAATTTAAAAGACAATATTTAATAGAAATGGAACCAAGTGTAAGCTTCCCAGAGAAATTTAAGATAATATTTTAAATGAGAATAGACATAGAGCTAAGTGTAGCCTCCCCGCAATTATATTTAATCACAACGACAATAAATCAGAAATAGCAATCTGACTCAGGTATAAGTTCCTAACAAAAATGAAAATCAATTCAATGATAATGAAATCTCAGTGACAATGAAAACGCAAATAGACGGAAATGTCGATCTTTAGGCCCTGATTAAACTCAAATTCTTACCTCAGTAAAACTGGATCTGCTCTTATTTTTCGCCATAGCTCGAAGGAAATGCATTGCAAAAATTTTGAATTTAAGGGAAACTTTTCTTTAAGGAATACCAAGGGAAATATTTCTTTCAATAAAATGTTTCTTTTGTTAAAATGCTTGGTTTGAAAACAAATTATTATTGGGGCGATTCTTGAACAAATTAGTTACAGTTAATTTACATTACATTATCAAATGTGCGCAATGCTGCTTCATTACCTTATTTAAAAATCTACCTCGTCCTGAATCTTGACCAGTGTGCCATGTCGACGCCCGCCGACTCCTCACACACAACTGCGACTATCTCTCGCGCGCTACTACCACAGACTACGTCATCCAGCATGCGCTACTACTCTCCAACTCTAACTCGCAACTGAACACTCGCGCGGTCAAGCGCAGACTAGGAACGACAAATAGCTCTCTGGTCAGAGACTCTGCAATGCCTCGCCATCGCCGCCACACAACATACGTGTTTCAATAGTACTTGCAGTGGATCGTGATGCTGTTTGGAATTCCTGTGTGATGTTCTGGACAGATGTCTTCCTATTACACATTACGACCCTCTTCAACTGTTGGCGGTCTCACTCTTCACTATCATATCGGAAACAGTGGACCTAGGGATGTTCAGGAGTGTGCAAAGATCGCGTACAAACGTATGACGCAAGTGACACCCAATCACCTGACCACGTGCGAAGTCCGTGAGTTCCGTGTAGCGCCCAATTCTGCTCTCTCACGATGTCTAATGACTACTGAGGTCGCTGGTATGAAGTACCTGGCAGTAGGTGGCAGCACAATGCACCTAATATGAAAAACGTATGTTTTTGGGGGTGTCCAGATAATTCTGGTCACATAGTGCATTTCAACAAGACAGTGCTAAGGCTGGTTACAACTGCTGACGTAGTTCGTAATGTCGACCCCCGATCACGCCTGGAATAGTTTGTTGGCGAGGCTTTCGTCATGTTCCAGTCGCAGTCACCGTCGATACTTGACGGTCTCGCAAATGAATTGCATGTGAAGTCACAGCATTTAGATGCAGCACGTGGTGGCTTCACACTCCACTCACTCCTGAAAACAGGTATCACAGCGTTCTCGCTTCCCACGCCCGGGTTCCCGGGTTCGATTTCCGGCGGGGTCAGGGATTTTCTCTGCCTCGTGATGACTGGGTGTTGTGTGCTGTCCTTAGGTTAGTTATGTTTAAGTAGTTCTAAGTTCTAGGGGACTGATGACCATCGATGTTAAGTCCCATAGTTCTCAGAGCCATTTGAACCATTTGAACAGGTATCACACATAGTTGTCTAACCGTAATCATTGGCGTGTTATCAGGAGCTAATCTCTGATTTAAATTTCAGATTTATCTCCTTTGGCGTTACAATTTTCATTAAATTTATGTAGTCACGTCTGCAGTAAAAGATCCTAATTCCTTTTCTCCCCTCTAGACAGGTACTGTTTGCCCAGATCTGCTCGACACTAAATTCTTACAATGTTTTCAGGCTAACCTGCTATATGTGGGTAATAAGTAATATTTCTTCCTTGCTGACGTTGTTATTTGGCTATTTCAATGAACAAGGAATTTTCTGTTTATCACGTTTTACAACATATTCCTCTTAACATACAAAATACGAGGGTTGCGCAGAAAGTAATGCACCGCATTTTTTCTTCAACAATTCGTTATTGAACATAATGCGAATTATGCATACGAAATAATAGTGTTTTATCCACACACACTATTTTTGCACGTAATGTCCTTCACGTTGTATGGCCTTCCTCCAGCGCGAAACAAGGGCGTGTATGCCCTGTCGGTAGCAATCCTTGTCCTGGTGGCGGAGTCAGTGCTTCACCTCCTCACTGTCCTCAAAATGTGTTCCACGAATGGCGTCCTTTAATGGCCCAAACAAGTGGAAGTCCGAGGGGGCTAGGCAGGTGTGACAGCCGTGGATGGTCTCCCCGGCCGCTGCAAATCGTGGAGCTCCACCGAACCGCCTTCTCATGACCTCACCCTACGTGCCCAGCGATAACAGGTGCTCCATAGACTTTGCACAAGCTTTTGTGAATATTCCCCGCAACTTCTTTCCCTACAGTGAAAAATTCAATAACTGCACATTGCTTGTAACGTACACCACTTCCAGACGCCATTTTGAAACTGTCCCGCAGCTACGCTATCTGTCGGAAGTGACGGAAACTTGGCGCTCTCACTCAGGAGACTTCAGATAATACATACGTAACGTTTAGTTCTTGTAGCATTGTTTTTGGCTAAGAAAAACATGCGGTGCATTACTTTGTGGGCAACCTTCGTAGCTTAGCTGTAACACTGATCTGGGCCTATCGTCAATTTATTTAAGTAGCGATTTCAGATAACATTTCCCATATAACCAAAAAAGGGCTATTGCACACCGAATTTTACATTGAGTATAACTTTTCTCTTTTAGCAAAAAAACGCTATTCAATACCTAATTTTACATTGTGTATAGGGATAACTTAAATTCCCTTTCCAAATTTCTACACTTCCTTCTGTATTGCCTTCATTACGTGTCTTTCGACGCTTATAATTGGTCTGGAACAAGTTGAAACATACGAAGAGGTAGGCCAAATCTGACATACGATCTTGCGGTACCACTATTAATTTAGATAACTCTGACACTGCTTTCGCCAACGCCCTTCCCACAGTGGTAGCATCGGTTCCCATCAGATCTTCGGAGTTGGAGCTGTTGGGCTTGGCTATCATTTGGATGGGTCACCATCTGGGTCTGCCGAGTTCTGTTGACAAGCGGGATGCATCCAGCCCTTGCGGGGCAAATTGAGGAGCTATTTGATTGAGAACTAGCGGCTCCGGTCAAGAAAACTGACGAACAGGTGGGAGAGCGGTGAGCTGAGCGGATGTTCCTCCACATCCGCATCCAGTGACGCACGTCGGCTGAGGATGACACGGGGGCCAGTTGGTACCTGTGGGCCTTTCAAGGCATGTTTGGATAGTGTTTTTGATTCTATTTCACCTTCTGAATACTTGATACATTTTTTCGAAAGAGGTATGTGATTCATTTGAGCTCTCGTGGCAATAATATCTTTCTTATCTGTGTAAAACAAACATAAAGAAATGGAGCCACAAAATGTCATTATAATACTTCTCAAGGCTTATCATCCTATTTATTTCATTTTTAAACGGAGAAATATGAGCAGAAACATCATTTTGAAGACGTATGTTTCTTGAAAACATTGTACCTTTCTATTATTTAATTTGTTCAAATCACAGCAAATATCACGTAAATTACGAAATTGTATTTGAGTTGTTCCAGACCAAAATTAATTGTTGAGTATCTAAATAACTTCCTCTGATTAAGAATATCGCAATTGGTTTTATGAAAAACCATTTTATATAATCTAAAATCACTTCTCAGCAAAATGTAAACAGTGTTTTATAGGCGTCTCATTCTGGGATCTTCCATCTTTAAATCTTGATTACTTAGTAACCTTATTGTCACTATCTTTTTCCTTTGGCTTTTTCACATACAATAATATCTACTTTTGCTTAAATTTATACTTACATGAAAATCGGAAATAGATAAAATGACTGTAATTACACTAGAGGCATCAAGAAAATTCGCGCTCCAAAAGCCAGATTATTGAAGACCGGACAGCACGCTAGAAGCATCTCATTTGGTATTTAACAGTGTAGTGTGTAACATCTGTGTTCATTGGCAGCTTGATGCTTGTGTTTCAAACGTTTCTTACTACATTTTGGTCTTTTTTCAAGTGCTTTAGACACAGTTTTGGCGAACTCTGATTTTACACAGAGAACATATTTCTTAACATTAAAAATGGATGCAGGTAATCTATATGTTTGAATCAGTAATCTTGTAAAGGCGTTTATTTCAGACTGAAAGTTCTGGTAGAGGTACACAGTCACCATGACAAATATAATAAAAATTACTCTAAAAAAGCTTGTTGGTTGCTGAAAAAAATCTCGTAGCTGTTTTTGGTGATTTTTTATTTCCACATTCACAACATGTTTCGGACCTTGCCGATCGCCTGGTGAGCTGTCAGTAATTAAAATTTGGGATTACAAACTATTTCCGTAATATAAATTCAAGTATAGAGCAGCCTGTTAATAAATTTTGCAAAGGGAGGATCTATAAAATTAAGTGTGGAGCTAGTGATTGGTTTTACATGGGACAGACTGGGAGGGAGTTCAGAACGCATATCGGGAACACGGTTATCCTAGCTATGGTAGTGCACTAGGAACTCATTTATGTCAGTGCAGTCATCACCTATGTGACATCGAAAACAGTTTACAAAAATTCTTCATTACGAAAATAAAAGTGTTTATTTGGATATTTTGGAAGACCTAAAATTTTTTATATATGGTTGGCGCTTCCGTAACCGATTACTTAATGAGCGGGTCAGCGGAACAATTGCAAGGGTCAAAAATGGTTAAAAATAATAAACAGTCGGAGGTGTCAAAACAGGCAAAACATGTAAACACCATATGCAATTACATAAGCTCAAGAGGAAGTTTTAAATGCCGTACATCAATAAATGCGCGTGTGTATCAGGTGCAACAGCCTTTCACTCGCACAGACAAACCAAATGTACCAGCGCCAGTGCGGCAGGTAACGCGCGCCGTGGCCGACAGAGGACACCTTGGGCCAGCACAATGCCATGTGGCGGAACCGCCAGTATCATAAGGAAACTGAATAACAGTTGCATATCAAGATTACTAACAATGACAAAAGTAAAGCTCGAAGACATAAACTCGTGTAATATATGACAGCAACTATTAAATATGTGAAAATTACAGCATATAAAAAATAAACTCGAAATTGCAGCAAATTTCACAAAAAATGGTACAAATGGCTCTGAGCACTATGGGACTTAACTTCAGAGGTCATCAGCCCCCTAGAACTTAGAACTACTTAAACCTAACCAACCTAAGGACATCACACTCATCCATGCCCGAGGGAGGATTCGAACCTGCGACCGTAGCGGTCGCGCGCTTCCAGACTGAAGCGCTTAGAATCGCTCGGCCACACCGGTCGGCTATTCACAAACTATTTCGTGTTATAAACAGTGGCCGCAAAAAGCGCACGATTTTTACTTCCAATGACAGCTGAAGAAATTATCAAAAATATGAAAAAACGAATCCCTTGTTCCGCTGACCCGCTCATTAAGTAATCGGTTACGGAAGCGTCAACTATATATACAAATTTTTAGGTCTTCCAAAATATCCAAATAAACACTTTTATTTTCGTAATGAAGAATTTTTGTAAACTGTTTTCGATGTCACATAGGTGATGACTGCACTGACATAAATGAGTTCCTAGTGCACTACCACAGCTACGATAACCGTGTTCCCGATATGCGTTCTGAACTCCCTCCCAGTCTGTCCCATGTAAAACCAATCACTAGCTCCACACTTAATTTTATAGATCCTCCCTTTGCAAAATTTATTAACAGGCTGCTCTATACTATGTCGGAGGAGCTTCCCCAATTTGTGAATAGCATTAAAACCTACCACCACATTATGCTTTTTAAACTCATTACTAATCTTCAAAGAAGATGGGCCAACATACGTCATAGCAGCATATCTGTATACTATGTCGGATGAGCTTCCTCAATTTCGTAATAGCATTAAAACTTACCAACACATTACGGTTTTTAAATCCACTACTAATCATCAGAGACGGTCGGCCAACATACGTCATAGTAGCATATCCACCTTCTTCGTTCTTTACTCCAGTCCTTTCGTGAGTCTGCGACAAAATTTTTTCACCCATTTTTCTAATATCACTTTCTCTGAATCCATTTTCAATCCCTATCTGTACAGTGGTGGCTGTTTCCCTAATGGTGGCCTCCTGGTCAATTGCAAACACAGGTCAAAAGTATTTGCATTGTGCTGGCCCAAGGAGCCGTCTACCTGCCACGGCGCACGTAACCTGCCGCTCTGGCGCTGGTACATTCGGTTTCTGTCTGTGCGAGTGAAAGGCTATTGCACCTGATATACCACACGCATTTCCTGATGTATGGCATTTACAACTTCCTCTTGAGCTTATGTAATTGCATATGGTGTGTACTTTTTTTGCCTGTTTTGACATCTCCGACTGTTTATTTTTGCACGTTTTTGAAACTTACAGTCGTGTATACTTGAATTTGTATTATTGGAAGAGTTTTTAACCCCAAATTTGCATTACTGACAGGTCCCCCGACGATGGGCAGCGCCGAAACATGTTGTGAATGTGTAAATAAAAAATCTCGATAAACAGCTACGAGATTTCTTTAGGAACCAACAAGCATTTTTAAAGTCATTTTTATTATATTTGTAAGAGAGTATTATACAGTACAAGTTGTAGATAATCTTTCGCTTCCAGTGTTCCATCCCTATTAAGTATATAATCCAAATAATATTCCATCTGCAGTTAACTTTAAAAGTTGAAACTACGGCTCCTTCTATCTCTAGATTAACGAGAGGAGTTTATTTCGCAATAAGGGGATGCTTGACTAATTAGATAAAGTTGTCTTGAGCCAGTGAAATAGCCTCCATGTTCCCCCATGCCGAGGTCACGTGATTTCTTTCTCTTGAGCGTTGTAAAATACCTTGTGGACGTGCCTCCTCTACCATCTGGCTTCCACTGGCGGAAGAAACAGGATCGGATCAGCCGATGCGTCACTGCAGACGGAATAATCGGTATATTTCAAGATGTCATTCATCGGCAGGAGTTGTGCCAAGCGACAAACACTGCTCGCATTGAATGGTTGTATAACCTGCTGAACACGATTTTTCATTTCATGTAACATTTATCAACCTCATCCGATATAAGAAATTATTAGGTAGCTTTGAAACCACTACGTACGTTAGGGACACCCTGTATTTTATACGCTGGGGTTACTGGAGAGCAGTAGCTTCAACCTAGTTGCTGTCAATAATTGAGTTGTTTATCAGCCTGAGTGCTCTCTGCTGTAGCCAACAGAACGGAATAACGATCTCTGCATTTGGCTGAAGAAATCACAGACAGAGCTAGAACTATGTCAGCGTAATCTCAGTATAAATGTGTCTCTCAATTGTAAATGTTAAGGTCATTGAAAGTTACGAAATAAAAGCCTGTTGTGCATCAGAGAAGGATTTATATATCTCTGACAGAAGAACCGTAGTTCATTTGTCAGGCGAGAGGTCAGCAAGTCAAGGCAGAATCTCGCCAGTCATTGTATGTGAGAACGGGATTTGGGAACGTATTCAGAGGAGCCATCTCACAGAATGACCAGTCACACCAACCGCTACAGCGATTAAGACGTTGTAATCGCATTCTGAAGTCGCCAGCTATGAACCTAGTCCTGGTACAATGTTTTCTGCGGTTTACCTTCAATCATTTGATTCACGTGCAAGATGGTTCCTTCATAGGAAAAGTGCCTTTTTTTTCCTTATCCTTGTCTACTCCTTTCACATAGGCCTACGAATACAGAGAGATATCGACAGAGAGAGAAGCAGACATACGATAGCGGAAGCAATAGCAGTACGTATCTACTCTCACGCACGCGGAATACCAATTCAACGCCGTTAACCTTCGTTCTCTGTAAGTGGTGTCAGTTACTGCAAGGTGCTTGTCAGAGCCCTCACCTGTTCAGTGGGGTATTTAAATATACTTCATTGGTTTCGAAAAGGCATTTGACGGCGTTAACTGGAAGAAACTCTTCATGTTCTTGAAACTGAGTTTGGTAAAACAGAAGAAGAATATTAAATAAAATGAGTGACCAAAAGTGTAGTGAACATAGATGCACGTCCGAGGTTTAAAAGTCAGATTATAATTACTTCAAGACTCAGAGGGCGTAGTACAGAGTCTCCATAAAAGAATGTCACAGTTATAAATTTTTATGGTAGCAACTGAAAGCTTCGTAGAGAGTTGGTTCAAGTTCACAAAGAACAACTCAAAAGTTTATATATAATAATAGTTATCTACTGGGATTTACCTCTTTTAAAAACGTAATGTATAAGGGTGTAGTCCAACATTGTTTACGTGGAGCAAATTTATTTGCAGAAGCAACTTAAACAGTATCAAGAAAGTAGGCAAAATTCATACTTCTGCTTTTCTAATACTTCACTGTTTGATTGCCTGGATAAGCTGGCGACCGTTAGTACATGTTTCAAACCATTAAATGAACTTGGAACTGTATTGGCCTGGAACACTACGGTCGCAGGTTCGAATCCTACCCCGGGCATGGATGTGTGTGATGTCGTTAGGTTAGTTAGGTTTAAGTAGTTCTAAGTTCTAGGGGACTGATGACCTCAGAAGTTAAGTCCCATTGTGCTCAGAGCCATTTGAACCATTTAGTATTGGCCTAGTTTCAGTATAATACTATTCATACTGCGTATCTTTCTAACCACTGGGTAAGATCTTAGCAAAAGAATTGAATACTGTGATTTACTTATCCATTAGACACAACACGTGGTCAAATCCTGTAAAAAGGATAACTCTATTGATTAGTTTTTCCTATTAACAAGACTATCCTCCCATAGTGTACATTATTTGGAAACTAAATTAAATTTTAGTAAGAGGGTTACACGTAGCAACGTAGACAGGGTTTTCTGTTATTTAGGTAAAAGCATACCAGATTACAATAGTTGTGGTAGGGTTACAAGATGACAGAACTTGAGGACCGGATTCACAATTATCATCAAACCGACGTGCAGTTGGTGCTTCAGTGGCCAGAAGAACCATTACGAGGCGGCTGAGCTGATGTCGCCGCTTGCGCCCATACCATCGACTCTGTACACCAACAAGCCCGTCTGCACTAGTGTCGAGCACATTCGGCCTGGAATCTCATTGACTGGGGTATAATTATCTCAGTGATGAGTCAGGATTCGAACAGAGGCCCGATAACCAGTAATGAAGTATCTGGAGATGACCCAGACAGCTGTGGGATAACAACCTGATTGTCGCCTGCCGGCCGCTGTGGCCGAGCAGTTCTAGGCGCTTCAGTCCGGAACCGTGCTGCTGCTACTGTCGCAGGTTCGAATCCTGCCTCCAGCATGGATGTGTGTGATGTATTTAGGTTAGTTAGGTTTAAGTAGTTCTTAGTCTAGGGGACTGATGACCTTAGATGTTAAGTCCCATAGTGCTTAGAGCCAGCTGAGCCATTTTTTGACTGTCGCTGGCCAAATGGCTCAACAACCAAGAGTGATGGTCTAAGGTGCCATTTCATTTCACAGTAGGACCCTTCTGATTGTCATCCGCGCAACGGTTTGTCTTTACATCGCTTCTACCGATTTCCGTGCCATACGGATAATTGATTAGTGGTGCGTCTTTTTTTGTCTTAGAGTGTATTTCTGTGCCCCATGTTACTCATCAACACGTAAAATGCAACCATAATTCGTCTCATTAATTTATTATAGCCCTCCGATAATAAACGCTATGCTTGATGGCAGGAATGGCAAGTAACAATAAAATGATTTAAGGATGTTATCAGTTTACGTCCTTGGTGAATTTTGTTTCATGGGCATTAAAGCACGATTCAAACCAAATTTCTGTGCCTAATGTTTCTTCTCCTAATGCTGGAGACACTATCAGAGGCTATAATGACCCAGATAGAAGTTTAAAACATAAAAAAGCTCGACAGGCGCAACTGTTTGTACGTCCCATCCCAACGGTCGGGTTCTGACGTCATCAGACCGCTGCATGAGATCTCGGATTCACGCCATGTATAATGGAGCTTGTAGCGGGGATGAGTTGGTGCTGTTTGTTTTGTTTAGCACTAAGGCACACAACATGTCTATTTTCAGTCCTTCTGCTTTTCTGTCAAAGCTGTTTGTACATGTTTGAATTTCTGTGACCTCTCCGTACTCCTTACCACAGTAATGACTGGATCTTGAAAAAAATCGTAATATCGGAGAAACAAATTTTGTGGTTTCCTGGTCCCAGGTGATTTATCAGCGATTCTCAGATGACAGTTGCTCTTCTGTTCCTTAACGCAGGGCTTGGCTTCCTTTTTTTACTCGCTGTGTGTTTTTGACTGCATTTATAGGGGGTTTTGTACGCTTCTACTGTGGCAAGCGTTGGTCGTAGCTTCTCTGCAGTGTTCAAATATTCACGCACTTTTCAAGTTGGTTTAAACATTGAATCAAAAATGGCTCCGAGCACTATGGGACTCAACTGCTGTGGTTATCAGTCCCCTAGAACTTAGAACTACTTAAACCTAACTAACCTAAGGACATCACACACATCCATGCCCGAGGCAGGATTCGAACCTGCGACCGTAGCAGGCGCACGGTTCCGGACTGCGCGCCTAGAACCGCGAGACCACCGCGGCCGGCAAACATTGAATCAATACCGTGTCTTCTTAGTAGACTGCTGATGCGATCATTGGTTGTTTTTACGAATGGGAGGAAAATTTTGCCTTTAGTTGGTCATTTTCACTAGAAGCACCAAATGTTTTAGGATGTAGTGTCGTAATTATCTCCTTGCCAGAGCAGCTATTTCTTCTGAAAGTAGATTTTAAATAACCGAGCTCTTTCTCCAAGTACTGTGATTCACAGATTCTTGTAGCGCGGTCCGCCAGTGTTTTAATCACTGATGGTCATCAGTTCAGATGTCGTTAGTCGTTAGTAGCTGTTGCACAACTTGTCATACGGACAGCTTACCCTCAACAGGCGTCCATTGATAGATTTAAATCAATTATAATAAACAACAGACACCGTAAAGAACGCTTGTCTCATGGGCTGTAGAAATAACAACAAAGTATTATGAACCCTCACGTACCGGGCGCCCGAAAGGGTAGTTTGTCAAGAGATATATAAAACTAACGTAGAAACAAGGATTTGGTTCAAGTGGCTCTGAGCACTATGGGACTTAACTTCTGAAGTCATCAGTCCCCCAGAACTTAGAACTACTTAACCCTAACTAAACTAAGGACATCACACACATCCATGACCGAGGCAGGATTCGAACCTGCGACCGTAGCGGTCGCGCGGTTCCAGACTGTAGCGCCTAGAACCACTCGGCCACCCCGGCCGGCCAAGGATTTGGAACGGGAAAAAGTTTCGTATAGTCGTGTGACAAGTGCGTAAGTCTTCGATGAATACAGTACCTAAAACATTGTAAAAATATTTTTCCATACATAATTAAAAAGAAAATTAAGAACTAAAGGAGACGTTAATGTAGTACACATTAGCAAGAATAATGCCTTACGCAATATAAGATAAAAAACAAATGTTACAAAAAACTGACTGCTCACCGTACATCGCACATTTTCGTTCTTGTTTATACATTTTAAAAGAGAGTGCAAATTTAGGAAACATTTCTGAAATTTTTAAGAATTTGCCTTTACGTTAGTAAATGAAAACATGAGGAGACTGAGGACAATATCGAAAGTTAAAAAGGAAGAAGAAAAAGGAACATACTCTCAAAAATAACGATATAAGGTCCTCAGTGTATTGCTAATTTTATTTACTAAAATGAAGCTAAGCTCTTAAAATTTCAGATATTATTAATTGTTTGCTAGAATCTATGGTTTATTTTTTAACTAGACTTATTTTTCTTATTTTCATTTTGTCGACATAAGGTCCTTATTGTATTTCTAATTTTATTTACTAACATGAAACTAAATTCTTAAAATTGCAGATATGTTGGGTAATTTCGCACAATCTTTTAAAATAAAAGAACGAAAATGTAAGATGTATAACATACTGTCAGTTTGATGTATTACATGAGTATGTATTATTCATTTACTAGGATTTACTGAAAAGTAATGCCTCCGAATTTTTTATTTTGTTCTCAATATCGATTGAGGTACATGTCATGCATGTTACTCGGTCGACTTTCTCGTTTCGCTGATGCAAACTGCAACGCTCTGCCGCTGAGGGCTTCGAATTGTAGCGTGTAACATGGCACTGTGTAACCTAACTACTGTATGTCGGTGCGCGAAATGCAGACTAATGCAGTGATCGGTTCCATAACAACGTTGTGGCGGGTGATGAAAGATGGGTTCACCATTTTGACCCCCAAAATACGAGAGCATCAGTGGAGTTCCACCACAAAGAATCACCGGTGCCAAAAAAAGTGTATGCTATCGGCACGCAGTCATGTTAACAGTGTTCTGGGATGTTCAGGGTGTAGTGCATTAGGAATTCTTGCCTAAAGGCACCACCATTAACTCTGCAAGGTACTGCGAGATCCTCAGGAAACTGAAACCGCGAATTCGAGGAGTTCGTCCACACGTGGAGAATCTTCTCCTTCAACGCGACAATCCAAACCACATATGAACGCTGCGACTTCTATAACAATCCGACGCCTTCGGTTCACTGTTGTCTGCACTTCCGACCTGGCCCTATCCGATTTACACCTGTTTCGAGAACATCATGAATACCTTCGAGGACTTCACTTTAATAGTGAACCGGCCGGTGTGGCCAAACGGTTCTAGGCGCTTCAGTCTGGAACCGCGCGACCGCTACGGTCGCAGGTTCGAATCCTGCCTCGGGCATGGATGTGTGTGATGTCCTTAGGTTAGTTAGGTTTAAGTAGTTCTAAGTTCTAGGGGACTGATGACCTCAGATGTTAAGTCCCATAGTGCTCAGAGCCATTTGAACCATTTTTTTATTTAATAGTGACGAAGTGGTGCAAGCAGAGGTGAGGTTGTGGCCTCGTCAACAAGAATTCTACAGTCCCGGTATCAACTAAGTGGCTCTCATTGGGAGAAATCTGTTCGCCTCCAGGGGAACTACGATGAGAAATAAATAGGTAGACGTGAAAATTTCTTTTTATTTAGTTAGTAAATTTCTTTTTATTTAAAAAGCTTTAAGTGTTTTCGTACAAAGAATTCGGAGGCATTACTTTCATCACGCTCTCATTATAGCTTACGTGTTACGTGACTACATTATATTTTTTCCCGCCCCACATCCTTGTTTTTTACGTTGGTTTTACAAAACTGTTGACAAGCTGCATTTGCAACCCCAGATATGGGTGGGTTCATAATATTTTGTTGTTATTTCTGCAGCCCGTGATACAGGTGTTTGTAATATCACAATTATGTAAAAAAAAATTTGCTGTTGGTGCCTTTTTGGTTCCAATTGTAATCTACCCCCTCCTTCCTACTCGCAGCTAGTGTCCACATTAGTCTTTTATGAAGATTTGGGATGAGCGAAGATTACAATAAACTTTCTAGTTTACTTATCTCTTCACGTAGAAGTTCTTCTTGTCTAGGGGTTTTATTCTTGAAGTGAAATGGTCACATTTAGGTCCTCATGTCTGAACTGATCTAAATAAATTTGTAGATTGTTGTTGCAGAATTTTTGTTGTCACGTTAATATATTTTGTCACATTTTACTATATCATAGTCTTTTGATTTTTCACATTAACAAAGCCGAAATTACATTGTTCCCGCAAAATACAAAAAAACGTCCTATCACATCAGAAGCATGCTTACTATTGTCTCATTCAGAGCAAAAAACAGTATTCCGAAGGGTTTACAATTTTTCTTGATAAATCAATTTCTTTAGTTTCGATTATTAGTTGATAAATGAATCCAGAAATAAACATAGTAAACAGTACTAGATTGCGTAATTAATAATAGAAATTTTAAGTATGCCAAATAATTCGTAATTTCAAATGTTTCTAAAAATAATTTAACTGTACATTCAGAACTAGTACTTATCGATTATAACATCCAAAATAAAGTAAATCCTTTTCATAAATTTTATCTTAAAATATAACATGCTGTGTATAAAATGATACGACGGTTTTTTTGTAAAAGCAGCTCAGGTGGTATTGATCTGTCCAAAACCCGAAAAATTATTCTGGTATCGACAACTACTACTCAGGAAAAGGAATGCTAGAGGAGGATGTCCTGTTACACAATTCAGACCTGAAAATGCAACGAACAGTGAAACCGGTAATCGGTAAACAAAAAAGTTGTGATCCAGACACCAAGTTTGTTTATTTATTGCACACATCGAAAAAAGTTTTGCCTCACTCCATTTCGCAGAACTCCTGAAGCTAGACGTTGACTGTGGATATTGTTTCACAGACACAGTCCCTTTGACTGTTCAAAGATGTCACTAAACCCACCCAAAGACGTAAACAACCATGCATGAGCAGCGCCTATTAGACGGAAAGGGATCCGACGGCCGATCAGTTCCAGACATTCTAACAGGATGGAGGTATACGGCTCGTTTTGTCTGTAGTTCAACCATGCCTAGACGGTCAATACTGCGGTTCGATCGCGTCCGCATTGTTACTTTGTGCCAGAAAGGGCTCACAACAAGGGAAGTGTCCAGGCGTCTCGGAGTGAACCAAAGCGATGTTGTTCGGACATGGAGGAGATACAGAGAGACAGGAAGTGTCGATGACATGCCTCGCTGAGGCCGCCCAATGGCCACTACTGCAGTGGATGACCGCTACCTACGGATTATGGCTCGGGGGAACCCTGACAGCAAAGCCACCAAGTTGGATAATGCTTTTCGTGCAGCCACAGGACGTCGTGTTACGACTCAAACCGTGCGTAATAGGCTGCATGATGCGCAACTTCACTCCGACGTCCATGCCGAAGTCCATCTTTGCAACCACGACACCATGCAGCGCGGTATAGATGGGCACAACAACACGCCGAATGGACCACACAGGATTGGCATCACGATCTCTTCACCGATGAGTGCCGCATATGCCTTCAACCAGACAATCGTCGGAGACGTGTTTGGAGGCAACCCGGTCAGGCTGAACGCCTTGGACACACTGTTCAGTGAGTGCAGCTAGGCGGAGGTTCCCTGCTGTTTTGGGGTATCATTGTGTGGGGCCGACGTATGCCGATGATGGTCATGGAAGGTGCCGTAACGGCTGTACGATACGTGAATGCCATCGTCCGACCGATAGCGCAACCATATAGGCAGCATATTGGCGGGGCATTCGTCTTCATGGTAGACAATTCGCGCCCCCATCGCGCACATCCTGTGATTGACTTCCTTCAGGATAACGACATCGCTCGACTAGAGTGGCCAGCATGTTCTCCAGACATGAAACCTATCGAACATGCCTGGGACAGACTGAATGGTTCAAATGGCTCTAAGCACTATGGGGCTTAACATCTGAGGTCATCAGTCCCCTAGACTTACAACTACTTAAACCTAACTAACCTAAGGACGCCACACATTCCACGCCCGAGGCAGCGTTCGAACCTGCGACCGTAGCAACAGCGCAGTTCCGGACTGAAGCGCCTAGAACGGCTCTGCCACAGGATAGATTGAAAAGGACTGTTTATGGATAACGTGATCCACCAACCAGTCTAAGGGATCTACGCCGAATCGCCGTTGAGGAATGGGACAATCTGCACTACTAGTGCCATGCTGAAATTGTGGATAGTATGCCACGACGAATACAGGCATTCATCAATGTAAGAGGACGCGCTACTGGATATCAGAGGTACCGGTATGTACAGCAGTCTGGACCACCACCTCTGAAAGTCTCGCAGTATGGTGGTACAACATGCAATGCGTGGTTTTCATGAGCAATAAAAAGGGCGGAAATGATGTCCATGTTGATCTCTATTCCAATTTTCTGTACAGGTTCCGTAACTCTGTAACCGAGGTGATGCAAAACTTTCTTTGATATGTGTATAACAAAAAGGTAACGGTTCCGAAGATATGGCGTCAATTATGAATCAGCTATGGCCTATTTTATAGACAATTCTTATTAGGCCAATTAAATGGCGCAGTTAAAATGTGGAGGGAGTAGACGACCAGTTAGTGTGGCGATGATGAGTCGGCTCCTAGGAGACATGAGGCCTATGGATGTCCAGGTCATTTATTAATTTCAGGTTCTTACAGGTTTGGTGAACAAAGCAACCCCCTCTTCCCTACCCACCCCCACCCCCATGCACAGGCGAGACAAAGGAGCTAACAGCATAACAGGACCGTAGCCCTGCTCTGTTCTCGAACGATCTAAAAGCGCGGAAACCATGCGAATCAACGTCCGTTATTACAACGTGTTGGCCGGAACATACTTTACCTCGTACAAGAACTAGAGAACCTACATAGCGTCCCAAGTTTGCTCATTTCGTGAAGAATCGGTGAAGGAAGTATACTTATGTTTATAGTAGGGATGGTAGTTATCGGTGAAACAACCGGTTTTCGGTTTCAACGGTTCTTTTCGTCTCCATTTTAACATGAATGTTAAAACCGCGTAAAATAACTGGTTTGTGAAATAACCAACTTTCTGTTTCTTACTGTTACAACGTAACAAACGTAGACTTCCAACATCGATTGAAAAATTCTAATGAAGATGAAGCAGAAGAAAATGACTATCTCCAAGGAACGTCGTGGTTGTTTTCTCATTATATGGTGTCGCAAGTTTGTTGTGCCTCGTTCCGTTTCTAATCTTTTAAACCAAGCGGAACCTTTTACTTTATTGTTACCGCTCTTCGTAAAATACTTCCACTAACTCGAGGTGGTACCATTCTGCAATACAACTGATGTCCGAGGACGAAAGCGCGAAACTAGCGTATAGACCAGATGGGACCAAGTCTTGCACATTGCACGTACCCTCGTACCGTCTAATAGGCCACACCTTAGGTTTGTTAGCAGTCTGGCTTTAGCCGGACATGTGCGGCTTATTATTGTAGTGTCCAGCTAGAAATATACAGGTTTTGTGGGGCTTTTGAGCGATGAAGTAGAGAATGCACAACTAAAGTCCGCTCCAAGCAAATGTCGTAGGCACAAGTAATCAGAGTGAAAAGAATAGGGAGATACATCATAAAGGTGTATACCGGGTGATCAAAAAGTCAGTATAAATTTGAAAACTGAATAAATCACGGAATAATGTAGATAGAGAGACAAAAATTGACACACATGCTTGGAATGACATGGGGTTTTATTAGAACATAAAAAACAAAGTTCACAAAATGCCCGACAGATGGCGCTGGACAGCAAAACGTCAGTGACTGCGCATGACAATCATGTATAAAAGGAGCTGTAATGAGAGAGAGAGAATCAGATGCACCAGCAGCCGCAGCATGTTGACGTTACCTGAAGAGGCGCTTTTAGTGAAGCTGTATTATCAGAATGGGTAATGTGCTAGTTCAGCGTTACGATCCTATCGCCATAGAAAGGGGATTCGAGCGGGTAAAGGTCCGTTGACAAATGCAGCTGTGGCGAGAATGATTTCGAAGTTCGAAGCCACGCGTTGTGTAGACGATAGACCCCGTAGTGGCCGACCGAGCACAAGGCGTAATGGTGCTGAGACAGTTCAGGAAGAAATGGAGACCGTAGCGGGTTCGTCTATGCACGGGGAAGTCAGCGCTCGTGCAGTCGCACGTCGCACCGGCATTCCATACACTGCTGTTTGGTTGGCACTTAGACGTACCCTCCGATGCTATCCGTACAAAAGCCATCGGCATCATGAACTGTTACCTGGTGATTTAGTGAAGCGGAGGGCATTTGCAGTGTGGTCGTTTCAAAAGATCGCGGAAGATAACGATTGGTTGAGTAACGTGTTGTGGACCGACGAAGCTCATTTCACGCTCCGAGGGTCTGTCAACGCCCGCAACTGCAGAATTTGGGCTACCGAAAATCCTAGAACTATCTTGGAAACTCCATTGCACGACGAGAAAGTCATGGTATGGGTTGGATTTACCACATCTACCGTTATCGGTGATGATCGTGTACTCAGCCGCCACTTTCGTCATACTTGGCCTCCCAGGTCCCCAGACCTCAGTCCGTGCGATTATTGGCTTTGGGGTAACCTGAAGTCGCAAGTGTATCGTGATCGACCGACATCTCTAGGGATGCTGAAAGACAACATCCGATGCCAATGCCTCACCATAACTCCGGACATGCTTTACAGTGCTGTTCACAACATTATTCCTCGACTACAGCTGTTGTTGAGGAATGATGGTGGACATATTGAGCATTTCCTGTAAAGAACTTCATCTTTGCTTTGTCTTACTTTGTTACGGTAATTATTGCTATTCTGGTCAGATGAAGCGCCATCTGTCGGACATTTTTTGAACTTTTGTATTTTTTTGTTTCTAATAAAACCCCATGTCATTCCAAGCATGTGTGTCAATTTGTACCTCTCTGTCTACATTATTCCGTGATTTATTCAGTTTTCACATTTATACTGACTTTTTGATCACCCGGTAGATGTACCAAGCAGTGCTATTCTTATGATCGGGTCCTATGTTTTTTTTTTCCCCTTGACCGAACGAGCCTAACGCTCAATGGCCCAACAATGCTACGCGCAAAGCGAGCTAGGAAAAGCAGAATGTGCCGATCCACTGATGTCCACGCGCCCCTCTCAGGCACGCCCGCGCGTCGCTCTTATCCGTGCTGAGGCACGCAAGTTTTATTCGAAATTATTGAAATTGGCGGAGTATTACTTTGCAGTTTCAGACCATAGTGCCAACGTCGAGTAGGTGTTCTGTTTTGTAAACGCCCAATGGACAAAGGAAAATTGCAAACCTACACAATCTCAAAGGTATGGTTGCCTTGTAGTTTAAAACTATTCTTCAAAGAGTACCACGAAATGACTTCCGAGAAAAAATAATGTTCTTGATAAAGTGGGTTCAAATGAGAAATATCAGTGCTTAACTATATGTTACTGTTATTTGTTTATAAGTCTAACTGAAATAGAAGCTACTAAATATGTTTTTTTGCTTACTTAACAACTGTTAGTTTATTTTGATATAAGATTATCTTACGAAGAAGACAACAATGAAGCAGACTGACTACTCAGTTGCTACCATAATTGTCAAACTATTTCGTTTGTTCTTGAAAAAACTTTCTGTGACAAATTATCCTGTCTAAATAAGGAGCATCATGACAGATACAGACATTAGTGACCACAAGGTTGTTGCAGCTTGACTGAATACCGTAACATTCAAACCAAACAAAAATAAACGCAAAATACATCTAATTACAAAGGCAGATAAAAATTCGCTTGACATCTTCCTAAGAGACAGTGTCCACTCCTCCCAATCTGACTGTAAGCGTAGACCAGATGTAGTTTAAATTCAGAGAAATGGTATCGACGGAAGTTGAGAGATATATACCAAATAAATTAATGAGGGATGGTACTGGTCACCCCCAACACACAAAAGAGGGCAGGACACTGTTGCAGAAGCTACGAAAAAAGAAGGCAAATTTAAAAGAACGCAAAATCCCCCAAGATTGGCGAAGCTTTACAGTAGCTCGGAATTAAGGGCGAACTTCAAAGCGAGCTCCTTTTAATAGTTTCCACAACGAAACTCTATCTGGCACAAAACCTATAGAGATTCTGCTCGTATATAAAGTACACCAGTGGCAAGACGCAATCAATACCTTCACTGCACAATAACACTGGTGATGTTATTGATGACAGTGCAGCTGGAATAGTGATACTAAACATCGTTTTCTGAAATTCATTCACAAAAGAACACGAAGTAAACATTCCAGAATTCGAATCCAGAAAAACTGCCAACACGAGTAACTTAGAAGCAGATATCCTCGGTGTAGCGAAGCAACTCAAAACACTTAAGAAAGGCAAGGCTTCCGGTCCAGATTGTATGCAAGTCCGGTTCCTTTCGGAATATGCTGGTACAATAGCTCCATACTTAGCAATCATATGCAACCGCTCGCTCATAGAAAGAACCGTACCCAAAGACTGGAAAGTTGCACAAGTCGCACCAGTTCCCAAGAAAGCAAATAGGAATAATCCACTGAATTACAGATCCATAACACGTCGATTTGCAGTAGGATTTTGGAACATATACTGTGCTCGAATACTACGAATCACCTCGAAGAAAACGATTTATTGACATATAGGCAACAGAAAATATCGTTCTTGTGAAACACAAGTAGCTCTTTATTCTCACGAAGTAATGGGTGCTATGGACAGGGGACGTCAAGCTGATTCCATATTTTTAGATTTTCAAAAGCCTTTGACACAGAGCAACTTCTAATTAAATTGCGCGCCTAAGGCGTATCGTCTCAGTTGTGTGACTAGATTCGTGATTCCCTGTCAGAAAGGTCACAGTTCGTAATAACTGACGGAAAGTAACCGAGTGAAACAGAAGTATTATCTGGCTTTCGCCAAGGAAGTGTAATAGACCCCCTGTTGTTCCTGATCAAAATAAACGATTTAGGCGACAATCTAAGCACTCCTCTTAGATTGTTTGTAGATGCTGTCATTCAGCGTCACATAATGTCATCAGATGATCGAAATGAATTACAAAATGACTTAGACAAGATATCTGTATGATGCAAAAAGTGGCACTTGACTCTAAATAGTGAAAAGAATGAAATCACCCACATGAGGACTTAAAAGACACCGCTAAATTTCAGTTACAATAAAATCTAAGGCTGTAAACTCAACTATATACTTAGGTATTACAGTTGCGAATAACTTAAAACGGAACGATCACATAGATAATGTTGTGGGGGAAGAAAACCAAAGACTGCGATATATTGGCAGAACACTTAGAAAACGTAACAGATTTCCTAAAGAGATTATTTACACTACGCTTGTTCGCCTTCTGGAGTATTACTGTGCGGTGTGAGATCCACATCATATGGGACTGACGGAGGACATCGAAAATGTTCAAAGACGGGGAGAGAGTGCCATGTATATGATACATGAATTGGGTGGATCTTCTCATGAAATTTCAATCACGAACTTTCTCCTGAGAGTGTGAAAATATTCTGTATGCGCCCACCTACTTAAGGAGAAATGATCATAACAATAAAATAAGAGAAATCAGAGCTCGCATGGTAAGCCTTCTTTTCTCCCGCGCGCTGTTTGAGAGTGGAACTGTACAGAAGTAGCTTAAAGCCGTTTCGATGAACCCCCTGCCAGGCACTTAATTGTGAGTTGTAGAGTAATCATCTATATATAGATGTAGATTATTAACAAACTATTGAAAATACCCTACTGACTTCTATTTAAAATATGTAGTTCAACTTTTAGGACAAACGTTCGACCACGTATAACTCCAATTCCGGTTTTTCTGTTTTTGGTCTTGGCAACCACACACATCACGTGGGAATGTGTACATTATTGTCTCTGCAGTGCTGTACCGATTCTTACGTCAAGTGCTTGTTGCTAGTTTCTATTTTTAGGCGGTGTTATTAAAATAGTGCTGTTCGGTTTTCCCAATTTCTATAATAATCCAATATTTCAAAGCAGTGGAATTTTTTACGATTAAACCACCCCTTTTTTAAATGTTTTAATAAAAAATCAAAAAGCTGTAGCACTCTTGCTATGGTAAGTTGATATATCGGACTTTTTATCCAGTTATTATTAAAAAAGTTTAAACCAGGTGATAACCGAGACCAAACAAATACTGAAAAACACCGATCATTCAAAACTAAAATACCAGATACCTTTTAACCGGTCAGTTTTTCGCATCCTTAGTTTATAATCTCGGTGGAATAGTGTGTGGTTGGTAAGATGTTGGACAGGATCACTGTACAGCATAATTGATTGCTAGCACAGTGCCTACAACAACAATGATTTCATTAATTCATTGTAGACTCAGGCTTAAGCTTGGTTGTAACTGTGCGTGTTGTATTCCTGGAGTGATGCAAGCCGATCCCCTCCGACCCGCCGGCCGGAGTGGCCGAGCGGTTCTAGGCGCTACAGTCTGGAACCGCGCGACCGCTCCGGTCGCAGGTTCGAATCCTGCCTTGGGCATGGGTGTGTGTGTTGTCCTTAGGTTAGTTAGGTTCAAGTAGTTCTAAGTTCTAGGGGACTGATGACCTCAGCAGTTAAGTCCCATAGTGCTCAGAGCCATTTGAACCCTCCGACCCATCGAAAAAACTCGCAGCTTAAGCCATGTATTTGCCTTCTACGTGTATGATGAGCCTTGTCACCTAGTTGATGTCAGTTGATATTATCTGCAACCAGTCTTCTGGCGACTTGTTAAGAGGATTGATGTATTTAGTTATCAGGAACTTGTTTTCAGCTCAATCCGTTTCGTCACAAAGGCCAAAACCAGATGACAGATCTGCGTGAAAGCAGCTTGAGGCGGAGTTCATGGTACCGTTACCAAATATCATCATTTTAAAAAATCTTAACCTCCCCCCACGTCCATCAAAAGGATTAGTAAGAAACAGAAGACATTCCACTGAAGAGCAGTCATGAATACAGTTGCTCTTGAAGAAAGAAAGGCTAATCACAGTTTTTAAAGGATCCAGTCTTGACATTCACATGAAACTGATTAGTCCCTGCATGTTATTTCGGACATTACTATAGGTGATATTCGCGCTTCTGGTATATCAACTCCTGCGGAAGTGAAGGCCTGCCAACATTGAGGGACGGTCAAATGACCTTTCACCTATTTAACTTCGCACACGGAGCACACGTGCATGAGAGAAGTTCTCGT
This sequence comes from Schistocerca nitens, assembly GCF_023898315.1. Classification (NCBI taxonomy): domain Eukaryota; kingdom Metazoa; phylum Arthropoda; class Insecta; order Orthoptera; family Acrididae; genus Schistocerca; species Schistocerca nitens. The sequence continues at coordinate 361,090,590 of NC_064621.1, forward strand.
ATGCGAAGGCTGCAGAAAATGAGCGGCAATTGCTAAAGCGTTTTGTAATACAGGTTGCCGTGTACATCCGGATAGCCTTAAGCCGTACGTCTGGTTCACCACGAGTGCGCGAGTGAAGCATTTGTCTGCTGTGGCAATTCCTGCCACATCAGCGACATGAGAACGAGTGTGTAACCGAATCGTGACGCTCGGCCGCAAACATTTATCTCGTTCCCTGTTCCTTCGCCAGCGGTGTCACTGAGATGCAGCAAGACTGTCCCCTTAAGCCCGAAAGACCACTCCATTCTACCCGCGGCTCCACAAATACATTCCCACATATACTACAAGTACTTTTTTCAACCAATATGCGAAAATTTATCTCAAAAAAATTCTCTACGCAAAACATATTCGGTAAAGAGAAGAATGTTAGCTCAGATTATCACTTTGCGTTGTTTATTGACAAATACACTGAGGCGATAAAAGTCGTTGGATAGTAATATGCACACAAAATGATGGCGGTAGTATCGCGTAAAAAAAATAAAAGGGCACTGCTTTGGCTGAGCTGTCATTTGTATTCTGGTGATTCACGTAAAAAGTTCTCCGACGTGATTATGGCCGCGCGATGGGAATTAACAGACTTTGAACGAGGAATGGTAGTTGGAACTAGACGCATGGGACATTCCACTTCGGAAATCGTTAAGGAATTCGATATTGTGAGATCCTCATTGTCAAGAGTGTGTCGAGAATACAAAATTAGAGGCATTAGCTCTCACCACGCAGTGGCTTACAGCCTTCGCTTGACGACGGAGAGTTGTGGTGTTTGCGTAGAGTTATCAGTGCTAACAGACAAGCAACACTGCGGGAAGTAACCACAGAACTGTATGCAGGACGTAAGATGAACAGTGCGGCGAACTGTGGCGTTAATGTTCTACAGCAACGGATGACCGACGCGAGTACCTTTGCTAACAGCACGACATGGCCGGCAGCGCATCTCCTGGACTCGTCACCACATCGTTTGGACCCTAGACGACTGGAAAACCGTGGCCTGGTCAGATGAGCTCCGATTTCAGTTGCTAAGAGCTCATGGGAGGGTTCGAGTGGTGGCGCGGACCTCACGAAGCAATGAGCTGTCAACAAGGCACTGTGCAGACTGCTGGTGGCTCCATAATGGTGTGGGTTGTGTTTACATGCATGGACTGGGTCCTTTGGATGTTCGGCTACTTAGAGACCATTTACAGCCATTCATGAATGTTATGTTCCCACACAACGATGGAATTTTTATGGAGAACATTGCGCCGTGTTACCAGGCCACAATTGTTAACGTTTGGTTTGAAGAACATTGTAGACAATGCGAGCGAATGATTTCGCCACCCAGCTCTCATGACATGACTGCCCTCGTACATTTATGAGACATAACCGAGAGGTCAGTTCGTGCGCAAAATCTTGCACCGGCAACACTTCCTCAATTATGGACAGATGGCTCAGTATTTAGGCAGGGAACTTCCAAATACTTGTTCAGCCCATGCCACGTCGAGTTGGTACATCACGCCGGGCAAAAGGTGTGGCACGATAGTAGGAGGCATCATATGGGTTTTGTCATCTCAATGCTATGCGATACGATGTTTCCCGGTGTATTTCTAACTTTTAGAATGCTCCCGAGTCCGACCGAGTGAACTCATACGTTCTCTACGATATTTTGGCAAACAGACTTGTTGCTATGTTCAGGTGGTTCTTAACGACTGCTGCTCTGATTGGATCAGCCTCCCATATAAGTGGATATTTACCCTCTGCATAATTCCACTTCTATAGTTGCCCGTGCAGACTTCGTGGAGGATGGCGACGGTAGTGGGGGTGGCGACGCTCGCCAGCCTAACTGTGGCTCTCAGTCGTCGCGTTATCGTCGCTGGGAGTGGAGCACAGACTACGGGAACACTTTTGCTTGTTTCGGATCAGTTCAGGGATCCCCACCTGACTCAGTTGCAGGCCACTAATTTCGCTAATTAGAGAATCTCGGATGCGAACTTCAATGGCCTCTGCAATCAGTCCCTGAAGAAGGAAATGTCTTGGTATTATTGTAATCTCGATATTACTGTAAGCTATTTTATGGACAGCTTTCAACTATGGTCGGCCACGGTTGATTTGGTGGTTTTGCGTAATTCAGGATGGCATCTTATTTCACAGCACCTCTCCTCCACTGTGCGTAGTTCCCCCAATACGTGCCTTTTCACATTGGCAGTGGATTTTGTACACCAATGATTTGCGAAGGCCTAGGTCATTCTTTACTCAGCCTCCAAGGCATCCAAATTTTATGGACCTTACATGAGCTTGATCCATAACAACAGGACAATACAGTATGAGATCCTCAGAAAATAATAATTACATTTTATAAACAAAAGGCAATTGCAGTTAATCTCATGTATCGAAAACTAACAAAAGAATATCTACCAATATATGGACTGGCATGAACAAACAAGTTAAAATGAAACGCATTTTGAAGACGAACCAAGCAGGTGGTTAATATCATAAAAATCAGTGCAGAAAGGGATAAGGCCAGAACAATACATTATTCCTTTAACGTAAATAAGGCTGGGACCGAGGGTAAGTGGTTGCACGTCATTAACATGGCTAGGCTGCGACCCAGCAAGAAAAATAAAAATGTATTCACCTCTAGCGAGACGCTGATTGGCTCAAGCCATACTTGACGACGTAGACGTAACTCAGTGGGGAGAGCCCCATTATATAAAAGCATTTTGAGACCTAAAATTTCTTTCTCTCTCTCTCTCTCTCTCTCGTCTCGCGGCGGACCACACAAGTGTGTGGAAATAAGCAAGGATGTTGAGAGCTTTGCTTTCTGCAGAGTGAGGACGATACACTTCACATATCATGGAGACAAGTTGAAGTGAAATGCATTTTGGAGACGAAACAAGCACGTAGTTAATTATTCCTGCGGGAATTTTTGTGGCCAAAGAAATTGTGCATGTCATTCCAACCTACAGCGAGTGTGCAATAGCCATTATTTCAACTAGGGAAAGATTGATGTTCTACGGAATGCAGGAAAGTTGTGACTGAGTGAATTCAGTCAAGGACAGAGTAGGGAATTAGCAATTCAAATACAGTATGGACACAATGCTGTTGCAGATGCCACTTGGTAAAGTACCATCACGCATTAGGCCACAGTAAACGTTGAGTCTAGAGTTTGCTCACTCCAACTTGCGTATGCTTCGACCATTGAATATCAAAAGCTAGAATACTAACCTGCCCCCACATTGAGTACATGAGAGTTTTTTATTGGTTCAAAAAGTAAATTTAATCTCCACCAACTCAGTGCATTGACCAGCTATGACAACATAGATTTAAATGAGCTGATGAGGATTTTTCATAATCATTCTTTCCTGTGATAAAAAATTTTCATGTATGCAGATAACGATTTTAATAATCGTCATTTCAATATGTCCAAGAATTAAATATTTTGTTATTGAGTGTCAAAAGTAATTGAACATGATTGTTGTGTATCACTTGACCCCTGAAAGCAACAGTTGATAAATTATTTGTAGAATAAAAGAGGGAATAGCTGTTTTGTCTTTCTAGAATAGACCCCAAACTTTCGCTTTTATTAATTCATGCATTCTAGGTACTTGACAGCAGCATTTCTAATGATTTTTGTTACGATCCGCACCTGATATTAGCTGCCTTACTGGGCCAGGGTCATATTTATGTAGAATGTCTGTTTGACACCGTGGGCTTTAGAAGACAGGTCAGATGTTTTGTCCACTTGCGCGCTAAGTGGTAAGCTAAGTTTGTACACATTAGTACACTAACTGTGCTGATACAAAGGTCGGACATTCGACAAGCCTAGTAGTTCAAGGTCATAGGCATGGGCGAAATACTCATTTGACAGTTTCTGCAGATTTTTCTTAGAGTATTGCCGACAAACGAGATACACACAAGTGATTTATGCTCTCCATTTTCTTCCTACTCTTGCCTAGGCACAACCTGTCTGGACACATTCCTTATCTGCTGAACTCATTCCTTAGGTATGTTTTCACCAGGTGCTTTAGTTCATTTGGAAGACTGTCTTGATCATAGGTGGATCAAGCCGTGTGGACAGGAGTGCGTAAAAATCTTCACAGTGCGAGTTCTGATGATTGCTGGATGCGTGTAGATATCGAAAAGCGTGTGTAGGCTGTACACACTGTCTCCCAGCTTGCCATCTGATTTCAAGAAGCGGGAAGGCGCCATTCTGTTCCACCTCCATGGTAAATTATATGTTGGGGTTAAGCGAGTTGAGGTGGTAGTAAAATTCACCTAAGCTGCCTCACTGTAATGGCCGAACGACGCAAGTGTCATCCACGTAGTTGCAGAAACAGGTTGGTTTTAGTTGGAGTTGATCCAGAGCCTTCTCCTCAAAATCTTTCACCGACTGATTCACCATATTCCTGTCGGAGGACACCTCATGTAAATTCCATCCATCTGTTAATAATTATTTCCTTCAAATAGGATGTACATTCAGGCATGCACAAACTTTTCTCGTCATGTTGGTCTCGAATTTCCCCCTCATCAGTTCCGTGGATTCCTTTAGTGGTATCCTGGTGAAGAAGGACGCTATGTCTAAACTCACCAGCATGTCACTAACATCGAGATGAGTTTCTTGTACATGTGCAAAACGAATCGAAACATCTGCAATGTTGGCATTTCCTCACAGATCTCTTTGTGATCACCTCAGCTTATTTCCTGTTCGATGGAAATTGTGATGAAAAGACGGACAGCGTTGCCGACTGCGGTGAATTTGCTTCCAGATACTGTAAACAACAGGCCCCTAGTTCCTGTGTTGAGTTATCAGTGTGTAGAACGAGAGGAGTCACTTAACTCCCCTTATTTCCAGCCGGTCGCTGTGGCCGTGCGGTTCTAGGCGCTGCAGTCCGGAATCGCGGGACTGCTAGGGTCGCAGGTTCGAATCCTACCTCGGGCATGGATGTGTGTGATGTCCTTAGGTTAGTTAGTTCTAAGTTCTAGGGGACTGATGACCACAGATGTTAGGTCCCATAGTGCTCAGAGCCATTTGAACCATTTGACCCTCATTTCGACGAGAAGTGGTTCATGCAAGACGGAGCTCGACCCCATAGAAGCAGGAGAGTGTTTGATATCCTGGAGGAGCACTTTCGGGACCGCATTCTGGCTCTGGGATATCCTGAGAGCTGGTATGTGCGTCGATTGGTCGCCCTTATTCTCCGGATCTGAACTCCTGTGACTCTTTCTCATGGGGCTATATCAAAGAAAAGATGTACAGCAAAAACCGCAAAACCACTGCTGAGCTGAAAACAGCCATTCAGGAGGTCATCGACAGCATAGGTGTTCCGACATTTCAGCGGGTCATGTAGAATTTTGCTATTCGTCCGCGCCACATCATCGTCAATGATGGCAGGCATATCGAACATGTCATAACGTAAATCCGAATATCATTAGCGATGTAAGTAATTTACGTTTTTTTTCTTGTATTTCAATAATTGTCACCCTGTACCTTTCAGACTGGACGTGGTGTCTTGATGCTCGTGAAGAACGGCTTTAAGACGGTAATGACTCTGTGAGTTTGAACGAGAACGTGTGGTAGGACGACGCGAAGCTGCATGTTTCTTCCACGATATTTCAGGAAGAGTTGGCAGGAATGTAGCCAGTTAACGTGATTGCTGGCAGCTGTGTTCACTAAAATGTACGGTCGCTAGAAGACCGGGCTCCGGAGGGGCATGAGGCACTACCGAGAGGGAAGACCATCATGTTCAATTCATGGCTCTGGCACAGCGTAACTGCACCTGCAGCATCAATTTGAGCATCAGTTGGCACCACAGTGACACAACAAACTGTTGCAAATCGATACTTCAAAGACAGCTCCGAGCCAGATGCCCTGAGGTGTGCCTTCCACTGATGCCAAATCATCGCCATTTGCAACTTCAGTGGTGTCAACCGAGAGCTCATTGGAGGGCAGGGTAGAGGTCTGTTGTGTTTTCTGATGAAAGCTGGTTCTGCCTGGGTGCCAGTGACACCTGTGTGTTGATTAGAAGAGATCAGTTGAGGGTCTGCTACCAACCTATCTGTATGCTGGACATACTGGACCAACACCTGGAGTTATGGTCAGGTACGATTTCGTATGGCAGCAGGAATACTCTCGTGGTTATCCAAAGCTCCCTGACTGTTAATTTGTTCGTCAATATCGTGATTCGACTTGTTGTGCTGCCATTCACGAACTGCAGTCCAGGATGTGTTTTCCAGTAGGATAATGCTCGCCAGCCACGTGGCAGAGCGGTTCTAGTCGCTTCAGTTCGGAACCGCGCTGCTGCTACGGTCGCAGGTTCGAATCCTGCCTCGGACATGGATGTGTGTGATGTTCTTAGGTTAGTTAGGTTTAAGTAGTTCTAAGTCTAGGGGACTGATGACCTCAGATGTTAAGTCCCATAGTGCTTAGAGCCATCTGAACCATTTTATAACGCTCGCCCACATACCGCTGTTGCCTTGGCCTATTCGATCAGCAGATCTGTCTCTAATCGATTACATATGGGACATCACTGGACGGCAACTCCAGCATCATCCACAGCAAGCATTAACTGTGCTGTATTGGGCATCCGAGTGCAACAGGCGTGGGACTCCATTCCACAAACTGACATCTGGCACCTGTACAACACAATACATGCAAGTTCGCATACTTGCATTCCACATTGTGGCCGTTACACCGGTTGTTAATGTACCGGCATCTGACATTTGCAAAGACTTATGTCGCGGTTACATTAACCTATGGTCTTACAATGTTAATTGCTTAAATATGTTACCCAGACAAACGTATTCCCGAAACTTAATCACTCTACATTAACTATTTTTTGGTGTTGCTGTTTTTTCCGTCAGTGTATATTGTGTATATTGAATTTAAATTATCAGGATACATTTCGAATATTCCCTACACAGTTTTAAGTCAACGTTTTCGGAACTGTTGATATCGAGGGACGTTTTACAGAAAGGTCTAATCTTACGGCCGCACGTTGAAATGCCGCTTATGTCCAAGTATCAAACGTTTGTGAGCGTGCCTTCTGCAGAGTATAGCTCTTATGGGCCTCCCGAAGGCTCAGTTCATTCAGCCTAAGTGTGCCCTACCAAGTGTGGAACACTTTCTGCCGCTTACAGCTAAAAGTCAACAGAGTGACTGAACCTCCGGTACAGAATCTCTGTATATCTCTATTACGCCATAGCCGCGACACTGTCTGGTGCAAAAGCTGTTACCATTTGACAGCTAGAGCGACACTAGCGCTCCAAGTGGCTAGAAAGCAGACAGTTACATGCGTCGAAAGGATGTTTGTTTTTAATTACTTTTTACTTAATTAACGTATCAGCTTTTGTTTTGCGTTCCATGCATTAGAAAATTACCAGTAGACATAAATTACAGTGAAAGAAATGCAAAAACAGCCAAATTTCACTTACTCGACGACATTAACTACAACTCAGTCATGAAGAAATACTTTAGAACATCTAATTCCAGCTTACTCCACTGAAAGCAAGAGAATATAAATACATATTTCATGCTTAAGATGCAAATACTGCTGTTTTTGTCTGTTCTTATTATGACAGGGAATTTCCTCGACATATAAAAACTTTTACTATGGAGTCTAATGATTCGCCCATTCTTACACTTCACTCGACTTTCTAAAGCATGGATACTTTTGTAGATATAATTACTTTTGCTTTAAAAGCGAATATATTGAAAATTTTGCCGTTTGTGGTTCAGATATAGCAATTGTTATGGAACTGTTTTGTTCTGAGATGGGAAACAGTTTTTTTTTTCTTTGCCGTGTTTATTATCACCTCTGTGTGACTTTCCCTTCAGCTAAAGATGTGGTGGCTTATTTTGTACGTTAAATAATGTAAGTGTTACGTTCCTTATAGGTTTTCTACGTTTCACATTCACTGATTAGGATGAAATTGTTGCGAACAAAACTTGGCATTGTCGAGTAAATATACAACATCTTTCTGCAAAAGATCAGGTCTCCTGGTGTTTACTAGCAACTTTTGTTGTTCAAGCAGAACGATGCTCTTTAGTTAATATCTGCAAGTTATGAGAAGACCGGATACCTCAGGAAAATAAGGAATGACAAATGTGCTGTCATTTTTAGTTAGTCACTCTACATTAACTGTCTTTTGGTGTTTCGGTTATTGTCGATTTTTATTGCACTATATACTCTCTCTGTTGTACAAACTATGTTACAAATTAAAGTGTCGCTCGCTGTCCACGTGGCGCGCTGCTATAGCAATGGGTAACAAAAAACAGACAGTGTCGCGATTCACATGTTAGACTGCGATCTGCCTTGATGCGTCATTAATCGGCCTTTAATATTAATGTTTTGATAGTTTTTTCTTTGTTTCTGGGATTGGCATTCTATCCGCTGCAGGAAAGGTATGTTATATTTATAAGTATCTTGCTAAAGTACTCTGTAAGTGGCATCACCTAAAGAGATTTTCATGATTGGTTGGAGGAAACAAATTAGAGCAACATGTCCCATTACGTTTAGTTGCTAAATATTTCCTTGCTCGCTGACGGCATTTACTGGGTAAAAGTACATTACTAGCAAGTTTCCCACATTGCGAATATGGAAACAGTACTACATGAATTCGGAATGCAATTTATTAGGCAAAAATCTGGAACACGAGCATACTGTGAAAGTGAAAGAACTTGGTGCGCTCATATCCGATCTAAACATCAATTAAAAACAAAAACAGCGCAAACCTAGGCAAGGAATGATTTGTAATGTCATAGGAGCTATATACCTGTAGGAGAACATGTTTAGCCACCGACATCACATTCCCCGACACTTTCCCACAACAGACAGTATTAAAAATGAACCATCTTGGATACATCTAATCCAATTACTTGGTCATACCCTGTAATGTGTATAAAAGCACAAATACTGGGACATTTGAGAAGAAAGCACATTTGGAGATACTAATATACTTATGAACAATAGTACAAAATTAGACTGCTACATACTTCCACCTACATTTTCACATAGTCGCTTAAATCTTGTACATCTAGCGCAGCTCGACAATAATTTGAGTAGTCATCCCAGCGCGTAAACAGTTTTTGACAACGGGTGTCGATGGCAGAAAACTACAGGTCCTCAGCGCCCGTAAAGCGTCTACAAACATCTTCCTTCATGTACAAAAGGAGAAGGTACCACATCTTGAATATATTAACGAAGATCAAATACCTACCAGGAGCATTACTCATAGAAGATGATTTTGGTCTGCCTCGTGTCACTTTGTAGCAGACCAGTACAATGCCGTAGTCCGCAACATGACTACAATGAAACTCGGAGTCCAACGTTTTCCATTTGTAAAGCTGTGCGCATCGCCTTGCACTTCACAAACGGCGTTCACATTCGCAGTTTGTTAACTCACCAGATGGGTAATCGCTTGCACAAATAAAAATACATAAGCCCCTTCACGTTTTAGGACACACTGAAACGACAGTCGGCTAAAGCACTCCTTTCTCTCCTGTAGACTGTAGCATTTTGCAGGTCAGACTGTGTTCACTGTCCTGACAGGTCACGCAAGGTCGCACACAAACTTTGTCCGATCACGCGCGGCGATGTAATGTTACCGGAAGTATTCTGCGCCTCTCTCTGTCTTAGTTGAGGCAGCGTCATTCTGGCGGTTCTTTCACGAGTATACTACATGTACAATTGCATTCTTCTAGTTATCGTATACTTCGTGGTATAAGATACGTAGTATGAAGGTAATATTGGTCTCTTTCACGTTACATTTGTGGCTGGTGTGCCGAAAAAGGAGACTACTATTTCGTCGCTGCTTTACTGGAATTCTCATGTTTTATCATCGTTGCATTTTTTTCTTGCGGTTATCATTTTCCGATTTGACAATGTCTCTGAAAAAATGCGAAGCTGAGTTTTCGAACTATATCAAAAAAATGGTTCAAATGGCTCTGAGCACTATGGGACTCAACTGCTGAGGTCATAAGTCCCCTAGAACTTATAACTACTTAAACCTAACTAACCTAAGGACAACACACACATCCATGCCCGAGGCCGGATTCGAACCTGAGATCGTAGCGGTCGCGCGGTTCCAGACTGTAGCGCCAGAACCGCTCGGCCACCAGCGGCCGGCTTGAACTATGTCTTCCCCACAACTGTTTAGTTGTAGCAGATCACAAACCCGGAGGAGATGAGGACATATTGCGTCCCAAACAAACCAGCTGCAATGATCGAGCTTAAACCAAATTACAGTTAACGGTTTAACATTGACAAAGAACAAACAAATTCATACGGAGGCGTTAAGTTCTAGTACCAGCCCTGTATTTTGTCACGCAAGGTAATATATATGTGCATCTCAAATGTCTCATTTTTATGTCAATTCACTACGGAGTGTATTTAATACCCAGGGAGTTAGTTTTCGCTTGAGACAACTAAATATCTCGAAAACTACGCATCGTATGAAAAAAATGTCCTAGGTGAGAAGTTAGTATTAGTAAAGGAGACATCTGTCTGTGGTACGACGGCCACCTTCTAACTACCCCTCCTGCTTGGAGTGGGTCGACTTCGTATTTACACATGGGAATCCCCTATTCTTGCTGCATGTTCGCAGTCTACGCCAAAAAATATGTACGGTTTACTCAGATCATTGGTTTAGATTCGTGGTAGATGGCTATGTAATCGGCAAGCATCAAGTGTGCCTGTCTTTGCAATTAAGACCCGACTCATCTGATTCTGCGTTAGTAGATTTAAGTTGTTTTGAGAAACAGCAAGTCAAAGTTTTAAATTTGAATATATAAAATAGAAATACAAATATAAGGTTATGTGAAAAAAAAAAGAATTTTTAACAATCAGATGACACATTCTAAAGTTTTTACACAGCTGTCTTCAATCGATACAAGGATAAAATGACTTAAAGTTTGTTAGAATACGCTGTTATTGCATAGAACGCCTAAAAGCTATATAATTGCAGGTTCTGAGTAACTACTCGTACATCGGCTAAATATGAATCATCTATGATTGGAAAATAGGTTTGGATGATACATTGAATTACTTAACATATTTTTCATTCGGTTTAATTATTTATTTCATTCATGCATTGTTACATCAGGTTCACTTTTTGAGCTACCATTGAGTTGAACTCTTGGTTTCACTCAGCATTGTTACAATCGGAATCACTTTCTGAACTTACTGATTCACAGCTGACACGCAAGACCTCTTCATACTACTCTATATTTTCAAGTTTTATGTACATAAAGATAGTACTTCAGCCTTCTCTTGTACTTTCACATTTAATGGTGGATACATATGAGAGGTGCGCTAGAAAGGAACGGAGTGCACTAGAAAGGAACGAAATCGACAATGAAAGTCGCACACACGTAAATTGCCGGATGACGTCATCATTGGAAACTCGCCCTTATATTATACGTCGTAAGGAACATATTGATTTGTCGCTTTTACAGTAGGTATTTGTTCACACTCCATAAAAGTCTGCAAGCGAACATACCGGCAGAGAATGTTTCGAAACAACCGAGCCACATATATAAGGGAAGCAGAGTCGCTGCCAGGTAGTCAGTTTGAAAGCTACAATCGTCGCGATAACTTGGAAGCGATAAAAAGTGAATTGCGATTATTGTCTATTACCACGGAATAAGTCAGTGTTGTGCTTAGTGGTATTAGAAATATGCGGAGTGTGACGTATGTGTTTTAGTGCTAAGTGTAAGAGTGTGAATAAACTGTTTATTCGAGAATTAAACTTTGCATGTGATTTGATTATTTTTTATTACGGTAAAAGTAAAAGTTGCTTAAGATATCTTTAGCCCCCCATCCTTGAGGTTTCTCTGTATCCGTCACTGTTTCACGCCTGGCTGTTTTACATTACCTAATTTTAAGTCACTGTAAGACAAGAAGTTAACCTTTTTATTTAGAAATGCAAACGGCTGAAAGTTGGAAAAGTATGTCTGAGACCCAAATAGAATGCCGTTCTTATAACGAAGCCTCACGTATTTCTGAACTGACTGAAGTACGTGGTAATAGCCAATAATCGCAATTCACTTTTTTATTACTTAAAAGTTATCGCGGCGATTGTAGCTTTCAAACTGACTACCTGGCAGCGACTCTGCTTACATATATATATATATATATATATATATATATATATATATATATATATATATATATGGCTCGGTTATTTCGAGAACATTGACTGATGGTCTGTTCGCTTGCAGACTTTTTTGGAGTGTGAACAAATACGTACTGTGAAAGCGACAAATCAATATGTATCTTACGACGTATAACGTAAGGGGGAGTTACCAATGCTTTGCAGTAGGTTCACTTAAAAGAGTGGTTTAAGAGATGAAGCCCAGTCTTTTATTAAGCTGGCTGACATACCTGAAACATAGGACTCGGGACTTTTTCTGCTTATTTTCACTATGTTGATGACTCCTCAGCAGATTGTATGTTTCCAACCTGTTTCAGAAGCGTGCCATGTTTGCCAAAATTTCGGTCACATTAATTGAAAGAATGCCCCGTTACAGGAAAAAAATATTCGATAACTACTTTTAAGGTTTTGGACAGCCATGTGCAAAACATTGTCATTACATTATTCTTGTTCTGACCATCGCATGAATCAGATAACAATATTATCTTTTTCTTGTTGAATATTCGAGTTTATGAACAATAAAATCATACAGGAAAGAACATACAGAATTAGGAATTTTATCCGACTCCGATTCTAGGAAGCAATAGAAAGTACTACTCCCATCATTGTGACAATGCACACTGAATGTTTACAGCCACAATAGCCGTTTCTAAACTGGCAGTTACATTTAGACGAGGCAATGGAAGGTTCGCGTTCTGTCCTTGGCTATCGAAAAGAGTATTCAATATTTTCTCTGAAATATTTGTGTTAGGCAATAAATCCAGTTTCAATGGCTTACCTGTTGTGTCATAAAAACACAGCTTGAATGCATTATACAACTTCAGAACATTCAGTTCAAGATTTACAAAATATCTCCTGGCTACTTTTGCTCTGTTATAATGGGCTTCTTTATGAGGAACCTGTTTACAGTGTTCTTCACAAGTAGCCACCCTTTTTCGGTTATTTTATTTGGGCTCCTCTAGAACATCATGTGTAAAAAATAACTGAATGAAAATAATACATGTTTCCTCACGTAACAGTAGGCATAACCACGTTTATAAGCAATACGTAATGTTTTCTTTTCGGAAGTACTTACTCGTTTTCAGAGAATGTTGTACATTCGTTAATCTCATTTCATATATTTGCACTGAAGAGAGTCGAAACTGCCTACAAATGGCTTTTTCATCATTCTTCACTTTGATGGACTAACACAATAAATTATTTCTCTTTTTTGCTCTTTCTTGTTTCCGAAAGCTCTCCTTTCTTTTCAACTAACCCAGTAACATTGTACCTTGCATTATCTTATCTCCATTATCCCAAAACCATTTAAAGCAGTCTTTTTGTTCCTCATTGTCCAGAGCCTCAAAATATCTTAAACAAAACTACACAAATGTACTATACTAAAATTGTTGCAATTATTTGTGTTCTGGCTTTAATAAATAGTATGTCAAACCGAACATACGGTAGGTACCTTTGTCTGCAGCATTTATTTAAATGCCGAAATATCTTCTTCTTCATCTCCTTGCCGCTCGTGAGGGAAACGCAACCTTTGCCTCGGCTTCGCTCATGATTTGCAACGTTTCTCTACCAATTACCGGAGTTTCTCTTGCTTTTCTTCCCTCTCGACTTAGATGTAAGACTTTTATCCACCTCATCTTCATTATTAGTCGCATCTGAGTCATAATAATGTGAAAAACTAGATTGAATGTGCCCTGTTTTCTCGTGCATCGTCACACTAGCACGCGCCTTCAAGTCTTCTGACTGGTTGGTGCGGCCCGCCATACACTTCGAGTATTTGCTGCAATAAATAATTATAAAAAGCGTTATTAAGCTGTTTTTAAATGTTTACAGTTGTTATAAATATAATCTAAGTGTTGGTAAATTAGTGGAAGTGTTAGTGACGTCTAAAATAAGATTAAACGGGGTAAGAAGCGTATTTTTCTTCTCGCGCCTGTAGCACGAATCCTAGGCCTAATTTCAAGCGCGCGAATCGTAAGTAAGCAGTGAATTCAACTTATAGGTAAACGTTTCCAGTTGGTATGAATATAATATAAGCGTTGTTAAATTAGTTGAAGTGTTAGTGAAGTGTTAAAGAAGATTAAAAGGGGTAAGAAGCCTATTTTCCTTCTCGCGCCTATAGCACGGATTTTAGGCTTAATTTCACGCGCGCGTATCGTAAGTAAACAGTGACTTAAACTTATATGTAATCACCAGTTTTTTTTTATTCAGTACTCTTTCAATTTATTTATATCTGCCTGAATAGTTTCTATGGTCCTTTGTTTACGTTTTAGTCAGTACTTAAATCAGTTTATACGATTTCTGTTTTTACCATGAGTGAGAAGTGTGTGACATGCCGTAGGATCGTTAGTTCCGGGGTATGGTGTGATAGGTGCTGTAGTTTCTTTCATTGGGGCGAATGTAGTGGCGTGGGAAATGGGGACATAAATGAGGCTCACCAGTGGTATTGTAGGATCTGCAGTAGAGATAGGAAAATACTGGAACAGGAAGGGAAAATTGCAGCTCTTCAAGCTGACTTAGACAAGGCAAGGGAGGATATGGGCAGGTTAAAGAGGGAGAAGGGTGAACAGAGGTGGGAAGCGGCAAAAGGTAATAGGGGGAACAGGCAAAGGAGAGCATCAGACAGCTTTGTCATAAATCTTGAAAATAGATTTGACCTGTTGTCTCAGTCAGAACCGGATGAGCCTCATGTAGCTGCAGCTGTAGAATGGGCACAACAAGCTTTCAAGGACTTGAAAAAGGTAGGGAAATTTGTAAATAGAAAGAAAGTTCTGTTGTTAGGTAGTTCCCATGCTAGAGGTGTTGGCCAACTACTGCAGGAAATATAGGTCCAGAGTACCAGGTCACAAACTTTTTCAAGCCTAGTGCAGATCTGGGTCAGGTAACAGAGGGTGTAGGTTATTTATGCAAGAATTTCACAAAGGAGAATGCCGTGGTTATAGTGGGTGGTCCGGGACTCTGAATATTCCATAGAGAGTGACCTGGTGAAGATAGCATCAGCAACGAAGCATACAAGTGTGAGATTTGTGTCTGTGTTAAGACGCCATGATCGGCCTCATTTGAACTCTCCCGTCGGGAGGGTGAACTTGGAGTTGGAGTGGCTCCTTAGGACGGATATGGGGTCCCATATTGGTTTGATTCCTGTGGATGCTATCGATAGGTGGGAGTACACTAGGCATGGCCTTCACCTTAATAGGAAAGGGAAGGGAAAACTGTCTGGGTTGATTGCAGAAAACTTCAGGCGGGACAATGTCACAAGTGGTAAAATACCAGTGGTCACAGGTGTCAGAAGGATGCCTTTTTAGGATAGGGAAGGGGGAAAGAAAACGAGTTTTAAGACAGATTGGCAGACACATTCAGTTTGAGAAAACAGATGAACAGGAGTCAGATTTTAGCATACAGCCTCCATTTCAACAATGTTTAACAGAAAGTAATCAGAAACTGCTAGTTCATCTTCGCCAAAGCAGTTATAATCCCATTAGTATGCAGTATCAGTTATCTTTATTACACCAGAACATTCCGGGACTCAGAAATAAAGTTGATGAACTACTCATTTGTATTGATGAAATGAATTCATCTAACAAAATTGACATAATCTGCCTCTCTGAATATCAAGTGACCACTGGTATAGATATGTTAGACATTTCAGGATTTAATCTAGCTTCCTGCTTCTGCAGAGTAGATATGGATGGAGGAGGAGTTGCCACATTTATTAAAAACTGCCATAAATTCAAGAACATTAATCTAGCTTCCTGCTTCTGCAGAGTAGATATGGATGGAGGAGGAGTTGCCACATTTATTAAAAACTGCCATAAATTCAAGAACATTGACATTAATAAATTCTGTTTAGAGCAGCAGTTAGAAGCATGTGCAACAGAGGTAGAGTTCCATAACAGATCGTATATAATAGTAACTATCTACCGAGCACCTGCAGGAAATTATAATCTATTCATAAATCATCTAGAAGCTCTTTTGGGTTATTTAACAGGAAGAAACAAAGAAATTTTGATTGCTGGTGACTTTAATACAGATTTTCTAATGCAATCTTCCAGTAAACATTTACTGCAGTTAGTAATGTTGTCTTTCAATCTAACTCACACTGTAAACTTTCCAACTAGGATCACTAAATCCTCAAGGACAGCCATTGATAACATTTTTATAGACAAATCAAAGGAACAAAATCATACCATAAAACCTGTAATAAAGGACTATCAGATCATGACATGCAGCTCCTTGTTTTAGATGTAAATTCTAAGCAGATTATCAAGACTGCTAAATCTGAGTACAGGAGAGTAGTCAATCAACCAAAAATTGAGTGTTTTAGAAAACTGATCAAAGATATGAACTGGAAAGATGTTTATAGTGCTCATGACATGAATGAAAAATATAACACATTCATGAACAATGACAGTACCATGTTTGAAAACTGTTTTCCTCTAAAAGTTACTCAAATTAAACAGAAGTCTATAATAAAACCATGGATTACACAAGGAATAAAGATTTCCTGTAAGACAAAAAGGAAAATGTATCTGTCGACCAAGCATAGCTACAATTCTGATGATTTAGCTAAATACGATAAAAAAAGTAATTCAGACGTCTAAACAAATGCACTATGAGAAGAAGAGAACAATGTCAGGGAACGAAATAAAAAAATATGGGATATAGTGAAAGAGGAGACTGGTAGAACCAGAAAGGAACAGGAGCAAATACCATTAATGGTAGATGACACATTAGTAACCAATGGGCATAGTGTGGCAAATCTATTTAACAAGTACTTTATATCCGTTACTGATAGAATGGGATTGTCAGGATCAGTAAATAATGCCCTAGAATATCTGAAACTAGCCTTTACAATTAGCTTCAGGTACATGAATATGTCACTCAATTCACCAAAAGAAATAATTTCCATAGTAAAATCTTTGAAAACAAAGCATTCTAGTGGTTACGATGAAATATCAACAAAATTAAGGCATGTTCTTGTGAGTTTAGTACAATTCTAAGTTACTTGTGTAACCAATCAATTTTAACTGGGACGTTTCCTGACTGGCTAAAATATGCAGATGTTAAGCCTCTATTCAAGAAAGGGGATAAAGAGATAGCATCAAACTACAGACTGATTTCACTTTTGCCAGCATTCTCAAAAATTTTAGAAAAAGTAATGTACAGGCACAAATAAGATATTATCAAGAACACAGTTTGGATTTCTGAAGGGTTCTGATATTGAGAAGGCTATTTACACCTACAGTGAAAATGTACTTAATTCATTAAATAACAAATTACAAGCAACAGGTATTTTCTCTGATTTGTCAAAGGCATTTGATTGTGTGAACCACAACATCCTTTTAAATAAATTAGAATTCTATGGTGTCACGGGCAGCACTGCAAAATGGTTCAAGTCATACCTCACTAACAGGAAACAAAGGGTGTCAGTGCAAGGGACTAGTGAATAAGGTCATCAGTCATCATCAGAATGGGAAGAAATTACATGTGGTGTCCCACAAGGGTCCATTTTAGGGCCATTGCTTTTTCTTGTGTACATTAATGACCTCTCATCAGTTACACTGCCAGAAGCAGAGTTCGTTTTGTTTGCAGATGACACAAGTATTGCAATAAATAGTATGTCAAGTGTAGTTCTAGAAAGATCTGCTAATGACATTTTCATGGATATTAATAAATGGTTTAAAGCCAACTCACTGACATTAAACTTCAAAAAGACTCACTATATGTAATTCAGAACCTGTAAGAGGTTTCCATCCAGCATATGCATAAAGAATGAAGAAGAGCAGATAGAAGAGGTTGATAGTCTTAAATTCCTGGGATTACAACTTGATAATAAATTCAGTTGGGAGGAGCACACCACAGAACTGCAGAAATGCCTTAACAAATCTGTATTTGCAATTCGAGTGTTAGCAGACATAGGCGACATAAAAATGAAAAAGCTTGCATACTTTGCCTACTTTCATTCCACAATGTCATATGGTATAATATTTTGGGGTAACTCGTCAAGTCAAACAAAAGTTTTCAGAGTCCAAAAGCGTGTAATACATATTATTTGTGGAGTAAATTCATGGACGTCCTGTAGAAACCTCTTCAACGAACCAGGTATACTAACTATTGCCTCTCAGTATATTTACTCCTTAATGAAATTTGTCCTAAATAATATATATCTTTTTCCAACAAACAGCTCAGTTCATACATACAATACCAGGAACAAAAATGATCTGCACTAGGACTTAAAAGCACTTACTTTAGTTCAAAAAGGGGTCCACTACTCAGGAACACTCATCTTCAATAATTTGCCAGCAAACATAAAAAATTTAGTTACAAATAAAGATCAGTTTAAAAGAACCCTCAAAGACTTACTAGTGGCCAACCCCTTCTAATCCATTGACGAATTTTTTAATAGAAACAAATGATGTATTGTGTATACTCATACTATTTGTATTGTTATTTTAGCTTAAAAAATTCTGTATTGTATATACTCATACTATTATTATTGTTTTTTCAGCTTAAAAAGAGTGACATCTTCCACATCCACGAGGATCTCCTCAGTACGGATCTATAGAACGAAAAACTAATCTAATCTACTCTAATCTAACATATCTCTCCTGTGCCAACCTCTTCATCTCAGAGCAGCACTTGCAATTACATCCTCAATTATATGGTGGATGTATTCCAATCACGGTATTCCTCTACAGTATTTGTTCTCCACAGCCCCCCCCCCCCTAGTACCATGGAGGCCATTCCCTGATGTCTTGACAGACGTCCCATCATCCTGTCCCATCTCCTTGCCAGTGGTTTCCACATATTCCTTTCCTCTCCGATTCTGCGCAGAACCTTCTCATTCCCCACCTTATCAGTCCATCTAATTTTCGACATTCGCCTGTAGCACCACATCTCAGATGCTTCGATTCTCTTCTGTTCTGGTTGTCCCACAGTCCTTGTCTCACTACCATACAATGCTGTGTTCAAAACGTACATTCTCAGAAATTTCTCCCACAAATTAAGGCCTATGTTTGATACTAGTAGACTTCTCTTGGCCAGGAATGCCCTTTTTGCAAATGTTAGTCTACTTTTGCTGTCCTCTTTGCTCCGTCCGTCATTGCTTATTCCGTTGTCTATGTAGTAGAATTCCTTAACTTTATCTACTTCGTGACCATCAAACCAGATGTTAAGTTTTTCACTATTCTCATTTCTGCTACTTTTCATTATTTTCGTCTTTCGATTCACTCTCAGTCCATATTCTATACTCATATAACTGTTCATTCCATGTACCGTAGATCATTTGATTCTTCTTCACTTTCATTCAGGGTAGCAGTGTCACCAGCGAATCGTATCACTTATATGATTTCAGACTGAATTACAATTCCACTCACGAACCTTTCTTTTATTTCCATCATTGCTTCTTCGATGTACAGATTGAACAGTAGGGGCGAAAGACTACATCCCTGTTTTACACTCTTTTAATCTCAGCACTTCGTTCTTGGACGTCCACTCTTATTATTCCTTCTTGGCTGGTGTATATATTGCGTATGACCCGTCTCTCCCTATTGCTTACCTCTACTTTTTTCAGAAATTCGAGCATCTTGCACCATTTTACATTGCCGAACGCTTTTTCCAGGTCGACAAATCCTACGAACGTGTCTTGGTTTTTCTTTATTATTAGGTCGATTATCAAACACGAAGTCAGAATTGCCTTTCTGGTGCCTTTATCTTTCCTAAAGCCAAACTGATCGTCATCTAACACATCCTTAATTTTCTTTTCCATTCTTCAGTATATTATTCTTGTCAGAAACTTGGATGCACGAGCTGTTAAGCCGATTGTGCGATAATTCTCGCACTTGTCAGCTTTTGCAACTCGGAACTGTGTGGATGATATTTTTCTGAAAGTCAGATGGTATGTCGCTAGATTCATACATTCTACACACCAACGTGAATAATCATTTTGTCGCCACATCCCCCAACGATTTTAGAAATTCTGATGGAATGTTATCTATCCTCTCTGCCTTATTTGATCTTTAATCCTCCAAAGCTCTCTTAAATTCTGATTCTAATACTGGATCCCCTATCTTTGATAAAATCGACTCATGTCTCTTCTTCTGTCACATCAGACAAATCTTCTCCCTCTAGAGGCCTTGAGTGCACTCTTTCCCCCTGTCCTCTCTCTCCTCTGCATTTAACAGTGGAATTCCCTTTGCACTCTTAATGTTACCAACCTTGATTAAATTTCACAGAATGTTCTTTTGACTTTCCTATATGCTGAGCCAGTCCTTCCAACAACCATTTCTTTTTCGGTTTCTTCACGTTTTTCATGCAGTCATTTCGTCTTAGCTTCCCTGCACTTCCTATTTATTTCATTCCTCAACGACTTATATTTCTGTATTCCTGAATTTTCCAAAACATTTTTGTACTTCTTCCCATCATCAATCAACTGAAGTATTTCTTTTGTTACCCATGGTTTCTTCGCAGTTACCTTCTTTGAACTTCTGTGACTGCCCCTTGTAGACAGTCCATTCGTCTTCAACTGTACTGCTTGCTGAGCTGTTCCTTATTGCTGCGTCTACAGCCTTTCGAGAACTTGAAGCGTATCTCGTCATTCCTTAGTACTTCCGCATCCCACTTCTTTGTGTTTCGATTCTTCCTGTCTAATCTCTTAAAGTTCAGCCTACTCTTCATCACTACTACATTCTGACTGAGTCTACATGTGCTCCTGGGTACGTCTTACAATACAGTATCTGATTTCGGAATCTCTGTCTGAGCATGATGTATAATGTATCTGAAATCTTCCCGTATCACTCGGACTTTTCCAGGTATACCTCCTCCACTTGTGATTCTTGAACAGAGTGTTCGCTATTATTAGCTGAAATTTATTACAGGAGTCAGTTAGTGTTTCTCCTCTCTGATTCCCTGCCCCAAGCCCATACTGTCCTGTAACCTCTTCTCCTACACCTTCCCCTACAACTGCATTCCAGTCCCCTTACTATTAGATTTTCATTTCCCTTTACGTACGGTATTACCCTTTCAACATCCTCATATACTTTCTCTATCTCTTAATCTTCAGCTTGCGACGTCGGCATGTATACCTGAACTATCGTTGTCGGTGTTGGTTTGCTTTCGATTCTGATAGGAACTGAGCTGTCCACAGTAACACATTCTCTACCCTACCTTCCTATTCATAACGAATCCTACTCCCGTTATACCATTTTCTGCTTCTGCTGTACTCATCTGACCAGAAATATTTGTCTTCTTTCCATTTCACTTCACTGACCCCTACTGTATCTAGATAGAGCCTTTGCATTTCCCGTTTCAGATTTTTTAGCTGCCCTACCACATTAGAGCTTCTGACACTCTTTGGTTATTAAATCTTTTTCTCGTGTCACCTCCCCCTTGGCAGTCCCCTCCCGTACTGGGGGATTATTCGGGAATCTTTTGTCAATGGAGAGATCATCATGACACTTTACACTTACAGGCCAGATGTCCTGTGAATACACGTTGTGTGCCTTTAATGCAGTGGTATCCATTGCCTTCTGCATCCTCATGCCGTTAGTCGTTGCTGATCTTCCGCCTTTAGGGGCAGTTTCCCACCCCAAAGGCAAGTGCCCTCCGTCCTCTTTGACAAGGTTATTGGCAGAATGAGGGTGACTTCTTATGCCGGAAGTCTTCGGTCGCCAGTCCTGATTATTAATCATAATTTAAGCGATGGTGGGTTTCGAACCCAAAAATAATTTGACTACTAATCAAAGACGCTACCCCTAAAATACTTTCAGTCTCATGCAGATGGGTATCGACCCTCTTTCTTCACGCTTATCTGTGAATGGAATAGGAAAAGGGAGGATCTTGACCGAGTGGAGGGGGCAAAGGAAGGGGGGAACACTACTGCCACACAATTTACCCTCCGCCACACACCGTATGGTGCAGATGCAGTTGTAGATGTGAGAAAGACGGTGGAATCAGGTGAGAGCTGTCGGTGACCAACAGCTACAGACGACAGCAACAGCGCGCTCGCTCTCAGCTAAGCTACTGCATTCTTGACGCCACTGGAGTCCAGAGGGCCGAGTCAGATGGCCCTGGGCGTGGGTGGCAGCAGTGGACAAGCGCACCGCGGCCGTGACCCGGCCACCGCAGTGCCAGGCACACCCTGGCACCACACGTGTCCCTGCAAGATGGGCTGCTGCATACTCGTCCTTATGAAACCAGTCGTGGACACTTCTATATGCGTCAAGTGTACAGTGATGTTGGGATTTTCTGACACGGCACCAGTGTGTCCCAATTTAAAGCTGGGAGACGCAACAGGTGCAGGTGTGTATATCTACCCAATTTCGTACTTATCTCGTAACTATATTTGTGTCTATGAAATGTCTCAACAGTTAGTTAGTTGTATGTTCCATAAATCATTAGAACGATTCTTTTATCGAAATGATGTACATCGAGTCAGTTTACAGGATATGTATAGATGATTGCTGTTAACATTACTGAACTCATCATCATTTTATTTCTGCTCGTGCAGCTACTCCTAAAAACTAGTTCTTTTCATTGTTTACTTATTTACTTTTTACTGGTTATCAGTTTTTAAGTAGAATTTCTTCAGTGAATTAGAAGGAGTTGTCCAGGAGAAATGATTTTAAATTAGATTTAAAACTTGCTTCGCTACTTGTCAGTCATTATATGTTATTGGGCAAATGATAAACAACTTTTATTGCTGTATATTGAACTCCCCCTGAGCCACTGACAGCTCTCTCTAGTGTTATAGGTATGTACATCACAGTTCTCAAATTGTGATGGATTATTTATAACGAATTTCAATAGCGAAAATATGTTTCGTGACGGCACATTTAAAACACCTAGCTCCTTGATGGAGTATCTTCACGACGTCTGTGAGTGAACACCATGTATTGTTCTTACTGCTCCCTTTTGTAAAATCAATACTTTCTTTCTAAGTGATGAGTTACCCCAGAAAATTATACCGTACTACATTACTGAGCGGAAATATGCAAAATATATCAGTAGGTGGATATTTTTGTTTTCAAGATTAGCAATTATACTAAGACCAAAAGTAGCTGAACTTAATTGTCTGAGGAGCTCTGTAATCGCTTCTTCTAGATCAAGTTTTCATCAATATGCACACCCAAAAACTTCGAGCATTCAGCCCTACTAACTGACTACTGCTCATATGCTACATCAACTGTTGATATGACCATTTGTTGCACAGAACTGAATGCACCTTGCTTTCTTCTCAGAATTTAGGAAGAGTCCATTTTCAGATTAATTCTTTTCTTAATAATTCTTTGGAAAATCTCATTTACAATCTCTTCCGTTGTTTTCTCTCTAATGGAATTTATTATAACTCTAGTATCACCTGCAGAAGTATCAATTTTGCTTGTTGAATGTTAAGTGGAAGGTCATTCACATATATAAAGGAGTGGACCCAAAATTGAACCCTATGGGACTCCCTTTGTAATTTTTTTTTCCTGCTCACTAAAATTTTCTACCTTTCCGACATTGTCGATATTATTCAGCCCAACCTTTTGCATTCTATTTGTCAGGTATGATTAAAGCCATCTTTGAGTAAAACTACCAGTTCCATAAAACCTGAGTTTTTCTAAAACAGTATCATGATCTACGCAATTGAAGGCCTTTGAGAAATCACAAAAAATACCAGCTGGCGAAATATTTTTATTTAAGGTTTGTACTCTCTGAGTGCAATTGGAATCGTGATTTCGTGTCTGAAAGCTCACAATTCACTGTGACTGGTGGGTAGTTATATAGTGCAACCAAACTGATATCTGAAGTCCCACAACTGTTGTAGGCCCTCTGCTGCTCTATATAACGATTTAGGAGACAACTGAACAGCCCTCTTAGATTGTTTGCAGATGATGCCGTCCTGTAACGACCAGTAAAGTTATCAGAAAATCAAAAGAATTGCAAAATTATGTAGACAATTTATTGATTTAAACAAGATATTTGCAGGGTACAAAGACTGGCAATTCACACTAAACAATCTGAAATGTGTGGTACTCCCCATGAGTGCAAAAAATTCTGTTAAGTTTCGGCTACACAATAAAAAGTTAAATTTAAAGGTTGTCGGATGCAGTTAAATATCTAGGATTTACAACCAAGACCAACATAAATTAAAACTTTCAGATACAGGGTGATTCTTATTAACGTTAAAAAAACCCAGAGGCAATGTAGATGACGCTGATACATGTAATATAATATAGGACACATGGGGTCGCAATATACATGTCCGTGTGGCTCCGGGTCTACGTCCGTGACTCTAGCGCGTAGAGGTCAGGGTTCGAGTCTTACGTCTAGCAGACAGTATTTTTATAATTCCTTGAGACGACTATATGTTTAGATTGAGGTAAGAATTATTATTTTATTTACAAAGCACATGGTCTCCGATGATTTATTGCGAAGTACAGTACGACAACATTCTACCGAATTGCGTCACAGGTAAATGAGTATAAGCTTCTGAATTGCTTCGTCAATAGTAAATAATCTGAGTTTTCTTTATTAAATAATGCGTGTAAACAAAAAAAAAGAATTGACAAAATGAAAGAAACACAATATAAGAACAGCTCTTACTTACAGTGAGGACAATAATTTTGTAACTTCTCCGTTTACAACAGATGACGTTTCCAAAAGGTTTTCGAAATTTGCGTCGTTTGCTCGGATGCAGTCACTGGCTCGCTCTATCATCCCTTAACACACAAGATCAAGCGCTGGGCGTGCGGCACCTGGTGATGTCACATGTTTAATATTTCTCATCTATTTTTGAAGTACGAGTATTTCCGGAAATTTGCGATCCCATGCGTCGTATATTGAATTACTTTTCTCCGTGTGATCTACGTCGCTTCCGGGGTTGGTAAAGGTTAATAAGAATCACCCTATACAAAATATTGTAGTCATGGCATACCACTGCGATTTACTGCCACAACACTTGGAGGCTGCAACATATCTACTAAACAGACTGCCTACTGTAACATCTCGTAAGTTTTCCGCGTTCCGTCGTGGATGGAAATTATGTCGTGTAAGTTTCTAACAAAATATTAAGGTAAACTCAAAGGTAAGTGTATGATGTGTAAGTATAGAATGTACATCTGTGGCTACCTTCCTTTGCTTTTTCCTTTCGTAGAAGAAGGCGAAGTGTATCGATTTTACAGAGTGTGATTCCGCCATCGGAGAGACGTTCACCCTAATGGTCTATAAGAACTACTATATCGAATTGTACTGTTAAGTTGGCCTAGCTGTAATTACGAGGGTGAGTCAAATGAAAACCTTAAATTTGTAATAACATATCGAAATTTCGTGCCATTAACCTGTAAGATGGTAAGCGTGCTACTAACAGCTTGCAGAATGGCCTGTAGGTGGCAGCATAGTGCAGATGCACACATACCGTTGCAGTATTAGTATAAAGATGGTCGCCCCACATGCGACTTGCACCAGGGAAGAACAGCATTCTGTTATTCGGTGTGAAGGTGTCAAACCTATTGAAATTCATCGACAAATGAAGGTTCAGTACGGTGATCCATGTTTGTCACAGCAGCAAGTCTACGAAAGGAGTAGGAAGTTCGCAAATGGTGTGACGTCAGTGGAAAATGTTCCTCGTCCAGGTCAGGCACAATGAGTTGTGACTCCGCAGAACATTGCAGCAGTTGAAGCCATAGGAAAGGAAAACCGCCGAGTGACACTGAATGACACTGCAGCATGTTTACAGATTAGTCATGGGTCAGCACACCACACAGTGCATGATGAGCTCCAGTTTCAGAAAGTGTCTGCAAGATGGGTGCCACGGCAGCTGACTCCTAAAATGAGAGAACGACGTGTTGATGCTTGTGAAGAACTTCTTCGGCGCTTTGAACGAGAAGGTGATGGCTTCCTTGCAACACTCGTTACTGGGGACGAAACCTGGGTTCACTTCCACCAACCGGAAACGAAGAGAGCGAGCAAGGAATGGCGCCATTCCTCATCACCAAAACCAAAGAAGTTTAGAACAGAACCACCAACAGGAAAGGTTATGCTGACTCTCTTTTGGGACGAAAAAGACGTCATTTTGGAACATTACATGCCTAGAGGGACCACTGTCACCAGCGTATCATACACAGATCTCCTAAAAAATCATCTGCGGCCTGCAATCAAATCAAATGGGCGTGGATTGCTGTCAGCAGGTATCCTTTTGCAAGATGACAATGCAAAGCCCCACAATGCCCGTACAGCAGTTGCAACAATCACAGACCTGCATTTTGAGTGTCTTCCTCATCCACCATACTCACCAGATCTTACCCCAAGTGATTTCCATATATCTGGACCACTCAAAGACGCAATGGGAGGAAAGAAGTTCCGTTCTGATGAAGAGGTACGCCACGCGGTGCGTGAGTGTTTGCGCGGACTACCAAAAGATTTTTTTTTCTAAAGGAATTTATGCACTTTGTAAGCGCTGGAGGACTTGTATTGAGCGTGGGGGAGATTATGTTGAAAAGTGATACAGCTTTGTACCACTTCTGCACAATAAATAATATTTAAAAAAAAAAACATTTAAGGTTTTCATTTGACTCACCCTCATAAATAAGAGGAGGAGGAGGAGATTAGTGTTTAACGTCCCGTCGACAACGAGGTCATTAGAGACGGAGCGCAAGCTCGGGCGAGGAAAGGATGGGGAAGGAAATCGGCCGTGCCCTTTCACAGGAACCATCCTGGCATTTGCCTGAAGCGATTTAGGGAAATCACGGAAAACCTAAATCAGGATGGCCGGAGACGGGATTGAACCGTCGTCCTCCCGAATGCGAGTCCAGTGTGCTAACCACTGCGCCACCTCGCTCGGTCATAAATAAGACTTATTAAGTTCTAGGACTATAAAGATGTTCTAGAGTTATAAAACTTTAGTAATTGCATAGTCAGAAGTCGTTGTGCGAGTATTAGAGAAAAAAATAAGAAGGTATAAAAACAATTGCTATAATTATTTTACGAATGACCTCCTTCTTCGCCTTTTCCCTTGCCTCTGCGCAGTCAGTGTGTTCTTTCGGTTTTGTTAACGTCAGAAAGGGAGGCCACAACTTTCGAATCACAGATTTGCTTCAAACTTTCTACACTTTTAGTAGTCCATTAGAACGTTATAATATGCAAGTAGTAAGGCATACTACTTAGGCGAATCCGAGGAAATCGTAAGAGAAGTTGAAAGCATCAAAGATGTGTCAGTGTGTTGCGACCTGGAGCACGGACCAGTGGTGTATCGCTCATGTCTTTTTTTTTTAATTATGTTTTTTTTTAACACTAGTCATATTATTTCACAAATATTACATTTGAAATGTAATGTGATGAGAAGACACGTGTATTTGCATGAACCTGTATTGAATTTCCAATGTTATTTGCTTGTTTGCTAATTTTTATTACCAACCAACGCCCAAATGTATAAAGTTTTCCTGAAAATATATGCCTGTCGTGATTTCCGAAATCCCTTATGCCTGTAATCGGGTAAGGCACCGAGAACTGCTTTGCATCCGGAGGTTTCGATCTGTAGACTCAGGTTTCAAGGAGGAGGAACAGGTTTGGAAAGCTCAAGTCAAATATCGATAAATAAAAGTGTAAATAACTTTATTTAATAATATAGTGGTTTATAACGTGAAGGTAATGCACGATTAATCGTCAGATATGCTTTCGACACTACAAGCTGCAGGATGATATTTTTCAGACAGACATGGAAAACATAAATTAAACAGGCATCTTCTGCATTGAATGAATACAGTTTTATCGAATGCACGATAAATATTGAGAGTTTCTAAGGAAAACCAAAACTCGTTGACATTCTGAAAAAATTCTGTTTCTTCCGAAAATTTGGAAGCAAACTACGCGTAATGTAAATATTGGTACCGAAAACTGGCGATGTACGACTGAATGTATTTTAATAGAATCTTCACGAGAAGCAATTTCTCGTTCGTTGTCAATCAAATATGAACACGTTTGAAAGCATGAGATACAATTTTTAACTTGCCTATTGAAATAAAAGTCGCATAATACTTGTTGTAATAATAAAAATTCGTAAACAGGCGAGTAACATTGGGAGTTCAATAAACGTTCATGGAAATGTACGTGATGACTAGCGTTGAAAAAAATAAATTGAAAAAAATTTGAACGGGACTCGATCCAGAGACGCACCGGTCACAGACCTCGAATGCTAATCAAATGACCGCAGCCATATAGTGCACAGTGCTGCAATTCACTGGTACATCGGTGACGACTAAAATTTCTTAAGATTTTCTCGCCTTGATACTTACACACTTCTTTTCTTGACAGACAATTAGAAGCATGCAAAGTCTGAAGTAAATCCGTGATCCACAGGTCGTGGCCTCCGCTTGTCACTGGTAGTGGTCAGATGCCCATTCAGATCCCAGTACTTCCCCCAGGGACGAAGTTCATGTACCGCATCTGCCTGTGTTTAGAGTGAATCTCATATTCAAGTGTGAGAACGGTTCCTGAATATTCGTGTAGCGAGTATCTGAGACTGGACCCAAGTATCAGCTCAGTATTTATCTCGTAGGATATGAGAAACCGCCTAAAAACCACGTCGAGACTGGCCGGCACACCTGCCCTCATGTACATCCGCCGGGCAGATTCGATCGGTAGCCTACGCCTCTCTCCGTGTCCCGGAAGTAGGAGCTTTTATGTGCTCTGCTATCCATGTGGGTCGTTCTACGAACAACGCTAATCACATTTAAAGGTGTGTACCCAGATCTTGTCTCAAGTTCGTAGCCCAGATTGTTTTTACAGGGTCACTATTATTGAACTATATAAAAAAACGTAAATTAGTTAAAAACTACTGCTTGTACACGCTTTATTCAACATTTAAACGTCACTACGTATATTCGGATTTAGGTTATGGCATTTTCGATAGGCGTGCAATCATTTGCGATTATGTGGCGCAGACGAATAGCGAAAATCTGCATCACCTACCGAAGTGTCGGAACATGGATGATGTCGATGACCTCTTCAATGGCTGTTTTCAGCTCAGGAATGGTTCTGGGGTTATTGCTGCACACCTTGCCTTTAATTTGGCCCACAGAAAGGAGTCGCATGTGTTCAGTTCCAGAGAATATGGGGCCAATCGAGGCCCATGCCAATGGCCTCTGGGTATCCCAGAGACATAATACGGTCCCCAAAGTGATCCTCCAGGACATCAAACACCCTCCCGCTTCGATGGACTCGAGATCCGTCTTGTACGAACCACATCTAGTCGAAATCACGGCCACTTTGGGTAATGGGGATGAAATCATCTTCCTAAACCTTCGCGTACTGTTCGCGTACTGGACGTTGCACACCTCACAGTCACCAGTTGAGGGAGAGGAGACTTCTCGATAGCGAAATGCGGATTCGCAGCCCCCAAATGCGCCAATTTTGTTTATTGACGAACCCACCCAGATGAAAGCGGGCTCCGTTGCTAAACCAAACCATACAGCGCATATTAATTCCCCTCACGCCCCGCGACCAACCGTACAGTTTTAACATACTATTGCAAATCGTTCAGAAGTTATGACGATTTTATTTCATGTAGTTCAATAATTATCACCCTGAATAAGACCTGAGCTACACTAATTGCCTTTCCTGGAGCGCACGGATCGTAAATTGCAATTTTTTAGAGAAAATATTTTTGAACAAAACGTGTTATTCTCTTATAACTCGAGAACAGAACCATACAAATGAGGTACGTATAAAACAATCTAAATAACTCTTGTCCACGCAGGAATTTCATACAATCTCTTTATTATTATACTGTAATTTTGTGATTTTCCTTTAAATAGCGTGTTTTCAATTACAGCAATGACATTGTCACATTGAAGGTACTGATGACTAAATATTGAATAACATGTTTCAATCCAAAACACTTTAAATAAAATTTTTACTCTTTCGGACATTCGCTTATTCCTCAGTGCACAATTAGCAGATTGCGCAATAGAAAATTACTGTGATGAATAAATAAGTATCTGCGATTTTATGTTCCTAATTACCACCTCTGTTTCCAAAACAGCAATGAGGTGGTGAACCTATATATATGTATATTCTTTTTTTTTCACTCGAAAACGATCCAGACGACAAGCTTCTCGTAGTTACTTTTGTGTGATCACCTGTGTAGCATCACACGTACATACTATAAGTTCATAGTGTAAGACTTTCTCCTGGATACTTTTCATTGGATCATTGTATACTGGAGACTTCACAATAATTCTGGTTTCCGAGGATGGATCTTCAGTATCGCAGAGACATCGTTTCCACGACCATAAACGTCGGCGCGGGACGACCGCAAGTCTTGGACGAGCGGACGTCGTGTCGGATCCATAGGGCAATACCGGGGCTTTGAACGATCTCCTGCCGACCTGAATGTGGGGCGTCAGGAACCCATTTCTACCGAGCCTGTACGGAGACAGATGCACAACATAGTTACAACAGCCGTCAAGCGACGCGTGCACCCTTGCCTTCCCATGATTTTTGCACGCTCAGTGCAATACGATCGCGAAACACACGAACGTCAAACTAGTTAAAATTAAACTGAATATATGTTGAAAAAAAAAAACAAGAAAAAATTTTATATACAGTTACTAATACAGTTATATACCAACACTGTTGTGGGTGGTATTGCCACAACAAAAGCTGCAGTGACAGGTGTAACTCACGATTTCGTTTGACTTAGGACACAGAAAATCTCACATTGTACTAGCTCTTTGGTCCTTTTCTAGAAGACTTAAACTCCACCGCCTTAAAACCATTACAGAGCCGAATTTTGGCCGAGGTGAAACGTGATAATTAGCGGCAGGTTTCTCCAGCGGACGCGCAGATTTAGCAGCCACACATGCGTGTTCATCTGAGCGTCCGTGATGACATAACGACCGCAACTAATTAAGTACTATGTTGGGAAACGGGCAAGTTAATGGTTACGCAACATAGTGGACAAAATTTAGTCTCTGACGTGCCTGTATAGAACGTAGTAGGCCATCGGCACACACGTCGAGTAGTTATACATGTTTTGATCAAAAATGTGGAAACCTGCGAGGAATGCGTGCTTGAACGCAAATGCAGATGACTGCCAAGCCTGCAGATTGCACTCTTGGACCTAACCACGAACGGCATCTGTGCTATGTCTTCAATACGTTGCAAGTATCGGTCGCGGTCAGAACACTGTCCTATGAGGTTGTGACTGCGTTATGTTTGAGCTAAGTAAATTCGAAATTGACAAATTGTTGGTGCTCGTATGGCCTGTGCTTCCATAACCAAGGGAGCCGAAGTGTTTGATGTTTCTAGAGGCATCCTAACAAAGATTTTTACGGTATTCTGGGAAAGCGGAAAGACATCATCAGTTCAGTCACAACGCAGACAAAAGTGTGTGTTGAGTGATCGTGACAGTCGCTCATTCAAGAGGACTGTGACGAATAATAAGAGAACCACAACAGCAAAAGTCACTGCAGAACTGAATGGTGCACTTGCGAACGATTTCAGCACCAAAACCACTACGGAGCAATGGGAAAATGTCACTGTTTTCAACTTATGACCGTGTGTACCTGCCAGGCACTTAAATGTCATTTGCAGATTATCCATGTAGATGTAGACGTACGTCTCAAGAGTGAAACGTGGCTGGTGTTCGGTGATGATTTGGGCAGTAACATCGTGGTTCAAAATGGTTCAAATGGCTCTGAGCACTATGGGACTTAACTTCTAAGGTCATCAGTCCCCTAGAACTACTTAGACCTAACTAACCTAAGGACATCACACACATCCATGCCCGAGGCAGGATTCGAACCTGCGACCGTAGCGGTCGTGCGATTCCAGACAGTAGCGCCTAGAACCGCTCGGCCACCCCGGCAGGCCAACATCGTGGTATTCCATGAGCCATATGATTACTCTACAAGGTCGCTTTACTGCTGGGGATTATGTGACCGCTTTACCTGAACAGGTCCATCCCAAGGTACAACGTTTGTTCCGCAATGGTGATGCTATGTTCAGTATTATTGAGCCTTTATGGTCTACTTTGGAGAGAGGGATGCGTGATTGCTATCGAACTCCAGCATCGTTACCTGGACTTGGCACAATTTTGTAGGAATAATGGAACAACATTCCTCTGAAAACCATACAGGACCTGTATTTATTCATTCCAAGACAACTGGAAGCCATTTTGAACGCCAACGGTTTTCCTACACCCGATTAGGCCTTGTAACGTGCCGCGTTTTTGGTGTTTCCATACTTTTTCCACCCTCTGCGGATACAGCCTATAGGAAGATTAAGTAGACTTTGGGAGAAAAGAGGACAGCTGTACGAACACCAAGATCTCAAACCGAAAGCCATTACTAATCAAGGAAAGGAAAGCTTGTGGCCGTCTACCTATCGGAAGGTGAATATTCACAACTCTTGCACTGTTCACCTTGACGCACACTCTACCCGATCCTGAACTCGCAAAGAATATTGATTCCTGTCCAGGAGAGATCACCCGCAATTGGGGGTCTGAAGAAAATTCCCACTGAATTCGCGTTGCTCAAACTGATAGCCCTGACTAAAATATTCTGCATATGAGTGCGTTAATATTAGTTACGTTCTTCCCTGCGCGTGAAATGTAGAAGTTTCACTTACCCAACAAATTCTAGAGTTCCCACAGAATAAATGTTCTCCGCTGATCGTACGCGTATTTATTTTTCCCCAGTGAAATAAAATGTTCAACATAGATTAAACTTCAGTTCAAAAATCACACGGAAATACACTCCTGGAAATTGAAATAAGAACACCGTGAATTCATTGTCCCAGGAAGGGGAAACTTTATTGACACATTCCTGGGGTCAGATACATCACATGATCACACTGACAGAACCACAGGCACATAGACACAGGCAACAGAGCATGCACAATGTCGGCACTAGTACAGTGTATATCCACCTTTCGCAGCAATGCAGGCTGCTATTCTCCCATGGAGACGATCGTAGAGATGCTGGATGTAGTCCTGTGGAACGGCTTGCCATGCCATTTCCACCTGGCGCCTCAGTTGGACCAGCGTTCGTGCTGGACGTGCAGACCGCGTGAGACGACGCTTCATCCAGTCCCAAACATGCTCAATGGGGGACAGATCCGGAGATCTTGCTGGCCAGGGTAGTTGACTTACACCTTCTAGAGCACGTTGGGTGGCACGGGATACATGCGGACGTGCGTTGTCCTGTTGGAACAGCAAGTTCCCTTGCCGGTCTAGGAATGGTAAAACGATGGGTTCGATGACGGTTTGGATGTACCGTGCACTATTCAGTGTCCCCTCGACGATCACCAGTGGTGTACGGCCAGTGTAGGAGATCGCTCCCCACACCATGATGCCGGGTGTTGGCCCTGTGTGCCTCGGTCGTATGCAGTCCTGATTGTGGCGCTCACCTGCACGGCGCCAAACACGCATACGACCATCATTGGCACCAAGGCAGAAGCGACTCTCATCGCTGAAGACGACACGTCTTCATTCGTCCCTCCATTCACGCCTGTCACGACACCACTGGAGGCGGGCTGCACGATGTTGGGGCGTGAGCGGAAGACGGCCTAACGGTGTGCGGGACCGTAGCCCAGCTTCATGGAGACGGTTGCGAATGGTCCTCGCCGATACCCCAGGAGCAACAGTGTCCCTAATTTGCTGGGAAGTGGCGGTGCGGTCCCCTACGGCACTGCGTAGGATCCTACGGTCTTGGCGTGCATCCGTGCGTCGCTGCGGTCCGGTCCCAGGTCGACGGGCACGTGCACCTTCCGCCGACCACTGGCGACAACATCGATGTACTGTGGAGACCTCACGCCCCACGTGTTGAGCAATTCGGCGGTACGTCCACCCGGCCTCCTGCATGCCCACTATACGCCCTCGCCCAAAGTCCGTCAACTGCACATACGGTTCACCTCCACGCTGTCGCGGCATGCTACCAGTGTTAAAGACTGCGATGGAGCTCCGTATGCCACGGCAAACTGGCTGACACTGACGGCGGCGGTGCACAAATGCTGCGCAGCTAGCGCCATTCGACGGCCAACACCGCAGTTCCTGGTGTGTCCGCTGTGCCGTGTGTGTGATCATTGCTTGTACAGCCCTCTCGCAGTGTCCAGAGCAAGTATGGTGGGTCTGACACACCGGTGTCAATGTGTTCTTTTTTCCATTTCCAGGAGTGTACTTTCACTTCAGTAACTTCTAGCTACAAATCAGAAAAGGGATTTGAATTTTAAAATTTTCCCGGCGAATTGACTGTTCAAACAAATTTCGGGCTTGCAGCCGGTCGTCGTTCAATATTTCGCACAATATTTCAACTGGACACCTGCCAGTCATTTTCAGGTGAGCCGTCGCGAAGTATTGAAAGACGACCGGCTGCAAGCCCGAAATTTGTTTGAACAGAAAAGGGATTGTCGGCGCAGCTATATCTTAGCTGTCCGAACAACCATAATTCCACATTCGAAACACTCAGCCAGTTATGAGAAACATAAACTCCGCTGTACCAGAAAAGAATAAACATTTGTTAAAGATACTGGTTGGAGCTGAGTCTCGTTAGCGCTTGACAAGAACTGTCTATCATTGCTAAGAAATTGTCGACCTATGTAACATTCATGCAATGCCACACTGCACACAGAAAACAAACCAAAACCCAACGCGACTGGCGGCTGGAGCGCGAACTACACTCATGCTCATAGATTTAAGGATAATTGCAGAATGTGGTGCCACACAACGTGGCACTACTCAAAACTGGTGCTAATAGTATAGGCACAGAGGGAACACACACGACATAGATTTGAAAGTTCACGGTATTGGTGATAAGTTGAGAAAACCGTCCCGAAAGACATGTCCTACAAAACGCCACTGTTTCTTGCGCATGTACCCCAACATCAATATGGGATATGGTCACTATGCACATGTACACAGGCCGCATAACGGGTTGGCATACTCTGGATCAGGTGGTCGAGCAGCTGCTGGGGTATAGCCTCCCATTCTTGCACCAGTGCCTGTCGGAGCTCCTGAAGTGTCCTAGGGGTGTGAAGACGTGCAGCCATACGTCGACCGAGAGCATCCATGTCGTGCTCGATGGGGTTTAGGTCTGGAGAACAGGCAGGCCACTCCATTTGCCTGATATCTTCTGTTTCAAGGTACTCCTCCACGACGGCAGTTCGGTGGAGCCATGCGTTATCATCCATCAGGAGGGAGTTGGGACCCACTGCACCCCTGAAAAGGCGAACACACTGGTGCAAAATCACGTTCCGACACACCTGTCACAGTTCCTCTGCCAAAAACATGCAGGGGTGTACGTGCACCAATCATAATCCCACCCCACACCATCAAACCACAACGTCCTACAGGTCCCTTTCAAGGACATTAAGGGGTTGGTATCTGGTTCCTGGTTCACGTCAGATGAAAACCCGGGGAGAACACCTGGACTCTTCCATGAACACAACCTGGGACCACTGTTCCAATGACTATGTACTGTTTTCTTGACACCCGGCTTTACGGGCTCTCCTGTGACCAGGGGTCAGTGGAATGCACTTTGCAAGTCCCTAGGCGAATAAACCATGTCTGTTCTGTCGTCTGTAGACTGTGTGCCTGGAGACAACTGTTTCAGTGGCTGCAGTAAGGTTCCGAAAAAGGCTACCTGCAGTACTCCGTGGCCGTCTGCGGGCACTGATGGTGAGATATCGGTCTTCTTGTGGTGTTGTACACTGTGGACGTCCCGTACTGTAGCGCCTGGACATGTTTCCTGTCTGCTGGAATCGTTGCCATAATCGTGAGATCACACTTTGTGGCACACGGAGGGCCCATGCTATGACCTGCTGTGTTTGACCAGCCTCCAGTCGGCCTAGTATTCTACCCCTCATAACGTCATCAATATGTGTTCTTTGAGCCATTTTCAACACACAGTCACCATTAGCACGGCTGAAAACGTCTGGACACCTACTCGCTGCACCGTACTCTGACACGCACCTACACACCTCTGCTTTTATGAATTGCTGCCAGCTCCACCGTGCGACGACCACAGGTCAAACGTACCGCATGGTCATACCCCGAGGTGATTTAAACCCAGAAACCACCCACCAGAGCGTTGTCTCACCGTGTATCAGCATTATCCTTAATTTATGAGCATGAGTGTATTTGACAGCTCACATGAACATAGCAGCCGACGGTAAATGACAAGCTTGTTGGCTACATCAGCTCCCTCGGATATGCAGAGCGTCGGCCAAATATCTTGCTGGGAAATGCACTTGACCGCCGAGCTTGTTTTACGTTCAGGAAGCGGATCTGCTTTGCGTGGATGTTGTGCTTGAGGATGAGGCTAAGTCCTGTTCTGCGGTCGTGAGTTCGCTTATTTCTGTGAACACGTAAGCTGATTTCGCACTGTCAGTCGAGACTGTGGCCAATTTGTCATTCACTAGAATGTCCCTAGCTCGTACTCCTCTTTCGACGACACGACGCAGGTTTGTGTAAGGCGGCTGTAGCGCTGGTCTGGCACCGTCCGTGCGTAGCGTGATACGTGTGCATGTCTCTAAATCACGATGAATGTCGATTAGTGTCGTGCCGTGTCTAGGTGCTTGTTGAGGGCGAGTGCGAGCAATTTGTCTCCTCAGGTGACAAACGAAATCTGTCCGGTCGCTGTGAGGAAGCTGCAGGGAACTTGGGAGTCGTAGTACTTTGCCACACACGAGTTCTGCTGACGAAGCATCCAAGTCCAGGTTACAAGTGTTGTGAAGACCAAGCAGGATCGTGCGTGAAGCTGTTGTCCAACTAGTGTCATGACACATCAATGGCCGGCTGATGTGGTCGAGCGGTTCTAGGCGCTTCAGTCTGGAACCGGGCGACCGCTACGGTCGCAGGTTCGAATCCTGCCTCGGGCATGGATTTGTGTGATGTCCTTAGGTTAGTTAGGTTTAAGTAGTTCTAAGTTCTAGTGGACTGATGACCTCAGATGTTGAGTCCCATAGTGCTCAGAGCCATTTGAACCATTTTGACACATCAATGCCTCTTTCAAGGAACGGTGCCAACGTTCAACCACGCTGTTGCTCGCTTCGAGCTAGCTTGTTGTCCTATGATGAATAGCGCCGCAGAATTTGCTAAGTTGAGTGAATAGCTATGATTCGAATTGTCTGCCGCGGTGATGTGCAGTGGACAACCGAAGCATGAAGTCGAGTCCGACCCAAAGGCGAGCGAGGACTACGGTTTCCGCAGAAATGTTGTCGACTAGCGTTGAGTCTGCCAACGAGTTTAACGATCTCATCGCGCATGTTCATTGGATCGAAGAATTTAGTTTATTTTTAGGTTCTCTCGCGTTACACAGACAACGTCGTTAAATGAGAGGAAATATAATAAAATATTTCTTTTTATTTTGTTGTTCTAACGTGATGGGCTTTTCTGAAAATAATTGATAGTTTGATTTTTGGTTTTTATTTTTGAACTTAAATGACATTGCTTTTTGGAATGTTGGTTGTTTGATATAAGTTAATCCGGGGCAAAATTATTTTCACGTTAATAACTGTAAGACACACTGATACTGGAACACGTTACATTTAAGTTGAAAAATGAAATAAAAGTTTTTTTTTATATTTTTGCCTCGGCTAAACTTTTCTGCTCAAGCATGAGATCTTTGATTATTATTTGCAGTTGCCCACACACACGTGAGAGAATTATTTCTTACCACTTTTTTATAATTCATTGTAGTCCGAGTCGTGGCTCTGGATCTCGGCCGTTGAATTGAAAATGAAAATCTTAAAACTACGTCTTCTTTTGCCGCGCTTGTCGACTGTGGAAGAAATGCTTATTATAATTTACTTGGGCGAATTCTTCGCTTCCGCTAATTTTATAAATTAAGATTACCACGTAATGGCGTCTATGGCTGCAGCGGCGGCTGAAATTGTTGCGCTGAAAATTAGACTACTTGAAATACAGGTATTTAAAGGAAGCGGGCATGATAGGGCTCACCTCTTACAAATAAAAATGAATATCAACATGAAATTAATATATTACCAAATTAAGATTACAATTGATCTTACATTCAACAGCACTAGCGAATATGTCCGACTTCTCGCACCGAGGGCAAGAGAGAGAGTGTGAACAGATAAAAGAAGACAACTGAACTGTCCTTTTTCATCTACATTGTCCATTATTGTCAGAGTGCATCCTTTTTATTCTTTGCACTCGAAACGTCTAACAGAATTTTATATAATAATACATCAGAAAAATTATCTACCGCCTGAGCGGTCAGTTTTCACGCACAATATAATATTTAATACCGAGATAAAATCTCTCGTCCATTTTACTTGTTTTTTATATATCACGTTCGATTTTTTTTTTTTCTGCACTCAGTGATTCTCGCAACTCGGCCGAGCGGGGCAGACGACGCTAAAAACTCAGTAGTCATATGAAACGACTTAGTTCCCTGGCGGTTTCAGGTCGTGAAATCTTCATTGGGGCTTATACTTCTTCAGGCAGCGGTAGTGACCTTGCTGACGAAATCAGATATCCCAAGAAGGTAGTCTGTGGTTCGCCAAATACACACCTAGCAGTATACAATACGAGACCACGTTACCCTAAGCGTTTAAACGCTTCCACCGAGTGTTGCTGGTGCTGATCTGCAGTGGCCGAATAGACGAGGATGTCATCTACGTAGGAAAACCAGAAAGACAATTCTTGCAGCATGAAGTCAATAAACCTTTATCAAGACTGTGCAGCATTGCATAGCCCAAATGTCATAAAGAAACATTCGAACAAGCCAAACGGCTTGATAATAGCTGTTTTTACGATGTCCTCATCTGCTACGAGAATTTGCGTGAAGGCCTTTCTGCCGCCTAGCTCACTAAACATAGTCGACCACTAAGAGCATAGTTATAATCTCTTAACAGGGGCACTGGATATCTATGTGACACTGTCCCTGCGTTACGTGTATGGTAATCACACACGAGAGCCATGCGCCACACTTCTTGGGTATTAGGTGGAGAGGTAATGACCACAGACTGCTAGAAGGGCGTATAATACCTTCTTGGAGCATACAATCGTATTCTGACTTTGGTGTAGCCAGACGGTCATCCGCTAATCGCCTAGGTCTTCACGAACTGCTGGATCATCGGTCATTTTTATGCAATGAACGGTGTTGTGACGTACCTGTCTCAGGGAACCTGGAGGTCACGTTATAGCTGTAAACTGTTCAGATGGCTCAGCGTATTTACGACCTGAACGTAGACGAGCTTCGCGCTCTGTATGGCTGTACAGCGTTAGAACCCAGCAGTTGAAAGTCCTTTGATGCTGTCGACGAGTTCCTGTATTCACGACATCCGCTAGCAGATGATAACGCGCCAGGAAGTCTGTTCCAGTTATTGGTTCTGTAACTTCAGCGATGGTGAAATTACAGGGGAAGGCACGGAGCAGTCCCAAGACCAACCCTATACGTTGAGTGCCATAAGTCACTATGGATGAATTATTTGCCGTAGAGAGGCAGAACGAAGCTGGTGGCCGGCGATTGTACTGTAAGGTACATGGATAAATACACAAGTCTGAAGCACGTCCCGTCTTCCGATCGCTGACAAACAGAAGATGAGACTGCGACCGGTAATTGGATGCGCCTACGTCCGACAGCTGCTGACATGTGGGTAAGCACAAGGCGACGTGCACTTCCTGCGATACCAGCAAAGAAAAGGTTGCTGATCTGCGCCACTCGGGCCAAGGAGCTTGTGGAGGAACGACTACACGATCTTTTACGGCAGCTTCCCCTGTCGTTGCTAGAGTTGCGAAGAAACAACAGCGCACTGATCGCTTTCAAAAAATGGTTCAAATGGCTCTAAGCACTACGAGACATAACATCTGAGGTCATCAGTCCCCTAGACTTAGAACTACTTAAACCTAACTAACCTAAGGACAGCACACACATCCATGCCCGAGGTAGGATTCGAACAGCAGCAGCGCGGTTCCGGACTGATGCGACTATAACTGTTCGGTTACCCCGGCCGGCTCACTGATCTCCTTAGGCAGAGCGTCTTCCGCATCTGAGAGGCAATCGTCATCTGCACATGTCAGCGCTGATGACGAAGCACCGTTGCACAGCTCTGCCTCTAGTCTGATGGAAGTCGGCGTCATTGCCTCTCGTATCCTATCGGCCAGATCCGCGACGGCGTCTAGTGGCATTTCCGTATGAGACGCTATTGCAGCTTTCAACTGGGCTGCAAGACGGCTCCTACACAGTATGCGTAGCATTGTATCAGGCACACTGCCTGTTTCTAATTTACTGTGTAAGTGCCTGAGATTCTGTGACGGTTTTCAGTCACCGATATCTTCTTGCGTCGGGACGCGGAGACCCTGCGAATTAGTTCGGGCTTTGTCTTAGCAATCTCGCTTAGGGAGTGCAGTTATTATCTCTTCGACTTCAACTGCGTAATGCTGATCGAGCTCGCTGACCACTAGGGCGAGTTTGATAGAGTCCGTAGTAATGAGAGCTTGCTTCTACCTGCGCAAATCATAATGCAGGATTATGAGGCCAGAATGGGGGTAGTCTCAGAGCGAGTCGCGGTACTGAGGCTACTTCAGCGCCCTTTGTGTCTTGCATTTCGTAAAAATTCTGCATTCGCTCTTGAAGGTTAGTCATGCTTGTTCTGGTTGTGCAGACTGAACACGCGGCTTGAGATCACGTTGCGGTCACCAGCGTCAGCGCAACTAGTTGTTAGCTGTCCGAACAACTATAATTGCGCTTTCTAAATACTCAGCCAATTGTACGAAATATAAACTTCACTGTACCGGTGACAAATAAACAATTATTAACAAATAAACAAAGATAAAAATACCTAATTGGACCTGAGACTAGTTAGCGCTAGCGAATAGGTTGATAAGAATTGTCTAGCAATGCTAAGAAATTGTCGTCCTGTGTAACATTAATGGAAAGTCGCTCTGTGCACGGAGAACAAAACAAACCCCACCTATTCTGACGGCTGGAGCGCGAACTACACTCCTGGAAATTGAAATAAGAACACCGTGAATTCATTGTCCCAGGAAGGGGAAACTTTATTGACACATTCCTGGGGTCAGATACATCACATGATCACACTGACAGAACCACAGGCACATAGACACAGGCAACAGAGCATGCACAATGTCGGCACTAGTACAGTGTATATCCACCTTTCACAGCAATGCAGGCTGCTATTCTCCCATGGAGACGGTCGTAGAGATGCTGGATGTAGTCCTGTGGAACGGCTTGCCATGCCATTTCCACTTGGCGCCTCAGTTGGACCAGCGTTCGTGCCGGACGTGCAGACCGCGTGAGACGACGCTTCATCCAGTCCCAAACATGCTCAATGGGGGACAGATCCGGAGATCTTGCTGGCCAGGGTAGTTGACTTACACCTTCTAGAGCACGTTGGGTGGCACGGGATACATGCGGACGTGCATTGTCCTGTTGGAACAGCAAGTTCCCTTGCCGGTCTAGGAATGGTAGAACGATGGGTTCGATGACGGTTTGGATGTACCGTGCACTATTCAGTGTCCCCTCGACGATCACCAGTGGTGTACGGCCAGTGTAGGAGATCGCTCCCAACACCATGATGCCGGGTGTTGGCCCTGTGTGCCTCGGTCGTATGCAGTCCTGATTGTGGCGCTCACCTGCACGGCGCCAAACACGCATACGACCATCATTGGCACCAAGGCAGAAGCGACTCTCATCGCTGAAGACGACACGTCTCCATTCGTCCCTCCATTCACGCCTGTCGCGACACCACTGGAGGCGGGCTGCACGATGTTGGGGCGTGAGCGGAAGACGGCCTAACGGTGTGCGGGACCGTAGCCCAGCTTCATGGAGACGGTTGCGAATGGTCCTCGCCGATACCCCAGGAGCAACAGTGTCCCTAATTTGCTGGGAAGTGGCGGTGCGGTCCCCTACGGCACTGCGTAGGATCCTACGGTCTTGGCGTGCATCCGTGCGTCGCTGCGGTCCGGTCCCAGGTCGACGGGCACGTGCACCTTCCGCCGACCACTGGCGACAACATCGATGTACTGTGGAGACCTCACGCCCCACGTGTTGAGCAATTCGGCGGTACGTCCACCCGGCCTCCCGCATGCCCACTATACGCCCTCGCTCAAAGTCCGTCAACTGCACATACGGTTCACGTCCACGCTGTCGCGGCATGCTACCAGTGTTAAAGACTGCGATGGAGCTCCGTATGCCACGGCAAACTGGCTGACACTGACGGCGGCGGTGCACAAATGCTGCGCAGCTAGCGCCATTCGACGGCCAACACCGCGGTTCCTGGTGTGTCCGCTGTGCCGTGCGTGTGATCATTGCTTGTACAGCCCTCTCGCAGTGTCCGGAGCAAGTATGGTGGGTCTGACACACCGGTGTCAATGTGTTCTTTTTTCCATTTCCAGGAGTGTATTTGACAACTCACATAAACACAGCGGCCGGCGGTAACTGACGATCTTGTTCGCTACAAGATAAATGCTGTAACGAAGCCTCACTTATATTCTGAAAAACAAATGTTACATACTCTGTGCCGTATTTTCTCTCACCATCTTCAAATAATTCATTTCAAATTAACATTCAATATTAATTTCAAAAACTATAGTGGCGCGGCGCAAACACTGGGCGTCCATAAAGACTTTAATAGCTTTAAAATTATTCTAGATATTAACGAATGAATTTCAACATGTGATTCGATAACTCATAATGTTTTGTTTCCTCATTCATACACCTCAATGTGTGCACCCTTGGTGGCACGGATAATGTCTAATCGGAATTCCAAAAATGGTTCAAATGGTTCTAAGCACTATGGGACTTAACATCTGAGGCCATCAGTCCCCTACACTTATAACTACTTAAACCTGACTATCCTAAGGACATCACACGCATCAATGCCCGAGGCAGGGTTCGAACCTGCGACCGTAGCACCAGCGTGGTTCCGGACTGAAGCGCCTAGAACGGCTCGGCCACAGCGGCCGGCAATCAGAATTCCATTTCTCTCGATGCACGACTTAAGAGTTCCACCTGACATGTCCAGACGCATTAAGAACGCATGCCTTCAGATCCTTTAGGTCTCTAACCGTGGTTCGGCACACCAGATCCTTTACAAATTCCCGCAGACAGAAGTCTAGTTGTGTTGTGTCAGGGAATAGTGACGGCTATCGAATTGGACCATACCGTCCAATCTACCTATCTGGAAACTTTTCATCTAAAAACTGACAGACATTTAGGGATTAGTAATGTGGTGCCCCATCCTGCTGGAATACGATATCAGGTTGGAGGTGTTCTAACTGCGACACAGAAGACTCTTGTAACACCTCAACGTAAATACCACTGTTGACGGCAGACTCGATGAAAAATAATAAAAAAAATTGTGCATCAGTCCGCACCAAATATTGACCATGCGACTCTCTCTTGCCGTTTCACGTGTAACATGGGGATGTTAACCCCATATATTTTTGAACGTTGTGACGATTCAGTTTGCCAGATACATGAAAGTTGCCTAATGGAAGAAACAGTTCTTTTCCAAGAAATCACTGTTTGTGTCAGTCTTACCTCGAAAATTGTTCGCACTAGGGTTTGTCCGTAGGCTTTAATGCCTGAAGCAGCTTCACCTTGTGGAGATATAGCCGTAACTTCTTATCCAAGCCATTGCGTCCTATTGATAGTCTGATTTTCAACTCTCTGGCCTCCGTATGCACAGATTTCATCGGACTCCTTGCAAATGCCTGCCGTATCTTGTCCAAGTTGGCGTCTGAAAAAGATGGGCGATTCATCCATCCCTTTCGCCTGCCCCCTCTTCATGGACAACACTACCTATTTCCATAAACGACGTATGCCAAGCCCGAGTAGTTGGTCGGGATGGTGGTTGTCTTCCATACCGTGTTCGAAAGTTTCATTGCACTTGGGACCCGGACGTCGTCTGTATGAACCAGACCACACACTCATCTTTCTCCTGTGGTGCCACATTTTGTCAGATTTTCAAGTTCAATTTTGCGTCAAAATTGCGTCACCTTGAAGGTAAAAAAATTATTACTTACCTTATCACATGGCAAACCAATTGTTAATATATAGTATAATTTTAAAGTTATTAATCTGAAGTTGTAAAGATAATTTGTGGACACGCTGTATCCCGTCAGTCGTTCAAGTATCCAAGCACATGCCTGACAGTCCATAATACAGGCTGAGTCAAAAGTCGCAGTACACCATGTTACGACAAAAACCATCCAGGAATGGGGAAACCTGAATATTCCAGTAAGTTATGGGTGAGTTGGTCTATCTTTTACGAAGTATACCGAACAATGGAACCATCTCGAAATCGGCAATCTTGAGTCTACGTCATTTTTGTTAAAATGGAAAGGAC
This sequence comes from Schistocerca nitens, assembly GCF_023898315.1. NCBI lineage: Eukaryota > Metazoa > Arthropoda > Insecta > Orthoptera > Acrididae > Schistocerca > Schistocerca nitens. Next base: position 361,135,062 of record NC_064621.1, read on the forward strand.
GTCGTTTGCCATATCAGATGACATCAGCATTTTCTTACAAATTCATTCCTATAAACAGATTCGAAGTAGTAGTTATGGTTGAAATGTTACAACACTTTTTTTGTTGCAGATAACTGAATTTGGCTTTGACCAAGTAGGAGAGGACTGAGAACGGAGTTTCCGTGTCATAGCGGCAGATTTTAACAACCAGTAGTAGAAAGACCTCCAATTTCACACAACACAGTCAGGTGCTTAATTTCCAAATTTCGATACACGGACTGTGACGGACAGGCACGGAGTGGCCGTCCAAAAAGTGCTACTGACGAGACAACCTCAACAACCGTTTTGGCGTCTTTCGTGAAGAACCCATTCCGCAGAACACTATGTCTGTCACCAGAATGTGGAATCAGCCAGTCATCGATCGTATGAATCCTTCAGGCTTATCAGTGGCATCCAGTCCAGATTCAACTACCTTAGCACCCGGCAGAGGATGACCCAGACAGACGTACGCCGTTTTGCACGTGGGTCCTAGAGCAAGTTCAACAAGATCCCTCATTTGCACAAGGTATCTTGTTCAGTGACGAAGCAAACTTTTTTGTCATTGGTGAATGTGTGTGTGTGAAATCTTATGGGACTTAACTGCTAAGGTCATCAGTCCCTAAGCTTATACACTACTTAACCTAAATTATCCTAAGGACGAACATACACACCCATGCCCGAGGGAGGACTCGAACCTCCTCCGGGACCAGTCGCACAGTCCATGACTGCAGCGCCTTAGACCGCTGTCATTGATGAAGTCAACCGTCACAACCACAGATACTGGAGTGAGCAGAATCAACACTCAGTCAAACCTTCCAAGGTAGTTGGTGACGTAGACGTTATGGTGTGGCGTGATATATGGGGTACCCGTGTAATTGGACACATTTTCATTGACCGGAACCTTACTTCTCAACGCTACCTGGAAATTCTGCAAGAAGCGGTGTTTCTATTAATTCTGAATGAAGATAGCAGCTTTCCCTCTTACTGTCAACGTGGTGGGTCTCCACCACACTAAGGAGAAGTTGTTCGTCAGTGGTTAAATGGTCAGTTTCGTGGTCATAGGATTGGCCGACATGGTTGTGTAGAATAGCCATCCAGACAACCTGATCTCACACAACTTGACTTTTATTTGTGAGGTCATTCAAAGCAACTCGTATATGCAGAGAAAATGAGAAACAGACATTACCTCGAGCAACGCGCTGAAGAAGCGTGTGCCAACATTTCTGCGGAAATCCTTCTGTAAGTGCATGACGATTGTATTCACCGCCTTCAAATAGGCGTCGACCGAGAGGAACACCATGTTGAACACATTAAATGACTGTCATTTACGGAGAACAGTCCAGCCTGTAATTCCAACCAAAATGTGTTGTAACTTGTAAACCACAATTGCTACTTCGAATCTGTTTACAGGAACGAATCTATTAAAAAATTCTGATGTTATTTGATACATCACACAACCTTCGTTCCATTTAAAAGAAATTGACTTAGGTTCAAGATGGTGTCCGTGTTCGGTATACACTGTAAAAGGTAGTCCACCTCATCCATACATAACTGGAATATTCAGGTTTCCCCATTCCTTTGGGGGTTTTTCACATAACAGGGTGTACTGCGACTTTTGACTCACCCTGTACAATTCAATATTTCTTTTTCAGCATACGTAGCCCACCAACAAATCATGGCTTCAGGAGTACTGTTCGCTATGCCATCGTTGCTCACGCTGCCTAAGGCAGGCAATTTCGCCTTCCCCAGCACCTCTGGATACTGTGATGCGTCGTAGTACTCTTTCTACAACAGTTTACATACATATTAGCACGTGACATATCCCCATTCTTCTGATTCTGTCAGTCTCAGCAACATATACAGTATGTGTGTATATCATATATTCTTCTATCACTGTCATTTATAAGACGTCGTCATAGGCAAACCGTTACTAGTTGAAAAGTGGAAGGAATATATAGAGGGGCTCTACAAGGGAAATGAACTTGAAAACAGTATTATAGAATATGAAGAGAAAGTAGATTAGTATGAGCTATGATACTCAGAGAAGGGTATGACAGTGAACTAAAAGAAGCCAAAACATGGCACCTCGAGTAGACAACATTCCATCAGAATCATTGAAATGCTTGCGAGTCTCATCCATGACAAGACTACTCCACCTAAAGTGCATGATATACGAGACTCGTTAAACAACCTCATACTTCAAGAACAAAGCAGTAATTCCAATTCCAAAGAAGTCTGGTACAGACAAATGTAAATATTACCGAACTATCACTGTAATAAGTCATCGCTGCAAAATACTGACAGGAATTGTTTACAAAAGAATGGAAAAACTGATTGAAGCCGACCACGTGGAAAGTCAGCTTGGTTCCGGGGAAATGTAGGAACACGTGTATCAATACTGGCCCTACAATTTATCTTAGAAGATAAATTAAAGAAATGCAAACCTCCATTTAAAGCATGTATAGATTTAGAGAAACTTAAGACAGTTTTGACTGGAACACACTCTTTGAAATTTTGAAGATAGCAGAGATAAAATATAGGAGCGGAATGTGTTATACAGCTTGTACTGAAACCAGACTGCGGTGGAAATAGCCGAAGGACATGAAAGGGAAGTATTGCTTGAACAGAGAGTGTGAGAGCGTTGCAGCCTATCCCCAATGTTATTCTACCTGTACATTGAGCAAGCAGTAAAGGAAATCAAAGAAAAATCTGGAGAGGAATTAAGTTCAGGGAAAAGAAATATAATCTTTGAGATTTGCCAATGACACTGAAATTCTGACTGAGATGGTTAACGACTTGGGAGATCAAATGAACAGATTGGATGGTGTCCCGAAAAAAGGTTATAAGATTAACATTAGCAGAAGTTAAACAAGGATAATGAAATGTAGTCGAATTAAATCACTGGATGCCGAAGGCATTATAACAGGAAATGAGAAACTAAAAGTAATAGATGAATTTTGCTATCTGTACAGCAAACTAACTGATGATGGCCGAAGAAGAGAGGATATTAAATGCAGACTGACTGTAGCAAGGAAAACATTTCTGAAAAAAAAACGAATTTGTTAACATCGAGTATAAATCTAAGTGTTGCGAAGTCTTTTTCGAAGGTATTTTTCTGAAGTATAGTTTGTTCGGAAGTGAAAGGTGGACAACAAGCACTTCAGACAGAAAGAGAGTAGAAGTTGAAGATAAGATGGGTAGATTGCATAAATAATGAGGAGGTACAAAGTGAATCGAATTGAGTAGAAAAGAAATTTATGGTACAACTTTACTAAAAGAAGCGATCGGTTAATAGGACACATTCTGAGCCATCAAGGGATCGTCAGCTTGGTATTGGAGAGAAGTATCAAAGTAAAAATTATAGAGAGAGGCCAAGGGGTGAATAGACTACGCCCGTTCAAATGGATGTACTTTGCAGTAGTTATTCGGAGATGAAGAGGCTTGCACAGCATAGCCTAGTGTGATGAGCTGTATCAATTGTGGGGTACGTCTACCCACTGACATCTTTTTTCAGAAGAAGAAAGCCAACTGAAAATTGCTACTTTTGACTGTCAACGAAACCTCCAAATGTAACGTTGAAATCCGTTGCGTAAATATCCGTTACTTTCATCCGAGTCGTCTTTCATTGTTTATACACTCCTGGAAATTGAAATAAGAACACCGTGAATTCATTGTCCCAGGAAGGGGAAACTTTATTGACACATTCCTGGGGTCAGATACATCACATGATCACACTGACAGAACCACAGGCACATAGACACAGGCAACAGAGCATGCACAATGTCGGCACTAGTACAGTGTATATCCACCTTTCACAGCAATGCAGGCTGCTATTCTCCCATGGAGACGGTCGTAGAGATGCTGGATGTAGTCCTGTGGAACGGCTTGCCATGCCATTTCCACTTGGCGCCTCAGTTGGACCAGCGTTCGTGCCGGACGTGCAGACCGCGTGAGACGACGCTTCATCCAGTCCCAAACATGCTCAATGGGGGACAGATCCGGAGATCTTGCTGGCCAGGGTAGTTGACTTACACCTTCTAGAGCACGTTGGGTGGCACGGGATACATGCGGACGTGCATTGTCCTGTTGGAACAGCAAGTTCCCTTGCCGGTCTAGGAATGGTAGAACGATGGGTTCGATGACGGTTTGGATGTACCGTGCACTATTCAGTGTCCCCTCGACGATCACCAGTGGTGTACGGCCAGTGTAGGAGATCGCTCCCAACACCATGATGCCGGGTGTTGGCCCTGTGTGCCTCGGTCGTATGCAGTCCTGATTGTGGCGCTCACCTGCACGGCGCCAAACACGCATACGACCATCATTGGCACCAAGGCAGAAGCGACTCTCATCGCTGAAGACGACACGTCTCCATTCGTCCCTCCATTCACGCCTGTCGCGACACCACTGGAGGCGGGCTGCACGATGTTGGGGCGTGAGCGGAAGACGGCCTAACGGTGTGCGGGACCGTAGCCCAGCTTCATGGAGACGGTTGCGAATGGTCCTCGCCGATACCCCAGGAGCAACAGTGTCCCTAATTTGCTGGGAAGTGGCGGTGCGGTCCCCTACGGCACTGCGTAGGATCCTACGGTCTTGGCGTGCATCCGTGCGTCGCTGCGGTCCGGTCCCAGGTCGACGGGCACGTGCACCTTCCGCCGACCACTGGCGACAACATCGATGTACTGTGGAGACCTCACGCCCCACGTGTTGAGCAATTCGGCGGTACGTCCACCCGGCCTCCCGCATGCCCACTATACGCCCTCGCTCAAAGTCCGTCAACTGCACATACGGTTCACGTCCACGCTGTCGCGGCATGCTACCAGTGTTAAAGACTGCGATGGAGCTCCGTATGCCACGGCAAACTGGCTGACACTGACGGCGGCGGTGCACAAATGCTGCGCAGCTAGCGCCATTCGACGGCCAACACCGCGGTTCCTGGTGTGTCCGCTGTGCCGTGCGTGTGATCATTGCTTGTACAGCCCTCTCGCAGTGTCCGGAGCAAGTATGGTGGGTCTGACACACCGGTGTCAATGTGTTCTTTTTTCCATTTCCAGGAGTGTATTTGACAACTCACATAAACACAGCGGCCGGCGGTAACTGACGATCTTGTTCGCTACAAGATAAATGCTGTAACGAAGCCTCACTTATATTCTGAAAAACAAATGTTACATACTCTGTGCCGTATTTTCTCTCACCATCTTCAAATAATTCATTTCAAATTAACATTCAATATTAATTTCAAAAACTATAGTGGCGCGGCGCAAACACTGGGCGTCCATAAAGACTTTAATAGCTTTAAAATTATTCTAGATATTAACGAATGAATTTCAACATGTGATTCGATAACTCATAATGTTTTGTTTCCTCATTCATACACCTCAATGTGTGCACCCTTGGTGGCACGGATAATGTCTAATCGGAATTCCAAAAATGGTTCAAATGGTTCTAAGCACTATGGGACTTAACATCTGAGGCCATCAGTCCCCTACACTTATAACTACTTAAACCTGACTATCCTAAGGACATCACACGCATCAATGCCCGAGGCAGGGTTCGAACCTGCGACCGTAGCACCAGCGTGGTTCCGGACTGAAGCGCCTAGAACGGCTCGGCCACAGCGGCCGGCAATCAGAATTCCATTTCTCTCGATGCACGACTTAAGAGTTCCACCTGACATGTCCAGACGCATTAAGAACGCATGCCTTCAGATCCTTTAGGTCTCTAACCGTGGTTCGGCACACCAGATCCTTTACAAATTCCCGCAGACAGAAGTCTAGTTGTGTTGTGTCAGGGAATAGTGACGGCTATCGAATTGGACCATACCGTCCAATCTACCTATCTGGAAACTTTTCATCTAAAAACTGACAGACATTTAGGGATTAGTAATGTGGTGCCCCATCCTGCTGGAATACGATATCAGGTTGGAGGTGTTCTAACTGCGACACAGAAGACTCTTGTAACACCTCAACGTAAATACCACTGTTGACGGCAGACTCGATGAAAAATAATAAAAAAAATTGTGCATCAGTCCGCACCAAATATTGACCATGCGACTCTCTCTTGCCGTTTCACGTGTAACATGGGGATGTTAACCCCATATATTTTTGAACGTTGTGACGATTCAGTTTGCCAGATACATGAAAGTTGCCTAATGGAAGAAACAGTTCTTTTCCAAGAAATCACTGTTTGTGTCAGTCTTACCTCGAAAATTGTTCGCACTAGGGTTTGTCCGTAGGCTTTAATGCCTGAAGCAGCTTCACCTTGTGGAGATATAGCCGTAACTTCTTATCCAAGCCATTGCGTCCTATTGATAGTCTGATTTTCAACTCTCTGGCCTCCGTATGCACAGATTTCATCGGACTCCTTGCAAATGCCTGCCGTATCTTGTCCAAGTTGGCGTCTGAAAAAGATGGGCGATTCATCCATCCCTTTCGCCTGCCCCCTCTTCATGGACAACACTACCTATTTCCATAAACGACGTATGCCAAGCCCGAGTAGTTGGTCGGGATGGTGGTTGTCTTCCATACCGTGTTCGAAAGTTTCATTGCACTTGGGACCCGGACGTCGTCTGTATGAACCAGACCACACACTCATCTTTCTCCTGTGGTGCCACATTTTGTCAGATTTTCAAGTTCAATTTTGCGTCAAAATTGCGTCACCTTGAAGGTAAAAAAATTATTACTTACCTTATCACATGGCAAACCAATTGTTAATATATAGTATAATTTTAAAGTTATTAATCTGAAGTTGTAAAGATAATTTGTGGACACGCTGTATCCCGTCAGTCGTTCAAGTATCCAAGCACATGCCTGACAGTCCATAATACAGGCTGAGTCAAAAGTCGCAGTACACCATGTTACGACAAAAACCATCCAGAAATGGGGAAACCTGAATATTCCAGTAAGTTATGGGTGAGTTGGTCTGTCTTTTACGATGTATACCGAACAATGGAACCATCTCGAAATCGGCAATCTTGAGTCTACGTCATTTTTGTTAAAATGGAGAGGACGTCGTTTGCCATATCAGATGACATCAGCATTTTCTGACAAATTCATTCCTATAAACAGATTCGAAGTAGTAGTTATGGTTGAAATGTTACAACACTTTTTTTGTTGCAGATAACTGAATTTGGCTTTGACCAAGGAGGAGAGGACTGAGAACGGAGTTTCCGTGTCATAGCGGCAGATTTTAACAACCAGTAGTAGAAAGACCTCCAATTTCACACAACACAGTCAGGTGCTTAATTTCCAAATTTCGATACACGGACTGTGACGGACAGGCACGGAGTGGCCGTCCAAAAAGTGCTACTGACGAGACAACCTCAACAATCGTTTTGGCGTCTTTCGTGAAGAACCCATTCCGCAGCACACTATGTCTGTCACCATAATGTGGAATCAGCCAGTCATCGATCGTATGAATCCTTCAGGTTTATCAGTGGCATCCAGTCCAGATTCAACTACCTTAGCACCCGGTGGAGGATGACCCAGACAGACGTACGCCGTTTTGCACGTGGGTCCTAGAGCAAGTTCAACAAGATCCCTCATTTGCACAAGGTATCTTGTTCAGTGACGAAGCAAACTTTTTTGTCATTGGTGAATGTGTGTGTGTGAAATCTTATGGGACTTAACTGCTAAGGTCATCAGTCCCTAAGCTTATACACTACTTAACCTAAATTATCCTAAGGACGAACATACACACCCATGCCCGAGGGAGGACTCGAACCTCCTCCGGGACCAGTCGCACAGTCCATGACTGCAGCGCCTTAGACCGCTGTCATTGGTGAAGTCAACCGTCACAACCACAGATACTGGAGTGAGCAGAATCAACATTCAGTCAAACCTTCCAAGGTAGTTGGTGACGTAGAGGTTATGGTGTGGCGTGATATATGGGGTACCCGTGTAATTGGACACATTTTCATTGACCGGAACCTTACTTCTCAACGCTACCTGGAAATTCTGCAAGAAGCGGTGTTTCTATTCGTTCTGAATGAAGATAGCAGCTTTCCCTCTTACTGCCAACATGGTGGGTCTCCACCACACTATGGAGAAGTTGTTCGCCAGTGGTTAAATGGTCAGTTTCGTGATCATAGGATTGGCCGACATGGTTGAGTAGAATAGCCACCCAGACAACCTGATCTCACACAACTTGACTTTTATTTGTGAGGTCATTCAAAGCAACTCGTATATGCAGAGAAAATGAGAAACAGACATTACCTCGAGCAACGCGCTGAAGAAGCGTATGCCAGCATTTCTGCGGAAATCCTTCTGTAAGTGCATGACGATTGTATTCACCGCCTTCAAATAGGCGTCGACCGAGAGGAACACCATGTTGAACACATTAAATGACTGTCATTTATGGAGAACAGTCCAGCCTGTAATTCCAACCAAAATGTGTTGTAACTTGTAAACCACAACTGCTACTTCGAATCTGTTTACAGGAACGAATCTATTAAAAAATTCTGATGTTATTTGATACATCACACAACCTTCGTTCCATTTAAAAGAAATTGACTTAGGTTCAAGATGGTGTCCGTGTTCGGTATACACTGTAAAAGGTAGTCCACCTCATCCATACCTAACTGGAATATTCAGGTTTCCCCATTCCTTTGGGGGTTTTTGACATAACAGGGTGTACTGCGACTTTTGACTCACCCTGTACAATTCAATATTTCTTTTTCAGCTTACGTAGCCCACCAACAAATCATGGCTTCAGGAGTACTGTTCGCTATGCCATCGTTGCTCACGCTGCCTAAGGCAGGCAATTTCGCCTTCCCCAGCACCTCTGGATACTGTGATGCGTCGTAGTACTCTTTCTACAACAGTTTACATACATATTAGCACGTGACATATCCCCATTCTTCTGATTCTGTCAGTCTCAGCAACATATACAGTATGTGTGTATATCATATATTCTTCTATCACTGTCATTTATAAGACGTCGTCATAGGCAAACCGTTACTAGTTGAAAAGTGGAAGGAATATATAGAAGGGCTCTACAAGGGAAATGAACTTGAAAACAGTATTATAGAATATGAAGAGAAAGTAGATTAGTATGAGCTATGATACTCAGAGAAGGGTATGACAGTGGACTAAAAGAAGCCAAAACATGGCACCTCGAGTAGACAACATTCCATCAGAATCATTGAAATGCTTGCGAGTCTCATCCATGACAAGACTACTCCACCTAAAGTGCATGATATACGAGACTCGTTAAACAACCTCATACTTCAAGAACAAAGCAGTAATTCCAATTCCAAAGAAGTCTGGTACAGACAAATGTAAATATTACCGAACTATCACTGTAATAAGTCATCGCTGCAAAATACTGACAGGAATTGTTTACAAAAGAATGGAAAAACTGATTGAAGCCGACCACGTGGAAAGTCAGCTTGGTTCCGGGGAAATGTAGGAACACGTGTATCAATACTGGCCCTACAATTTATCTTAGAAGATAAATTAAAGAAATGCAAACCTCCATTTAAAGCATGTATAGATTTAGAGAAACTTAAGACAGTTTTGACTGGAACACACTCTTTGAAATTTTGAAGATAGCAGAGATAAAATATAGGAGCGGAATGTGTTATACAGCTTGTACTGAAACCAGACAGCGGTGGAAATAGCCGAAGGACATGAAAGGGAAGTATTGGTTGAATAGAGAGTGTGAGAGCGTTGCAGCCTATCCCCAATGTTATTCTACCTGTACATTGAGCAAGCAGTAAAGGAAATCAAAGAAAAATCTGGAGAGGAATTAAGTTCAGGGAAAAGAAATATAATCTTTGAGATTTGCCGATGACACTGAAATTCTGACAGAGATGGTTAACGGCTTGGGAGATCAAATGAACAGATTGGATGGTGTCCCGAAAAAAGGTTATAAGATTAACATTAGCAGAAGTTAAACAAGGATAATGAAATGTAGTCGAATTAAATCACTGGATGCTGAAAGCATTATAACAGGAAATGAGAAACTAAAAGTAATAGATGAATTTTGCTATCTGTACAGCAAACTAACTGATGATGGCCGAAGAAGAGAGGATATTAAATGCAGACTGACTGTAGCAAGGAAAACATTTCTGAAAAAAAACGAATTTGTTAACATCGAGTATAAATCTAAGTGTTGCGAAGTCTTTTTCGAAGGTATTTTTCTGAAGTATAGTTTGTTCGGAAGTGAAAGGTGGACAACAAGCACTTCAGACAGAAAGAGAGTAGAAGTTGAAGATAAGATGGGTAGATTGCATAAATAATGAGGAGGTACAAAGTGAATCGAATTGAGTAGAAAAGAAATTTATGGTACAACTTTACTAAAAGAAGCGATCGGTTAATAGGACACATTCTGAGCCATCAAGGGATCGTCAGCTTGGTATTGGAGAGAAGTATCAAAGTAAAAATTATAGAGAGAGGCCAAGGGGTGAATAGACTACGCCCGTTCAAATGGATGTACTTTGCAGTAGTTATTCGGAGATGAAGAGGCTTGCACAGCATAGCCTAGTGTGATGAGCTGTATCAATTGTGGGGTACGTCTACCCACTGACATCTTTTTTCAGAAGAAGAAAGCCAACTGAAAATTGCTACTTTTGACTGTCAACGAAACCTCCAAATGTAACGTTGAAATCCGTTGCGTAAATATCCGTTACTTTCATCCGAGTCGTCTTTCATTGTTTATATGTGCCGCGTACATACGACCGGCGTTCAATAATTTCTTTCTGAGAGCTGTTTGATTTTATTCAGGATTCCAATACACCCTATTAACCCCCACTGTTTTGGCTATAAACCCTATTTTTTCTACATAATCTCCGTTTACTGCGACGGCCTTACGCCACCTCATTGGAAGGGCCTGTATGCCCACATGGTACCACTCTAATGTTCGACATCGGAGCCAACGTCTTGCTGCGTCAATAACTTCTCTATCATCAACGTACACTACTGGCCACTAAAATTGTCACACCAAGAGGAAATGCAGATAATAAACGAGTATTCATTGGACAAATATATTATACTAGAACTGAGATGTGATCACATTTTCACGCAATTTGCGTGCATAGATCCTGACATATCAGTACCCAGAACAACCACCTGTGGCCGTAATAACGGCCTCGATACGCCTGGGCAATTGAGTCAAACAGAGGTTGGATAGCGTGTACAGATACAGCTGCCCATGCAGCTTCAACACGATACCACAGTTCATCAAGAGTAGTGACTGGTGTATTGTGACGAGCCAGTTGCTCGGCCACCGTTGACCAGACGTTTTCCATTGGATAGAGATCTGGAGAATGTGCTGGCCAGGGCAGCAGTCGAACATTTTCAGTATCCAGAGGGCCCGTACAGGACCTGCAACATGCGGTCGTGCATTATCCTGCTGAAATGTAGGGTATCGCAGGTATCGAATGAAGGATAGAGCCGCAAGTCGTAACACATCTGAAATGTAACGGCCACTGTTCAAAGTGCCGTCAGTGCGAACAAGAGGTGACCGAGACGTGTAACCAATGGTACCCCATACCATCACGCCGGGTGATACGCCAGTATGGCGATGACGAATACACGCTTCCATTGTGCGTTCACCGCGGTGTCGCCAAACACGAATGTGACCATCATGATGCTGTAAACAGAACCTGGATTCATCAGAAAAACTGACGTTTTGCCATTCGTGCACCCAGGTTCGTCGTTGAGTACACCATCGCAGACGCTCCTGGCTGTGATGCAGCATCAAGGGTAACCGCAGCCATGGTCTCCGAGCTGATAGTCCATGCTGCTGCAAACGTCGTCGAACTGTTCGTGCAGATGGTTGTTGTCTTGCAAACGTCCCCTTCTGTTGACTCAGGAATCGAGACGTGGCTGCACGATGCGTTACAGCCATGCGAATAAGATGCCTGTCATCTCGACTGCTAGTGATGAGGCCGTTGGGATCCAGCACGTCGTTCCGTATTACCCTCCTGAACCCACCGATTCCATATTCTGCTAACAGTCATTGGATCTCAACCAACGCGAGCAGCAATGTCGCGAAACGATAAACCGCAATCGCGATAGGCTACAATCCGACCTTTATCAAAGTCGGAAACGCGATGGTACGCATTTCTCCTCCTTACACGAGGCATGACAACAACGTTTCACCAGGCAACGCCTGTCAACTGCTGTTTGTGTATGAGAAATCGGTTGGAAACTTTCCTCATGTCTGCACGTTGTAGGTGTCGCCACCGGCGCCAACCTTGTGTGAATGCTGTGAAAGCTAATCATTTGCATATCACAGCATTTTCTTCCTGTCGGTTAAATTTCGCGACTGTAGCACGTCATCTTCGTGATGTGGCAATTTTAATGGCCAGTGGTGTATTTCTTCCCGCGGAGTGTACCTTTCATTTGGCCAGACCTATGGAAGTCGGCAGGTGCGAGGTCTAGACTGTAGGGCAGATCAACAAGAACAGTCCATTGAAGATTTCTGACCTCTCGGGTGCGCAGACTTGTGTGAAATTTTGCGTTCTCATAAAGATGGAGAAGTTCGTCTGCATTTTCGTAGCGACGAACGTTCTGAAATCCTTTCTTCAATTTCCTGGTGGTAGAAAATATACTTAGAAGTTGGTCGTTGCACCATGACGGAGGACATCAAACAGAATAAACCCTTAAGAGTCCCAGAATGCCACTGCCAGTACTTTACCAACTGAAGGTGCTGCTTTCAACTTTTTCTTCAAAGGATAGGTGGTGTGGCGTCACTCCATTAACTACCGTTTTGTTTCCGGTTCGAAGTGATGAACGCATGCTTCATCCCTGTGACGATGTCCGATAAACAATTGTCATGATCAGCCTCGTAACGCAAAGGCAGTTCGTCGCTCTTTATAGTCTTCTATTAAGCGACGAGGGAAAAAAATGAAATGATTATGAGTCATAGTTGGCCGGGACGCCGCATCCGGGGAAGTACGGCCGCTTAATGCAAGTCTTAATTCAGTCGACGCCAGATTGGGCGACTTGCGTGCCGGTGATGAGGACGAAATAATGATAAGGGCACCACAATACCCAGTCCACGAGCGGAGAAAATGTCCAACTTGGCCGGGAATCAAACGCAGGCCCGCTGCATAGGAGGCAAGCACGTTACCCATCAGGTAAGCAGGCAGGCGGCGGCGAGGAACCCAGCGGACACACATCTTAGGTTTAATTTATTGTAAGTTGTAGGGGACCGATGACCTCAGATGTTAAGTCCCAAAGTGCTCAGAGCCATTTGAACCATCACCTGTAGTGAGTGTCCTCGCGTTCCAGCACTGACGGAGAGACAGCTGTGTGCGACCGGCCGGCAAGCGGGAGATGGAATAGATATGCGCGACCTTGTTGCGGTGATGACAGGCGCCTCGCCTAACGACCCAACGTGCTTTTGTTCACCGTTAGGTCTCCATAGACATTATGCAAGCGCTTATGAATATCTGTGAAGCTCTGATTTTCTACCAAAAGCAACTCAATTACAGCTCTCTGTTTGGGATGCACCACCGTTACAGGCGCATCTTTGAAGACTACATATAGCATCGCCACCAATTAGAGCTTCATGAAACTATAGTGGCTGAAGTAGGAATATTCCACGATGTCCCACAGCAAAATTGTCATTTTTTCAATCGAAGTTAGCCGAGAAAAAAAATATGTTGCGTTATTTATTGAACGCCGCTCGTATTTTTTGAAACAAGTAGGTAGGACCTCTAATGAACTGAAACCACATTATGATTACTGTATCAACATGTTCCTCTTTACAGGTTGCATATAAAAAATAATATTCAAAATTGCATGTACGTAACCTGTATGACTGGAGGCCAGGAACGGAATTAGAAACGTTTCAATAGCAACGAATTGAATAGGCGTTCGTTAAACAATGTCACTGCCGATTCAGCCTGCTGAAACTTACGAACTGGCGGATGAGAGAAAGCCGACTAGGTGACGGACTGCATGCAATGAAGACAACGTGCGAATAACGAATCGTTTTAGGGAGTCCAGAAGCGGTACTTCGAGTCTCGTGGAATAGTCATTACGTTGATGTCGATTGTATGTGGCACCATCCTATTTAAAAAAGCTAGTGTTTTTTTTTCAGCTTCATGTTTTTATCTCGTACTTGCATAAGAACGTGTGAGTGACAGAGGCACGAACATCACACTGGACGCAGTACGGACTTGCTGCGAAGTATCTGACCACGTTTATGATTCGATTCAGGATTCCTTCCTCGCAGATGGAACTCAATATGTCGCTCTTTAGGGAACAAAATAGAAGTACAGGCATCGTGATCTGCAACTACAGCCGTCATCGTTAATGTGGAAGATACCGAGAGGCGAAACCAGAAGCGCGAACTGAGACCGATGAACAAACAACAGAAACGCAAACGCTCTTGCTGACTCTCCCGCGCGCTGCAACAGCTGTTAGCTTAAACAACGCGGCTCTGTTGCTCACGTCGAGGTTACCACGACGCAGTTATATCAGACCTATTGTAAGCACGTGGTTGCAGTCAGTGCTAGTGAACGGTTCCAATTCTCGGCTTCGAGCCACGATGTCATGTGTGACGTCAAACTTACGATGCGAAGGATGCACGAAGGCAGACCTTAGATGAGCAGAAGCGGCGTGAATACCTTCACGGTAAGCGGCTTGTTGTTAAATGTCATCTGTGGTTGATTTAATAATAGGTGTAAACTTTTCACTTTATTCAGAATATGTCGCAATTTCCGAGGGTATGTTGAGGCAGGAACCTAAGAAGATAGCTTAAAAATGATTGCGTTCTTCCCTATTTAGTGCGAACTGCTCCAGTTCAGAATTCCAATTTTCCTTATGTCCTCTCTCTGACACCTTCCTCCCACCTTACCTTTGATCCTCCATCCCTCCAGGTTCCTTCACGCTCTGCACTGAATATCTTCTTAATCATTCTGTCGTTGGTCTCAGTAACATGTTCCGTCCACTCCAGGCTTTTCATCTTAATGTAGCTGATAATATCTGGTTCGTTAAAGAGATTATATAATTCATAGCTTATATTGTTGCGAGTGAAAGACCAAGGATCATATTTATTATGTAAATTGATGGTGGAGGGTGGAGAAAAGTAAGGAGAGGGAACGAACTATTGATGTTAGCTGCATCGGGACTTTATGCGGAATCAGCGGCGATGAGTGAAAACTTGTGTCGGTCCAGGATTCAAACCCGGAGTCTCGTGTTTAGAAGGTAGTTGCGCTAACCACTGCACCACCTGGACACAGTGGTTATCATAGTTGCGCGGACTATCCAGACACGGCCGGCCGATCTACATTCCCACTTAGTGCCACCTATCTGCAGTCCCCGTCCATGTCTTGCAAGTTCGCTACTTTGAGATTCCCACAGGAGGTCAAACGTAACTGTGCATCCGCACCGAAAGTGGTGAATTCATTGTCCATCGGGGAGAATCAGTTACGAGGGTGAGTCAAATGAAAACCTTAAATTTGTAATAACAAATCGAAATTTCGCGCCGTTATCCTGTAAGTTGGTGTACGTGCTACAAACAGCGTGCCGAATGGCCTGTAGGTGGCAGCATAGTGCCGTCGCAGTATCAGTATAAAGATGGCCGCCCCACTTGCGATTTGCACCAGGGAAGAACAGCGTTCTGTTATTCGATTTTTGCGTAGTGAAGGTGTGAAACCTATTTAAACTCATCGACGAATGAAGGTTCAGTATGGTGTTACATGTTTGTCACAGCAGCAAGTCCACGAATGGAGTAGGATGTTCGCAAATGGTGTGACTACAGTGGAAGATGCACCTAGTTGTGGCTCCACAGAACATTGCAGCAGTTGAAGCCAGAGCGAAAAAAAACCGCCGAGTGACACTCAATGACATTGCAGCATGTTTACAGATTAGTCATGGGTCAGCACACCACACTGTGCATGATGAGCTCCAGTTTCACAAAGTGTCTGCAAGATGGGAGCAACGGCAGCTGACTCCTGAAATGAGAGAACGACGTGTTGATGCTTGTGAAGAACTTCTTCGGCGCTTTGATCGAGAAGGTGATGGCTTCCTTGCAAGAATCGTTACTGGGGACGAAGCCTGGATTCACTTTCACCAACCGGAAACGAAGAGAGCGAGCAAGGAATGGCGCCATTCCTCATCACCAAAACCAAAGAAGTTTCGAACAGAACCATCAGCAGGGAAGGTTATGCTGACTCTCTTTTGGGACGAAAAAGGCGTCATTTTGGAGCATTACATGCCTGGTGGGACCACTGTCACCAGTGCATCATACATAGATCTCCTAAAAAATCATCTGCAGCCTGCAATCAGATCAAAGCGACGTGGATTGTTGTCAGCAGGTGTCCTTTTCCAATATGACAATTCAAGGCCCCACACTGCCCCTACAGCGGTTGCAACAATCACAGACCTGCATTTTGAGTGTCTTCCTCATCCACCATACTCACCAGATCTTACCCCAAGTGATTTCCATATATTTGGACCGCTCAAAGACGCAATGGGAGAAAAGAAGTTCCATTCTGATGAAGAGGTACGCCACGCTGTGCATGAGTGTTTGCGCGGACTACCAAAAGAATTTTTTTCTAAAGGAATTTATGCACTTTGTAAGAGCTGGAGGACTTGCGTTGAGCGTGGGGGAGATTATGTTCAAAAGTGATACAGCTTTGTACCACTTCTGCAAAATAAATAATATTTGACTCACCCTCGTATATGAATTCGTTGTGTTCTTTCGGACGCATTCGGACATATTTTCACTCGTCACCTCTGATTCTGCATAAAGTCCCAACGCAGCTGACATCAACATTTCCTTCCCTATATCTTACTTTCTCCCCCTTCCACCTTCAGTTTACATAATACATATCACAGGTGTGGATTCCGCATTGTGCCTGTTCTTTCGGACATAACCAGAAGAACAGACACCACCCATTCTCATAATCATATTTATAATCTAGGTTCTCAGAAATAGTTGGCTGCTTTCTCCGAATGTGGCACGATCTCTTGTAGGATTTATTTTCTTGGTATCGCTCTGTTTACTTCAGCTATAAAACTCAATTCAAGTTGATGATTCCATGTTTCATTATTTTTCGTCAATTTTCATTAGGTGTGTGGCGCGATTTCCTTAAGGATTTCTTGTTTTGGTATCGCTCTGTCTACCTGAGATCTATAGCTCTATTCCAGTTGTCGATACCCTCTTTCGCTATTTTTCGAGAATTTTCGCTAGGTGTTCTAAAGGAATGCATACGTGATAATTTCATGTTTTATTACATATGTAATGATATTGGTACTGGTGTGTAAATTGTTAGGTGAGTTGGTGTTCTTTTTATTATGTTGTCTTGAGTAACATGTTAACATATAACATTGAATAAATCTTTGTTTATGCTGCATATCAGATATTTTATCCTTGAGCTGGTAGCAGATGTGCGTGGTTCTGATAAACACTGATTTGGTGAACTATTGAGATGTGTAATTTACTAAAGTTACCGGTATCTAAGAAACGACGAATTCAAGCAGACGGCTTGTGATGCTGTACAACATTGTTGTTGACAGCTTATGAAGCCATTAGACATGTCTGCCACTTTAAAAGAAGACATAGAAGAGGAAAAGTATTTCGACTGACATGTGTGGACAAAAAAAAAAGGATCATGACTGAAGAAAAGCAACAGATCAAAATATTAACTGGTGAAGAGAACTGGGCAACGTAGCGTATACTCATGTAGGTTATTCTGGAATGTGATGCAGTTTATGATGTGATAAGTGGTAGCCGGCCGGAGTGGCCGTGCGGTTCTCGGCGCTACAGTCTGGAACCGCGTGACCGCTACGGTCGCAGGTTCGAATCGTGCCTCGGGCATGGATGTGTGTGATGTCCTTAGGTTAGTTAGGTTTAAGTAGTTCTAAGTTCTAGGGGACTGATGACCTCAGATGTTAAGTCCCATAGTGCTCAGAGCCATTTGAACCATTCTTTTTTTTTTTTTTTTGATAAGTGGTATTTTCATTAAACCAGAAGTAAATGTTGAAGATTATGTTGAAAAATTAGCTACTTGGACAAAATCGAATTCCAAAGCAAAGAAATGACTCGTTCTGTCACTAAAAGTAAAGCCGTTACTTCGAGTAATGGCAGAAGATGTATCGGAAAAGTTGTAACAGATCTATGATAATCCATATGCAGAAAATATTGAATTGTTGCGACATGAGTTTCTTAATAATAAAAGGAAATGGTCAGGTGGTACGCAAATTCATTTCGCAAAATTTGGTGAAGTTCAAACAAAGATGTCTACGCTAAATAAACCAATAGACATTGCCAAAATAAATTGGTCACATTTATGTGAACTGGCATAATCTTCTATAACAGAAGAAAAACTGGCATCAATTACAGAAAAAACATCAGAATTACGAGTTTCGAATACAAGGAAGAGATGAAACAAATGTCGCAACTGCAATGTTTCCACAATCCATGGAAAGGATATCAACACAGCAACAACACAAGGATAAAATTATTAGTATGCAAAAATGGCAAAATTCAAGCAAACACGACGTGAGGAAGTGTTTTTCCTGTGGTAATAATGGACTTATTTCGAAAGACTCCGTAGCAGGCTTCGTGTGATTTACGTCCAAAGGCAAAAGTCATCTACCCCGGAACTGCCCTACGAGAGATGATTCTGCAGTGCAATGCATTCATTCCGACTCTTCAGTGTTATTAGCTTCGAAAATATCAGAAGTAATTCCACAAAAAACATAGCACGAAAAGTCTGGTTTACCCGAAAAAGTAGATGTATCAGTGTGTGATGAGTGATACACTGATAACGGTGTAACACATCATGTAACAAATCTTCTATATTGGCATGTTTCACACAATCATTTTGATACATCAAAGAAAAAGGACAGCGCTGAGAACAATATACACATCAAAGCATTTGTAAGTGGCCGTATTGATGTTGAAGCTTTTGATGAAAAAATGTGAACTGATCAAGTATTTTGAAGATGTGTGGTGCCATCCAGACGGTGCTTACAATTTATTTTCTATTAGAAATGTTGGAGAGAAAAATATTGATCAGAGTATCAAAAATGATGGTAAAATATAGTTATTTTACAGAAACAACATACTAATAGCAGTTGATTGATCCAAAAGCACGAATGAACTATATCGTTTGGCAGTGAAAGCGCTCCAGCAAGAAACACCTTTTGTTGTAAAGGAAACTACTGCTAATCTTCAAAGGTGGCATGAAAGATTTAGGGACCAGAGTAAATGACGTTTGCAATCTTTCTTGACACCACATGGTATCAAGAAATATTGTAAAGGTTGATGGAGAATTTTGTGAAGGTTGTATACTAGGAAAACATCATCGGCCACCAAGTCGGCCAATCAATTGACCCAGGAGAATTTGGCTTTGCCGATGTCTGTGGTCCAATAGAAGAAAAGGATTTAGCTGGATATCGATAATTCCTTGTTTTAAGGATGATTTTTCTGGTTTCAGAGTGACATATCTTTTACGGCAAAAATCAGATTAAACAGAAAATGTTAGTTTTTATTATCATGGTGAAAACACAAGCTCAACTGAATATTTAAGAAATAGCAAAATGATGTTAACAAGGAGTTTGATAACTGTGACGCAAAAATATATGCTGTGTCAGTTGGGATGAAACATTCTCTGACTGCGTCGTACACACCGAAACAAAATACAGTTGCTGAACGCGAGAACAGGATTATCTGTGAGATGTTCGGTCCATGGCTTCGGTCAGTAAGACACATTCCATAAGCATTGTGAGGTGAAGCTGTACTTGCTACAGTTCACACTCTGAACCGAACTGGGCCGAGAAGAGATAATGGAAAAACATCAATTAAATTATTTTTTAGAAAGGAGCGTCGCTTTGGTAATGTGAAAATATCTGTAGCAGAATGTTTTGTCTGGATTCCAGAAAAGAAACGGAAGCAGTTCGATGCTAAATCTTTGAAAGGCTATGTATTTGGCTATGAGTACTGTAGCTATCGTGTGTACCTTCCAGACAGACATTCAGTTATTGTCAGCCGAGATATAAAATTCAAGTATAAAACATTACAACCAGCACTGATTAGTTGACATCTCGACTGTGAATGATTTTAAAATTGCAACACCGTATTGTTTAAATGAAGAGGAAACCTCAGAATAAAATATTAGAGTACTGAATCATCATGATATTGAAGTGATAGAAGACGCAAATGACATCTCGAATAGAGAAATGGCCTGATGATAAGGCCAATACGTTATCAAGATGAACCTGAGCAACCAAAATGTTGATGATGACGGAAGTTCCAAAGCACTACGGTGAAGCAGTGAAGTCTCCAGCCGTAGAAAACCGGGAAGCTGCAATGGATGAAGAAATGCTCTCACATAAAAATTTTGTACCTGGAAATTAGTTGATTTATCAGCCAAAAGAAAAGCTATTGGTAATGGCTGGCTAATGGCAATAAAATTGAACAATAACAATGACATCGTCCGTTACAAAACAAGATTAGTTGCCAAAGGCTTTAGTGAGAGGCCATGAGATGATTCTTCTGAAATACTTAGCCCTATCGTTAGCCCTATCAAACCAGTCTCTGGACTGAAGACCACAACAACAACGTCGTTAGATTTGAAACAATGAGAGCTTCTTTATATGTTGCTGCTTAACGAAATGGGAAAATTTAACACTTTTATGTCCAACCAGCTTTCAATGGTACTTTGGACGAAGAAATTTACATGCAACATCCACAAGATTATGATGACAGTACAGGTCGTCTGTGCAGATTGCTTCAAAGCTTGTATAGTTTGAAGCAAGCAGCAAAATGTTAATATGAGTGCTTGAAAGTGTACTTGAAGAAATTAAATTTATGGGAGAGCAGCACTCATCCACGTATCTATTTTTTTTTTTTTTTTGAGAATTCAATACTTTTATTTTGTGTGTATAATGGATTGATAATGGGATTCGATGAAATGGTTCATAGTTGCTCAAAACAATTACAAGAGAAGTTTGATATTTCGGCAAGCGAAGTGGATTGCTATCTTGGCCTCCAAATACAAAGATTTGAAAATTGTGTGAGGAATTATCACATGCACATTCAAAACGAGTGTCGGTAAGGTATGGTATGACCGATGCAAATTCAATATTATAACCAGCTAAATCTGTATGAGTACCTGGTGACTTACCAGCAGTTAGTGATACACTTAGCCGCGCGGGATTAGCCGAGCGGTCAGGGGCGCTACAGTCATGGACTGTTAGGCTGGTCCCGGCGGGGGTTCGAGTCCTCCGTTGGGCATGGGTGTGTGTGTTTGTCCTTAGGGTAATTTAGGTTAAGTAGTGTGTAATCTTAGGGATTGATGACCTTAGAAGTTAAGTCTTTTAAGATTTCACACACATTGGAACATTTTTGATACAGACACTTACCGAATTTAACATTGGGAACACGTTCAGATCTAGCATAAGCTGTCAATGTTGTTCCAAGGGTACAGGATTCACTTCCTAAAGGCCACCTCAAATTGGTTAAACGAAATCTTCGCATCTAAAATGCACAATCGAAGATGGAATTCAGTTTAGAAAATTAATCAGTTCTGTCATAGAAGCTCATTGTGAACCCGATCATGCAGGTGAAAAATGTACTAGACGTCCAGTAAGTAGAGTTTTAATGAAATGTAGTGGACGAGTAACATCGAAAAGTAAATTTCAAAAATGCGTTGCACAGTCGTCAATGGAAGTCGAATTTGTTGATGCAAATAAGGCAAATAAATCAATAGTGTTGCTGTATCATTTATCGAACGAAACTAAAATTATTGAAGAGATTTCAATTCCTACTTTACTTATTGATAAGGGAAGAACAATTAAATACATAAAAAGTACAGATTCTACGAACGCTGTAAACATACTGAAACACATTATCAGTATGTACGGCATTAGTCAGTGAAAAGTAAATCAAGGTAGAATACGTTTCAGTGAAGATGCTATCAAGAATGAAAACTGATTGGACTGACACAGTCAGATCTTTGATTCAGTAATAAAATATAAACACTACGGGAAAGTGTAAAGCAGTGGTCGTCAAACTTTTGTGCTCGAGAGCCAATACCGACATTGTGGGGCGGTACCGGGGCCGGTTTCTTAACTGTTTTATTATTAACTGGTAACCTCTATAAATTAGTATGTTATGACCCCACTATAGACTAGCTGTAGCAAGCCAGCCCCGAAATACTGAGCGTTAAAAGACGGCAGCATTCGGAACACTTGGTGTCAACCGTTCTCTGCCAATGTCAATGACCCCCAAAAGTTGTTAGACTGTAATTGTCTGACAAAGCATTCTCGTGTTGTCTGTGTGAGCGGATGGTTAATTGTACTTATATTTTAAATGCATTATGCAATCAAATACTACTAAATGTGTTGAATGTCATTTTTCTTCTACTCAGTATTACAACAGCGTTAATCTAATTTCATACTCTTTGCTACAAATATGTATCGCATTTGATGATGATTGTCCTTATAATGCACATTCACGAATCGACATTACTTCCGTGTCACAGTTTGTACTATAACAACTGATCGGTACGAGTCGCTCACGCCCTGAGTTGCCAGCAATGGAAGACAAGCAGTAAAACATTTCCCCTCTTACATCCTGTACCAGCGCATTGGCTGGGCTACTTACCCCTCTGGCTGAGATAAGCGGCCGAACTAACCAATGTCAGTTAAAATTAAGCACGTATTGAAATATTACTCTCTCTGTAAGTATTTTAGTTTGCTACTGAGCAGCACGACTACATTCTTAAGAAGCTCGTAACTTTACACAACGTTTTTGGATTCGGCTGTTAGTTGATACTTCCAATTATTATAAAATACGGCTGAGAACCGCTGACCGCACGAATACTTGATTTGGGCCACACTTTGACGACCACTGGTGTAAAGGATGGCATAAATTACAATTTCATATTTTATTATGTATGTAATTATATCGGTGTCGTCGTTTTAGTTCTTAGGAGAGTTGCTGTTGTTCTTGTTATGTTGTCATGAGTAACATGTTGATGTATAACAGTGAATAAATCTTTGTTTATGCAGCATATTAGTTGGGCATTTTATTCCTAAGAGATGTGTAGTGCAGTATCTTTAAGGATTTGTTTTTGTAATCGCTCTCTATGCTTCAGCTATATCACTATGTGATCAAAAGTATCCGGACACCCCGAAAAACATACGTTTTTCATATTAGGTGCACTGTGCTGCCACCTACTGCCAGGTACTCCATATCAGCGAACTCAGTAGTTATTACACATCATGAGAGAGCAGAATGGGGCGATCCGCGGAACTCACGGACTTCAAACGTGGTCAGGTGATTGGGTGTCACTTCTGTCATACGTCTTTATGCGAGATTTCCACACTCCTCAACATCCCTAGGTCCACTGTTTCCGATTTGATAGTGAAGTGAAAACGTGAAGGGACACGTACCACACAAAAGCATACAGGCCGACTTCGTCTGTTGACTGACAGAGACCGCTGACAGTCTAAGAGGGTCTAATGTGTATTACTGTGTAATAGGCAGACATCTATTCAGACCATCACACAGGAATTCCAAACTGCATCAGGATCCACTGCAAGTACTATGGCAGTTACGTGGGATGTGACAAAACTTGGATTTCATGGTCGAGCGGCTGCTCATAAGCCACACTTCACGCCTGTAAATGCCGAACGACGCCTCACTTGGTGTAAGGAGCGTAAACATTGGACGACTGAACAGTGGAAAAACGTTGTGTGGAGTGACGAATCACGCTACACAATGTGGTGATAAGATGGCACTGTGTGGGTATGGCGAATGTCCGGTGATCGTCATCTGCCAACAGTAAAATTCGGAAGCGGTGGTGTTACGATGTGGTCGTGTTTTTCATGGAGGGGGCTTGCACCCCTCGTTGTTTTGCGTGCACTATCACGACATTGGCCTACATTGATGTTTTAGGCACCTTTTTGTTTCCCACTGTTGAAGAGCAATTCGGGGATGGCGATTCCATGTTTCAACACGATCGAGCACCTGTTGGTAATGCACGGCCAGTGACGGAGTGGCTACACGATAATAACATCCCTGCAATGGACTGGTCTGCACAGTCCTGTCCTGAATCCTATAGAAAGCCTTTGGGATGTTTTGGAACGCCGACTTCGTGCCAGGCCTCACCGACCGGCATCGATATCTCTCCTCAGTGCAGCACCACCCCGTGAAGAATGGGCTGTCATTCCCAAAGAAACCTTCCAGCACCTGATTGAACGTATGCCTGCGAGAGTGGAAGCTGTCATCAAAGCTAAGGATGGGCCAACACCATATTGAATTCCAGCATTACCGGTGGAGGGCGCCACGAACTTGTAAGTCATTTTCAGCCCGGTGTCCGGATACTTTTGATCACAAAGTGTAGCTCAATTCAAGTTGCCGGTTCCACGGTTCGCTATTTCTAGTGATTTTTGCTGTGCCTTATTCCTGAATGTGTTGCGTTTCCTATGTTTTACTATTACTTTTATTCAGAGGTTCTCACGTTACGTGTTAGCTTCTCTCTATGCAGAACCCTATTTCCTGTGTTTCTCCTGTTACTTCCAACATTTAGCCACCGGTCTGAGGCGCCTTGTCACGGTTCGCGCTGCTTCCCCCGTCGGAGGTTCGAGTCCTCCCTCTGGCATGGGTGTGTATGTTGTCCTTAGCGTAAGTTAGTTTAAGTTAGGTTAATTAGTGTGTAAGCCAAGGGACCGACGACCTCAGCAGTATGGTCCCATACAACCTTACCACTAACTTCCAAATTTTTCTGATATTTATTTTTACAGCAAAAATTTCCTCAATTCAATAATTCCTGATCATATTTCAGCGTCGTAGAATCGTTTATGCTTCATAGGTACCCAAATTGATAACTGATAGATCTATTTTCAGCAACGTGAATGATATGTGTTTTCCACGAACAATGTAAAGAAAACATGTCAATGCGAGATTTCGTTCGTGTGTTATGCATGGTGCTAGACATATTTACGTTTTTCCTGTTTCTATGATAAGTTTCACCACACTGATTACGAGAACGCTCACGGACAGACCATCAGTTAGGATTATGCAATAACATACTTTAAGAATTTTTTGTACTCTGTATCACGATTAAAATAGCTGTCATTGGTGTGACGCGATTATTAGTCAGACCTCCAGACGTTTTACTTCCAAAAAAGGCAAAAAATATTCCGATTATCATATTATTATCAGATACACCGAAAAAGTATCGAACGGAAAAAATATCATGACTGAGAATCGAACACAGACGAGTGGTTTTATATTCTGATGCCTTGACCGCTTGACTGCCGATCTCGCTGTGCTAGACACATTGAACGACGGGTACCCAAGCTACAGCGTGAAAGTTAATAACTCAGAATTATTAACTTCGGACTCCACATTATATTAAGAAAAAACAGTCTGCTTTTAGACTATCTTTCGATGTATAGCATTGAAAATACGATTTTCCATCATCTACTTTGACCTTGATTTTTTCAAAAACTAGGGAGTGTCTCGCAAACAGGTTAAACAGGTGTCACTTTATTTTCAGTATAGAACGTCCTTGCAAAATTTTATCAAAATCGGAGACTCACATGTCAGACCCTCCCGTTGTCAGATCTTTCCGAGCGCAGACTTAGCGCCTCGAATGAAGGCAACCACGCCTACTCGGCGGTAAGTGAGGTTGTCGTCCAGCAAGGAGCGAAACACAGAAGTGCTGCGCCAAGGAACGATGGAGCAGTGCTTTGCCTGTTGATGTCAACGAATGACGAAGATTTGTAGAGAGCTAACACTAGGAGCTCAGTGCTAGCCGTGCTCTCCTACTTCACAACTCAGTTAAGAATGATGTGCTATCACTTTTACTGGAATTTTCTTTCTGTGTGAGAGGTGGAAGTTATTTTTAATCAGGCTTTACAGCCTTTTAACTGCGACATGCACCGCTGTCTGACTCCAGTGGCGCACAGTTACGTTACTTTACTCGTTAATAGTGAGAATCTGGTGTTACACAATGGCTCAGTTTTCTGTATAACTATAAAAAGTACTAAGTCTGCCGATATAACTTCTACCAACTATTTCGAAACAGAGAATGTTTTACTGAGCATACAAAAACATTGTGAAGGAAAACATAGTCCGTAGTACACTGTAATATCCTTTATTAATTGTGCAGTAGGCCGACTTCGAAGCTTGTCACTTTCAAGCACTTGTAGATAACCGTAGTAAATATGTGCCACATTTAATGTGATACAGCATGTCATGGTTACCCACATGTGCTCGAAAATCGTCCTATCGCACAATTAAAAAAGAATATTCCTGCCTACTACGGAACATGATTTCCTCAGCAAAAATTTTAACAATTGTGGCCCCATGCAAATTATAATGTATAATCAAAACTGACAACTCTTAGTATTGTGATATGCACTATTTGGTGTTTCAAAAGGAATCGTATCGTGTGATAAAAAAGTAACATAATTTTTGGTTTCTCTCAAGGAATCTCTATTTATAATATCTAGTTTGTCCCCTTCAAAGTAATCATCCTCAGATACAACACAGTGATCAGACTTGTCGATATTTTTTTTCGGTCTTGGCTCTTCAGGCAGTTTCCATTGGGACGACTGGGCCTTGGTTTAGACGTCAGAGGCGTATATCCATTGTTCATCACCTGTATGACCTTCTTTAGAAATTCTGAGTGGTTGTCGACTTCCTTCAACACCCTCTGAACCTTTGCTGCTACACATTGAAAGGCCCCTTAGAAAAATTATTAAATGACTGTGCTGATAAACCTCTTACGTTATTTGATTTTCAAACAGATGACTATTTTTAGCGCAACGCAATCTGATTTTCAATAATCCCTACAAAAGAATGGCCCTGACTAACAATAACCTATACCTTTCATGAATCACTTACCTCAAAAATCTTCGTTACTCAAACTACTGCAATACAGCGTGCACCAATACTGCCAGCTGAATAAAAGATTCTAACCACTGAAGGCACTAACTACTGATAGGCGTAGTTAGCAAATGAAAGATTTTGATAGAGAACAAACAATGTATTTACCTTAATAGTGTTCAAAAATCACAATATACATATATATCAGTTCATGACATCCAGTCTCACAGATTTACTCTTTCTAATGGACACACGTCCACATCATCCACTCTCAAAACTCCGCCATCTCCCTCCCCACATCCACCACTGCTGGCGGTTCACCTCCAACTGCGCTACACTACACGATGTTCACATCTAACTGCCCAACACTACAATAGCAAATATTCCAACAATGCAAACCAGCCACAGACTGCACACAGCACAGTCCGTGATTTTCATACAGAGCACTACGTGGCGTTACCAACATAAAAACCAAAACAGCCTACTTACAATATTTCTTACCCAGAACATCCGAAAAAATTTCTTGGCGTGCGCCAAAGGACATCATCACCAACCTTTCTGATGGTGATCAGGCGATTTTCCGTAATCATTTTCTTTAGTTCTTCCACATTGTCGTCAGTAATAGATGTGGTAAAACCTCTAGGGCGGTCGACGTCTTCAACTTCTTCTCCACCTTCTTTGAAACGTTTATACAACTTTTAAAGTCTCGTCTTACTCATAGTAGATTCGCCAAAAGCCACAGTTAACATTTCGAATTTGGCGCCGCACTTTATTCCATTTTTCAAGCAAAATTTAATCAAAATTTCTTGTTCCATCTCTTTCGAAAGTAAAATTTCCCGAGCACTCGGAAACACGTATAACCTTTTCGACTGTCAGTAATAAACTAAATATACGAAACAGCTGAAAATTAAAACACACATGAAGAACATGTGTACCAAAAATATGATAAAACTTTTCAAACTCGATGTATAAAGCCCGCGAAATAACAAAAATTGCCTTTACTTTTTGATCACATTTAGTATACAGCATACAGGGAAATCAGAAAAACGTCACCCGCTAAGTCACAACGCGGACGAAAGTGTCCGCCGAGTGATCGTTATGGACGGTCATTAAAAAGGATTGTGGCGAAAATAAAAAGACAACAGCAGCAAAAGCTACTGTACAACTGAATGTCTCATTCACGAACCTTGTCAGTACCAAAACAACGCGAAGGGAGATCCATAAGCAAGGAACTGCAGGGCGAGATGGAATTCCGAAAGCACTAATCAGTGAGGCAAATGCTCGTAACAGGAAATCGTGGTGCCGAAGCCATTAAACCTGGACTACGGAGCAATAGAATAGTGTTATTTGGTCAATAAGTCTTGTTTCACACAGTTTTCAACTTCTGGCCGAGTTGCATCCGAAGAGTTAGAGCCGGCTGGGGTGGCCGAGCGGTTCCAGGCGCTACAGTCTGGAACCGCGCGACCGGTACGGTCGCAGGTTCGAATCCTGCCTCGGGCATGGATGTGTGTGATGTCCTTAGGTTAGTTAGGTTTAAGTAGTTCTAAGTTCTAGGGGACTGATGACCTCAGAAGTTAAGTCCCATAGTGCTCAGAGCCAACTGAACCATTTGAAGAGTGAGACTCGGCGAGGGTTCGGTGATAATTTGAGCAGCCATATCGTGGTATTCCATGGGCCCTATGGTTACTCTGCAAGGTCACACTATTGCCAAGAATTATGTGTCACTTTGGCTGATCACGTCCATCCCACGGTACAACTTTTGTTCCCCAATAGTGACGCTGTATACCAAGGCTAGAGGGCCCCTGTTCACACAGCTAACGTCATTCAGAACTGGTTTTGCGATAAATAAGATGAATTGTCGCATCTCCCATGACCACCACACCACCATACCTCAATATTATTGAGCCTATGTGATCCACCTTGGAGAGAAGACTGAGTTATTGCTATCCACCTCCGTCATCAATACTTGAACTTGACAGTATTTTGCAGAAAGCATGGTATAAGATTCTCTTGAAAACCATGCGGCACCTGTATTTATGTATTCTGAAACGACTGGAAACAGTTTTGAACGCCAACGGTTTTCCCACACTGTATTAGGCAAGGTAATGTTTTATGTTTCTGGTGTTTCTATAACTTTGTCCACCCCTGTATAGAAGTACGGCAGAGGCAACCGGGAAATGATTAAAGTGATGATACAGACGGCGTATGGGGAAATACACTGGCATAAGCGGGTTTGAAATGGGGCATATCATCGTGGCCCGACACATGGGGACGTGTACTACTCCGTCTTCAGGCCACAAGTGGCCTACCGGGACCATCCGACCGCCGTGCGGATAGGAGGGGCGTGGGGTCAGTACACCGCTCTCCCGGTCGTTTTGATGGTATTCTTGACCGAAGCCGCTACTATTCGGTCGAGTAGCTCCTCAATTGGCATCACGAGGCTGAGTGCACCCCGAAAATTGGCAACAGCACATGGCAGCCTGGATGGTCACCCATCCAAGTGCCGACCACGCCCGAAAGCGCTTAACTTCGGTGATCTCACGGGAGCTGGTGTATCCACTGCGGCAAGGCTGTTGTCGGTGACGTGTACTACAGTCATGAAAACCTATGGAATGTGAGTGAAGGACGGTAAAACCAACAATAGGTTACAAGGTGTTGAACATCCACACCCCATCACAGAACGTGGAGGTCAAAGGCTTGCCCATTCTGTAAAAGCAGGGTGTATGGCGATCTGTGACAGATGTCACGACAGAGTATAATATTGGTACAGGGGCAAGTGTTTCAAAGTACACTTTTCAGCTCACATTGTTGAACATCAAGCTCAACAGTAGACAATTCCTACGTGTTTCCTTGTTGACTCAACGACATCGTCCATTACGATTGCGGTGGGCATGGTATCACCGAAAATGGACAGTGAATTTATGGAAACGAGCTGCACGGTCAGATGAATAACATTTCTTGTTACACCAGGTGGATGATCGCGTCTGGACCTGCCGCCATCCAAGAAAATGGCTGCTTCCAGCGCGTACCAGCAGCAGACGCAGGGGAGTGAGTGACATTCGCCTTGTTTTCCGCGGGGCTTTTAGTAGTCATCAAAGGCACCATAACAGCTGCGGACTATGTGAACATTATTGCACATCACCTCCATCCATTCATGCTTAGTGTTTTCTCTCATGGCGATGTCATCTTCCAGATAACTGTCCGTGTCACAATGCCAGAACCGTGCTACAGTGGTTTGAGGACCATGACAGCGAACTCACGTTCGTCTACATCTACATCCATACCCCGAGCCACCTGACGCTGTGTGGCGGAGAGTACCTTGAGTACCTCTATCGGTTCTCCCTTCTATTCCAGTCTCGTATTGTTCGTGGAAAAAAAGATTATCGGTATGCCTCTGTGTGGGCTCTAATCTCCCTGATTTTATCCTCATGGTCTCTTCACGAGATATACGCAGGAGGGAGCTCAAAATAGCTCTATTATGGGACTTAACATCTGAGGTCATCAGTCCCCTAGAACTTAGAACTACTTATACCTAACTAACCTAAGGACATCACAAACATCCATCAAATGGTTCAAATGGCTCTGAGCAATATGCGACTTAACTTCTGAGGTCATCATCTAGAACTCAGAACTAATTAAACCTAACTAACCTAAGGACATCACACACATCCTTGCCCGAGGCAGGATTCGAATCTGCGACCGTAGCGGTCGCTCGGTTCCAGACTGTAGCGCCTAGAACCGCACGGCCACTCCGGTCGGCTAAACATCCATCCCCGAGGCAGGATGCGAACCTGCGAACGTAGCGGTCGCGCGGTTCCTGACTGAAGCGGCAGGAGGGAGCAATATACTGCTTGACTTCTCGGTATCTATCATCACTGTAACGCTTTCGCAATTACTAAATGATCCTGGAACGAAGCGCGCTACTCTCCGTTGGATCTTCTTTCTCTCTTCTATCAACTCTATCTGGTACGCATCCCACACCGGTGAGCAGTATTCAAGCACTGGGTGAACAAGTGTACTGTAACCCACTTCCTTTATTTTCGGACTGCATTTAATTAGGATTCTTCCAATGAATCTCAGTCTGGCATCTGCTTTACCGACGATTAATTTTATACGGTCATTCCATTTTAAATCACTCCTAATGCCTACTCCCAGATAATTTATGGAATTAACTGCTTCCAGTTGCTGACCTGCTATATTGTAGCTAAATGATAAAGGATCTTTCTTTCTATGTATTCGCAGCACATTACACTTGTCTGCATTGAGAGTCAATTGCCATTCCCTGCACCATACGTCAATTCGTTGCAGATCCTCCTGCATTTCAGTACAATTTTCCATTGTTACAACCTCTCGATATACCACAGCATCATCCGCAAAAAGCCTCAATGAACTTCTTATGTTATCCACAAGGTCATTTATGTATATTGTGAATAGCAACGGTCCTACGACACTCCCCTGCGGCACACCTGAAATCGCTCTTGCTTCGGAAGACTTCTCTCCATTGAGAGTGACATGCTGCGTTCTTTTATCTAGGAACTCATCAATCCAATCACACAATTGGTCTGATAGTCCATATGCTATTACTTTGTTCATTGAACGACTGTGGGGAACTGTATAGAACGCCTTGCGGAAGTCAAGAAACACCGTATCTACCTGGGAACCCTTGTCTATGGCCCTCTGAGTCTCGTGGACAAATAGCGCGAGCTAGGTTTCACACGATCGTCTTTTTCGAAACCCATGCTGATTCCTACAGAGTAGATTTCTAGTCTCCAGAAAAGTCATTATACTCGAACATAATACGTGTTCCAAAATTCTACAACTGATCGACGTTAGAGATACAGGTCTATAGTTTTGCACATTTGTTCAACGTCCCTTCTTGAAAACGGGGATGACCTGTGCCCTTTTCCAATCCCTTGGAAGCTACGCTCTTCTAGAAACCTACGCCAAGTTCCTTCGCGTACTCTGTGTAAAATCGAACCATATCTACCATTTTGTCATCTGTGCGACAATCTAGAGAAGGAACTACAGTGCAGTCTTCCTCTGTGAAACAGCTTTGGAAAAAGATATTTAGTATTTCGGCCTTTAGTCTGTCAGCCTTTGTTTCAGTACCATTTTGGTCACAGAGTGTCTGGACAGTTTGTTTTGATCCACCTACCGCTTTGACATAAGACAAAATTTCTTAGGATTTTCTACAAAGTCAGTACACAGAACTTTACTTTCGAATTCGTTGAACGCCTCTCGCATAGCCCTCCTCACACTACATTTCGCTTCGTGTAATTTTTGTTTGTCTGCAAGGCTTTGGCTATGTTTATGTTTGCTGTGAAGTTACCTTTGCTTCCGTAGCAGTTTCTAACTCGGTTGTTGTACCACGGTGGCTCTTTTCCATATCTTACGATCTTGCTTGGCACGTACTCATCTAATGCATACTGTACGATGGTTTTGAACTTTGTCCGCTGATCTTCAACACTATCTGTACTGGAGATAAAACTTTTGAGTTGAGCCGTCAAGTACTCTGAAATCTGCTTTTTGTCACTTTTGCTAAACAGGAAAATCTACCTACCTTTTTTAATACACTCCTGGAAATGGAAAAAAGAACACATTGACACCGGTGTGTCAGACCCACCATACTTGCTCCGGACACTGCGAGAGGGCTGTACAAGCAATGATCACACGCACGGCACAGCGGACACACCAGCGGTGTTGGCCGTCGAATGGCGCTAGCTGCGCAGCATTTGTGCACCGCCGCCGTCAGTGTCAGCCAGTTTGCCGTGGCATACGGAGCTCCATCGCAGTCTTTAACGCTGGTAGCATGCCGCGACAGCGTGGACGTGAACCGTATGTGCAGTTGACGGACTTTGAGCGAGGGCGTATAGTGGGCATGCGGGAGGCCGGGTGGACGTACCGCCGAATTGCTCAACACGTGGGGCGTGAGGTCTCCACAGTACATCGATGTTGTCGCCAGTGGTCGGCGGAAGGTGCACGTGCCCGTCGACCTGGGACCGGACCGCAGCGACGCACGGATGCACGCCAAGACCGTAGGATCCTACGCAGTGCCGTAGGGGACCGCACCGCCACTTCCCAGCAAATTAGGGACACTGTTGCTCCTGGGGTATCGGCGAGGACCATTCGCAACCGTCTCCATGAAGCTGGGCTACGGTCCCGCACACCGTTAGGCCGTCTTCCGCTCACGCCCCAACATCGTGCAGCCCGCCTCCAGTGGTGTCGCGACAGGCGTGAATGGAGGGACGAATGGAGACGTGTCGTCTTCAGCGATGAGAGTCGCTTCTGCCTTGGTGCCAATGATGGTCGTATGCGTGTTTGGCGCCGTGCAGGTGAGCGCCACAATCAGGACTGCATACGACCGAGGCACACAGGGCCAACACCCGGCATCATGGTATGGGGAGCGATCTCCTACACTGGCCGTACACCACTGGTGATCGTCGAGGGGACACTGAATAGTGCACGGTACATCCAAACCGTCATCGAACCCATCGTTTTACCATTCCTAGACCGGCAAGGGAACTTGCTGTTCCAACAGGACAATGCACGTCCGCATGTATCCCGTGCCACCCAACGTGCTCTAGAAGGTGTAAGTCAACTACCCTGGCCAGCAAGATCTCCAGATCTGTCGCCCATTGAGCATGTTTGGGACTGGATGAAGCGTCGTCTCACGCGGTCTGCACGTCCAGCACGAACGCTGGTCCAACTGAGGCGCCAGGTGGAAATGGCATGGCAAGCCGTTCCACAGGACTACATCCAGCATCTCTACGATCGTCTCCATGGGAGAATAGCAGCCTACATTGCTGCGAAAGGTGGATATACACTGTACTAGTGCCGACATTGTGCATGCTCTGTTGCCTGTGTCTATGTGCCTGTGGTTCTGTCAATGTGATCATGTGATGTATCTGACCCCAGGAATGTGTCAATAAAGTTTCCCCTTCCTGGGACAATGAATTCACGGTGTTCTTATTTCAATTTCCAGGAGTGTATTTCTATTTACGGCTGAAATCACCGATGCTGTAACCGCTTTATGATCGCTGATTCCCTGTCCTGCGTTAACTGTTTCAAATAGTTCGAGTCTGTTTGTCACCAGAAGGTCTAATATGTTATCGCCACGAGTCGGTTCTCTATTTAACTGCTCGAGATAGTTTTCAGATAATGCACTTTAAAAAATTTCACTGGATTCTTTGTCCCTGCCACCCGTTATAAACGTTTGAGTCTCCCAGTCTATATCTGGTAAATTAAAATCTCCACCCAAAACTATAACATGGTCGGGAAATCTACTCGAAATATTTTCCAAATTTTCCTTCGGGTGTTCAAATGGCTCTGAGCACTATGGGACTCAACATCTTAGGTCATAAGTCCCCTAGAACTTAGAACTACTTAAACCTAACTAACCTAAGGACATCACACACACCCATGCCCGAGGCAGGATTCGAACCTGCGACCGTAGCAGTCCCGCGGTTCCGGACTGCAGCGCCAGAACCGCACGGCCACCGCGGCCGGCCCTTCAGGTGTTCTGCCACAGCAGCTGCTGAGCCAGGGGGCCTATAGAGACATCCAATTGCCATGTTTGAGCCTGCTTTAACCATGACCTTCACCAAAATTATCTCACATTTCGGATCTCCGTTAATTCCCTCGATACTATTTCACTTTATATCGTTATGTCTTGGCCACAAAGTTCGCTTAATCTCAACCCGTTGTAACACGTCAAGGACGCTATATGATGCCAGCTTCACAGCCTCAAACTATACGCTTGTGATTCGTGAGAACTGCCTGACCTGCGCCTGAACATTGCAACCACGTATCTCTGGAAATCTTTCAAGGACTTTTCAGTTAGTTATTTAGATGATTACATGTTCCATAGATCATTTGAACGATTGTTTTGTCGAAATGATATGGACCAAACCAGTTTACGTGATATGTACATGTGATTAGTGTTTACATTAATGAACACATTATTTATATTTCTTCTCAGTTTTAAGTAGAAATTCAATGGAAATGATACTAAATTAGATACAAAACTTGGTTCGCTACCTGTCAGACATTTGATGTTACTAGGCATACGATGAAAAAAATTTTTTGCTGCACATTGAACTCCTTCCTGAATTATTTATGACGAATTTCATTAGCGAATATAGTTATTGTGACGGCACAGTTAAAAAGCCTATCCGCGCGGTCTATGGCGCCATGTCACGGATTTCACGGCCCCTCCCGCCGGAGGTTAGAGTCCTCCATCGGGAATGGGTGTGTGTGTTGCTCTTAGCATAAGTTAGTGTAAGTCTAGGGACCGATGACCTCAGCAGTTTCTACATGACGTCTATGGGAGAACACCACATATTATTCTTATTGTTCGCTTATGTGCATTTCTAACATTCTGCGTGGTGTCTGTTTGTTCTATATCGTGTCTCCCTACCACTTTCGCGCAACGACGCTCTGAGCGTATTTTTTAGGGAACTGACTAGTTTGAACCTGGGACCTGTTGCTGGTAAGGAGACGCCAGACCACACATGACATGTAGAGTTCAGAAGAGTTCAGTGAGACTAGCGATGATATAACCAAATACTTAATGATTTCAGCGTCAGCTCCACTGCACTCCCTGTAAAAGAATCTTAATACTAACTAAATTTAGTGGAAGGGGTTCAAGGCTTTCCTATTTTTAG
Source organism: Schistocerca nitens (assembly GCF_023898315.1). NCBI lineage: Eukaryota > Metazoa > Arthropoda > Insecta > Orthoptera > Acrididae > Schistocerca > Schistocerca nitens. The sequence continues at coordinate 361,170,548 of NC_064621.1, forward strand.
TTAGCTGGTAAAATAACGTCGAAAAAGCAGTTAAGTTTACCATTGGAAATTTTATTCTACTCACAAAACATTGTTTATAAATTGCACTATTGATAAAAGGAAATGTTTTAATACAGGATGGTAAAAAACCAACTGTGTTCAACAAAAATGTGAACGAATATTCCCTGAATGGGTTTCCAAGTTCTACAATGGATCGAAGGATGACCTATGCCATATCACATCTACAATCTAGGTTTAAATAATCTAATATAATCTGGGTTAATAAAAGAGAAAACTATCAAAATGGTCTACAGTGACCCTCCATTATCTTTAATTACTTATCTAACTTGTCGTAAATTACAGTGGCTGATGTGGCTTCTCAATAACTATATAACAGAAAAATCATCGCGTTTCAGATTTTTACTTCAAGTGGAAAATGTGAACACCATGAACTTTAATTGACGATCGACACTAGTATTACGCAAAAAGGGGGTGTAACAGATGAGACTTCTGCAGTTCTGAGCGAAGCTTTATGCGCTGTTATGCGGCATCGCGTGCGTTCATTACCTTGTCGGTGTTCGTCCGGGGGCGGGGGCCAGCACAGCTCCGCTCACCTCACCGTCTCGGAAGCAACTCTCTCCTAACTTCTCCTTACTACAATTTACCGAAGTTGGTTTAAGAAAACTATCTGGCTGTGTTTTCATCTGACCAATCAGGGTCTCAATGTTAACCTTAAGCTCCGCCTACAAAAATTCTGTCTATCCAATGAGAAACGTTATACTTTTCGTGGTGGGGCAATGTTTTTAAAGTTTGCAACTTAACAGAGACGCGAAATAGTCTCACGCTAAAACTTGCGGCTGGGGTGGCCCTTTTAGTGTTATCGTAAGATCTATACTGTTCTTCTGGAGGGCTTTATCTTTTAACATGGGCTGGAGGGTGATTTTGGCGGTCAGCTGGCGACGTGGGTGTCCGTCCCTTATTGTAGGGCCTCCTAGCCTACACGATTCTGCTCTCGGCTTCTGTACTCGTTTCTCCCCTCGGAACTGCGTCTGCGTAGGGGGGTATGACATGCATTTAGGCGTTCTTGTGTTAGTCTGTGGTATTCCATTTGCTCACTCGTTGATCGTATTACTTTGATTAATTTAATGTCAAGATTTGTTAGGAGCTATGTGACATACTGCCGGATTTGCTTATCATGTCAGGGTTTTCATGGAAGGTGTTGGACTTGCCTGACACCTTACATATCACCACCTTTCGAACTTAATTTTTGTACTGAAGTTAGGCAATGATTGAATCGTTGTCTAAGCCAGTCAAAAATTATTCCGTTATCTAAATTTTGTTGCCTACTGTTCAGCCACGTTATTCTGTTCTATGCTAGTTTGTATTCCTAATTTATATTTTTATATTCTTCCACATTATTAGCAAAAATATGTTTATATTGACAAGGGAAGAATATTTTTATTCTATTATAATTATTATTTTTTTAAATTATTTTCTTTCTTTATTTAATTGTGAATTTTTTTTAAGATGTTTGTTATCGAATGTGAGGAGTCTTTCACATCGATTTTCTTAGAAATATTGTTTTTATAAATGTAGTAATTAAGTAAACTCTATTCCTAACACATTTTCTAAATATCATGTATAAGTAAAATGTTTTTCTTTCTAGACACTCATTTCAACATTGTTACACTAACAAATAAGAATTATTTCCAAGAATTGCTTTGACAAAGAAATATACATACACAAGTATTGAGATATTATCCTAACAAATGGTACAAATGTTAAAAAAAGGGAAAACATCCAGTAAAGATAATTTTTTATTCTTTGTTTTTATAAGGAGAAAATAAGTAAAATATAGTTATTCTTTTATTTTTATGAGGAGAAAATAAGTGGCATATAGTTTTAGTGTTTATTATGCCTTACTTTTGTTCTTTATATACTGTCCATTTCAGAACTAATGACTTATTTTTATCGATAGTCTATTTTTTTCCTTAATTCCATAGTCAATGACTGTTATTTTGTAGTTTATTAGCTGTCTGGTGTGCTTAACTTATTTAGTTTTTCACATGTTTCTTTTGCACAAATCCTACATCACATAATTTGATTTCACACATTCACACAATCCTATGAATGTTTAAGCATGAGGTTGGCGAATGTTTTTTGCACGAAGGTGATGGACTTGAGCGAGATGGATGTGGGCAAGTATTTGATGTACAGCTTCGTTCGTCGTTCCTTGTTGGCTTTGCAAGTGTGTGTTGCTGTTGTGGAGGTCCCATAATGGAATGGAGCTGTGAGTGCAGAAGCTCGTGGTTTACCGGCTTTGTATGCGTGAAAGTCATTGTTATGTGTCGCTGAAAGCGGTCGTTTTTTGTTGTAATACTCCGCAGACGACTAGTTTACAATAGGATAGGGATTTGGGAAGGTATGCCGTCTATTCTTCACCCATCTTCTTTCTTGGTCTCAATCTTGCGAAACTTCAACTTCTGTTCTTCCTGCTTTTTCTCTGCTTCTTACTTGCTTCTTGCTTCTTCTCTGGGCAGGATATGGAAATATTTATTGATAACTAGTCGCTTTGAAGTTCTCCTCTTAGTAACAGTTTGATAAATTGTTTGGGCGTGTCATTTTTACTTTGTGGAAGTTTTCTTCAGTTTCGTGCATCAGCGTGCTGTTTAATAGCAGTAGTGTGACTTTTACACATATTTTTTTGCCAGTGGTGGCTTGCCGAAGCGGTCTTCTCGTCGGGCCGTTTTTTGCTCGCTCCGCTGAGTCGGGGTGTTCGGAGACCCTTCTGGAGTTCGGTGTCCTGTCGTGTCTCTGCAGGTTCTGCCACTGTGTGGTTCCATGTTTTGTCCCAGCAGGATTCCGCCACCCTGTGGTTCAGCTTGGCAGCAGATTTATTTACTGCCCACTTCGGCTACAAGGGCCTTCTGTTGGTCTCGTTGTCCTTTCCCTTCTATTGACGCTTCTGCCTTGTAGGAATCGTGTCTTGCTAATTACGCCATTTCCTTTCTTGATACTTCTGGCGTTGCAACTTGTGGGTCGTTGCATCTCGTCCTTGCTGGAGTTTTTACAATGGTTCTTAGAAAAAGTTTTACTTATAATCATCTAACATATGGCTAGTACCTACATTGTTTTACGCCTTCTTAAAAGCTTTACAAATATCGGGGCCCTTTCCAATTCTGAGATATTTTGAGTCTTAAAGTCTACAAGAATCCTCAAATTCCTTTTTTATTTTTGTGTAGTGTCATGGTGTATAGCATTTTAGTATTTCATGCTGTTAGACTATCTACACTTTATCCCTTCACCTTAATCTATGGTACTATTGGTGTTATTTTTGTTTTTGTTTTTATTGAAACTACTTTCTTTTTCCCACCTTCCTCTCTCTTCATTCTTCTTTCTCCTGACAACCTTATCTGCAACATAATCTTGAAATATTGTGCTGATTGTTTACCAGTAATAAAATTAATCTTCAAACTTTTTGATATGGCTCACATGATGAAGTCCTAAGGTTTTGCCTGTTTTTGGGTTCATTAGTTCCACAGCATTATCATGAGCAATTCGGCTAATTATGACAAGTCCTTTGTATGCAGTGTAAAACTTATGTATTTTGTGTTTCTGTTTGCTGGAGAGATGGTGTGTTTTTACAGATACGTTCTAGCCTACTGGGAATGTTCTTTTAATTGCTGTTCTATCTCCTCTTTCTTTTCTTTTAATGGCTGCCTTTCTGATGTTGGAGAGTGCTGTTGCTATGACTTGTTTGTGCTGTCTACGTGGTACAATAGGAAATCTAACATTTTCTCTGGTTATGTTTGGGAGTTCAATATTTTTAAGTACAGTAACTGGAGGTAGTAGTGTAGTGCTATGTGGCATTACATTTATTACTTCTTGAAAATCTTTAAGGTATATATCCCAAGTGCTGTGTCTTTTGCCTGCATATAATCGGCATAAAGTGCCTATGTCCTTCATAGATCGTTCTGCTGGATTTACGCTAGGTTTGTATTTAGATATGTAGATGGGTTTTATTTTGTGTTGTTTTAACGTGTTCTGCCATTGCACTGATTTGTATTGTGGGCCATTATCCGAAATTATTCGTTTCACTCGACCTACTTGTCTGAGAAAATCTTGTCTAAATGCTTTACTTATAGTAAGACCTGTTGCCCGTTTTAATGGTGTCAAGGTAACATATTTAGAAGTAAGTTCCAAAACGACAAATATGAAAATATATCCATTTTTTGTGCGTGGGAGGGGCCCCATCAAATCTGTTGCAGCTATTTGTTTTAATCTTTTAGGTATTATTGGAAACATAGGTGGCTTGGTTTGGAAAGTGACGTGTTTAGCCCTCATACATTTTTTGCATTTGACTAATACTGTTCTAATTCGTCTTTCCATTTTAGGAAAATGGCTTGTTTGTTTTATTTTTAAAAAGCATTTCGTTGGTCCAAAGTGGCCATTACTTAAATGTGTATACCATATGTACTTATTAATTAGTTCATCTGGGATATATATTAACCATTCATTCGTTGCAACATTTCGTCTAAAAAATAAAACATTGTTTATTACGAGATAGTGCTGTCGAATGTCTGGAAAATCCTTACTTCTCCACTTGTGTTTGATTCCTAGTATTTCGGGATCCTTGTCCTGTTCTTTGCCTATGTTTTTCAATGCTGTCGTAATGTAGTTTTCGAAAGGTACTTGTTTCATATAGTACATTGTAAACTGGTCTTCTGCTGCTTCCAAACCTATGTTATTGGATCCACCCTGTGGACATCATGATAAAGCATCTGATAATACATTCGCTGGTCCTGGTATGTGTGTAATAGTGAAGTCAAATTCTTGTAGTATTAACATCCATCTGGCTAACCTCCTATGAGTTAGTTTGGCGGATAACAGAAATTCTAATGCTTTGTGGTCAGTGTATACTTTTGTTTTTCTTCCGAATGGGAAGTATCGAAAACGTTGGAAGCCCCATACAATAGCCAATGCTTCCAGCTCTGTGACTGAATAGTTTTTTTCGCTTTTTGTGAGTACCCGACTGGTAAATGCAATTGTTCTATATGATCTTAGCCCTGCCTGTTCGTATTCTTGGAATAAAGCAACTCCTAAACCTGTTTTCGCGGTATGAGTGGCCGTACAAAAATTTTGTGTTAGATCAGGATGTGCTAAAATCGGTGCTGTTGTTAGTGCGTTTTTCACTTTTAAAAATTCTTCATTGGCTTGTTGATCCCATACCCATGGCGTGTTTTCTCCAGTCAATGCACATAGGCGTGGTGTTGCGAGAGAGTCGATCGAAATAAATTTTTTATAGAATCCGGTGAGATCTAGAAATCCTCTGAGAGTCTTCTTATTATATGGAGTACAGAATTCTTTGATTGCCGTTAGTTTTTCTGGGTCGGGCATTACCCCTTTCTCTGAAATCATGTGTCCTAGAAATTTGACCTCTCGCCTTCCAAATTTGGATTTTGTTATATTTACTGTGACCCCATGCTCTTTCATGATCTGTAAAAACTGATTTAATGTGTCGTTGTGATGTTCCCAATAGGGTCCTGCTATAATCACATCATCAACATAACAAGTAATTTTTTGTAAAATTTCAGGACTGAGTATAGTATTAAATCCCCTAATAAACGCTGCTGATGATATGTTTAAACCAAATGGCTATCGTTTAAACTGGTAACATCTACCGAATACGATAAATGCTGTAAATTTTCTACATTCTGGGGACAATTCTATTTGCCAGAAACTACTCCGTAAATCAATTGATGAAAATATCTTAGCACCGTGGAAGTTTTGTATCAATTCCTCCAATTTTTCTGGCCGATCTGTCTCAGTGATTATGATTGTGTTGATATGTCTGGAATCAAGCACTAACCTGATGCTCCCATCTCGTTTTTGTACAATATGGAGCGGGCTGTTATATGTGGAGGTAGCTGGTTCAATAATATCGTCATCTAACAGTTTAGATATCTCCTGGAATACTTTATTCCTGTAGCATAATGGGATTGTATAGGGTAGCACTCTCAATGGTTTGTGCTGTTTTACTTCAAACTTGTACTGAAAGTGTTTAATACTGCCAGTCTTAGGTAAAAATACCTCTGCTTTATCTCGTAAAATACCCTCTAATTCTCTTTTACTGTGTTCCGAAATACCCTGAACTTCTTGCAATTTTTCGTCGATTTCTTTATGGACTTCTAACATGAGTTGAGGCGGTTCCCCCTTTTGTACATACCATTCTAATTCTTCATCCTCTTTATCTCGCGTCATTCTTAATTGTTTGTTTATAACTGGTATTTCTTCTAATTTTAGCTTTTGCTCAAAGAGAAGTGTGACATTCCCGAATGTTACGCTACCTTTCCCCATATCTATTATCGCTCGTCTCTCATTTAAAAAATCTGCACCTATAATCAAATCTACAGTTTGATTAGGTATAATCACGCAGTTGGCTTCGACCTTTTGACCTTGGCACGAAAGAGTTAACCTTGTTTGTCTCGTAATTTCCGCAGCATTGTTTCTAATAGGACCTCTTACTTTAATCTTACGTGTTTTCAGAACTGGCAATTCCTGATTGGCATTACACTGCATGAATAAATTTTCTGAGATCGCAGTCAGTTCACTTCCGCTGTCAATTACAATATTGACTGGGATATTCTTTACCATGGCCTTCACAATTGTTTGAATTTGAAAGGGTTGGTTCTGTTCTTCTTCTTCTTGCATGAACGAATTCTCCACTGAATCATACATGAGTCTTTTTAGGAATTTCCCTTGTGAATTCGAACTTTCTGTAGGATAAGCTTCGACTGCTACTTCTCTCTCTTTTATTTCCTCTTCTCTATTTCTTCTTTCATTTACGCTTTCTTCAACATCCTCTACTTTTTCCTCATGCTCGTCTATCTTCTCCTTCTTTATTGAATTCGCTTTCCCTGGTTTCCATCTCAAATAGCTCTGCAATACTCATTACTTCGTCCTTTCCTCCTACATTCGTTGTGCATGCCTCTGGTAATTCATCTTCCTCGTCAGTATTCTCCCAATTAATTTCGTCCCAACACGATATTGTTATTTTCTTGTCTTCGTTTTCATCTGGTCCCTGCGGATTTGTTTCTTCCTTCTTCTCTTCTCGTGATAAGGTTTTTACTTCTCTGTTCAAGGTGCTGCAATTGTCATGGGTCGGTGCGTCATTCTCTTTGGCATGGGCGCTTAGCTGTCAATTCGAACGTTTATCGGGGTTTGGTGGCCTTACCTCCACCTCTTCTATCTGTATTCTCTTTTCTTGTTCAGCTTGTTGATAGTGGTTTCTTTGTTGATAATTTGTCGGTCTATTGGTTCTCCAGTACCCGTTCCGGTTGTCGTTATTCCCTCTGTAATAGTTGTTGCCGTATTCTCTTCTAAATCCATAACCGGTTCTTTGTTGAAATCTATTGTCGTTTCTTGGTGCGAAGTTGTCACATGGTTCGTAATTATTGTTTTTTCGTACTGTGTCTCGTGGATTCCACTGCTTTTTGCTTTCGTTTTCACGTGCGCTTCGTCTTTTTCTTGCGTCATCTTCCGAAAATATGAACTCTAGTTCCCTTAGAATACCTTTAAATGCTTCGACGTCATTGCCTCCGCGAACTACTAATGATTGCTGGTATTTCAATGGTAGCTTCATCGCGCATAATTTAATCAACTCTCCGTCACTGTATGGTACATCCAAGCATTGATTTTTCTTTGCCATTAATTCGAAAAATTTTACAGGACTCTTCTCTCCTGAATTTTCAAAATATGGGTTCTGTAATAATTCGTACTTCACTCTGTTCTGTGCTTCGCTGGACCAATACCGTGAGAGAAACTTCTCTCTGAAATCTTCGTACGATCGGCATGTCGCTGCAACATTCTGCATAGTTTCTGCGACTGTTCCTGACATGTGTGCACATATAAAGTCTAATTTGAGTGTTCTGGTAATCCTACTCGGAATTGATCAATAAAAGTTCATGGATGTAATGAGTTTTGAAAGGTCTCTGTTGGATTCCTTTCATGTTTAATTTCTCAAATTTGTTGTCTTTTAAGGAATAAATTCCTCTTCTAAATTTACTGTGGCGTTTCTGACTATCTGGGAGGAGACTGAGTAGTGGAACGTGTTACTTTTACACGTAAACAAGAACGATCTCTCACACTACTACACTTTAAAGCACAGTTTATATGTAATTCTTATATGTAATTCATGTCACACAGTCTCATACGGAACCTACATCCGCTTTCTTTTATATACTGTGTATGATAAGATACTGTCATCCCCCTTCCCTTCTGTGTGAGAGGATGAATGATCAAATGTGTTTGTAGCTGCATGCTTGAGGGTAGCAGACAAGGCTGTCTGCTAGAGAACAGTAGGACCAACGTTGAAACAGGTAGCTACGGTTCCTAAAAGCAGAGAGGTTTCCATTCTTAGTATGGTCCGGTCCGTCCCCTGTCATGTTGGTATAGGAAGCTGCCCCTCTGGCGCCTTCCGTTGGTCTTTGTGAGCGACTCTCGGGAGCACGCTGGGTAGTTCGGTGGTAGTCGGCAGTTGGAGAGTTGCAGCCGAGTAGTAGGCAGTTGGAGTCCAGTAGTAGCGCAGGGCAGTCCAGCAGTTGCAGTCTGGGGGTGCGAGCGTCTGAAGTGGTAAGATCTCCGGCCAAGCGCGTGTCTGTTAAGTCCATAGGACAATGGATTTGTTAAGTTCAGGTTAACTGAGAATTTAATCATTTTATTTCGGGTTAGCTTTAAAATAGCTAAGGTTATCTTTAATTGCAGCGGAGTGTAATTCTCGTGTCCAGTTCAGATTAATTTGCGGTAGTTGCTTTGTTACTACTTTGTGAGTAAAGTGGAACCACGTGTTGGTCAGTAACTCTAAGTAAGATCAATCTTAAATGCAAATGCTTGTGTGATTATAACGTATCGTCTTGAAAAGATTTTGAATATACCAACTTTTCTTTATGTTCAACCCACGTGGCGTGTACTTTGTGAGACCAGTACCACGTGCTTATATAACTGTTTGACCCATCAGGTTAATAGTAGGACGATAGTAACCAGTTCGAGGTTTTTCTTTTGTAATTTGCTTTTCGATCGAATGTATTTTTATTATCTAAATTATTGTGGAGTTATACGCTTTCTGTAAATCAAGTTGACCACGTGGAGCATGTGGTGTAATCACCAAAGTAGCCATCAGCTATTCTTCTTGGGAAGATTTCACAAAGATTTAATGTGAATTTAGTATACCAGTGTGTGGTAATTACATGACGGACAGGATTGTGCTTCGAACGGAAATTCTTTGGGTAAAAATTTGAATCTGTTTGTAGTGATTAACTTTCTCTTGCATGCGTTTCAATGTTCTTTGTGTGTTGTTTTATGAATGCAGTGTTGTATCCAGTCTCCCAATCTTGACTCCATATTTTATGTGTTCCGTAATATTCCAATCTCACAGTCTCACAATCGTAAATAAGGCACCAGCTCAGTTATAACTCACGTATAATATGCTGAAATTTCAATGAACAATCTTTAAAATAAATTTGCAAATATAAACTGATTTCTTTCTTTTTATTTAAATTCTCCTTTTTATATAGATATATTACCGGTTGTTGTATGACTGTAAAAGATTATAATCAATGATAGTCTGATTGGTAATGTGGTAAACCTAGACTAGTTACCCAGTCGTGAAACAGTGGCCCAGTAAACGCACGGTTAACCTCACAAGACAGCTCACAGTTTTAAACCGCTTTCATGGTCTAATTAGCACCCGATTTCAGCATACCAAATTCAAGTCACAATCTTACGCTATTCAGTAAAAGCAAATTAGAGTTACAATCTTTCACATGGCGACCCTGTTCTGTGATTCCGCTAGACTCTGGAATCTCTGAGACGTTAGATTGCAAGCGTTGTATAATCTTAATTTTTTTTTCCCTACAGCGCTCAAACAACTTTTGCGTTGTTTCTGAGCAGACGTTCAAAAGATTCACGGCGTTGTTGAGCGGCGTTGTGTTGTTTGTCTTGTTTTGTTTTCTATATTTGTTTGTTCTATATATGTGTGTTTTTTTTCTCGCTTGTAAATTCCACTGTTTCGAACAAAGATAAAAATTTGTTTTGCGTATGAAAAAGTGCGTACTAGGTTGGGTATCTTTCGTGTGACTGTCGTAATTTTTGGGGGACACATTTATTGTGATTAGTGTGTTGCGTACTGGGTGTAAATTGCACTAATGCTGACACGTAACCAAGCTAAAAGTAAGCGCTCCGACAACTTAAGCAACATGGACCAAGGGGATAATTTGATTTCCAATATTAACGCGTCGGGCGGTTCCGAAAATTCAATGAGGAATACTTCAGACGGAATGCAAAACAGCACGAACGGGCTCACATCAGAGCCAGAAATTAATTCGCCTCCAACTAACCAAATTGATTTGGCGGAACTCATGAAAGCCTTATTGCAACAAAATAAAGAATTGTTCCGAGAACAAAAAGAATCATCCGAAAAATCGATCCGCGAGCTAGGCGAACAAATGACACAGAAATCAGAAAAATCTGAGAAATCGATCCGAGAGCTAGGCGAACAAATAGACAAAAAACTAATCCAGCAGACAAATAAAGTCGACAAGTCGATGCAGAGAGTGTCCGATGATATCTCACAAAGAATAAACAATCTGGCAAGTGAAATAAAAAGCGATATTATGAAAGAATTAGGCCGAACATTTGAACAGATCGATGACCGTCTGCAAGCGTTAGAACAGAGCAAGCGCAGTGGCGAGGCCGAATCTAAAGAAAGCGAAGAACGGCTACTTAGGAATTTCCAAGAGCTGAGAGAACAATGCCAAAGAGATCGTCAGCAGGTACTCTCGAGGCTCCAAGAGGCTGAAACGCATTGTCCCACGGCCGTTAGCAACACAATAGCGGACAACAGTTTAGCGATCCACGCGTTGGAACTGCAGGTCGAACAATTGAAGCAGACTGGGGCGGAGGACAAGAGACAAATAGATGAGAAGATCGCGGCGTTAGCGGACATTGTAGGCACAATGAAGCTGACGGAAAGCAAGAACAATATCACACAGGTAGCGGCCGCAGAGACCGAAGAAGTGCGTTCGCTTCTTAAATTCCAGAAGGGACAGTTTGAAGTAAACAGACAGCACAAAGCTGTAACAGGCGATTTACAAGAACGCGTGGCGCATCTGGAAAACCGCATGGCGTGTGATTCCGAACTCGCCAATAGCAATAAAAATAGCCGTACGAACAGTGCAGAGAGGGACTCCGGCCACGAGGGAGATTGTGACGACAGGGAAGAATGTAATTTAAGGGGCAGACATGAGACAAATAGAAACATTCAAGGGCCTCGCCAGGAGGAAATGCGGGGATTTGATTTCAAACATTTCCTTACGGTAAGAAAATTTGAGATATTCCGAAATTCTCAAAAAGGCATACATCCACGAGCATGGCTCGAGCAATTTGAGTTCTGTCTTCCTCCCGACTGGGCAAGTTCACATAAAATAGAGTATATGTGTGGCTATTTGGAAGGCGAACCGGCGAGTCGTATGAGGTCGGCAGCGCGTCACTGCAACTCCACTCGGGAGTTTCGACAAGCCTTTCTGTCCGCCTATTGGTCGGAAGCGGCACAAGATAGGGTCAAACATGGCATAATTATGCTGCCAAATTTGAACCAGTCTGGTTTCGGTAGCCCTGCACGCCTATTCGACCACATGCTGCAGGCAAATCAATTTTTATACGACCCATACGGACCTGCGGAACTAATTAGGATATGCATCACCAAATTGCCGATGCACTTGCGGCACGTCATTCTTGCGGGACGATGCAAAGAGGACGTGGAAACGTTTAAAACGCTTCTCCAAGAGATGGAATACAATACAGCAGAATGTCCGCCTAATCAGGCACAAAGTTATTACGGGGCACAGCAGCGCGATCGCAGTCGTGGCCGTATTACAAATCAACGGCGTGACTGGTCGTCGCGACGCGAACGAAACAATAATCGGGACAGGCCGTATAGAAACTGGGGTAACAGTCGCGAACACAGGTGGAGCAACAGAAATGATCGAGGACGTGGACAGAATCGTGAACGCAACAGGTACGGCAACCAGCATCGTTACTACGATGAACACGGTGGGAGTAGAATTGTAGGCGGAGCCCCACATGATGTCGAAATTCGGCCGGCCAACCCCAGACATAATCCAACAAATGGGAATGAACGAAACCGGCAATGACAAATGATCATCCCAGAAGGCGCCAATCGGAACAAATGAGCGACATGGCAAATGAGTACATAGGATTTATAGAGAGGAGAAAGAATTGATTAGTTTAAATTTGTGGCGTATGAATTTTGAATAATATGTTAGTAAAAATAATGATAAAGATATTTTTATGTGATTGATTGAAGTGATGTTGTTAATTTGTTTTCTTTCCTTGTGCAATTAGGATTTAGTTTGATTCAAACGTAAAGATAAAAGGTTTCCTTGTGAACAAGTGAAATGCTATTTTTTGTGTCAATTGAAAAGAGTCGCTCCTGAGAGAAGCAAGATCGTTGCTGAAATTGCAAGAACTCAGGGGAATATCCGATCTGTGGATATTATGGGTCTGGCAAACCCAGGTCCCCAGCTGTTAGTAGCCTTGTTTCCGATTTTCTGCTTTCAGTGCTACTATCTATCTATTACTATTCTATATCTGTCTGTATAAATGAGGATCTCTTACTATAGTATGCGTGCTGTATGAAAATTTTAAGTTACGAGAACTCTGAGAAAGGAATGAGTAAGTTTGGAATCTTGAAAACAGGATGCGATAATACGATTGTTTAACCATTGGCTTCCCAATATGCGATGATATGTTAATATTGATGATATATGTCTTTTTTGTTCTTTATAGCTGAGTACGTAAAGTGCTGTCTGTGGATTTCGTAAGTATATTGATTCCCTTCAAGGTGAAAGAAGAATTGTGGTTTGTGTAATTTACGTGGTCCTGAAATATTATTGTGGTAGTCAAATACGAGCAGTTTTTCAGCAAATGGAGAATGGAACGGAAATATGGATCCTTTTTGTAGTCTTGATTGATGTTGAGCCAAAACCCGAAAAATTATTCTGCGTGAATACTTGTCCTAGAAAAGCGACGTTTATGTGATTTTGCTGATGCTGTGAGCATTACAGCCTACTGTTTTCGCTGGTGCGGGATGCACTGCAGCTTATATGGTTTGTACTGAGGAAGTTTCCCTCTTGAAGGTAGAGGATGATTAAATAATTTTGATTATGGGAACGAAGGAAAGCTTGGTTTAAGGTAATAAGGATGAAGCAAAATATTTGTCATTTAAACTACAGGAGGATTCGGATCTTTTGTGTCTGTTGTAAGTGCAATATGTTAAGATGATACTGTTTTACAGAATAGAGGTGACCACAATTTTGCCATTCATGAGAAATGAATCCAGAATAACCACCACAGGACAAATAACTGATTTGAAGGCGAAAGGTAACGTAAAGAAGGAACGAAATCGAAGCAAAATGGGTAAGAGAATGTAATATAACCTGTATAATGCAAATAATTTAACCTTCTCAGAGCCATCTGTGTGATTAATTCTTGTAATAACGTAATTTTAGGTGAAATTTTCTTACTGTTTTATGTGTGAATATATGAGTATGATAAATGTATAATTGCGAGTCTCTTTTCAGGTGTGCAAACTGGTATAAATGTTTTTGCGTGTAAATAACCATTGTTCTTTTTACTGTGTATGTTTAAGGAAAGTTTCTACATATTTATCATGTGACAAGACGTATGCCGCGAGCGTCAAGAAGAGTACGAAGTATAAAAAAATGTTGTAGTGGTATAAACACTATGTTGAAGTAGCATTGAAGTGGCTTGTGGGATTAATTAGTAGTGGATAGAAGTAGAATTTTGAGTAATGCATGTTTATGGGTAGTTAGTTTGTAGAATAGACAACAGGTGTGCATGTGTGTGTGTAAATAACATGTGAACCCCATGCTCTCCTAACCTATACTTGCGCAAGGCATAACCCTATTCATTTTAGTGGATTAATAAGTGGCATTTGATTTATTAAAACACAAGTGAACCACATTAGTGATGTGGATTTAAATATTATGTTGTCAGTTCATTTAATTTTTATTTTTACATTGTAAAGTCATTTCACTTTTATTTTTTATATTGTCAAGTCATTTAACTTTTAATTTTATATTGTCGATTCATATAACTTTGTTCTTAAAAATTGTGAAAGACAATACTAAGTGGTATTATGTATGACATTGTGTAATCACATAAGGATGATAAAAAAATTTCTGTGAATGCAGTTGAGAACGTGAAAGCGAACCGGCAAAACTCTTAAGAGACAGCGGGAGCAGCCAGCTAGTTGTAAACTGGCGGGTTTCCCAGCGGGACACGCTGTCAGCCAGGCCACTTCGGGAGCGCGGCCGACAACAAAAGACCCTACGCCGCAAACACTTTCCCGTATACCTGCAGCTAATGGGCGGCCGCCCGCGCGACCCTAGCTGAAGGGAATGACCTGAGATGGGCGAGCGGTCCACCGCGCGGAAATCCATCTCCTGGCAACGCACCTCACGCACGCGACCGTGACGAGACGGCTGCGGTGTAACAACACAAAGGGCGTGGAGCCTTTTGACAGGTACTGTCCAAAGAAACTTGCAGACGTCAACGACGCCTATCGACATTTCCTGACGGATGCCTACTGTCAAGCGACAGTAATTCATGGTTCGATGTTCTCTGGTCGCTAAGGGTGGCACAAAAGAAGAGCCATTGAAGTGTCATCCTTGCCCAGGAATATCAACCTAGCGTGTCAATCGAGGATACCGCACGAATTTGACAATACAAACATGGAACAAAATCGAGATGTACGTGACACGGGAGAGACTTCATGAGAGGGCAGAGACGGCGGGATTGCACGCAACAGATGGACAAAAATCCCTACTGACAGCTGCGGCGACGAACCCCCTCCCCCTCCCCTTATATTGTGCCTCGGAACAGTGGAACTAGTGAGTGTATCAGTGAACAGTGATTATACGATTCTTAATTCAATGCATATACGTGTGTTTCTGTCACAGAAACTTTGACTCGTGTGTTTTGCAGGGACTCGATTTATTGGTGTTTATTAAACTCTGACTCTTGTATTTTGCAGGTGTTCTATATTTTTGTTTTGTTTTGAAACTTTGACTCTTGTAGTTTGCAGGTGTTTTATTTATTGGTGTTTTGTTTGAGATGTTGACTATTGTACTGTCTTATTGATCAATGTTTGTTCTTGTGTTAGGTATTAGATTTGTGATATTTTGTTTTGTAAATTCATTGCTGTGGCACTGCTTCCTTTATCAGTCAGATAGCTTTTCATTCTCATTGGACTGTGATCGATTAGCCTTTGCATGGGGCATATTTATTGTGAGGAACCCCTTAAGGGTAACAATCACACAATTATTGTACTTTCAGTATAATGACACAGTGCTCATTGTTTGCTGACTAACTGAAATATTGTAGAGTGATTAAATTAGTGCCACATAGTTAGGTTAATTCTACAGATTATTAGTTTTATAAGATATAGAATTTTTTTTGCGATAACCACTTAGTAAAACATGTTTTTTTTGTCGATTTTTTGCTTTTGCGAATTGTGCATTGTAATGTTCTACTTTATGATACTGATGTTATTTGATGTTCTTTTTTTAATTGCTGTGGCACCTTTGCTATTTTCATAAATTTTGCCTGTTAATAAACAGTCATAAATTTGCCTGTGATCAGTTGGCTCTTGCAATGAGCAAATACTGGTGAACTCCATAAGGGTAACAACCAGAAATTGTTTTCATATTAATGACACAGGAACCATTGTTTTTACTTGCTGACCGATTTAGGTCTACATGATCTTTTAAATAGGTGTCACAGATTGTGTGTTTTTATTTTTCTCTCTTTGAAATTGGTAGATTGTAAAGATGTTTGAAATTATTGTTTTTTAGCAAGTAGCTGGTGACCTTTTGCCTTTTTCTTTACACTTTTGGTTTAAGTAGGGTGTGAGAAGCCTGCTTGGGAATGTCCTAGCATGGCCAGAAAATTCCCTGCACAGTCTTTTCCCGGAGCGTTGGGGTTATGAAAGGTCTCTGTTGGATTCCTTTCATGTTTAATTTCTCAAATTTGTTGTCTTTTAAGGAATAAATTCCTCTTCTAAATTTACTGTGGCGTTTCTGACTATCTGGGAGGAGACTGAGTAGTGGAACGTGTTACTTTTACACGTAAACAAGAACGATCTCTCACACTACTACACTTTAAAGCACAGTTTATATGTAATTCTTATATGTAATTCATGTCACACAGTCTCATACGGAACCTACATCCGCTTTCTTTTATATACTGTGTATGATAAGATACTGTCATCCCCCTTCCCTTCTGTGTGAGAGGATGAATGATCAAATGTGTTTGTAGCTGCATGCTTGAGGGTAGCAGACAAGGCTGTCTGCTAGAGAACAGTAGGACCAACGTTGAAACAGGTAGCTACGGTTCCTAAAAGCAGAGAGGTTTCCATTCTTAGTATGGTCCGGTCCGTCCCCTGTCATGTTGGTATAGGAAGCTGCCCCTCTGGCGCCTTCCGTTGGTCTTTGTGAGCGACTCTCGGGAGCACGCTGGGTAGTTCGGTGGTAGTCGGCAGTTGGAGAGTTGCAGCCGAGTAGTAGGCAGTTGGAGTCCAGTAGTAGCGCAGGGCAGTCCAGCAGTTGCAGTCTGGGGGTGCGAGCGTCTGAAGTGGTAAGATCTCCGGCCAAGCGCGTGTCTGTTAAGTCCATAGGACAATGGATTTGTTAAGTTCAGGTTAACTGAGAATTTAATCATTTTATTTCGGGTTAGCTTTAAAATAGCTAAGGTTATCTTTAATTGCAGCGGAGTGTAATTCTCGTGTCCAGTTCAGATTAATTTGCGGTAGTTGCTTTGTTACTACTTTGTGAGTAAAGTGGAACCACGTGTTGGTCAGTAACTCTAAGTAAGATCAATCTTAAATGCAAATGCTTGTGTGATTATAACGTATCGTCTTGAAAAGATTTTGAATATACCAACTTTTCTTTATGTTCAACCCACGTGGCGTGTACTTTGTGAGACCAGTACCACGTGCTTATATAACTGTTTGACCCATCAGGTTAATAGTAGGACGATAGTAACCAGTTCGAGGTTTTTCTTTTGTAATTTGCTTTTCGATCGAATGTATTTTTATTATCTAAATTATTGTGGAGTTATACGCTTTCTGTAAATCAAGTTGACCACGTGGAGCATGTGGTGTAATCACCAAAGTAGCCATCAGCTATTCTTCTTGGGAAGATTTCACAAAGATTTAATGTGAATTTAGTATACCAGTGTGTGGTAATTACATGACGGACAGGATTGTGCTTCGAACGGAAATTCTTTGGGTAAAAATTTGAATCTGTTTGTAGTGATTAACTTTCTCTTGCATGCGTTTCAATGTTCTTTGTGTGTTGTTTTATGAATGCAGTGTTGTATCCAGTCTCCCAATCTTGACTCCATATTTTATGTGTTCCGTAATATTCCAATCTCACAGTCTCACAATCGTAAATAAGGCACCAGCTCAGTTATAACTCACGTATAATATGCTGAAATTTCAATGAACAATCTTTAAAATAAATTTGCAAATATAAACTGATTTCTTTCTTTTTATTTAAATTCTCCTTTTTATATAGATATATTACCGGTTGTTGTATGACTGTAAAAGATTATAATCAATGATAGTCTGATTGGTAATGTGGTAAACCTAGACTAGTTACCCAGTCGTGAAACAGTGGCCCAGTAAACGCACGGTTAACCTCACAAGACAGCTCACAGTTTTAAACCGCTTTCATGGTCTAATTAGCACCCGATTTCAGCATACCAAATTCAAGTCACAATCTTACGCTATTCAGTAAAAGCAAATTAGAGTTACAATCTTTCAGTTTCCTTCTCGAAAGTGTCGAAATTTTCTGACTGTGAGGAAATGATCGTTGTCGTACTTCGTCATAGTTCCATATGAAATTCGCGATTCTTCACCACTTTTGTTTCTGATCATTTCTCCCGTCGTTCTTTCTGGTTGTGTTAGATCCATTGGATATTGTCCACTGTAACTTTCGCCTACCCTTGCGTAGTATCGTTGGAGTGGTACGCATAATTTTCTTCCATCGGTTGTGAACGTGTAGCTGAATGCATTGCACTGTACTCTTCGCGACCTGGCTTTCCATTGTCAGGTATTGGTTCGGTATCTTGTCTGGCTAACCTTGCTGCTTCATTGCACGATCCAAACTGTCTTGAAACATACATTTGTGGTTCCGCATGTGTTTGTGATGACGTTTGTTCGTCAAGAATATCGAAACGTGTTTGTTGCTGTGCAGGCTGTCTGATTTCACGTATGTTACTTTCCGCCTGTGATTGGAATCGCAAATGCCTAATATCTTCGTTAATTGCTTGTTTTACCGGTGCTGTTACAGATACGGATGTGGTTGCAGACTCAGTGATTGTTCAATCCTGTTCACTACGCTGTTCAATGGTTTGCAACAACTCTGTTCGCAATTTCTGAAATTGTCGCTTCGTTTGCGCTTCTATTTCTACTATGCGGTTATCATATCTTTTCAGCGCTGCTTTTGTGATACGTTTGTGTAACACACTTTTTTCAACAACTTCACGCGCTGTACCTGCTGCTTGTCTAGTAATTTCGTTTATCTGTTTCTCTAGTTTCTTGACTTCTCCCTGGGTGTTGTTACGTAATGCTTTGATCTCGTCCTGAATGTCATTACGCAATGTTTGTACGTCCGCTTGTACCTTGTCAATGTCTGTTCTCAATTGATTGTGACCTGTTATTAAGTTTCCTATCACTTCTCGAGATTCTTTTGCCTCGTCTTCAATATGACTTAGGAGTAACTGAATTTTTTTGTTTTGTTCTTTAATCGCACGCATTTGTCTCGTGGTTTCTGCATTCTGAATTTGTATTTCGTTCGCTATGTCTTTATTTTGCCTTGTCATGGTTTCCGTAATTTGTTGTAATAATTCTCCCAGACTGGTGGGTCCTATTGCGTTTTATTCCGACGTCATACGCTCTGTGTTTTCGCCCAAGTGTTGGTTCGCAACCGATTGCATTGAACTGTGCTGTGCCACGTTTCTGCTCGCATTCCTTGTACTCTGTGGTGAGGGAGCTCTGATTACTTGTACTATGGGTTCTACGTATTCAAGACGCAACTTAGAATCATCATCGACTGTCTCTCTACTTTCCTGCTCCTCTGTCGTATGCTGACTTACGTTTTCTATTCCTTGACGTACATTATCCTCGTTATGGTGCGTTATATGTCCTATTTCTCGCGATACTGCATCGTCTGTTGTACTGTCCTCTATTCTCTATCCATTTTCATGCTGGGTCTCTACCTCAATTCGGTCAAGGTCTCGATTTGCCATTGCTAATCTTTCTGAATCCCTTATTTTCTGTTTTAAAAGCAATTCACGCGCCCTACTTCGAGTCAACATGCGCTCATACGATCTCACGCGTGTCATAAACTTTTTGTTCACACGACTTGACACTTATTATACCCAAGATTGACAATCCATTCACTTACTTGTTGGGTCAGAACCAAATTGTCAACGATGTATCCGCCACCTGTGCGCTTGCATTGAGGAGAAAACATAATTCTAACAATTTTTAAAATTCATAACTTAATTATGTTATTGTCTCTGCTAGAATGTCTCATTATCCATCGCTGCAGCTACTGTTTTCAACTATTTATGCCTTTAAAAAAAATTTTTTTTATTACGAAAATTTTTTAACAGGATATTTTTCTGACCTAGTTAGGCATGTGGTCGACCTTCAATCATGGTATTTTACCATCCTGGCACGGTCGCCATTTTCTAACATTCTGTGTGGTGTCTGTTTGTTCTATATTGTGTCTCCCTACCACTTTCGCGCAACGACGCTCTGAGCGTGTTTTTTAGGGAACTGACTAGTTTGAACCTGGGACCTGTTGCTGGGAAGGAGACGCCAGACCACACATGACATATAGAGTTCAGAAGAGTTCAGTGAGACTAGCGATGATATAACCAAATACTTAATGATTTCAGCGTCAGCTCCACTGCACTCCCTGTAAAAGAATCTTAATACTAACTAAATTTAGTGGAAGGGGTTCAAGGCTTTCCTATTTTTAGTTAGCTGGTAAAATGACGTCGAAAAAGCAGTTAAGTTTACCATTGGAAATTTTATTCTACTCACAAAACATTGTTTATAAATTGCACTATTGATAAAAGGAAATGTTTTAATACAGGATGGTAAAAAACCAACTGCGTTCAACAAAAATGTGAACGAATATTCCCTGAATGGGTTTCCAAGTTCTACAATGGATCGAAGGATGACCTATGCCATATCACATCTATAATCTAGGTTTAAATTAAGTTTCACAAAAGAGAAAACTATCAAAATGGTCTACAGTGACCCTCCATTACCTTTAATTACTTATCTAACTTGTCGTAAATTACAGTGGCTGATGTGGCTTCTCAATAACTATATAACAGAAAAATCATCGCGTTTCAGATTTTTACTTCAAGTGGAAAATGTGAACACCATGAGCTTTAATTGACGATCGACACTAGTATTACGCAAAAAGGGGGTGTAACAGATGAGACTTCTGCAGTTCTGAGTGAAGCTTTATGCGCTGTTATGCGGCATCGCGTGCGTTCATTACCTTGTCGGTGTTCGTCCGGGGGCGGGGGCCAGCACAGCTCCGCTCACCTCGCCGTCTCGGAAGCAACTCTCTCCTAACTTCTCCTTACTAAAATTTACCGAAGTTGGTTTAAGAAAACTATCTGGCTGTGTTTTCATCTGACCAATCAGGGTCTCAATGTTAACCTTCAGCTCCGCCTACAAAAATTCTGTCTATCCAATGAGAAACGTTATTCTTTTCGTGGTGGGGCAATGTTTTTAAAGTTTGCAACGTAACAGAGACGTACTTCTTGTACAGGACTGAATGAAGCATATACACTCATGGAAATGGAAAAAAGAACACATTGACACCGGTGTGTCAGACCCACCATACTTGCTCCGGACACTGCGAGAGGGCTGTACAAGCAATGATCACACGCACGGCACAGCGGACACACCAGGAACCGCGGTGTTGGCCGTCGAATGGCGCTAGCTGCGCAGCATTTGTGCACCGCCGCCGTCAGTGTCAGCCAGTTTGCCGTGGCATACGGAGCTCCATCGCAGTCTTTAACACTGGTAGCATGCCGTGGACGTGAACCGTATGTGCAGTTGACGGACTTTGAGCGAGGGCGTATAGTGGGCATGCGGGAGGCCGGGTGGACGTACCGCCGAATTGCTCAACACGTGGGGCGTGAGGTCTCCACAGTACATCGATGTTGTCGCCAGTGGTCGGCGGAAGGTGCACGTGCCCGTCGACCTGGGACCGGACCGCAGCGACGAACGGATGCACGCCAAGACCGTAGGATCCTACGCAGTGCCGTAGGGGACCGCACCGCCACTTCCCAGCAAATTAGGGACACTGTTGTTCCTGGGGTATCGGCGAGGACCATTCGCAACCGTCTCCATGAAGCTGGGCTACGGTCCCGCACACCGTTAGGCCGTCTTCCGCTCACGCCCCAACATCGTGCAGCCCGCCTCCAGTGGTGTCGCGACAGGCGTGAATGGAGGGACGAATGGAGACGTGTCGTCTTCAGCGATGAGAGTCGCTTCTGCCTTGGTGCCAATGATGGTCGTATGCGTGTTTGGCGCCGTGCAGGTGAGCGCCACAATCAGGACTGCATACGACCGAGGCACACAGGGCCGACACCCGGCATCATGGTGTGGGGAGCGATCTCCTACACTGGCCGTACACCACTGGTGATCGTCGAGGGGACACTGAATAGTGCACGGTACATCCAAACCGTCATCGAACCCATCGTTCTACCATTCCTAGACCGGCAAGGGAACTTGCTGTTCCAACAGGACAATGCACGTCCGCATGTATCCCGTGCCACCCAACGTGCTCTAGAAGGTGTAAGTCAACTACCCTGGCCAGCAAGATCTCCAGATCTGTCCCCCATTGAGCATGTTTGGGACTGGATGAAGCGTCGTCTCACGCGGTCTGCACGTCCAGCACGTACGCTGGTCCAACTGAGGCGCCAGGTGGAAATGGCATGGCAAGCCGTTCCACAGGACTACATCCAGCATCTCTACGAACGTCTCCATGGGAGAATAGCGGCCTGCATTGCTGCGAAAGGTGGATATACACTGTACTAGTGCCGACATTGTGCATGCTCTGTTGCCTGTGTCTATGTGCCTGTGGTTCTGTCAGTGTGATCATGTGATGTATCTGACCCCAGGAATATGTCAATAAAGTTTCCCCTTCCTGGGACAATGAATTCACGGTGTTCTTATTTCAATTTCCAGGAGTGTATATACTTAGACGATCGTAGAGATGCTGGATGTAGTCCTGTGGAACGGCTTGCCATGCCATTTCCACCTGGCGCCTCAGTTGGACCAGCGTTCGTGCTGGACGTGCAGACCGCGTGAGACGACGCTTCATCCAGTCCCAAACATGCTCAACGGGGGACTGATCCGGAGATCTTGCTGGCCAGGGTAGTTGACTTACACCTTCTAGAGCACGTTGGGTGGCACGGGATACATGCGGACGTGCATTGTCCTGTTGGAACAGCAAGTTCCCTTGCCGGTCTAGGAATGGTAGAACTATGGGTTCGATGACGGTTTGGATGTACCATGCACTATTCAGTGTCCCCTCGACGATCACCAGTGGTGTACGGCCAGTGTAGGAGATCGCTCCCCACACCATGATGCCGGGTGTTGGCCCTGTGTGCCTCGGTCGTATGCAGTCCTGATTGTGGCGCTCACCTGCACGGCGCCAAACACGCATACGACCATCATTGGCACCAAGGCAGAAGCGACTCTCATCGCTGAAGACGACACGTCTCCATTCGTCCCTCCATTCACGCCTGTCGCGACACCACTGGAGGCGGGCTGCACGATGTTGGGGCGTGAGCGGAAGACGGCCTAACGGTGTGCGGGACCGAAGCCCAGCTTCATGGAGACGGTTGCGAATGGTCCTCGCCGATACCCCAGGAGCAACAGTGTCCCTAATTTGCTGGGAAGTGGCGGGTCGGTCCCCTACGGCACTGCGTAGGCTCCTACGGTCTTGGCGTGCATCCGTGCGACGCTGCGGTCCGGTCCCAGGTCGACGGGCACGTGCACCTTCCGCCGACCACTGGCGACAACATCGATGTACTGTGGAGACCTCACGCCCCACGTGTTGAGCAATTCGGCGGTACGTCCACCCGGCCTCCCGCATGCCCACTATACACCCTCGCTCAAAGTCCGTCAACTGCACATACGGTTCACGTCCACGCTGTCGCGGCATGCTACCAGTGTTAAAGACTGCGATGGAGCTCCGTATGCCACGGCAAACTGGCTGACACTGACGGCGGCGGTGCACAAATGCTGCGCAGCTAGCGCCATTCGACGGCCAACACCGCGGTTCCTGGTGTGTCCGCTGTGCCGTGCGTGTGATCATTGCTTGTACAGCCCTCTCGCAGTGTCCGGAGCAAGTATGGTGGGTCTGACACACCGGTGTCAATGTGTTCTTTTTTCCATTTCCAAGGGTGTATATACACCCAAAAATTCGGAGCATTCTACTCTATTTACTGACTCCTGCTCATGTGCTACATCAACTATTGGTATGATTACTTCTTGTACAGCACTGAATGATATATATATATATATATATATATATATATATATATATATATATATATATATATATACACTCCTGGAAATGGAAAAAAGAACACACTGACTCCGGTGTGTCAGACCCACCATACTTGCTCCGGACACTGCGAGAGGGCTGTACAAGCAATGATCACACGCACGGCACAGCGGACACACCAGGAACCGCGGTGTTGGCCGTCGAATGGCGCTAGCTGCGCAGCATTTGTGCACCGCCGCCGTCAGTGTCAGCCAGTTTGCCGTGGCATACGGAGCTCCATCGCAGTCTTTAACACTGGTAGCATGCCGTGGACGTGAACCGTATGTGCAGTTGACGGACTTTGAGCGAGGGCGTATAGTGGGCATGCGGGAGGCCGGGTGGACGTACCGCCGAATTGCTCAACACGTGGGGCGTGAGGTCTCCACAGTACATCGATGTTGTCGCCAGTGGTCGGCGGAAGGTGCACGTGCCCGTCGACCTGGGACCGGACCGCAGCGACGCACGGATGCACGCCAGGACCGTAGGATCCTACGCAGTGCCGTAGGGGACCGCACCGCCACTTCCCAGCAAATTAGGGACACTGTTGCTCCTGGGGTATCGGCGAGGACCATTCGCAACCGTCTCCATGAAGCTGGGCTACGGTCCCGCACACCGTTAGGCCGTCTTCCGCTCACGCCCCAACATCGTGCAGCCCGCCTCCAGTGGTGTCGCGACAGGCGTGAATGGGGGGACGAATGGAGACGTGTCGTCTTCAGCGATGAGAGTCGCTTCTGCCTTGGTGCCAATGATGGTCGTATGCGTGTTTGGCGCCGTGCAGGTGAACGCCACAATCAGGACTGCATACGACCGCGGCACACAGGGCCAACACCCGGCATCATGGTGTGGGGAGCGATCTCCTACACTGGCCGTACACCACTGGTGATCGTCGAGGGGACACTGAATAGTGCACGGTACATCCAAACCGTCATCGAACCCATCGTTCTACCATTCCTAGACCGGCAAGGTAACTTGCTGTTCCAACAGGACAATGCACGTCCGCATGTATCCCGTGCCACCCAACGTGCTCTAGAAGGTGTAAGTCAACTACCCTGGCCAGCAAGATCTCCGGATCTGTCCCCCATTGAGCATGTTTGGGACTGGATGAAGCGTCGTCTCACGCGGTCTGCACGTCCAGCATGAACGCTGGTCCAACTGAGGCGCCAGGTGGAAATGGCATGGCAAGCCGTTCCACAGGACTACATCCAGCATCTCTACGATCGTCTCCATGGGAGAATAGCAGCCTGCGTTGCTGCGAAAGGTGGATATACACTGTACTAGTGCTGACATTGTGCATGCTCTGTTGCCTGTGTCTATGTGCCTGTGGTTCTGTCAGTGTGATCATGTGATGTATCTGACCCCAGGAATGTGTCAATAAAGTTTCCCCTTCCTGGGACAATGAATTCACGGTGTTCTTATTTCAATTTCCAGGAGTGTATATGTGTGTGTGTGTGTGTGTGTGTGTGTGTGTGTGTGTGTGTGTGTGTGTGTGTGTTTTCAATATTAAGAGACACTTCATCTTCAGAGAACCACATAATAATTCTTTCGAAAATAACATTTACCGACTCTACTACTCGTTTCTCTCTTATGGAATTAATTACAACACTAGTATCGTTTGCAGAAAGTACCAAATCTGCTTGTTGAACGTTAAGTGGAAGGTCATTCACATATACACCACTGGCCATTAAAATTGCTGCACCACGAAGATGACGTGCTAGAGACGCGAAAGTTAATCGACAGTAAGAAGATGCTGTGATATGCAAATGATTAGCTTTTCGGAGCATTCACACAAGGTTGGCGCCGGTGGCGACACCTACAACGTGCTGACATGAGGAAAGTTTCCAACCGATTTCTCATACACAAACAGCAGTTGATCGGCGTTGCCTGGTGAAACGTTGTGGTAATGCCTCTTGTAAGGAGGAGAAATGCATACCATCACGATTCCGACTTTGATAAAGGTCGGATTGTAGCCTATCGCGTTTGTGGTTTATCGTATCGCGACATTGCTCTTCGCGTTGGTCGAGATCCAATGACTGTTAGCAGAATATGGAATCGGTGGATTCAGGAGGGTAATACGGAACGCCGTGCTGGATCCCAACGTCCTCGTATCACTAGCAGACGAGATGACAGGCACCTTATCCGCATAGCTGTAACGGATCGTGCAGCCAAATCTCGATCCCTGAGTCAACAGATGGGGACGTTTGCAAAACAACAACAATCTGAACGAACAGTTCGACGACGTTAGCAACAGCATGGACTATCAGCTCGGAGACCATGGCTGCGGTTACCCTTGACGCTGCATCACAGACAGGAGCGCCTGCAATGGTGTACTCAACGACGAACCTGGGTGCACGAACGGCAAAACCATTTTTTTCTGATGAATCCAGGTTCTGTTTACAGCATCATAATGGTCGCATCCGTGTTTGGCGACATCGCGGTAAACGCACATTGGAAGCGTGTATTCGTCATCGCTATACTGGCGTATCACCTGTCGTAATGGTATGGGGTGCCATTGGTTACACGTCTCGGTCACCTCTTGTTCGCATTGACGACACTTTGAACAGTGGACGTTACATTTCAGATGTGTTACGACCCATGGCTCTACCCTTCATTCGATCCCTGCAAAACCCTAAATTTCATCAGGATAATGCACGACCGCATGTTGCAGGTCCTGTACGGGCCTTTCTGGATAGAGAAAATGTTCGACTGGTGGCCTGGCCAGCACATTCTCCAGATCTCTCACCAATTGAAAACGTCTGGTCAATGGTGGCCGAGCAACTGGCTCGTCACAATACGCCAGTCACTACTCTTGATGAACTGTGGTATCGTGTTGAAGCTGCATGGACAGCTGTACTTGTACACGCCATCCAAGCTGTGTTTGACTCAATGTGCAGGCGTATCAAGGCCGTTATTATGGCCAGAGGTGGCTGTTCTGGGTACTGATTTCTCAGGATCTATGCACCCAAATTGCATGAAAATGTGATCACATCTCAGTTCTAGTATAACATATTTGTCCAATTAATACCCGTGTATCATCTGCATTTCTTCTTGGTGTAGCAATTTTAATGGCCAGTGGTGTATAAGGAAAAGGAATGGAACCGAAATTGAGCCTTGTGGGACTTCTTTTGTGCTTTTTTTTTTTTTTTCTCCAGTCGCTAAAATTTTCTACCTTTCCGGTATTCTGTTTATTAAATGTGATTCAAACCAGTTGTGTGTATAGCCATCAGTTCCACAAAACTTGAGTTTTTCTGAGAGAGTATCACGATCTACACAATCAAAGGCCTTGGAAAGATCACAAAAATACCAACTGGTGATATACTACTATTTAAGTCTTATACTATTTGATGAGTGAATGTATACATAGCATTCTCAGTTGTGCAACCCTTCTGGAATTAAAACTGTGATATGCTAAGCAAATTGTTTCCACTTAAGTGTGCAACTACTCTCGAGTACATTACTTTTTCAAATGTTTTGGAAAAAGATGTCAGTAAGAAAACCGGATTATAATTTTTAAATCTGACTTGTTATCTTTCTTACAAAGTGTCTTAGTACTTGCAAATTTTAACCAGTCTGGAAAAATTCCCTGTGCCAGTGATGCATTGTATATATCACTAGGGATATTAGTTATTAATTTGTAACAACTTTTCAGCATTCTGTCAAATTCCTTCAACCCCACATGAGCTTTTGTTTTTTAGAATTTTTATAATTCTGTTTTAATTTCAGTGGATGAAACCTTGCCAGGCAAGTTCGCTGATTTACTGCACTTCAGAGGTTTAGCAACCCGCTATTAAACATCTGGTCTTAATGTTTTGGCTCATCCGTGTAATTCTATTGAATTCTCTGTTCATTTAATTAATCAAAGATCATTTGTGAGAGGGTGCTGAGGCTGCAGTGGTGGGAGTAGCGAGTGAGCTGTTAGCATCTCTGTGGGGACATTCTAGCTGTGTCTACCATCACCTATACCACAGAAGTATCGCTAACATAGCGGAAGAATTGCATAGGTTTCTGGTAAGCAAGTATTCCATGTAGAGCTCTGCGATCCCTGGAACCAGCTGGGATCCCAAGGCCACTCCATCCATCTGTTCATAAAACTCTCTGTTGCATTTGAAGTAGGTGGTCGTCAGTCAATGTTCACAGAGTTTAACTATTTGTGGTTCAAAATGTTGAGACAGCAGCACCAAGGATTCACCCTGGGATACAGAAATTTCTGTGACACAGTATATAATGCAAGAACCTACATTCACATCTAATCGACTGCTTCGCAAGGAAAGCCCTATGCCCATCATAACCAGTATTTTCGCCTAATGAAATTTGCTTGTGATGTAGCATAACAGGCGCTTTCAGTTACTACATGAAAATGCTTGAAGTTATTCTCTTTCCATATGGGTAGTTTTCGTATTAGGTTTCTGTTTTTGAAATTATCCCGAGCATTTACTGAAAGTCAAAACCGCCTCTTTTTCATAGTCACAACAGGTTTTGTGGTGGCTAGCTTCAATGAGCTGCTCCATACACTTTTCTGTACTTACTTCGAAGAGGAGTAAGAGAAGGAGGAGGAGATTAGAGTTTAACATCCCATCGATAATGAAGTCGTTAGGCATGAAGCACAAGCTCGAATTAAGAAAGAATGAGGAAGGAAATCAGCCATGGCCTTTCATAGGAAGCATCCCGGTATTTGTCTGAAGCGATTTAGGGAAATCACTGAAAACCTAAATCAGGATGGCGACCTCGGGTTTGAACCATTGTCCTCCAAAATGTGAGGCCAGTGTGCTAATGACTGTGCTACATCACTCGATTATACATTCTTTGAAAAGTATTCTGAAGTAGTTGAAGCATCACAGTCAACATAAAAGGCTGGAATTACCTGATAGAATTAATTTGCTTCACCCAAAAGCTAATGTTCTAATTAATGTTAATTGAGATACTGATACAAATGCTTTGGTAAGTTATGAGATACTTTGCCCCGAAAAAAATCTGAGTCAAGATCTGTAATCCGTGATTAAAGTGCAGAATATGTAAGGTGATTAAAAAAGTATTCCAAACTCTAAGAGGTGGTAGTACATGCCAAAACAACAAAAAATGTCCAGTGAACATATGCTCTGAAACGTATACTGGTACTGTAAGAGCTATAAGCAATTGTTTATCTTTGGTACTGTGAACTATCTCTTCTACTGCAAGCTCTTGCTATTACGAACGACCTACAGAATAGGCCTCAAATAGAAAATGAGTAAACAAATGAGAAAAATTTTGCAGGTGCTACATTGCATTCTGGACTCTTTCAGCATGTGTGCAGGACATGAGCTCAGAGGTTGTTTCCATTTGCCAGATCATAACAGAAAATCTTTGCAGACGAATGGAAAAACTGGTAGAAGCAGGTCTTGGGGAAGATCTGTCTGGATTCCGTAGAAATGTTGGAACATGTGAGGCAATACTGCACCTACACCTCATCTTAGAAAATAGATTAAGGAAAGGCAAACCTACGTTTATAGCATTTGTAGACTTAGAGAAAGCTTTTGACAATGTTGACTGGAATACTTTTTTTCACATTCTGAAGGTGGCAGGGTTAAAATACAGGAAGCATAAGACTATTTACAATTTGTACAGAAACCAGGTGGCAGTGAAAAGAGTCGAGGGACATGAAAGGGAAGCGGTGGTTCGGAAGGAAGTGAGACAGGGTTGTAGCTTCTACCTGATGTTATTCAATCTGTATATTGAGCAAGCAGTAAAGCAAACAAAAGAAAAATTCGGAGTAGGTATTAAAATCCATGGAGAAGAAATAAATGGTTCAAATGGCTCTGAGCACTATGGGACTTAACATCTGTGGTCATCAGACCCCTAGAACTTAGAACTACTTAAACCTAACTAACCTAAGGACATCACACACATCCATTCCGTTCAACTGCTCTTCCAAGTCCTTTGTTGTCTCTGACAGAATTACAATGTCATCGATGAACATCAAAGTTTTTATTTCTTGCCGGCCGCTGTGGCCGTGCGGTCTAGGCGCTTCAGTCTGGAACCGCGTGACCGCTCCGGTCGCAGGTTCGAATCCTGCCTCGGGCATAGATGTGTGTGATGTCCTTAGGTTAGTTAGGTTTAAGTAGTTCTAAGTTCAGGGGACTGATGACCTCAGAAGTTAAGTCCCATAGTGCTCAGAGCCATTTGAACCATTTTTGTTACGGCATAAACGCCAAGACTGCCCATCCAGACAAGCACAGTGTTACACTTGTGGCCAGAAAGGTCATGCACAAACCATATGTTTGCAATGGAACAAACATAAGAATTCTACCCACTCACAAACGTCTAGTCACAAGGCCCATATAATTTATGCCGTGTATTCAAAGAGTGCTGCAGGCATTAGCAAAACTAGCAAGCAAATAGTTTCTTCAGTGATACACCAGCCCAATAAGCTTCTTGTTCATTTGCATAGTTGTGGAAAACATGTGACATTTTAGTTGGACATGGGTGCCTCTGTTACATTGCTGGATCGTAACATATATGAACTGTTAGGCTCCCCACGCTGTCTGAAACTAGCGCACCCCTGACAGCTTATAATGTACAAGACATTCCCGTTCTCAGAAAACGTACTTTGCCTGCCATGTATCACTTGCATACGCAAACTGTGACTTTCGCTATGCTACAGTGATATGATTGTGAGAATTTATTTGGCCTTGATTCGCATGATTTGTTTGGCTTTAGAATTCAAGACAATGAGTTGTCGGTGACTGCAGTCATTGCTAAAGATAGTGCTGAAAGAATTCCCTGAACTTTTTTCTGAAGGTTTAGGCAAGGGTAACAATTTTGTTGCACATATTACAATGAAAGACAATCCTCAACCAAAATTTTGCCGGGCCAAAAATGCTCCCATTCCATTGCAGGACAAAGTAGCCGCTGAACATCAAGAATTGAAGATAGTGGGGCTATTGCACCCATACAAGCTAGTCAATGGGCAAGTCCACTGGTTTTGCTCCCCAAACCTTCAGGTAGCATTTGCCTCTGTGAGATTTTTTTAAAACCGAGTTGCAGTAGCTTGGTCATCTCATAAACAGTCAATGTATACATGCTCTGAAGTCACATTTATTATCCATCCGCGACCTGCCAGTTCCTCACAATGTCACAGGATTGAAGTCAGTCTTAGGGAAAATGAACTACTATATTCGGTTCATACCGAATGCTGCACAAATCGCAGCTCCATTGCATCGCTTTCATCGCAAGAACATCCCCTTTCGTTGGACAGATGAGTGCCAAGAATTTTTTTAAAAACTTAAAGATGTATTGCTCAGTGATCGATGCTTGGTTCACTTTGATCCTCTTAAGATGGCGCCGATTGGAGAGTGTAGTAACATTTCGCTCTTGTCAAAAAAGCAAAAAACAAACAGTTTTTCTTGTAGAGAATGTGAAAAGCAAGTGATGAAGGGTAGTTTCTGTGTCAAGTGCAATTACTGGTTGCACGAAAAGTGCGCGAAAGTGAACCTAAAATTCATCAGTGATGATATTCTTTGGGCATGCTACGATTGTTTACGAGTTGAAACAGCGATACAGTGGACTCAGAAAACCAATTTATAAATTTCTGCAAAAGGACATTGAGGCATTAAATACCGAAACAGCGACTATAAGAAAAGAAAAAGAGACTAATACAGGAAAAAGAGGCATGTGCATATGAAATGGAAATAAAAGAAGATACAAAAAACGAAATTATAAAGCAGCCACACAAGAACATTCAAGCATTGAAACCCAAATTACTGACTACAAACAAAGAAAATGATAGACTAACTCAAGAAAAACATTTCTGTGTGTGTGACATCCATCAAACGGAAGTAAGCGAAACGGAATCCAGGGTTTCTGAAAAACACCAGCCAAGTACGAAACAAAATCTTCAAAATACACATGGTGTGCCAAATGTGATAAAAAATCCACCCACCTCACTATCTGAAAACAAATGTAAATGGGAAACAGTGACCTATAAAAAGGACAAACGTGGAAGTGCCGCAGCAAAACCGGTTCAAAAAAGGGACTTTTTTGTTGTTGGCGACTCCATACTAAAAATGTTACAGCTCCAGGTTGTGAAATCGATGTTCGTCCCGGAATCCGATCGCATCAGATCAGCAGACGCTCAAAATATTTTAAATTCGAGAAAATGAAAAAAATGGACAAATACGAAGGTGTTTTCATTCATGTAGGAACAAATTCCATCCGGAGCAGCAGTAAGGAAGAAATAATCAGTGAAACACAGAACTTGATCTGCTCAGCGAAAAGTGTGTTTGCAAATTCAACAATTGTCATTAGTACAATTTTACACAGAAATTCAATAAGTGATACATTCATAATTAATATAAACAGTGAAATCAGGGAACAGTGCGAAAAGTTGGGTGCAATTTTTGTAGACTGGTCGTAGACATCCATAGAATCTTTAAAAGCAAGGGAAACTGAAAACTTCCGAAAAGGGTGAGAAAACAAAAGTGGTGATCCAAAATGGAAACTGTAAATACAGTGGAACAAGTCAGGCTCTTCAAAGTATAAACAAACTCAAAAATTCTATCTTGATGCATCTAAATACACTCCCGGAAATGGAAAAAAGAACACATTGACACCGGTGTGTCAGACCCACCATACTTGCTCCGGACACTGCGAGAGGGCTGTACAAGCAATGATCACACGCACGGCACAGCGGACACACCAGGAACCGCGGTGTTGGCCGTCGAATGGCGCTAGCTGCGCAGCATTTGTGCACCGCCGCCGTCAGTGTCAACCAGTTTGCCGTGGCATACGGAGCTCCATCGCAGTCTTTAACACTGGTAGCATGCCGCGACAGCGTGGACGTGAACCGTATGTGCAGTTGACGGACTTTGAGCGAGGGCGTATAGTGGCCATGCGGGAGGCCGGGTGGACGTACCGCCGAATTGCTCAACACGTGGGGCGTGAGGTCTCCACAGTACATCGATGTTGTCGCCAGTGGTCGGCGGAAGGTGCACGTGCCCGTCGACCTGGGACCGGACCGCAGCGACGCACGGATGCACGCCAAGACCGTAGGATCCTACGCAGTGCCGTAGGGGACCGCACCGCCACTTCCCAGCAAATTAGGGACACTGTTGCTCCTGGGGTATCGGCGAGGACCATTCGCAACCGTCTCCATGAAGCTGGGCTACGGTCCCGCACACCGTTAGGCCGTCTTCCGCTCACGCCCCAACATCGTGCAGCCCGCCTCCAGTGGTGTCGCGACAGGCGTGAATGGAGGGACGAATGGAGACGTGTCGTCTTCAGCGATGAGAGTCGCTTCTGCCTTGGTGCCAATGATGGTCGTATGCGTGTTTGGCGCCGTGCAGGTGAACGCCACAATCAGGACTGCATACGACCGAGGCACACAGGGCCAACACCCGGCATCATAGTGTGGGGAGCGATCTCCTACACTGGCCGTACACCACTGGTGATCGTCGAGGGGACACTGAATAGTGCACGGTACATCCAAACCGTCATCGAACCCATCGTTCTACCATTCCTAGACCGGCAAGGGAACTTGCTGTTCCAACAGGACAATGCACGTCCGCATGTATCCCGTGCCACCCAACGTGCTCTAGAAGGTGTAAGTCAACTACCCTGGCCAGCAAGATCTCCAGATCTGTCCCCCATTGAGCATGTTTGGGACTGGATGAAGCGTCGTCTCACGCGGTCTGCACGTCCAGCACGAACGCTGGTCCAACTGAGGCGCCAGGTGGAAATGGCATGGCAAGCCGTTCCACAGAACTACATCCAGCATCTCTACGATCGTCTCCATGGGAGAATAGCAGCCTGCATTGCTGCGAAAGGTGGATATACACTGTACTAGTGCCGACATTGTGCATGCTCTGTTGCCTGTGTCTATGTGCCTGTGGTTCTGTCAGTGTGATCATGTGATGTATCTGACCCCAGGAATGTGTCAATAAAGTTTCCCCTTCCTGGGACAATGAATTCACGGTGTTCTTATTTCAATTTCCAGGAGTGTATAAACGGTTTAGCAGAAAAACGTTAGGTAGTTTACTCTAAAATTGATGAACTGCAAGTTATACTTTCTGAACTGACAAATATGAAGGTAGTCTGCTTAAACAAACACTGGCTCACAAAAGAATGCGTAGAAGTTCTAAATAAAATTAGTAATTTAAAACTTGCCAGCAGCTTTTGTATAAAAAACGTATCTCGTGGGGGCTCCTGTATCTTACTGCATGCCTCCTTAAATTTTAAAAGTGAAAGAAGATTTTAGTTATCTTAACCCTTTGTTGCCTGACGGTACTTAAAAGTACCAGTAAGTTTTGACTCTCATTATTTTCTCGTGGTGCAGTTTCGTGATCTGAGAGCCTGTCGGTACGTAACAGTAACTCTGCTCTACTGTTTCATAGATGTTATTGTGCAATACATAGACCTCTCTGGCGGTCAGAGCTTGAAATTGTTTTTCGCGCGCTGCTGTGGAAACAGAAGATTGTATGTGCTTGTTTCCATGGTGTTGCCTGAATTTGTGTGCAATTTATTGAAACTTCCGTTGAGTTTTCCATTGTACGTACTTACCTTCTTTGTTTTTTTATAATAGTTTGAAGCATTACGTTACAAGTGAATGAGATAAAGTGGAAAATATAAGGTGGACTTATTAGTACCGTCAGGTTGTGCGAACACTTTATTGTAGTAACAATGCGTTACCTCTCACTAGTTGTTCTGTCCACTTTTTCTCACACAGAAATCCGTAAATACATTTGCCTGTGGAACAATTAGAACAAACAGGAAAGGTTTGCCAGGGAATTTACCTAAAGAAACATGTCTAAATCAAATCACAGAGAGTCATCTTTAGACCTAACAGTATTTCAATGGAAGGAAAATAAAGTAGTGTATTTTGCGTCAAACTTCCATAGCACTGAACAGAGCGTAGTGACAAGAAAACATAAAGATGGAATTAGTATAACTATTCCATGTCCAGTTATTGTATGTGATTACAATAAAAACATGGGTGGTGTGGATCATGCAAACAGATTACGTTCAACTTATGGTCTTGACAAGGGATCAAAGAAATGGTGGCACCGTCTCTTCTGGGGAGCAATAGAAATTGCTTTTGTCAATGCTTACGTCATTTTCAGTGATCTACATGGGGCACTGCCACTGCTGGAATTCAGCCGTGCTGTGGCACTTGGGATAATGAATGAACAGCAAGTTCCAAATCTCAAAAAGAGAAACTCTGGTAAAGATGAAATTACTCTCCCAAAGAGAAGGAAGGATAGCTTTTCTGTCCCGAAGGATGTACGTCTTGGCAACCGAGGGAACCATTTTTTAGTGTTCAGTTGTAAAAGAGGACGATGCGAAATGTGTGCGAAAAATAAAATTCAGTCGAGACCACATTCTCAATGTAGTACATGTAAAGTGTATTTGTGCTGCAATGAGAAAAAGAACTGTTTCCTACAATTTCATGAGGTATCACTAAATATGTGATATGTATATACTGTCAAAAATGTATAGCTAAGTTACTATGTATTGTGAAGTTGCTCTAGAATAAATTTATGCGAAATTTTAAAAAAAAATCATAAATATCATATTTCTGTTAATTAATTTTCTAATGTAAAAATATTTAATATTTATGTGACATAAAGTACAAGTTATAAAAATTGGAGCATTTTTCTGCGCATGTTGTGATTCTGTCCATGGAGTCTGACGGTACTTCTGAGTACCAGGAGAGAAAAAAGTTGTGAAAAAAAAAAAAATTTACAAAAAATCCTACCATCATTTGAGGCCACAATAGAATAAATTCTGCAAAGAAAATGTTAAAAAATAAATTTTATGGTATGTCAGGAAACAAAGGGTTAATGAAGAATGTATTTTTGAAAGCTCTTGTGTAGAGCTGTGTGATTTAAATACTGTGATAACATCAATTTACTGAATTCCTGGGAATTCTTTTACTAAATTGTTCTTAGAAAAATTTCAATATTTCTTAGATAAACTTAAAAAAGAAAACAAGAAAAAGACTGTGATTGCAGGAGACTTCAAATTAAATACATTAATTGAAAGCAGTGATACTGAAAAGTTTCGTGATTTAATCCAAAAATCTAGTTTCAAGTTAAACTTTACTATGTGCACTAAAGCAAACTTCCACTCAGCACCCTGCATAGATAATATTATTGCAAATTATCTGTTTGATGATGCAAGAAAGGTTTGCCTAGATCTAGGAATATCTGATCACTCTTCTTTGTTTATAGAGCTCCCCAAAATAGAGAAATTAAAATCTGAACCTTATATAAGAAGGAACTTCAGCAAAGAATGTTTAGAGTTGTTCTGTGATAGTTTAAGTGTTACAAGCTATCATTTAGACCACTCTGATTCAAGCAACAAAAATTTTGATAAATTTCTAAATTGTTTTTTGAGTGTATTCAATGAAACATTTCATCCACAATCTTATCAAAAGAGAGTCAGGAACAAACGAAATTGGATTACACCAGGCATAAAAATTTCAAGTGCCAGAAAAGATAGAAACCCTAATTTCGTAAATTATGTTAAGCGCTATAAGACAATATTCAAAAAAAGTGATTCTGACAGCAAAAAAACTGGCAAATAGTATATTAATAAACAAACAAAGAAATAAAACAAATGCAGTCTGGTCTGTTATGAAATCAGAGTTGGGAGTCAATGTTAAAACTCAAGAAATTTCTCAATTTAGGTTTCAGGGTGATATTATTGCAAATCATGTTAAAATGTCAAACTGCTTCAATGATTTCTTTGTCAATATAGCAAAATTGGATGTAGACAATACAGCCCATAAGGACAATAGATTTTCAGGCATAGAGATGACATACAAAACATTCGTTTCAAAAAATTCAGAAAAATCACTCAAAGATGTGCAAGACACAATATTATCATTAAAAAAGAAAAATTCGGCTGGATGGGATGGAATACCTTCCATGGTAATCAAGGCAGTACGCCATATTAATTCATACCCACTATTATTGTAAACGAGTCCTTTGAAAATGGGTCTTTACCAGATGTCCTAAAATATGCAGCGATTAAGCCATTATCTACAAAGAGATCACCAGACGATATAGGAAACTACTGGTCTATCTCTCTCCTTCCTGTTTTCTCTAAAATATTTGAAAAACTTGTGGCAAAACAACTAGAAAATTTCCTTACAGTAAATGACATTATTTGTAAAAATAAGTTTGGTTTTCAAAGAGGAAAAAGCACCATAAATGCCATGAGAATTTACAAAAAAAATAAGCACATCACTAGACCAGGGTACAAAAGTCTCAGGAGTATTCTGTGATCTAACAAAAGCCTTTGACTCTGTGAACCACTCATTATTACTTCACAAACAGATGAACTGTGGGATTGAAGATACTGCATTACAGTGGTTCATTCTTATCTGACAGAAAGGAAACAAAGAGTTATTTTAACATCAAATTTAATTAACTGCCACTCCAAATGCAAAACTATTTCCCAAGGAGTTCCACAGGGTTCCACACTGGGTTCTTACCTGTTCTTGTTGTATATAAATGATTTACCATTAAATATTGATGCTCATTCAGTCTTGTTTGCAGATGACACCTCAGTCCTGATAGAAAATGATACAGCCAGTTGCAATAATGACTGTGTGGACGATGTGGCCTATTCTACACCTTATTTTAGATCTATGTGACACTACTGTGCTGATTATATGTTTTGACGATGTTATTATGGTCTTATCACTTTAGGACATGGTGTAGAAGAGATCTGAGGATGGTCATTATGAACTGAAATCGGCCATTGTCAAAAGAATTGATATTGTGATCAAAGACTGGAATAAAAAACATTTGACAATAGAGAAGACTCCAGATAGTATAAAAAATGTTCTGGGGAAACTGGAATCCTAGTTCCATAAAAATGGACTAAAGCTCAACGTCACTAAGACCGAGATGATGCAATTTGTCTCTAAATTGTCAGCAATATGTCCTGTACAAATGACCCATAATAATCGACTGACGACAGAAATGAGTCATGTGAAATTCTTGGGCCTAAATCTTGATAAAATTTTAACTGAAAGAGACATAAAGACTTCCTGGCAAATAAATTTAATTCCCTAGCTTCTGTAAAGTTTATTTTATCTGGTGCCACTCATATGGACACAAGAAAGGCAGTCTACCGCAGTTATTTTGAATCTGTTATTCGTATGGGATAATTTTCTGGAGAAACTCCAGAAGCAATACAAGGCTACTAATTCTTCAGAAGAAAATCATTAGAAAGGTATGTTGCCCACAAAAATGAGTCACATCGCCCATTGTTCAAGAAATTAAAAATACTAACAATTACTTCATTGTACGTTTTTGAAATCTTGATTTTTGTATATAATAATCAACACAATCTTGAAAAGTTCAATTTAAACCTAGCTATGGTACTTGTCACAAGGAAAACTTTAAATATCCTTCCCATCACTTAAAGTTTTATGCTCTGACACCACTGTGCATGGTGCTAAAAATATATAACAAATTAAAAGGAAGAAACATACTAACACTGCTCTTTGGTTCGCTGAAAAGTTTATTCCAAAACATTTTAATAGAGAA
The DNA here is from genome assembly GCF_023898315.1 of Schistocerca nitens. Lineage (NCBI taxonomy): Eukaryota > Metazoa > Arthropoda > Insecta > Orthoptera > Acrididae > Schistocerca > Schistocerca nitens. The sequence goes on from NC_064621.1 coordinate 361,208,808, forward strand.
ATATTAGTACACCATCGAAGAATTCATGGAAGACAGTCTGACACATTGAACAATAAAAATCTACAGCTAATACTGCAACGTTGTCTGTGTATAACAAAGGAAATTGGTAAACTGTTAATTTATAGTAAATATTTTAGTGTTGTATTTATTGGCATTATTCTTAAAATAGTGTAAAAAGAATTTCAGCAAATCAATATACATTATATTTTTGCTAAACTTGACATGTCTCCTGTAGAACAGATCATATGATCTGTACAATGTATGTAATGAGACTAATAAATCACATTTTACATTTACCAGTTGTTTTGAAAGTTGATGCTGCTTCTTACGGAATCAGTGCAGTGCTTTCACACAGATTTGGTGATAAAGATAGGCCTACTGCTTTTGCCTCAAAACTGTTGTCCAAAGCTCAGTGTAACTATTCACAAATAAAGAAAGAGAAATTGGCTATTGTGTATTGTGTCACCAAGTTCCACCACTATTTCTATCACAAGCCACTGCAGTCCGTGTTTCATACGATGAAGCCGCTTTCTGTACAAACTGCCCAGAAATTGCAACGATGGGCTTTGTTGTTGTCTCAATATTAGTACGAGATTGTGTATCATCCAACAACTCAAACTTTCATGTCTTCCCATTGGCCCTGATACAGACTTGATGCTTCTGCTGCATCTTGTTGTCACTTCTATGCCCAGAATTCTGAATTGCTTCAGTCCTTTCCTCTGAACCATAGGAAAATTTCAGGGGGTAGAGAAGCTGATTCATATCTGAACATTTTGCTAAAATACATTTGCACATCTCGGCCTCGCTCATTGCATAACACAAAGAACTCTGTAGTGCAACGATACTTTGTGCATCGGCATAGCCTCACTATACAGCAAGGTGTGATTCTTGTTCAAAATGACAGTGGAAAGTCACGCGAGCTGATCCCCAAAGCTTTGCAAAAAGAAGTGTTGCAGTTACTTCACCAAAGATGCTGGTGGATTGTTTGTACGAAACAGTTAGCACGTTGACACTATACTTGGCACGGTATGCACAACCAAATAAACAGATGACTTCACAGTGTCACGCATGTATGGAAAATCAGTCTGCTCCACCACAAACATTCTCTACCTGGCCTAAGTCGCAATCACCATGGCAACATGTGCACATAGACTTTGAAGGACCTTTCTGGAACACTTGTTGGTTGATTGTGGTAGACTCTTAAGCAAGTTTCCTTTTGCTGTGCCAATGAACTCAACAATGTCACATAGCACAATTCAGGTGCTGTCCTCAATTTTTTGCCTCAAAGATTTGCCTGAGATCATAGTGTCGGACAACAGCCCTCAGTTCACATCAAATGAATTTCAAACATTCTGTGAACGCAATGGCATACAGCATATAACTAGTGCAACATTCCATCCACAGTCAAACTGCGAAAAGGGACTTTTAGTCTGAACCTTCAAGCAGCAAATGGCCAAACTTCGTACAGCACACACCAGGAATCAAGCAATTCAACTGTTTCTCGCCTCCTATCATTTGCATTCATGAGATGGACGATCGCCGGCAGAACTGTTCACGGCCGCCGCCATTGGACACTGCTCCACCTATTCCACCCTCCTCAGTATCCAGTACCAGAGGAAGACCGCAGGCATCTCTTTGCGCTGCATGATATTGAGTTTTTCAGAGTTTTTAGCAGCAGCAGACGGTGGGCGCATGGCGAGATCAGTCGTCAACTTTGTGCATGCATGTATCTCATTTCAGGCCCGGACGGATTGCAGCGCCAGCATCACAATCAAGTTCACCACTGTCATGTGTATGGTGACCCTTGTGTATCTCTTCCCCCAGATTCATGGATGCCGAGGACAGCGCAACCACAGCAGCCACCAGTGGGCGTCATCAGGACACCGTGGGATGACCCCATGGAGACGGATCCTTCACCTCCTCTCGTCCTAGTGATGGAGTTGACCTGCCCATGCCGCAATTGCAGACACCATCTTCATCTTGGAATAGGCCTCAGGAGGTGGACAGGTTCCCTTTTGGGCGTTTTCTGGGGGGGGGGGGGGGTTACACAAGAGCACAGGCAGGACGGTGGGGTGCGACCAGAAGTCTGATGTCCCCTGCAGCCACATCTTCTGGCACATCACATTGTCTACACTCCTGCGTCCCTCTTGTTCTCATGATCCTTATACGACGAAGGTCCATAGATTTGGTGGGGGGAGGGATGACAGCAGCAGCCCCTGTGTGAAGAGGACATAAGCGCCATGACCGAGTGGTGACGGCCCAGTTCAATACTAGCTTCAAGACTAGCGACATCGATAGAAGCATCAACTCCATGTAGCACAGACTTGGAATTGTCTATAGTGAAGAAGACTGCTTATTTTGTATGTCGCCCTTTGCTTACAACACATTTGTGTAATTGCAAAAGTTATGTATTGTAAAGTTCTTTTTGTAATAAAACTCATTAATATGATTTGTTTGAATGTTTGTATAGCGAATCGGGAATGCACGCTTCCTAGACGCCACAGAAACATCAGAAAAAAGATGAAAGACACAATTTTGGCATAGGTTTGTGTCCATCTTGACCGCAGATTAGTGTTGAAAGTGCAGCCACGCCAAGGAATCGACACATTTTTTCGTGAATTTAGTGGTAACCGACATTAAGTGGCTGCAGTATTTCTCATCGAATATGGCTATGTTAAATCTGCAGTTTAATAAATTCACAGACAATGATTGCTAGAAATTTGAGAGAATTCTGTAATGAATAAGAATGTCAAACACAGATTCCAGTAGGGGCAAGTGCACCCTCTTGCCGACCCCCTTGTGGACGCCTATGATGGTACTTAATTTTTTACTGATGAAGTTTGCATGCTAGCTCCAGTTTAGATTTTCTTGGATACATATTCCAATGACTTTAGAGCTGTTTACAGTTTTTAAGCGTTGACCAGATAGCATTATGGTAGCATTTATTCTTTATGCAGTAGATAAATTCCCTGTTATTTATTTATTTATTTATTATTCCATGTGATCTGATGGTACACAGTGTGTTGCAGATGTCGGAAAATATCATTTAACATTGTTAACATATATTAACGTAGGCCTATAGTATCCTAATGTATTATATTGCTCAATGTTTTCAATTTAACACAAACAGCAAGATTACTGTTCTAAGTATTCATTTACAGAGTAAAAACAGTGACACAACAAGTATGACTTCACGGCTTTGCTAAATTTTATGTTGTCTTCGATGGACTTAATACTAGTGGGAAGATTGTTGAACAGTTGGAGGCCCATGTGGAAAACTCCCTTTTTACACAGTTGAGTGTTTGTACGTATAAAATGCAGGTTTACGTTTTTCCTGGTGTTGTGTTCATGTATTTCATTATTTTTTACGACTCTGGGGTCAGTTGGCACTATGTGTTTTCTGAAAAATTTTAGAGTCTCAAGAATGTAGAGGCAAGGCAGTGTAAGGATTTCCAACTTTCTGAAGATGGGTTTGCAGGAGTCTCTGGGTTTGCTCCCAGTAATAATCCTCATTGCTCTCTTCTGGATTCTGAATGTGCTCAGAGCAGTTGGAGAATTTCCCCAGAATATTACACCATATTTTAGGTGGGCTTGTATGTAAGCGTAGTATGCACTGGTTAGTGTTTTCAGGCTAGCACATGTTTTCAGTACACTCAATGCATAACAGCCAGTACAAATCCGGGCATTTATCTTTCCTGTATGTGTATTCCATTTCAGGTTATCTTGAACCACAGACCTAGGAATTTGAAAACAGTGTTGGTATCTATTGACTGGTTATTTATAGTGACAAATGACTGAGAGTAATTTGCATTTTGTGTTGTATGAAAGTTCATGGAAGCTGTCTTTTTGGTGTTGATAGTTAATCTGTTGATTTTTGCCCTGTTGCTGAGTTGATCAGTAGCCAAGTTCACACAGTTTTGCACAGCCTCTGCATTCTCCACTTTGAGGAGTACAGTTGTGTCATCAGCAAATATTATTGTTTTGTGTGCATCAACATTCAGGCTCAAGTCATTAACATACAGGAGGAAAAGTAGGGGTCCCAATACTGAGCCCTGTGGAACACCTTGCTTAACAGTTTTATTACTTGATAGTATTTCGGTTATTGAGTTGCTTTGTCTATTAGTATATTTCATTCTGACTCTCTGCATCCGATTGGTTAGGAATGTAGCAATCCAGTTGTTTGCAATTCCTCTGATACCGTAGTGTTCTAATTTTTCCAGTAATATTTTGTGGTCAACAGTGTCAAAAGCCTTTGACAGATCCAGAAATATGCCTGTTATGGGTTGTTTTCTATCTAACAGTTCTAAAGGCGTATTTATGCAATCATATACCGCAGTTTCAGTAGATTTGTTGCTTCTGAACCCATGTTGAGCTGAACTTGGTAAATCTTTTTTTTTTTTTTTCAATGAAGTCCATCATTTTTTTGGACATTATTTTTTCAAAAACTTTAGAAAAGCAGGATGAGATTGAGATAGGCCTGTAGTTATTCTTATCTTTATTATCACCTTTTTTGAAGACAGGAATTACTTTAGAAAGTTTCAGACCTTCAGGGAAGATACCTGCCTGGAAAGAACAGTCACAGAGGTGAGTTAATGGTTCAGCAATTGTGTGTTTACAATTTTTGATTACAGTTGCTGGGATACCATCAATTCCAGCTGAATATGAATTTTTTAACTCTCTGAGGGCTTTTGCAACATCATTTTCAGTGACTTTGGTAATAAAAATTGACTCTGCACATGTGTGATATTTTTGGTTTGCTGGTTGGTAATTTGTGTTAGGATTATTTTGGACCAGTTTTTCAGCTATGCTTGTAAAGAAATTGTTGAAAGAGTTCACACAACTTTGGGATTAGATATAGATTCATTGTTGAGTTTCATTTCTATGTTCGTGTGTGAAGTTTTCATTTCCCCTCTTTCCCTTTTTATGATATTCCACATTGCTTTTACTTTATTGCTGGTTTTGTCAATGTACTCATAATTCTGCATCCTTTTTGCTTGTCTTATCACTCTTCTTAGGATACATGTGTAGTTTTTATAGTATTCTGTTAGTTGGGGGGAGTCACTACTTTGTTTACATAACATGTGGAGTATTCTTTTATGTTTGCAAGAGATTTTTATAGCTGGTGTAATCCAACTCTTGTTACTATTATTATTATTTATTCTTACTGGTTTTTGCGGAAAGGCCTCTTCAAATTGGTGGATCATTTTGTCAAGAAATATGTTGAATTTCATGTTGGCATCATTGGCTGTGTACATCTCTGTCCACTTTTCTTTACTAAGGAGGGCATTTAGCTTGTTCAAGTTCTCTTGAGTGAAAAACCTTCGTAAAGTTTTAGGTGGGACTGGGTTTGAGGTATCTTTGCTAACATCGACCTTTAGAATGACAGCTTGGTGGTCGCTGAATCCTGCATTGTATACATCTAGAGTTGGGTTAAGTTTATTTCTATTTGCAAAAATTTGATCTAGAGCTGTCTTGGATGTGGGTGTTATTCTAGTGGGCTTGTTTACAAGGCCATGCAGATTATAAGTTTTTGCAATGTTAATCAATGTTTCCCTGTTTCTGTTGTGGGTGAGAAAGTCTATATTAAAGTCACCACATATAATCACATCCTGTTTCCACTGACTTATTTTGGATGGAAACAAGTCCATTTGTAACAGAAAATCATTAATACTACTGGAGGGGGGATGGTAAATTGTAGCTACAATTAGATTTAGATCAGTAAACTTTATGGCTGCACATTCAAAGATCTTATCTGTTCCTATTTCCTTTAGGGTAGGAAGTGGGCTATATTCAATGTGTTGTTTGATGAAGATGGCAACCCCACATTGTCCATCATTTGATCTGGAGTAGTGTTCACACAATTTGAAGTTGGGTAGTGAGATTAGCTCAACCACATCAGTAGAGAGCCAGTGCTCTGCTAGGCGTACTACTGAGATATCACTGAGTTCACTGGTCAGCAAAATGCTTAAGTCATCAGTTTTGTTGCTCAAGGATTGGACATTGCGATAATAGATTTTCAGGTCTGAGTGTGGTTTACTCAGGGGGCTTGAAGTCATATTTACTGTGTCACTGACCTTTAGTTTAAATTGTGCCGTATTCCAGGTATGTTGACTTCTGAGCAGTTGTGCTGGTTCTGTTGGTCGTCCTTGGCAGCCATCTCATCTTCCAGGTGGGCCTGAGAAGTATCCGCATCCACTTCACACTGTTGAGGCATCACATTGACGTTTTGGAGAGATGTCTCGATAATGTTCACCATCACATTATTGATGCTTTCAGGTTCCTGACCTTTTTCAGGGGTCAGGGGGTTTGTGTTTCGTCTCTGTGACTTCGTGACCCATTTGTCTAGTGTAGTTTGCACAGTATGGCCACTATTACTCTTTTTATTTCCCATCTTGTTTGTCTTTATCCAATTGCTTATTAGTGTCTGTTTATGGTTTCTGACTTTTGGTTTCTTATTGTCCCCCATAGTTGTCAGGAAGGCCAGTCTATTGCAGATAAACTCCTTGCCACATTTGTTTAGGTGTAACTCATGTGTTGTGAAGTGGTTTCTGGCTAGTCTCTCTATTTCAAAGTTCACAGCAATTCTTATTTTGTATGCATGTTTAGCTAAATTCAGAGCCTGTATCAGGTGGAGGTTTGCAGTATTAATTTTACTATTTAAATTTTGAACATCATATCTCCTGGGTATAGGATGGATAATGATATTCATTTTGTGACTTAGAGCGAGTATTGGTTCCAATGGTTCTACCACATGCTTCAACATTAGATCGAGAGGTTTGTCTATGTCGTTAGAACCCCCTATTACAATCAAAGTATCACGTGTATCCTCTCTGCATTGATGACAGTAACAATTAGTGCTCACTTTCATTAGTGTAGCCCAGATAAAGATCCAATAAATTTTATAATGAAATTGTTCTGAATTGTTTTATATTTATCAGAAACCGATATAGTGCCTTTAAACATATCATTGCTATAAATCACTGACAGTTCATTTCTTTATTCATCATGACAAATAAATGGACTGTAACTTAATGAAAATACATTGAGTTAAGTGGCTGGGAAATGCGAATTTTTTTGGGGTCAATTGTTTTGAAGCAGCTAAATACATCATAAATTCTTCAGGATCTGAACTGAGGGTTGAGCATTTCCTATCCACATTCCTCCAGAACTTCAACACCTTCTCACCCATTTACTTCACCTGGTCATCCTCAACCTAACTTGCCACTATCTTCAATGTTGACCACCTGAAGGATACCTACATTTTTCATCCATCCACATCAAATGTACCAACTACCAACTTCAACAGATGTCACCTACTCCACACCAAAAAGACTTTCCATTCAGCCTAACCACCCATGGTCATCGTCTGTAGTGTTGAGCAGTCCCACACCAAAATTACCCTCCTAACCTTGTCCAGAAAAATATCTCCTTTGCTTCATCTTTCCAGTTACCTGCCACCTACAACATACCCACCATCCAACCACAAAGGAGCTCTCCTGTCATGACAATTAACATCCAGGATTGGCACAACTGAATCACTTTCTCTGGCAGAACTTTGACTACCTCTCACTGTGCCCTGAAATTAAAAATGTCCTACTCACCATCCTCCCTACTCCTCCATCAGTGGTATTCTACTGACCACTGAACCTAAGAAATATCCTATCCCGTACCTGGTCCACCCCTGCTCCCAACTCCTTGCCTAATTGCTCATACCCCTACAAGAGACACACTCCCACTACCACCTAGTCCATTCCTGTCATAGGCATCTCCTATTGCATCAAAGGCAGGGTTACCTTTGAAAGCAGCCATGCAATCCACAAACTAAGATACAACAATTGTGGTGCTTTCTATGTGGGAATGACAACTAACAAGTTGTCTGCCTACATCAACGACCACTAGCAAATTGTTGCCAAGAGACTGCTGGATCACCCAGTTGCTGAACATGTCACCCAATACAGTGTGCTTTGCTTCAATAACTGCTTCATAGCCTACACATCTGGAGCCTTCCTACATCAGCTTTTCTGAATAACAAAGGTGGAAACTTTACCTACAACATAGCCTCCATATGCATAACGCTCCTGGCTTCGACTTTTGCTTATCCCATTCACTCATCACAGTTCCCACTTCAGTACTAAACATACCTACTATTCTGCTAATGCACCTATACAGTCCTTTTCTCTTCTCTCTCCCTTTCCCCTTCCTCCTCTCCTCCACCCCAGCACAGCCTTCTGATGCTGCACACAGTAGCTCTATCCTATCCCCAGAACATCCCTGAATATTCCCCTCAAGGAGCACAACTTCTTCCACCTTACCCTATTGTACCGCCCCCTCTCCACACTGTGCCACCTCCTTACCCCCACCCCTGCCACGTATTGCTGCTCATGTCAGTTGCAGCCTGAAGTCAAGCCTCAGCAGCTGGAGACAGTAGCTATGTTGTGTGAGTTGTGAATGTGTGTTTTCTATTTTGGAAGGGCTTTTTTGTCTGAAAGCTTAAATATTTAGCAGTCTTTTCATCATGCCTGTCAGTGACTCAGTGTGTCCTCCATGTGGCGAGCAGCAATCTACACTTTTCATATGGACATTCCATTGTTTAAGAAAACTTGTCGTTGATGAGCCTAGTCGCTTGACTTCTTGTTTCTCTTCCATATCTAATTTCACATTTAATAAATTAAAGGATATGTATTAAAAACATTCTACTTTTTCATCTTAAAATCACTGAGCCGGCCGCAGTGGTCTCGTGGTTCTAGGCGCGCAGTCCGGAACCGTGCGACTGCTACGGTCGCAGGTTCGAATCCTGCCTCAGGCATGGATGTGTGTGATGTCCTTAGGTTAGTGAGGTTTAAGTAGTTCTAAGTTCTAGGGGACTGATAACCACAGCAGTTGAGTCCCATAGTGCTCAGAGCCATTTTTTAAAATCACTGAGAATACTCGAGTTTCAACAACACAGCTCCAGAATGTGAAACACTACTGACAGATGGCCCCCACTTGCTGCTTGCAACATTTGCCATTGACAAATGGCAGCAGAGGGTAAAGCTTAAGTAATGGGAGTGGAAAATTAGGGCTACAGGCCCAAGCCAGCTGGTTCAAAACATTGTGCAGACATGTGGACAGGTGTGCAGGGGCAGGAGAGTGGTAATGTGACAGGGACAGAAGGGTCTCCTGGGATGCAGGGAGAGATGGGTATAAGTAGGATGGTCTGTCCACAGGGCAGACCCAAGGTGGCCCTCAGCTATGCCATGACGAAGGGCGAGGTGAAGAAAGGGAAACAGCTGTCACATCACTCTGTCTGCAGTTTTCAGAGTCATTGGTGTGGTGGGTTTACTAGCCACATGACACTGGCTGTCAGTGCTGGATGAATGGCATGGGGAAAGGAAAACAGGATGTGCTGAGGGGAGGGGTAAGAGGGGAGTAGTAGCAAGACCTGGCCTGGCTACTGGCAGCTCAGGGTAATTTCATGTGTGTGTCTGCAGTGGAGCAGAGGAAACTGTGCCTGATTACCTCCAGTCTCTGTCACTCGTATTACACCAAAATCAGGTCATACTCAAACTGTCTGACATTACAATGAAAAAATACACAGAATAAAATTATATCACAAAATTTATGGTGGAGCTGGGTCTGTCTGGATCTTAAGAATAATATGCCCCTGATAAACGATAATAATGTTTCTCAAGAAACAATCTGTGATATGTGGTACAAATAGTTTGATTTCATTCTCCACGTCATCTACTCCTCCCTCTTACTAGAATTTTGGTGCGTTTTGCAAATTTTGTACTCGTTTGGGATGGGTTTACTAACACTGTCATGTGTTCTTGTTTGGGAACTGCCTCAATCGGGATCCGTTTATTATCTCCAACAATTGAAGACGACACATTTTATCACCAACAGTGCTTTGCTGCTTGTTACTTAATATCATACATTCTATATTTACTGATGACAGAGTAATCTTGTACCTAAAAAAATCAAATCAAAGCTACAGCATTTACAATGACTCGGCTATCAATTACTACTATATAAGTTTTCATACTTCAAGTGCCATGGAGAAAAGTAAACACTGCACCTGCAATTTACAGTACTCTAAAACTAAACTGTGCTCTAAACTTATATCTTACCTCTGTTGCCGACATAATCTTTATGTTGATATTAAACTTATTGTTTTGTAGGTGAAGCCTCTCTTCCAAGAGGAGTTGCTAGGAGCTGGCACCACAACCAGCTGCACTCTCGAGGGAACAGTTCCCACCACGTCACAAGTTCATCAGAGTGCTGTTATTGCATGTGTCCACCAAAATATGGGACTGAATCGAAAGAAAAAGGTTGTCAGAAAATTAGTAATTCTATTTACAGAATATTACCACCTTTTTTCTGTTGTAAATGACTTGGGATTTCATAGTTTTGTGCACGCACTGAATTCTGCTAGTTAAGAATGTCAAGTAGGACATCTACATCTACATGGATAATCTGCAAATCACATTCAAGTGCCTGGTACAGGGTTCATGAACCACCTTCACAATTCTCTATTATTCCAATCTCGTACATCGCGCGGAAAGAATGAGCACCTATATCTTTCCGTATGAGCTCTGATTTCCCTTATTTTATAGTGGTGATCATTCCTCCCTATGTAAGTCGGTGTCAACAAAGTATTTTCGCATTCGGAGGAGAAAGTTGGTGATTGGAATTTCGTGAGAAGATTCCGTCGCAACGAAAAACGCCTTTCTTTTAATGCCGTCCATCCCAAATCCTGTATCATTTCTGTGACACTCTGTCATATATTTCGCGATAATACAAAACGTGGTGGCTTTCTTTGAACTTTTTCGATTGACTCCGTCAGTCCTATCTGGTAAGGATCCCACATTGCGCAACAGTATTCTAAAAGAGGACGGACAAGCTTAGTGTAGGCAGTCTCCTTAGTAGGTCTGTTACATTTTCTAAGTGTCCTGCCAATAAAATGCAGTCTTTGGTTAGCCTTCTCCACAACATTTTCTGTGTGTTCCTTCAAATTTAAGTTGTTCGTAATTGTAATAACTAGGTATTTAGTTGAATTTACGGCTTTTAGATTAGACTGATTTATCGTGTAACCGAAGATTAATGAGTTCCTTTTAGCACTCATGTGGATGACCTCACACTTTTCGTTATTTAAGGTCAACTGCCACTTTTCGCACCATTGTGATATTTCTTCTAAATCGTTTTGCAGTTTGTTTTGATCTTCTGATGACTTTATTAGTCGATAAACGACAGTGTCATCTGCAAACAACCGAAGACGGCTGCTCAGGTTGTCTCCCAAATAGTTTATATAGATAAGGAACAGCAAAGGTCCTATAACACTACCTTGGGGAACGCCTGAAATCACTTCTGTTTTACTCGATGACTTTCCGTCAATTACTACGAACTGTGACCTCTCTGACAGGAAATCACAGATTCAGTCACATATCTGAGACGGTATTCCGTAAGAACGCAATTTCACTACGAGCCGCTTGTGTTGTACAGTGTCAAAAGCCTTCCGGAAATCCATAAATACGGAATCGATCTGAAATCCCTTGTCAATAGCTCTCAGCATTTCATGTGAATAAAGGGCTAATTGTGTTTCACAAGAACGATGTTTTCTAAACCCATGTTGACTGTGTGTCAATAGACCGTTTTCTTCGAAGTAATTCATAATCTTCGAACACAATATATGTTCTAAAATCCTGCTGCATATCGACGTTAACGATATGGGCCTGTAATTTAGTGGATTGCTCCTACTACCTTTCTTGAATATTGGTGTGACCTGTGCAACTTTCCAGTCTTTGGGTGCGGATCTTTCGTCGAGCGAACGGTTGTATATGACTGTTAAGTATGGAGCTAATGCATCAGCATACTCCGAAAGGAACCTAATTAGTATACAGTGTGGACCAGAAGACTTGCTTTTATTAAGTGATTGAAGTTGCTTCACTACTCCGAGGATATTTACTTTTACGTTACTCATGTCGGCAGCTGTTCTCAATTCGAATTCTGTAATGTTTACTTCGTCTTCTTTTGTGATGGCCTTTCGGAAGGCTGTGTTTGCAGAGAAGGCATTGATTGTTTCTTGCCGGTAACATGCTTCACATACAACCAGAATCTGTTTGGGTTTTCTACAGGTTTCGAGACAAAGTTTCGTTGTGGAAACCGTTATAGGCATCTCGCATTGAAGTCCGCGCTAAATTTCGAGCTTCTGTAAAACATCGCCAATCTGGGGATTTTGTGTCTGTTTAAATTTGGCATGTTTGTTTCGTTGTTTCTGCAACAGTGTTCTAACCCGTTTTGTGACCAAGGAGGATCAGCTCCGTCGTTTGTTAATTTATTTGGTATGAGTTCAAATGGTTCAAATGGCTCTGAGCGCTATGGGACTTAACTTCTGAGGTCATCAGTCCCCTAGAACTTAGAACTACCTAAACCTAACTAAACTAAGGACATCAAACACATCCATGCCCGAGGCAGGATTCGAACATGCGACCGCAGCGGTCGCGCGGCTCCAGATTTAGCGCCTAGAACCGCTCGGCCACTCCGGCCGGCTTTGGTATAAGTCTGTCAATTGCCGATAGTATTTCTTTGAATTTAAGCCTTATCTGGTCTACACTTATATTATTGATTTGGAATGAGTGGAGATTGTCTCTCAGGAAGGCGTCAAGTGAATTTTTATCTGCTTTTTTGAATAGGTATATTTTTTGCTTATTTGTCGAGGATTTGGGGATTACAATATTCAGTCTTGCTACGGCAGCCCTGTGTTCACTAATCCCTGAATCGGTTTTGATGCTCGTTATTAACTGAGGATTATTTGTTGCTAACAGGTCAAGTGTGTTTTCACAATCGTTTACTATTTGCGCGGTCTCATGAACTAACTGCTCGAAATAACTTCCAGAGAATGCATTTAGCACAATTTCGGATGATATTTGATGCGTACCTCCAGAATTAAACATGTATTTTCGCCAACATATCGAGGGTAAATTAAAGTCACCACCAACTATTATTGTATGTGTCGGGTACGTGTTTGAAATCAAACTCAAGTTTTCTTTGAACCTTTCAGCAACTGTATCATCTGTAATGGGAGGTCGGTAAAAGGACCCAATTATTATTTTTATTCCGGTTGCCAACAATGACCTCTGCCCATACTAACTCACAGGAAGTATCTACATCAATTTCGCTTTAGATAAACTACTTCTGACAGCAACATACTTCTGTGACGGCCTTCGTAGCGACAACACTTCGCTGTAGAAACGGCCTACGAAGTCACCGCCACACTTTTAATAGCGGGCCGACCGGTCCGCTGGAACAGTGAACAGAAAGATGAAAACCCAAACACTCGGATTAAATGAAAGTCGATACTTATCTTTATTAACGACGATACAGAACACAGTGGTGAACATGGTCTACAGAAATCTGTCTAGTTCGAGTCGGAGCGGCTTGGTCAGCGTCGGCTGACGACAAACAACAACTCTGCTGCGATGAACACACAACTGGCTAGCAGGTACACAATTCGGTGGCGAGTATACAACTGAGCGGCGAATACAGAACTGTCCTAGCGCTCGCGACTCCAGCGCTTAAGAAGCCAGAAGCCAGCGGTGGCCCGCTCAGACTTGCGGCGATTTCCTGTATCGCTGGCGCTGCTTATGCGGACGGCGTCCGGACTTTGATGCTGCCAACCTTTTTGGCAGCGGGCTCGGTTGGCATTACTGGCTAGGATATAACACATACACTCCACCGCCAACCGTGTTTAGCCTATCCTTTCAGAAAACTGTTAGGTTCTAAGCAAAAATTTCGCCTGAGCTTATATCAGGCTTTAGCCAGCTTTCAGTGCCTATAACGATTTCAGCATCAGTGCTTTCTATTAGCTCTTGGAGCTCTGGTACTTTCCCAACACAGCTACGACAATTTACAACTGTTATACCAATGGTTCCTGTATCTACGTTTTTTCTGTGTTCAGTCTGCACCCTTTGTGACTGAAGCCCTTCTTGTGTTTTCCTGAGACCCTCTAACCTAAAAAACCGCCCAGTCCACGCCGCACAGCCCCTGCTACCCGTGTAGCCGCCTCCTGCATATAGTGGACACCTGATCTATTCAGCGGAACCCGAAACCCAACCTATAGCCCAAGTCGAGGAATCTGCAGCCTACACGGTCGCCGAACAGTCTGAGCCTCTGATTCAGACCCACCACTCGGCTCTGTACCAGAGGTCCGCAATCAGTCCTGTTGACTATGCTGCAAATGGTTAGCTCTGATTTCATCTTGCAAGCAAGACTGGCAGCCTTTGCCACTTCTGTTACCCGCTCGAAACCAGAGAGAATATCTTCTGATCCAAAGTGACACACATTATTGGTACCGACGCAAGGCAGAACCTGCAGATGGCTGCACCCTGTGCCCTTCATGGCATCCGGGAGGACCCTTTCCAAATCTGGAATGACTCCACCCAGTGTGCACACGGAGTGCACATTGGATTTCTTACCCTTCTTGTCAGCCAAGTCTATAAGGGGCCCCATAATGCGCCTAACATTGGAGCTCCCAACTACCAATAAACCCACCCTCTGCAATTGCCCGGATCTTGCAGGCTGAGTGGTTTCCTCTGAAACAGGGCAGGCGACAGCATCTGGTTCAGCAACAGTGTCAGCCACAGACAGCACCTGGAACCTGTTTGTCAGACAAACTGGGGAGGCCTTATGTACGGCTGCCTGGGAAGTCTTTCGCCACCTGCTTCGCCCCGGGGCGACCTCCCACTCGATTACAGGTGAGGGGACAGCCTCAGTGCGAGCAGTGACTGGGTTGGCCACCAGTGAGGACCAATTGGAGGACTCTGACGTGCTGGATGTCCGTTGGGTCCCCATGACCGGCTCACAACAGTGGTGCCCATCCACTGCAGCCTCAAACTGTTTAACCGAAGCCATCACAGCCTGAGGCTGAGAGCGAATTGTCACCAACTCAGCTCGCATGCGCACACAACAATCCCAGTCCCTGTCCATACTAAAGACCGTGGAAAACTAAACTATGGAGATAAATGGACTATCAGCACGTGCTGCTCAACTCCACTGTAGAACCTGATTAAAACACACGCACTGTGTCTAGTAATACACAGACATTCAAAAACCTAACCACCAAAGCATTCAGGTGAAACTAAATAATTTGACCCTGATTTGGAACTTGAAATATGCCACAAAATCGGTTTACTTTCTGACGCAAAAGAAAAACGCGACAACTGTGGCTATTAGATATTAAATTTACGTGCAGAAACTCAAGAAACTGAACTATTAAAGCACACAGACGATATAATAAAATTACCTCCTGGTTAGGAACTTGTAAATGACAAATGCGGTTACTTGCCTGTTGCTGGGTCTGTCTCGGTCAGCTACTGCTGCCTAACCACTATGACAAATGTAACAATCCCAATAGCGTATATAGAGGCAAAAGAACAAGTTCCACATAATCTGCATGGTGTAAGGGCAGTTTGTTTTACAACAGATTGTTGTACATCCAAATTAAAGCTACATTACTGTGACAGGAAAATTTAATTCAGTAGATTTTAAACTACAGTTTGTGTTGCTGGATCATTTTAAGTGCACATATCAGCCCAATTTTGTCAATTGCTTTAATAGCAGTCACAGACAAATTTAATCTCACTGACAAAATCGTAGTGGTTGTAACCAACAAGGCACCCATTATGAAAAATTCAGTTTCCAGCTGCCTGCACTGAAAATATTTTGACTCTTACATCTTGTAGCCTTAACTTAGTTGTTCAAGATGCTTTTACACCTCTTCAATCACTTCACCAAAGTGAAGACAATTATAGGTTTCTTTAAAATGAGCAGCAATGCAGCAGAGTGACTGTTAATATGCCAAAAACACAGTGGCAACATTAATGTCTAGACATTGATACAGGACATGCCAACAATGTGAAACTGCACCCTGTTTGTTCTGGAGCATCTAAGTGAACTGCCACACACTTTGAGAGCTAAAGTAGCACTTTGTAATCTAGATCTGCCAACAATTTCTCAAGATGAATGGCTAATCAGCTCAGATCTTTGTTCTATTCTAAAAGCATTTGAGAAGATTTCAGGGTGAGTTACTAGTGCTGAGCACAATCCAACTGGCAGCTCTCTAAGTTAACAGTTAATTTCTTTGACTGATAAATCTAGAGTGTCTTTCTATCTACATTTTCCTTACATGTTGTATTAAAAAACTCCACCCAAACATCTCATGAAGGCCCAATGATACTGACAAGCCACTGTGTCATCCACGGCCCGCAGGTGTCATTGGATGCAGATATGGAGGGGCATATGGTCAGCGCACCGCTCTCCCAGCCTGTAAGTCTAATTTTTAGACATTTCCTTTCCCTTTTGCCTGCTTCATTTCGGCAGCTTTATTTTTTATCATTTCATCAATTAAATTCAGTGTCTTCTATGACAACCAAGGATTTCTTTTAAGCCTTGTTTTTTTACTATGCGATCCTCTGCTGTTTTCACTATTTCATCTCTCGAAGCTACCTATCCATTTTCACTGTATTTCTTTCCCCTCTTTCAGTCAATTGTTGCCTAATACTCAATTGAAACTCTTAATAACGTTGGCTCTTTCAACTTATCCATATCTCCTTCCTTAATTCTGCACCTTTTTGCAATTTCTTTAGTTTTAACCTACAGTAAATAATGGTTCGAGTCCACATCTGTCCCTGCTTAAAAACTGCTTCCAACATCTCTGTCTCACCATTACAATATCAACATGAAATCTGCCAGTGCCTCCAGGTCTCTTCTACGTATGCAATAAACTGGGGTGAGACTGGTCCTGCAGGGTAACATTGTTGCACTGTGAGTAGTTTGTTATAAATTTCTTTCCTGACACAGCTAGTGGGGAAATTATGATTTTCATGGTTGATGTCTGTTGAAGGACGTAAGTTGGTGGCAGCATTGCAACTAGGGTTTGAACTACAGGAAAATTCTGGTAGAGGCAGCACTAGCATATTTTGAATAGATAATTTTGTAGCGAAAAAATCGTCTGGTATCTTTTATACCTGTGACCCAGAAAATAACAGACAAGAATCTGGTAAGCAAGTATGTGTTGCCTAATATTGTGCTAATGAAGTTACAGTTTGGGTTTTAATGCCGAGGGGTGATATTTCTCAAATCATTGATATATAAGTGAAACATTACAACCAGCGTTTTAACTACTGAAAAATTCTGCTACAGCAAGCACTAGTATGTTTCAGATCAATAATTTTGTAGAGAAAAAATTGTCTGGGAACTTTCATATCCATGATGCAGAAGATAACAAACAAAAAAAATCTGGTAAGCAAGCATTTGGTGCCTAATATTCTGCTAATGAAGTTGCAGTATGTGTTTTATGCCAAAGGTGATATTTCTTGAATAACCAATAAATAACTGGATGAGGTTATTTTGAGATTTGACGGGGATGACTTTGGTCCTGGAACACTGTCACCCACTGTTTAATTTCAGAATATTGACATCTGAATTGAGTAAAATAATATTTAATTGATTTTTCCTAACCTGAAGTGTGTGAAATGTGTTCCATTTCTCACCTTTCAGTTCATAATGCACAGAAAGCTCAAACATGTGCCTGGATATTGTTCATATGTAGACTATTCACTTGAAACTTTGCAAAAATACCTGGAAGACATCAAATGGAAGCATCTCTCACATCATGCAGCTGTGGAGAAATGTGGTGCACTTCACAGTACCATAACAAATAAACTGAAGGTTGTATACAGCTCTGTTACTAGGCAGGCAAGGGTGTTTTCTCAAGAGGTAGAGAAAGGTTTTAAGAACGACAACTTGAAACTTGCAAAATTTGGATTTCCTGTCACTAAAACAGACTTAAAATTCTGTGTCAAATATTTCTTATTGAAAATAGTCAAAAGTGTCCCAAGGTTTAAAAATGGATCCCAGTATCAGATTTGGTTGCATAATTTTTAAAATTCCATCCTACTCTGACAACTCATGTTTCTAAAGATATAAAAAAAGTGAGAGCTGCTATTAGCAAAGAACTGCTTGAAGAATACCAAGAGAATCTGGCAAAACAAAGTTAACAATACTCCATCAACACACACGTGGAATGATGATGACACAAACCTATGAGATGAGCCAGGTGCAAGATGAGTCATTTATTGCAGAGGATCTAAATATGTAGAACAGGTTTATGTTGTCTACAAAGCCAAATTTTTCTGGGGAGACTTGGACACTAAATGGATCCAAACACTGTCGTTACTACAGAACAAATAGTGGCTGGTTTGACAATGCCACATTAGAAGATTGGTTTATGAAGGTGATGGTACCAAGTCTAAAAAATCAATATGGCCCAAAGGTGATGATAGGTGATAATTTTGCTGTCCACATCAGTGAAGTAATCCTAAAAGCTTGTGAAGAATTAAATGTTCGCTTCATATGCCTGCCACTAAATTCTTTAAATGTAACACAGCCACTGGATGTTGCTGTGTTTAGACAATTTAAATTGGAATGGCAATATATACTCCAGGCATGGAGAGATACTGAGAGTGGCAGCAGAATATCTGGAGTTCCTAAAGCCACTTATCATTCTCTTTTAAAGGAGCTAATTGAAACAGTCTAACCAAATGTGAAGCAAAATCAACAGGTTGACATGCATTCAGTAAGGAGACTCATTTCTACAGTACCTAGAAGATAAATATAATGATACTGAAGGCGTTAATATTCCTGGCAAGCAAAAGAAGAAGCTAAGTGTGTCTGCTGGGCAGAGCATTACTGTTGATGATTTGAGGAAAGAGACTGAGTCAGTAAAGCCAAATAAGCAGTCTGAACATTCAAAGAAATCTCTAGTCTTTCCAGATAGTTATGATTCAGCCAAATTCAAAGAAATGGAACTGGCATCTGATGACCTTCGTGAGACCTTCAATGAGCAGAAACTGAAATAGCTACTCATAAAACATCTTGTTTGACATTAGAACAAAAGAAAGAATTGAAAAAGGGAGACAATGGAGGAGAGTATCCAGGGATTATCCATAAACTTTATGTTAATGAGAAGAAAGGACCCACTGTTAAATGTATGATTAAGTTTGGGAGAAGCTGTAAACAGCCTGCTAAAGAATATTCTTTAGAATATGAATTGGAGAACATAATCAGAAAAATAGCACCTCCTACTTTGTTGGGTAAAATAGGATACTTCAATGTTCCAGAATTAAATTCTGTTGTTTAAATAGACTCATAAAGGCCATCCGGCAGGGAGTTACCTTTAACTTTGTAAATATTGTTCTATTTCAATGATGTGGTGTTATTACTGTACTTAATTTTGAAAAGTATTCACTATTTTGTTTTCTTTCTGAAGTTAATTTTGAGATTATTTATTACTGGTTTCTGTATTTTGTCCAATAAAATAATCATTTGGGATACTTGTCCATAATATTTTTTTCAGTTTTCTTTCAGTATTCATCCAACCATACCTGGACTCACAAGACATTGAGCTTTGAACAAAACAGTCACCTACAAGCACAGAATTCACAACATGGACCACAGTCTCCCCAAGCCTGGGCGAAATCGTTCCACAAATTTCAGTGTCTGTATCTCAAAATGTCTTAAGCTTATGTAGTGACTAATGTTTAATGTTAGCACAAGTAGGGAATGTCATCCCAAAATGAATCATTTCAGAACACAGCATGGTGTTGGAATCTCTTGGTACGGCTTCATTATTCTGATTTCATAACTGCCATCTTGAAAGTTATGAATCAGGGTTTAAGCTAGAAAATAAAATAATGTTGCAAAAATGCTCAAATCAAAATTTACATTTGTGCAAAATATAAGAAGTGTGCACAAAATTCTGCTAGTTGTAAATTTTATACATTGTACTGTTAATGATGGTTTTAAAAGTAAAGAAATGTGTGTATTGAACTGAAGCTAACAGTAATATGCTAAATCATATATTTTTTAAATTAACTTTTAAACATATAGAGCCACACATCCCACATCACATCTACACTACAGTAAACTGTCAGTATTGATTTGCATATTTTGGATTATATTATAGCAAATCACATTAGAAAACAATTGTTTTTTGTGGTGGTAAGTTCCTATGGGACCAAACTGCTGAGTTCATCAGTCCCTAGGCTTACACACCATTTAATCTAACTTAAACTAACTTATGCAAAAACACACACACCCATGCCCAAGGGAGGAATCAAACCTCCAATGGAGGGGAGACGCGTGAACTGTGGCAAGGCACCTGAGACCGCATGGCTACCCTGCATGGCACAATTGTTTTTAAGCATATTCCACATGGACTGCCTTTTCAAAATCAAAGCCACTGCAAGATGGTCCTTCAGTATCAATCATCAGAAATTTACTAACTCTTTCCACAGAAAGACAATTTCTCATTTCTGTTTTTGCATTGCTCATGAAACCTAACCCTCACTTGCAGTCAATTGTGTGCAGAGGAGTAGCAGCACCATATTCTATAATTAAACATATTATAGGGAATTGTTCAATCATCTTATTAACATAAATTAACCCTACCACCTTTCTGAAATTCATTCCTTTGCATCTACTGTCCAACACCTTCTTAAACAGTGCCCATTCCAGTAACAGATGTGGCAGAATTAATTATTGCCATACTTCTCATCATTCTGTAGTTTTTAGAATACGGTATATTAAATACGCCTATCTTATCCAAGTCCCTTAGTCTCTAATGTAAATTTACAAGCAAGTTATCTAAGAAGTAGCAAATCATCAAATTGTATACTTAATAACACTTCTGTGCTGCAATGAATCTTGTATTATGTTTGCATGAAACTCAAACTCACTTTCTTGAAATTCTAGAGGTGCTTCATCAAGGAGAGAACTGTAATTTGGTCCAGGTTTCACTTTAAGTTCATGAAGTCCTTGTATGCATGAGTTCATGCAAATTTATATGCACTCAGGATTTAAATTTGGCTTTCGGTACACTCGTCTATCACAGGTGAATAACCTGCCATCTGGCTGACTTTATTATTGATAAAATATCATCAATAATTATTTTGCACATTGTACCCTCCATATCATGAATACTATCATAACTTTAATAATTTACATTGCACTAAAAGTTAATTTGGTCAAAGAAAGGCATCCTAAGTCTATACACAGTTCTTTTAATACAGAAAAGTTTATTGTGTAATATTTCCCTTCATTATTGTGCAGATGATTTTCATAGTGGCTACTAGAATTTCCTCAGCACTTTCAAAGGATACAGCTGAGGCTTTGCCAAAATTTGGTGCCTCTGTCGCCTCTTGAACCAAATTATTATGGTCTGCTGAAATTATATGCCTCCTTAATGTATCGGCTTTGACAACACAATATCCTGAATGTAAAAGAAAAGCAAAAAACCTTTAATGATCATGAATTTATTGCATCTAGCTTAGAAGTTAGAACTAGAAGTAAGATGTACTTATAATATATGAAATTCAAATTATTTATGAACACTGGAATAATTTAGAATGGTGTTAAAAATTAATTAGGGCAACATTTATTATTTGAATTGGGAGCAAACTCCCCCCTCCTAGTGAACTGAATTTTAGTGAACTATAAAGAATGATTTTAAACAGGTAAGTTCTCGACTTTGTTGCGGTTGTTAATTAATACTACACCTTATCTGATGTTGGTACCAAACAGTTCTTCTTTTCCATGTTGTCACACAAACTACATACAAATAATGGAATTTCTCCAGAGTACTGCAGTTTGCATAACTTATATACCTCTTC
Source organism: Schistocerca nitens (assembly GCF_023898315.1). Taxonomy (NCBI): domain Eukaryota; kingdom Metazoa; phylum Arthropoda; class Insecta; order Orthoptera; family Acrididae; genus Schistocerca; species Schistocerca nitens. The sequence goes on from NC_064621.1 coordinate 361,230,515, forward strand.
TCACTTTTCCACTAATTGTTTATTTGGTATACCTATTTTAGTATCAGGTTTTATTTCTTTTGTACATCCACTTTTAGTTTCACTGGGACTAGGACTTTTCCTTTTCCTTCCTTAAAATAAATTTATCCATCACTTCTTAAAATGCACGAACATACACAGTGTGCATGTGACAAGAATAAGTAAACCACACAGACCCAATCAGTAATGAAATCCACTAACTGGAAGGGAAAGCGGTATATCATTTCTCTGAGTCACATGTTGTTACAGCCTGTTGAAATCTGAATGGTTGTGTTTTCAGCCTCATTGTTTGGTTCTGTGGCAGAATATTGTCGAATTCTGAGAGGGAAGGTGGCAGCTCATTTGTTTCTGTGACAGACTGCTAAGGCTTTTTTATGTTCGTAGCCTAATTGAGATCCACCTGCCCCAGTACCAGCTTTCGCAAGGCTCAAAAGAACAAAGTTTTACATGTGTCTATTCTCTCGTCTTACAGGGGGAATGAAAGGCAATATTTATTAAAAAAAAGTTTGTTTCTGTGGTAGAATGTTATCGCATTTGTGTGAACGCTATTTAAAGTTCATAGCATTCTTGACTTCAAGTACCCAAAAGCAACTACGACTGTTAATAACTGCTATACTTCCTGTACTTCATTCACTGGTGATTAAATGTTATTAATAAATCAAAAAGTCATTGTTAAAAAAGGGAGATGTGTTATTATCAGTTAAGTGAAACAAAGAAGAAGGAGGTGGTCTCATAACTGGCAATGTCTGAGTCAGATTAAGATCTCATAAATCTCCGAATATGGCTGATACAGCAAAAATAAAGCATATGGTGAGTGCACAGCACTCCAGTACAGAGGCACTTCATTCTGTTAAAAACAACAGTGCAAAGGAGTGATAATTTGTGAAACACAAACTGGGAACGGGTGTGACTTTTAGAAGTAATAGGCCAAGTGCTTTGGCAATGAATGTTAACAGTGATGATACCACTTGGTGTGTAGGAGAGATCAGTTTGAAGGACAATCTGACTGTAAATGTTGATTCCAAAAAACGAAGTGGGAAATTTGTTGAGTATCAGCAGCTTACGCAATGAGGTCAATGAACTTGTGAACAAGTAGCCAACTTAACAGTGGAGGCTACTCCACCAAATGTTAGCCATGGACCATTAACAGTGGGACAAAATAATTGTTTACATACATTAAGGAAATTAATAATGATCTTATGAAGCAAAATGATGATATTAAACAGCAAAATGCCAATTTTGTGAATCACTAGGGGAACAGGTCAAAAGGAATGCACACAAATTTTGAGAAGCATTCAAAAAATTGCAAAAGAAACTCATGTTCTTGGGAAGCACAATGAATTACATAATGAAATTAGAGATGAACAGTCAAAGCTCAGAATGGAGGATGACAGATTAAAACTTAAGCAGTGACAGTTGCTGATAGTTACAATAGTTGTAGTGAATTTCAGATGGCCTTATTGAATAAATTTTGGTCTTTTGAACAACAGTTGACAGTCAAGTCATTGCCACAGTGTGGTTGCAGTGACGTACCATTCATGAGTTTTTGCAGGAAAATTGGGATCATAATGTACGAGGTCTATTCAAAAAAATTCCAGAACTTTTCCCACTAAATTTCTTTACTTTTTATCTTTTACTTGTTGCACATTATTTCCTTTGAAATACTCTACTCCACAATTGATACACTGCTCCCAACATCGTTTCTATTTCCAGAAGCAGTCTTGGAATGCCTCTTAGTGGATCGCGCTAAACGCCATCTGTGAATTTTCTTTTATCTCATCTATCACTTCAAACCTTTGTCCTTTCAACAATGTTTCCAACTTCTAAAATAAAAAAGTCCACAGGGGGCCAGGTCTGGAGAGAATGGAGTATAAGGCAGCACACTGATTTCATTTTTTGTGCTCTTCACAGATTGTGAGGCAAAGGTCTTTCTGGTTTTGACTTATGAGCCGTGAGACGAACTTGGTGGCAACACAATGCATTCCAAGATGCTATGTCAGGATTTCATGAATGACCCAACTGATATTTTATATTCTTCTGCAGTCTAGTGGACAGTCAGTCTTTGATTAGCATGCACGTTTTTGTTGACATCCCTGACATGAGTGTCATCTGTAGATCAGTGTTGGGTATTATTTTACTCAACGCTTGTTTCGATATTGCAGTCGAAAATTCCAAATCCTTGTAGCTCCCTCCTGTTGCTAGGAATCTTAATGTTACCGCCAGCCGTTCATGAGGAGAAATTGCCCTTCTCATACAAGTATTTTTTTCTTAATATGAGGGGTAACAAGCTTTAAGAGATAATTATAAGTTTCGAAAACCATCCGCAAGTAATTTCGCCAGTTCGCAACGAATTTTTTTTTTAATTATCTTTTCTCTGTTTGCCGAGGCGTCAGCTACCCGCAATTTTTCAATTAGAGCATTGTATGCTGCTGTCTTTTTGTCTCGGCCACTATATTCTTTACTTTTCATCTTCCACAAACATGGGTGGTTTCTATATATTTCAATGAATTCACTTACAAACTCTCGAGAACATTGATGAGTATCAGCCATTTTAATGCCCTGTGTGCACAAATTAAAACACTAGACTGAGCAAACAGCTGTTTCGCGCCAGATTTGCGGCGATCTCCTGTCCACACGCTCCAACTTGTCTGCGCAGATGTGGTTTGAACTCACAGATTTGAGAGTTTTCGCTCAAACCTCCAACTCCAATTTCCAGGTTTGCACACACCTCAGGTTGCTGCAAATCTTCTGTCCACACGCAACGATCTGTCTGCGCAGATGTGATGTGCGCAGACATTTGCGCAGACAGCTCGTTGCGTGTGGACGGGCCTTTAAGTGTTATAGGAAATTATACAAGAAAGTTATTACTGCAGCAAAAAAGTTAAATAATGATTCATATATCAGTAGAAATAATGGCAACAAAAAAATTAAATCAGTTTGGAAAGTGATCAATAGTAACTTAGGAAGAAGCAAAGTAAAAAACCGACAACATTGTTATTAAAACTGAGGAGAAAACTATAAATGATCCATTACACATTGCCAATATATTCAACTGTCATTGTACAAGTGTAGGTCAAAACCTCATATGAACCCAAAATAGTACAGACATCAGTCATAACTTCACATTGAATCCCAAAACTATGTTTTTGTATCCTGTAACAGTACATGAGGTAGAGAATGCTATCAGCAAATTAAAAAATAAATTATCCTATGACACCGATGGGATTCCAGACAAAATCATTAAACACAGCAGATATATTACTCCTCTTCTTGTAGATATAATTAATGCATCTTTCAATACTGGCACTTTCCCTAGAAAGCTGAAACAATCAATTATAAAACCATTATACAAAAATAGGGATCATTATGATGTAAAAAAACTACAGGCCTTTATCAATGTTTTCTTGTTTTTCAAAAATTATAGAAAGAGTAATGTATGGAAGACTCTCTACTTTCCTAAAAAAAAGTGGAATATTGGTCAATGAACAAAATGGCTTTCAAAAGAACAGCTCAGCTAAAACAGCTGTATAAAACTTTCTAAAACTTGTCCTAAATTCCACTGATAATAGTGAAGTAAATTGCGGGGTCTTTATAGATTTATCAAAGGCCTTTGACATTATTGATCATAAACTACTGCTCGAAAAACTTAGTTGCTATGGAGTCCGTGGTACTGCTCATGTATGGTTTAAGTCATACTTATCTGGCAGATGCCAGAAAGCAGAAATAGTTCATGATGGAAAGTCATACTTTTCTGGTTATAAGGAAGTTAGTTATGGGGTGTCCCAAGGTTCGGTGTTGGGACCCCTGTTGTTCTTGATCTTTATCAGTGACTTGCAAAACTATTTAACATAAGCTGATTGTGTACTTTTTGCTGATGATACAAGTCACTTTATTAAAGCTCTGAATGAGACTGACCTTAACAGGAAAATTGAAACAACAACAGTTGAAGCAAGTAAATGGTTCAGGGACAACAGTTTATTTGTGAATGAGAAAAAATATTATGGATGAATTACACACATGTGTCAAATAATGTGAAGCCCAATATAAATGTGAAGCTAGGCCAACAGAATATACTACAAACGCCAAATACAACATTCTTAGGAATTTGGTTAGATTAGCATCTAAAGTAGGACAAGCATATAAATAATTAAGTAAATGTTGCTATGTATTTAGAATGCTCAAAAATTGCTTCATTGATCAAACAGTTGTTGTTGTGGTCTTCAGTCCTGAGACTGGTTTGATGCAGCTATCCATGCTACTCTATCCTGTGCAAGCTTCTTCATCTCCCAGTACCTACTGCAACCTACATCCTTCTGAATCTGCTTAGTGTATTCATCTCTTGGTCTCCCTCTACGATTTTTACCCTCCATGCTGCCCTCCAGTGCTAAATTTGTGATCCCTTGATGCCTCAAAACATGTCCTACCAACCGATCCCTTCTTCTAGTCAAGTTGTGCCACTAACTTCTCTTCTCCCCAATCCTACAGTATTGTGTACATACTATGCATTTATGCATAGTCTTTTGCGATATGGTGTCATATTTTGGGACAATTCAAGTCACGCAAAACGTTCTTTTATTATTCAAAAACGAGCGATAAGGATCATAAAAGGAGCTGCACCTAGAGATCCACGTAGGGAATTTTTCAAAGGAATATAAAATCATGACTCTTCCATCCATTTACATCTATGAAAGTATACGCTTTCTGAAGTCTCACCCCCAGTTTTCTTCTTTAAACAGTGAGTTCCATGACTATACAACAAGACAGAGTAATGACTTTCACAGAGAAGTGCATAAGAAAGCCCAGTACAACAAGAGTGCAATATACCATGAGAAAATTCTCTATAGTGCTCTTCCCTTAAAAATTAAAAGGATTCAGAAGCTGAGCAGTTTTAAAAGTGATCTCGAAAGAATGTTAATTAGTAATAGTTTTTACAGTGCTAGTGAATACATGAATTCTTCAGAAAGATAGCGTGCCTTCACCTATCTATCACTCATATACAAACTTGTGTCGTGGGGTAGACTCTTTTATGTACACACAAAAATTAATTAATTTGTCAATATAGAGTGTTATAATCTTTGTTTCTTGTTACTGTCCATTATACACAGAATATATGTAACTTATTTGTGTCCTATATTGTTACAAATTTATAGCGTGTAAGCTATAATTGTTTTTGCCTATATATTTAATTCAGATTTGTTCACTGCTATTTTTTACATAATATGTTGTTATTCATATTTTTTCTGTATGTAACACATGACAAATCCCATATCATTGTACACGATAAAACGGGTGCTCAATAAATCAAATCAAATCAAACTCTAATTCACAATTTGTCTCCCGTTCGCGTGACTCGCGTGGGCATCACCGCAGCGGCAACCGCCGTGATCATGATTCACATCAGCCTATGGACGTAAATGCCATTTATTCAAAGCCTTCTGCTTCGCATGCATCAACAGCTCGTCGTGTGGATCACGTTTTGCAGACACTTCTTCTCGCATTCAGCGCGATGCGAGGAAACTTTTTGTGACTTTGCACATTTGTGGACGTTCTGTTCGCATGCAGCTGGACACTGGTGCGTCTGTTTCTATGCTGAACAAATCAAGGTATGACTTGCTTGGTTCGCCCCCGCTTCGTCGTTTGCGTTCCACGCTGACTGCATTTACTGGACAGCATATCTCAGTGCTCGGCGTGTGTAGTTTTCTAGCCACGTATGGTGCAAAGACCTGTACAGTGTCTTTCCAGCTCTAGTGATGCTACGAACATTTTTGGCATGGACGCATTTGAACTTTTTGGCCTTGCAGTTCAGGACAATGTACTTTGCATCAACGCTAGTGACCATGCAGACAGTGTTGCCACACTGTGTGATGATTTTGCTGAGCTCTTTTCTGATGGTCTTGGTTGTGCCACAGACTTTGCAGCCCATGTTGTAGTTAAAGACAATGCCATACGTATTTTCCGGCGCGCACGCCCAGTTCCGCACGCACTGCGCGACGCCGTAGCCACTGAACTCACGCATTTGCAAGACAGTGGTCTCATTGAACCTGTTTCTGCTTCACCATGGGCTTCACCTATAGTGTGTGTGAAGAAACCAAACGGTCATCTCCATATTTGTGCTGACTTTAAGTCTACAGTAATTCCCCAGACAACGGTAGATACGTTTCCCTTACCGTGTGCTGAAGACATTTTTGATAAGCTTGGTGCGGGAAAATTCTTTTCCATAATTGACTTGCGGGACGCATACTTTCAGATTCCGCTCGACGAACAGTCGCAGCGCTATTTTGTCATCAACACCCACCTTGGTTTGTTCAAGTTTCGCAGCCTTCCGTTCGGTTGTGTTTCGGCTCCTGCTATTTTTCAGTCTTACTTGCAATACTTGTGTACCACTGTCCCTGGTTGTTCCAATTATCTGGATGATACTGTTGTATCAGGTTGCACTCCTGACAAACATTTGCAGAATTTGCATGCATTATTTACTGTACTTTTGCAGGCAGGACTAAAGTGTAACAGAAACAAGTGCAATTTTTTTTCAAACGGAGATTCAGTATTTAGGACATATGATTAACGGACAGGGTATCCACCCCTCGCCATCACATCTCAGTGCGATTAGAGACTTGCCAGCACCCAAGAACTTGAAAGAACTTCAGAATGTGTTGGACAAAATTACATATCATATTTGGTTTATACCAAATGCAGCGCAGATTGCAGCGCCTTCGGCGTAAGAATGTTCCTTTTGTTTGGTCTTCGGAATGTGACGCTGCTTTCCACAAGCTCAAATCTACTTTGTTGAGTGATCGCTGCTTGATTCCTTTCGATCCCTCCAAACCAGTTGTTTTGGCTGTCGATGCATCTTCTCATAACCTCGGAGCGGTTTTCTCGCACCGCATTAATTCTGTCGATCGCCCAATCGCTTTTTCGTCTAAGTTGCTCAATTCTGCCCAGCAAAACTATTCTCAAATCGAGAAAGAAGCCTTAGCGATTGTCTATGGAGTGACAAAGTTTCATGATTTTTTGTACAGTCGAAAGTTCTATTTGGTCACCGACCATTAGCCTTTGACGTCGTCATTTCACACATCAAAGCCAGTTCCAGCCCGTACAGCGCAGAAGTTGCAACGTTGGTCTTTCTTTTTGTCTAATTACAATTACGAAATCTTGTTTCGGCCTACGGCCCCCCAGCATGGAAATGCTGATGCTTTGTCTCGTCTCCCTATCAGTCCTGACGACGTGTTTGATTCTTCCGATTTGTCCTGTATGTTTATTGATTCGCAAGATAAGGAATTAGCTGATGGTTTTCCGGTGTATTTTCGTCGATTGCTTCCACGACAGCCGTCGATGCTTCTTTGCAGATTCTTTTGCAGCATATTCATACTCAATGGCCTCCATCTGCTACGCAGATTCATGATCCATTTGTTCGACGTTACTTTGCGCCAACGTCACAACTTGTCTGTACACCACGGTGTTATCTTGTTACGAACTGACAATCATCAGTCTCGTGTGGTTGTACCTCGTTCGTTGCAGTCGGAAATCCTCCGATTGCTGCACGCTGGTCGTTGGGGTATATTGCGGATGAAGCAATTAGCGCGTCATCACTGCACTTGGGTCGGCATTGATAAACATATTGAGAATTTGCTTGCTAACTGTCGCTCTTGCGCGGAGCATCAATCTGCTCCCCGCCAGCGTTCTTTGCTTTGCCGACTACTACTGCGCCTTGGCAGTGCGTTCATATTGATTTTGCGGGCCCTTTCTGGGACACCCGTTGGTTGATAGTTATTGATGCGTACAGCAACTCTCCTTTTGTTGTACCTATGTCTTCTACTACTTCTGCCAGTACTATTCGGGGTTTGACGTCTATTTTTTGCATTGAGGGCCTCCCTGAAGTTATTGTCTCCAACAATGGCCCCCAATTCGTGTCCTCGGAGTTTGAAGCGGTCTGTGCTCCTCACGGCATTCGCGATCTGACCTCAGCCCCGTTCCATCCCAGTCGAATTGTGAGGCTGAATGCTTTGTGTGTACGTTTAAGTCGCAGATGAGCAAGTTGCACTCCACGCACTCTCGCGTGCGTGCGCTCTGCGCTTTCCATGCTTCATATTGCTCCCAATTGTGTGGCACCCGTTCCCCAGCAGAAATGCTACATGGCCGCGCCCATCGGTCGCTCCTGCAGTTATTTGTCATTTCTAGTCCCTCTGGCACTGTCAAGCGATACCAGAACCAGATCCGTTTGTGCCGTCCTTGGTTTTCTGCCATTTTTCTTCATAAATATTCACAGTTCAACTGCATTGTGTATCATGTTATTCCAGCTGTTCCTCACAATCAAATGAAAGATGTTCATGTAAAAACTTTGTTTGGTTAGTTAGCTAGTAGAGAATTTTCCACTGTGCATGCACTGGTTTGATCAGTGTACAGAGTTGGAGCACACAGAACATCACCAGGGTGCGATGACAGCTGGGCATCTCCATCTGTTGTGAAGGGATCGCTCGTGCTTTGGTGTTGTGGGTTGGCAGCGTTTTGGATGGCACAGAACAAGAGGCTCTGCCTGCAATGACAATTCATTCTCTTTTGTTATGCTCTGAGGTTCACTTCAGATATGTTGTTCTGATTAATAAGAGATCTGTGCACCCAGTGTTGTAATTGTTACGTAGAACAACCAAATACAGAAGAGTTCTTTAAAAAGTTATTGTGTCATTTAGTAGCATAACTATTACAAAGCTTTCTTCCAGCCTTTGACCCTCTGCTGATGAAAAAGAAGTCACATGGCAAGAGTTGGTGGCACTGCATAACATGTCCACTGCACCAAGGAAATTCAAGAAAGGGAACCACAGAGGAAGATAATCAAGGTAAAAGTTATCAAGAAGAGTACTAGGATGATAGATTGCTCATGAAGCCGTTAGTTCAGTCCCACTATCTGAAGCCTTTCTAGATGCTTCATTTGGCTTAGTCCTGGGCAGAACTGGTTATAACTACTTGAACTGTTACGTCAAATGATTGGACCTATTGATAGTCATAAGCCAGTCAATGTGATAAAACTTTTAAAGTCTTTAGAGATTCGGCTTTACCCTCATCCTACTTAATTTCTTAAAAGAATGAGTGCTTACATAGAAGTAATTAACTTTGCTTACATGGAAGTGGCCTGAGTTAAGTATTTAATATCCGTACAAGAGCTTTTCTCCTTGATTATTTATTTCTTGCCGCAGCTTTAAATTCAGGTTGGATTCTTCCCTTTTCTCTCTGTGATTGTGTTCCATTGACAAGGTTTCTATTTATATATCTGTTGTCTACTTAGATGATGTCTTCGTAATTCTATTTTTGTTGCCATTATATTATATCTTTCTACTGGTTAAACTTATGTTCAGTACGCAATATATACATTAGTTACAGGCATACCACAATGTTAATGATTGATTGATCTTTCTTGCTGTTGGACAACTTGAATGTTTTGTCTGTGGTTCGTTTTGAATTTCTTCCCTTGGATGTCATATACATATGAGGAAGCCAAGGTTGAAAATTAAAGAGTTCCAGGGATGTCAGGTTAGTATGGCTGCACCTCTTTCTTTAGAAAATAAATATAGTCTCTGTGAGTTGTGGACAACATGTGGCTAAAACTCTCTGGTTACAACAATCAGATATGACATTACTCTTTTTGGGTTGTGGTTATCATTCAGAGTTCACCAGTCGCAAAGATAAAGGAGCTACAAAATGTCTTTTCATGCATGTGCAAATGTTTCATGTTAGGGCGAGATTAGGGAAAGTCGTTGCAGAATTAATCATCTCAGAACACAAGGAGTCATTGGAATTTCGTGGTATGATTTTATTATTCTGGTTTAATAACTGCCAGCTACAAAGATATTAATATATCAATAATAGCATCTGAATCTATTGTACTTTCTGAACCTCATCCACTGGTAATTAAATGTTATTAATTAGTCAACAAATCATTGTTAAAAAACGAGAGGTGTTATTATCAATTAAGTGAGACAAAGAAGGAGTTGATTCTTCAGTTTCTCCCGGCGTATTTGTTGCTCGAACAGTCCACGGGTATACTGGCGGTTCATAGTGTCCAACAGGCACAGTATTTCGGCAATCAGACATGTCGCCACCATCAGGTGCGCTGACGAACTGAGCTCCTGATTTAATGAAGGATGGGGCCCCTCCACGCCCACACCAACGTGGTGGCCACAGCAAAAGTTCTACTGTCACCTCCGTAAACATGTTAGTTTTTGAATCAGGCGTCACAGGATGCGGACTGCGATGTTATCCATGCGTCTGGGTAAGATTACTCATTAACATGGTCCATCAGGAGATAGAAGTGGTCGAAAACAATTGAAGGGTAACGGTTGTAAGGGCAGAGGAAAAAAAGTGCCAAGGCCAGCGCCAAGGGAAAAAAACCTCTGCGACAGTAGGACGGGTAGTAAGGGCAGTAGCGGCTTGCTAGCTGCGACAGAGCATGCAAGGTGAGGTATGGTTAGCGTGAGGTATCGTGCATCGTTACCTATGTGCTGCGTGCTCGTTAGCTGGGGCAGTCCGGGTGCTGCGGCTGGGCTCGCTTGTAGTCTCCTGGGCCGGCCGCAGTGGCTTCCTCCCTGTAGCATAAGAGTTCGGCGCGGCAACGCATGCGTTGCTGTTAGGCCCTGTGCTGCACCTTGTCGTCAGTGACTTGGTGCAGCTTCATCAGGCTGGTGCAGAACGGCGGCGATCGGCTACCACTCAGCGTCCTCCTCTACTGCACGGCGCAGGCCTTCTGCAGTGTAGCTTCGAGCAGCTCCACTTGTTCAGTGAGCTGCGCCGCTTCAGTGTCGGAGAAATGCAGGCCGTTCGCCATCGCTATGATAGCTGCCTTTTTGTCTTCTCGGCCCCTTGGAGGGGCCGCTCCCGCAGCGGTCGGCGTCACCACCGGTTCCTCTGGGGCGGCGGATTTCTTCTTTGCACCTTTCACCTGCGGTGCTGCTGGGGCAGCCGCTGGGATAGGCGCGCGAACGTCCTTCTGCGAGGTCGTAGGAGTGTTCGCAGGTACTACCGCGCTGAGGCCTCGGGCGAAGACTGCTCGCAGTTGTCTCAAGGCCTCTTCCTTCTCTGCAGCCACGGCGGCTGCGAAGGCAGCCCTCTCTGCCGCCATGACGGCTTTGAGGGCTGCAGTGGCCTCCTTCACGACGGTGCCGAGTTCGAGGTCACATTTCTTCTCGGGAGCGCGAGCTGCGTCCTGGCTGCCCGTTTCCGAACGGTCGTCCCTGCCCCTGGCAGGTGGAGCTGCTACTGCGCGGTCCCCCAGCTGCGCCGGGCTATTCTGCGCCCTACGCCGTTTCCGACGTCGTCTTCGCTTCTGCCGCTGCGTCGGTGCGGCCGCGGCCGCCTCGCCGCCCCCGGCACGGCTGCGGCTTGAGAAAGCCGCACAGCCGCGCCAACTGGCGACGTGCGGGCCGCCACACCGGACACAAGTCGGCAGAACGTTGCTGCTGCGGTCGCAGGCGCGGCTGTCGTGCTCGCCTGAGCACTTGACGCACCGCGCCGCGTTGCGGCAATACTTCGCAACATGGCCCTCGCCCTGGCACCTGAAGCACTGGGGCTGAGGGTCCATGGCGGTCGGGAGAGCCTCTGTCGTAACCGGGAAGCCCAGCAACTTCCGCAAGTCGAAGATGTCGCTCCCGCCGTCGACCGTTTGCACGGTCACGGCATAGAGCGGCGCCCTCTTCCTGTTGGTCCGGTTGTGCAACCTTGCGGTTGCATTACCAAACCCGGCTCGCAGCAGCCCTTCCCGGACCGCTGCCTCATCACAGCACCAAGGTAACCCCCTGAGGAGTGCCTCGGTCGTCTTCATCCTTCCTACGGAAGGTGCCTTCTCACGCGCCGGCGGCGCGTCGACGATGTGGTCGGCCACTGCGACCTCGATCGCCCTGTGGTCGGCCACGTTTGCAGCTCGAACGCAGATCAGCGAGTCTGTATCGACAGACTCGTAGACCACCTCGTTCCGAGCGCAATTCGTCATGATGTCGAACAGCGCTGTCCACCCGCCTTTGCACTTGACGTACAAAGGTGGGACAGGCCGCGACTCGTCTTCTCGGCAGTTCCTTGCACGGTCTGCAGACTCAGTGAGTTGCACAACCGAAGGACCTTTCGTAGCGGCAGGTTTACTCTGCGCACCCTTCTTTCCCATGCTGCGAGGCGCGGAACACGACAATCTGCACGCGTTGTAAAAACAACGCACGACAATTTGCTCTCCGCGGCGCCCACAGCACAGAAACCTCTTCACGAGCTCTCAACGGCCGAGTAAGCGTAGCGCGCAACGGCAGCGAGCTCCTGAGGGCGGGCGGGCGATTTAAATCCCCTCCCCCCGCGGGCCGCTCTCCAAGCCGTCCGCGCCTGCGCGCCGGCGGTCGTGAAGACGTGGGCGTCGGGATCTGTCGTAGCGTCGATGTGCTTGCTATGTCTGCCCTGGTCGCCAGTTCGTACTTCTTGCTGAGAGTCTTCTTAATTACATTCAATGCCGGGTCCCAAGCCTTGCTGAGATTGTAGCCGCAATCTCGCTTGATAAGATCTTCCCTGGTGCGAATTTCGATAGCCTCCCTTATAACGCTGTCCCAATATTTAGAGGTCTGAGCCAAGATCTTGCTACGCTCATAATCCATCTCGTGTTTCTCGGACAAACAATGCTCTGCTATCGCCGACTTATTTGGATATTTCAGTCGAGTGTGCCTTTGATGTTCTCGGCAACGATCTTTGATGGTGCGTACTGTTTGTCCGGTATAAGTCTTCCCACACTCACAGGGAATTTGGTATATGCAGGCCTTCCTCAATCCGAGGTCATCTTTCACACTTCCCAGTAGTGCCCGTGTTTTATTGGGTGGGCAAAAGACGGTTTTAACTCTGTGTTTCTTTAATATATGGCTTATTTTCCCCGATAGTGCACCATTGTACGGAATAAAGGCAGTGGCTACCTCTTCTTCCGTGACTTCATCCATCTCCACAGGTTGTGCTGTGGTGGTGGGACGGAGAGCGCGTCTAATCTGCCATTCCGAGAACCCGTTTTTTCGGAACACGGTTTTGAGGTGTTCCAATTCCTGGGGCAGATTCTCTGCGTCTGAGATGCTGCGCGCCCTGTGGACTAGTGTTTTTAGTACTCCATTCCTCTGAGGAGGGTGGTGGCAGCTGTCTGCATGCAGGTACAGGTCAGTGTGGAACAAGTTGCAGTGCGATTACCACCTGAAGCAGCAGAAGAAGTGTGTCGGGAAACCTGCCGGGCTATGACCAGAAATAAACCTACGAAAACTAACATTACCAGTAGAGAGAGGGCGCCCATTCGGGACCTAAGAGAGTGCTCTGAGATTGTTATCTTCCCAGCTGATAAAGGCAATGCCACTGTTGTTCTTTCCCGTAAGGACTACATTAAGAAGATGCAGCGCCTGATAGGAGAAGTAATGACTGTAGTTTCCCCAAGCTTTCATCTGTTCACAGAACCAGCACAGCAAGGCCATGTTGGCAGATGTTAGAAATCAATCATCCAGACTATTGAAAAGGCTGCTTTTCCTGTCCAGTAACCACAAGTTTGTCAGGCCTCTCCACAGAGACCCCTCTGTTGTGGTTGCACCTGTTGCAGGTTAGCAAAACTCACTTTATTAAAATAACCCATAACACAAAATGACAGTCAAGTGACAGAGTGAATAAAACAACAGACTAATCAATCAGGAAAAACAAAGAGTAAACATAGATCAGAGGCTGAGCCAAAGATGATATTATAGAGAACTTTCACTTCGCGTAGCACTGTGCCATACACACACACTGTACATTAGTTTCTGTACACTTCACTACTCCCTCCCTTAGTGTCACCAATACTTCCTGTTCAACTTGATGCATCATCCAGATCAGATAACAACAGGTCCCATACTGGTTGCAGCTGGAAGAAAGGAGTGCTAGTTCTGCAAGTTTTGCAGGAGAGCTTCTGTTAAGTTTGGAAGGTAGGAGATGAGGTACTGGTGGAAGTAAAGCTGTGAGGATGGGTTGTGAGTCATGCTTGGGTAGCTCTGATGATAGAGCACTTGCCCATGAAAGACAAAGGTCCTGAGTTCAAGTCTCGGTCCAGCACACAATTTTAATCTTCCAGGAAGTTTCATATCAGCGCACACTCCACTGCAGAGTGAAAATTTCATCCAGCAGTCTATTTTATTGGGTCAAGTTTTTTTACCTTGGTCTTGTGACTGTTCTTTGGACTTTTGAAGGTTTTCTCTCTTTCCATTTTTTTAACATTCTTTCCCTCACCTTTTTTGTGTTTGACCTCCACTTCCAAAATTATACCATTTGGGGAAGGACACGTTATTGTGATGCATTAACTCTCCACTGTGCACTGTTATCTTTTGCACCTACCAATCAAGTGGCTCTACCTCTCCACCCAAAATCCAGTGTGGTAGCCGATTTGTTGTGTGTGTGTGTGTGGGGGGGGGGGGGGGGGGGGGGGAGGGCTGTCATGTATCCTCTCAGTGGTAGCTTTCTGACAACACAGGGATCTCACTGCTGATCTGATGCCTGAACTGTAACCTTCCCATGTCAGCCAAGGAGTAGATGCCTGTCCACTTCGGGGTACTGGGACACCAGGCAATGGCAATAGGCCAGGTGGTCTTTTTCTTGGTGGGCCGGTGCCCATAGGGATTGGAGTGAGTGGCATTCAGGAAAATAATCTGCAATGAAACGGATCAAATTTAATGGTGGCCATGCCAAGATGGATGTCTCATCAGTCAGGAACATTCAGATATAACGCAGAAGTTTACAATCCTATGGCATTTCTGTCATTGACCATGTCCCAAGATGAGAGCCAGGCAAGGAGAAATGGAAGTTGACAGTTTGCCGAGTTCTTGGTTTGTTCCCACACTGATTGGCTGCTCTTTCATTACAATGAAGCCAATGTTTTTTTTTTTTTTTTTTTTTTTTTTTTTTTTTTTTTTTTTTTTTTTTTTGAAAATGTTGCAGATCAGTTTGGGGAGGTTGCAGCAATACAGAGGATTATGAAATACACTAGTCACTATTTTTTCTTCATAACAAGCTCAATAGAATTCAAGGTGCTCACTTCCATTTGGACCTAACGCTAAAACTGACAAAGAGCTGTGGTGTGGAGTCCATTTTGTTTGCCACATCCAAAAGGAGGCCAAGGATAATAGAGTGGACACTGAAGCTTTTATCCTTGCCTTCAATGGCAAAGTTTTGCCTGAAAAGGTTAAGGCACTGTTTATCAGTGTGATGTCAGGCTGTACTTCCTTCCTCTGATGAGTTGTGTTAAGTGAAAAAGATTCGGACGAATGTCCCTTCTGCTGTTCTACCAATGCTATCTGCAGGGAATGTGAATGGGCGTCCTACAAGGGCAGCCCTTGTCATCAACCCCCTCATTGTGTCAATTGCCCCGAACTGCACCCTCCTCATTAACCACAAGACTCAGTGTTCAAGGGGGAGAAGAAAATTCAGGAATATAAAATGCTTAACGACCTGTTTTACCAAGATGCAAGAAAAAGTTTGAAAGACTTTGTTGTTGTTGTGGTCTTCAGTCCAGAGACTGGTTTGGTGCTGCTCTCCATGCTACTCTATCCTGTGCAAGCCTCTTCATCTCCCAGTACCTACTGCAGCCTACATCCTTCTGAATCTGCTTAGTGTATTCATCTCTTGGTCTCCCTCTATGATTTTTACCCTCCACGCTGCCCTCCAATACTAAACTGGTGATCCCTCGATGTCTCAGAACATGTCCTACCGACCGATCCCTTCTTTTAGTCAAGTTGTGCCACATGCTCCTCTTCTCCCCAATTCTATTCAATACCTCCTCATTAGTTATGTGATCTACCCATCTAATCTTCAGCATTCTTCTGTAGCACCACATTTCGAAAGCTTCTATTGTCTCCTTGTCTAAACTATTTATCGTCCACATTTCACTTCCATACATGGCTACACCCCATACAAATAAATACTTTCAGAAACGACTTCCTGACATTTAAATTTATACTCGATGTTAACACATTTTTCTTCTTCAGAAACGCTTTTCTTGCCATTGACAGTCTACATTTTAAATCCTCTCTACTTCGACCATCATCAGTTATTTTGCTCCCCAAATAGCAAAACTCCTTTACTACTTTAAGTGTCTCATTTCCTAATCTAATTCCCTCAGCATCACCAGACTTAATTCGACTACATTCCACTATTCTCATTTTGCTTTTGTTGATGTTCATCTTATACCCTCCTTTCAAGACACTGCCCATTCCGTTCAACTGCTCTTCCAAGTCCTTTGCTGTCTCTGACAGAATTACAATGTCATCGGCAAACCTCAAAGTTTTGATTTCTTCTCCATGGATTTTAATACCTACTCTGAACTTTTCTTTTGTTTCCTTTATTGCTTGCTCAATATACAGATTGAATAGCATTGGGGAGAGGCTACAACCCTGTCTCACTCCCTTCCCAACCACTGCTTCCCTTTCATACCCCTCAACTCTTATAACTGCCATCTGCTTTCTGTACAAATTATAAATAGCATTTCGCTCCCTGTATTTTACCCCTGCCACCTTCAGAATTTGAAAGAGAGTATTCCAATCAACATTGTCAAAAGCTTTCTCTGAGTCTACAAATGCTAGAAACATAGGTTTACCTTTCCTTAATCTTTCTTCTAAGATAAGTCGTAGGGTCAGTATTGCCTCACATGTTCCAACATTTCTACGGAATCCAAACTGATCTTCCCCGAGGTCGACTTCTATCAGTTTTTCTATTCGTCTGTAAAGAATTCGAGTCAGTATTTTGCAGCTGTGACTTATTAAACTGATAGTTCGGTAATTTTCACATCTGTCAACACCTGCTTTCTTTGGGACTAGAATAATTATATTCTTCTTCTACTGTATTTCTTTCCCCCATTCCTGTCAATTGTTCCCTTATGCTCTCCCTGAAACTCTCTACAACCTCTGGTTCTTTCAGTTTATCCAGGTCCATCTCCTTAAATTCCCACCTTTTTGCAATTTCTTCAGTTTTAATCTACAGTTCATAGCCAATAGATTGTGGTCAGAGTCCACATCTGCCCCTGGAAATGTCTTACAATTTAAAACCTGGTTCCTAAATCTCTGTCTTACCATTATATAATCTACCTGATACCTTTTAGTATCTCCAGGGTTCTTCCATGTATACAACCTTCTTTCATGATTCTTGAACCAAGTGTTAGCTATGATTAAGTTATGCTCTGCGAAAAATTCCTCTTTCATTTCTTAGCCACAATCCATATTCACCTACTATGTTTCCTTCACTCCCTTTTCCTACTCTTGAATTCCAGTCACCCATGACTATTAAGACTTTATCCGACTAATATTGTCCACAACTCACAAGATGACACATTCCAGAGCCTGCCATACAGTTGGGGTAGGGAATGTCAGCCCACACATCCCCTACACCTATAGCACCAGTGTTCACACACAATCAGAGCAGCCATCAGGCATCAGGGATGTAGACGCCTATCAAGGTGCCCCCTCTCAAGACAAGGACCAGCAGCCACAGGATGTGGACTGAAGAAAAGTACAGTCCTCTTAACTTCCAAAAGATAAAATGTGGAAATCTTCACAGAAATTGAAGTCTCAGAGGGATAAGCAGAAAGGTAAACTACTTTCTGAGGCTTCAGATGTTCTGCTCCCCAGCTCTGCAGCAGTCACACCTATGCACACTGACAATGGATCATGCAATCAGGTGAACCATGACCAGGAAGCAAAGTAATCATACCCATATTTTCCGTTCACCCCTTTCTCAGACCTGTCACCAACACTCCTTCAGAGGAACTGTAACAGTTACTACACAGCTACTATCACCATTTCCCCTAACTCTGTCATTTAATGGCTACTTACTCCATAATTGGCATAATGCTTCAGGAAACATCGTTTATAGCAACGTATCTCCCTGCTCTGAAAAACTAGAAACCCCACTGCACAAATTGATTTAATGTCGAGAAAGGGTCTGGTGGTGTCTGTACCCTCCCATGCTCTGATTAGAGTTAGTGGAACAGCAACCTACCCCCTTCCTTCTACTGGAGACTTAAATGCCCATAATTCTCTGTAGGGGTGGCAATACTATGTCTTACAGAGGCTGAGTACTAGAACTTGCCCTTTCAGACTTGGACGTCTGTCCAAGTATCTTATTCCTGATTCAGTGGTGCATCTATGGCAATCTTTGTAACACTGATCATTTTCCTATTGCTCTCTCCCCCTTCGCTCACAGATATCTGGAACACGCTCCACGTTGGTCGCTTCAGAAAGCTGACTGGCAGGCTTACTCCTCTACAGTCACCTTTGCAGCCAGTCATGTCACAGATATCAACAAATTAGCATAGGCTACTATTGATACTATTGCTCATTCTACAGCAGCAATGATACCCTACCCTCTGGTTCATCCTGACGACTGCTGGTGCCATGGTGGTCTGAAGATATAGCCACAGCTATCAGGGAACGCTGCAGGGTGCTTCAGCAACACAATTGCCATACCTCTATGGATAATTTCATAGTATTCAACAGACTCTGGGCAAAAGTGTGGTTTTTAATAAAGAAAAGGAAGCAGGAGTGTTGGGAGCAATACGTCTCAAATATGCGATTCCACATCCATCGCCCCAAGCGTGGACTAAACTCTGCCATATTTGTGGCCATACACCAACCACAGCAGTTCCTGACATGCCTGTCAATGGTAACATCTGCACTGATCCTGTGGTACTTGCCGAATGTTTTGTGGCACACTTCGTTGATGTGTCCACTTGCAGTAATTATCACCATTTCCTGACCAGGAAACACCTTTTTCAGTGCCGTCCACTACCTTTCTATACACATGGCTCTCTATCATATAATGTTCCTTTTAGTGAATGGGAGCTTCACAGCACTTTGGCAGAGTGTTGAGGTACAGCTCCTGGATCTGTCAAAATCACAACCAAATGCTCAAACATCTTTGTGCCGACAGCATTAAACATATCTTTAGGCTTTTTAATCACATTTGACAGTAAGGGTATTTCCCTCTCAATGGCGGGAAGGTATTATCATTCCTGTCCTGAAACTGAGAAGGACCCACTAATTTCAACTAACTACCAGCCAATCTCTCTGACAAATGGGCTGTGTATACTATTGAAGCAAATAATCAACCACCTTCTTTGTTGGTGTCTTGAAGACAGAGGGCATATATCACGATCCTAAAGTGTCTTTCAGGATTTTTGGCTTTCCAGTCCACCATGGATCACCTTGTACATTTGGAATCTGCAGTGGGCAATGCCTTTGCACATCGCCAACATCTGATTGCTGTGTTCTTTGACCTACAGATGGCATACAATACCACCTGGTGATATCAGTGGTATGTGGATGATCTTTGCCAGTGTTATGTCTCTGTATTACTGTGCACTGCTGAGCAACAACTTCAGGGTGTTATCTGGAGAGTCCATGACTGGGACATGAATCATGGCTATCAATTTTCTCCTACAAAATCATGAGATACGCAGTTTTGTTGATTCTGGACTGTGCACCTGCACCAAGAAATTTGTCTTCATGAGCAGTTACTTAAAGTCAGTGAAACTTTCCAATTCTTAGATATTTTATTTGACAACAAGCTAACTTTTCTGCTGCTTGTCCACTGGCTCAAGGCATCTTGCATAAAGAAGCTGAATGCTTTCAATTTTCTTAGTCACTCCTCAGAGGACACGGACCGCAGAATTCTTCCGAGATTTTACAAAGCGTTGATTTTATCCCACTTGGACTGTGGGTGTGTTGCCTACGGGTTGGCAGCGCTGTCCATATTGAGCTTGCTGGACCCTGTTCACCACACTGGCATGCAGTTGACAACACGGGCCTTCCGTACAAGCCCTGATGACAGCCTCCTGGCATAAGCCGGTGTCCCATCTGTGTCGGTTAGACGACAGCACCTTCTGGCAAGTTACAGAGTCACAACCTGTCAGATGCCTGGTCATCCATGTCACTCCACTCTGTTCCACAACCAACAGTTCTGACTGTTTGTGCATCACCCAAAACTGGGTAGACCAGCTGGGTTTCAACTCAATATTCTGCTGAAGGACCTCCAACAGCCTCCATTAGTCTGTATTCCTAGAGCTGCCTCTCACTTTGGCTTTTACATTTCTACATGGTTCTTTCCTGATAAGGAAAACTGATGATGCAGTAGGTTAATCGCTTTAAACACATAATCGTCATCATCAGTAGCAGGGTGTACAAAGTACAAGAAAAAAAAAATCACAGGTTTCCTGATTAAAAATACACTTTTCCTTGGGTGAAAACGCACTACACTTCAGCTAAAAGTAAACTATTTCTGTGTTAAATGGCAATATACTTTCTCTCAGAGATGTAAAATTTGTCAATCCTTTGAATGAGCACTTTAGGAAATGAAGTGGGTGGAACTGCATTTTGCAACATACGCACTGCATATTTTTCATATTACAAAAGCATAAACATTAATTCTTTTACAGCATGATAGCTTCCAAGACACTGACACTGAGATTGCAATGCACTTTTGTCAGTCATTTACAGCTCATGTCACATAAGGTCACCTGCCAGCGACAGCAGGAATTCAAAACATAGATCACGCGATGTAGTCAGCCAATAGCAACATTAAAGTAGTGCAGACACACAATTGGTAAAAGTTAACGACTTAAATTAAGGTATATACAGCATAGCTACAAGAAAAGCTGAGCTTCCACATACTGTAATCGGTCATCAAAATGTTGTCCTCCTCCCCCCCCCCTCCCACCCCCCCAAGTGTGTGATTAGGTAGGGTCCTAAGACTACAGTTTGAATTGCAGCAATATTTCTGACAAGCGAGATCATCAATTGCATGCTGTGCACCAAACATCTCATGGGTTATCTGGCTGAATAAATTTCTGTCAAGTACTTCAACTTCTCCATAGAAAAGCCAATTATGTGTGAAATTGCTCAAGACCTCACCTTTTTTTGAAGGCTAATTATACTTTTTGCCATCATTATTGCACTTTGTAACCTACAAAATAACTAAACTAAATATGAAAAACTAACATTTAAACCTTGTCTTTGTAGCATGTATTAGCCTTTAATATACATCAGACACAAATATGCTGGTAAAAATTTAAGTAATAGCATAAATGGCTGGTCTTTTGGACCCAAAATTTTTCTAAGCGGTTGGTCCCTAGTGCGTTTTGAATGAGAATCAAATGCTCCACAATTTAAGAAATTAACCACACGTTCTCATACATAATGTAATTCATTTGGCTTAAAAGGGAAATTACTTTGAAATTAATGCTTCTTAAACCAACATTCCACCTATTTTCCCAAGACCTGTTAAAAATATAAACAGCTGTGACATCATGCTCATCAAAAGCAGTTTGTTGCTATGAAGTACTGCACACTCTTTGTCCTAAAGCCTTTTTAAACACACTGTGCTTTCAACAGACTTGTAGGTGCAATGTATTTTGATGTCGTAAATGGCGCATTTTCTTTGCAACTTTACGTTTATTTTGCTGTTATTCTCTCATTTATGTTTTACTGCTGCAATATTATCTGCAGTAACAGGCTAAAGTAAAATTCTTTGTTAGGGTATTAGTTCTTACTAGTCAAAATTACAAAAATTTAATGGAGGATTAAACAATGAAATAATCCCAGAATTCTAAAAAATTCCTAGGATTTTCCCAGATTTTGTGGTTTCCTGGGGCATATACACCCTGAGTAGGCTAAAGGTGCATGACTGGCATGGAGAGCAGAAGATGTGTGATGCTGTTGATGCCACTGCACATAGTGCAATGTGGCATGGTACTGAGTACAAATGTATGCCAAATTTAATGCGTTTGACCATTGTACATCACATGGGTTCACCAACTTTCGCAGATTAGCAAAACTCAAAATAAGGTTCTCTCATAAGTTTTCAATTACACCAGGATGTGTATCTGGTGATCAATGAAGAATCCAATTATAATTTGATGGCCCCTTCCTGATACTGAGTCTTCCCCAAACGATCTCACATGCAGCCAGTGGCAGATCCAGGATTTTGTTTTGGAAGAGGCTTGACCCAGCTAAAGGTACGCTTTGTCAAGGTAAACACTAAAACATTAAGGGCTAGTTGTATAATCATCGCTGACTGGAGATCAAATTTGACGTTAGATCAGAAATTGAACTATGTTCAGGACTGAGCTCTGTTGTATAATATTAAACTTGGGTCCACCAAAGCAGGTTCACATTTGATCTTAGGTGGCATGTATGATGCTTGGCAACACATCTAAAATCGGCTATCGACACGATTATCGCGTTTCGACTGCATCTATTTATCATTATTTGACGTTAGATCAGAAATTGAACTATGTTCAGGACTGAGCTCTGTTGTATAATACTAAACTTGGATCCACCAAAGCAGGTTCACATTTGATCTTAGGTGGCATGTATGATGCTTGGCAACACATCTAAAATCAGCTATCGACACGATTATCGCGTTTCGACTGCATCTATTTATCATACATCATAGATATACAGTATTTACTATTCAAGGTATAGTGCGATAACCATGGGAGCAATCAAATAGAAAAAGAAGCGATCGTCAAATCTCTCTAAAAATGTAAAACATTTGCTGCTGGAAATTGCGTGCAAAAAAAAAAAATAAATAAAAATAAAAAAATAAACTCATTGTGGCCAATAAGGTAACGGCATGGAGAGAAGTTGCTGTTGACTTTAATTCTCTCATAAGACGAATAGCCTGTGGACAGCTCTGCACGTTGTTGATATGTCTGCTTTACACTGATCACCAACCACTGTTAAAGGTTCTTGTGGCGTAAAATCTTAAGGTTAACAGCAACATGCACATTGCATTCAGGGGGTTGGTTTCTTTCAGTTCGTTTCATCAGATAGCCTCGGAGCCTTAATTGCAGCTGCTCTGTGGTACTTTTCTCCTGAGCCTTAGTTGCAACTGCTCTACAAAACTTTTCTTCAAATGAAACATCAGCTTAAATGACGTGTTATTTAACTCAAATTGTGGGTTCAACTTTCATAGGACGTGCGGGGAGCTCATTGGGTCTCATCGTCACCTTCCTCTGTGGACGCATTTAAACTCTCAGGTATTCGTAAAGTAAATGAAAGGAAACAATGTAACTTACATCACACAGGGTTTTTGCACACAGAACTTTGCCCAACAGTGGCCCAGAATGCCTGGAAAACAGAGAGTATGGTATGGTTTCAATGGTATGGAAATGCCTGGCGATGTTGTTACAATTATCTTTACAACAAATACAGTAGAGAAAGTAATGATAAATAGAAACAAATTTTAAAGAATTCATCTGGGTTCGAACATGTGATCTTCTGAACTGCAGTCCACGGTGCAACCTCTGAGCCACCGAATTTGATGAAACAGAGTTATGTGGTTAGATTATTTTAAAATACTTGCTTATGTTCTATTTATCAGTGCACATGGAATTGTCATAACAGTTGAAGGATGTGTTTGGTAGTTAAAAATTTAATACAGACTGCCTAGTTACTGCTACTTGAACCAAAAGAGAACATATATAAGTGATGAATAGTTACTGTCTGCTGTCAAAATGCCCATACTTAGCTGTTCGCTGCAAATATTTTGAATTTTCCTTTCTTACACTGCTACTAAGTGCCTATAAAATGACTTTAAACTAATTACATAAATTATGAGTCGTCTCCAAAGAGCTGTTACAAGACTGATCATTAAGTACACATCGTAGCTGGTAAGTTCCTTAACCTAACCTTCCAGATAAAAGAAAGTATTTTGAGCATCAGCAGCGCGAGAATGACATAGTCACATATTTATTTGGCATTTTTTGTGAACTTTTTTATTGTTCCAGTTGGTATCTGCTAAAAAATAAAAGCTATGAACCATAGTACCACTACAATATAAACTGATGGTTGGGACTGAACCGGACTTTTAACTGCGAATTTTTGCCAGTCAAATATGATCGAACTTCATGGTAATAAGATCTAGGCTTAGCATTTATACAACACAGATTCCCAGGTTACGTATGATCTAAGATCATTTTCTGTCTTAACCTAAGGTTAAATGCTTTATATAATCGCCCCCTAAGAAAGTACACAAAACTTCTTTCCATTTCTTTAATGTACAACAAGTCTCCTCCCTTCTGCAAATTCTAATTCTTCAATGACTTACCAGGTTGTAGGCTGCCAGATATGTCTTGGTGAATATATATGGCAGCCAAGTCATTCAACATGTCTTCCGTCATTGGACAAAAGTATTATTTTATTAGTTTAAGCAAAGGAAAGCTGCACTCGACATTGTAAGTGGATACTCGTAATGCAGTGAGAATGTGTAAAACAATTTTTATATTTGGAAATAAATCATTTGTATCTTGATGCACCTCTACTTCTGTTTAGGGGAGATGTTTCCTGTCTCTGCAAAGTTCCTTCCAAAGAGTTATTCCTCCAAACAATAAGAGTAGATAAGTTGCTGCTGTAAACACATACAACTGCCACTAATGATTTCAGATTTTCTGTTTTTGTGATTTTTTGGAGAATACGTTGAGAAGTGAAGAGTGCTCTGCTCTTGAAAAGCAACTCGTCAACTGTGCTAATATAAAATCAATGAGAAGAAGGAATATATTCAATCTGAAACAAAACATGACATCATTCTTGAGCCTGAAAAAACATGTAGAAAAGTAAGAGTGCGGCATCAGGCAAAAAGCTTGTGTATGTATCAAAAGTTTATTTTACCTGTAGTATTCCTTAGCATCAGGTGGGTGATGAGTTGAATATTTGGTTGTATGTGAATTTTAAAATTTTCCCGGTGAATTCACTGTTCAAACAAATTTTGGGCTTGCAGCCGGTCGTCGTTCAATACTTCGCAAGATATTTAAACTGGGCACCTGCCAGTCATCTTCAGGTGGGCCGTCGCAGACTGGCGATAACACCCCCCCCCCCCCCCCACCGTTTTTTTTTTTTTTTTTTTTTTAAAAAAAAGCACCTGAACAATCAGGTAGGCTGGCAGCGGCAGGCTACGCCGCTCTTCAGCCATAGTGGTGACAATAACAGTACAAGAACAGAGAATTAAAATGAACAGAGTGATGGGCAAAAAACAGTGGTCACAGATACATAAAAAAACACGGAGCCGTTCACACGCGACGATAACGACACTGAAAACACGTTGACACGGCACACATAACACTGAAGAATCCGACAGCAAAAGTGAATGTAGAAGCGGGACGGCGGACACTAAAAACACGTCACACACACAAGACACAGATGGCGATGATCTCCGGCGCGCGAAAGTCCACGTAGCGTGTGCGAGTCCGGGGACCTGCCAAGAGGGGAAGAAGGGTGAGGGTGGGTGGAGAGGGTGGAGAGGGGAGAACATAGATGCCAATGGCTGAGGAGATGGGAGGAGGAGTAGAAGGACAGGGGAGGGGAGGCCCGGGGGAGGAGTGGGGAGAAGGGGAGGAGGAATGGAGGGTGCCCAAAGGAACAGATACAGGAAGAGGGAGGGAGGATCAAAGTTGGTAGGAGGCGTAGATGGAGGGGAGGAGGACATCATCAGGGAGGGGGAGCTGGCGGAAGCCACCTTGGGAGAGGGTAAGGAGGGTGGAGAGATGGAGACCGGGTGGGACGTGGGAATACAGGCGCGGCAGCGGGCAGAGGTGGGAGAGGATAGGGGAGACGAGCGGGTGAGGAGGATCGAGTTTACGGGAGGTGTACAGGATCCGTATCCTTTCAAGGAAAAGGAGGTGGGGGAAGGGGGGTGAGATCGTACAGGATCCGCGTAGGGGAGGGGAGACGGATGCGATAGGCGAGGCGGAGAGCATGGCGTTCAAGGATTTGGAGGGATTTGTAAAAAGTAGGGGGGGGGGGGGCCGAGATCCAAGCCGGATGGGCATAACAAAGGATAGGGTGGATGAGGGATTTATAGGTGTGGAGAATCGTGGAGGGGTCCAGACCCCACGTACGGCCAGAGAGGAGCTTGAGGAGACTGAGTCGGGAGCGTGCCTTGGCTTGGATTGTCCGGAGGTGGGGAGTCCAGGAGAGGCGACGGTCAAGGGTGACGCCAAGGTACTTTGGGTGGGAGTGAGGATGGTAGGACAGCCATAGATGGTGATATAGAAATCAAGGAGGCGGAAGGAAGGGGTGGTTTTGCCTACAATGATCGCCTGGGTTTTGGAGGGACTGACCTTGAGCAACCACAGGTTGCACCAAGCGGTGAACCGGTCAAGATGGGATTGGAGAAGGTGTTGGGAGCGCTGTAGGGTGGGGGCAAGGGCAAGTAAGGCGGTGTCATCGGCAAACTGGAGAAGGTGGACGGGGACTGACGGCGGCAGCATGTCCGCCGTGTACAAAAGGTACAGAAGGGGGGAAAGGACGGAGCCTTGGGGCACACTGGCGGAGGGGAAAAAGGTGTAGGAATCTGTGTTATGGATGGTGACATAGGAAGGACGGCGGAAGAGAAAGGAGCCGATCAGACGGACGTAGTTAATGGGAAGGGCGAAGGTTTGGAGCTTGAAGAGGAGACCGGAATGCCATACGCGGTCATAAGCACGTTCGAGGTCCAGGGAGAGGAAGATTGCGGAGCGACGGGAATTAAGCTGTTCGGAAAGGAGATGAGTGAGGTGAAGGACAAGGTCATCGGAAGAGAAGGACGGCCGAAAGCCACACTGGGTAACGGGAAGGAGGCGGTGCTGGCGGAGATGCCGGTGGATGCGTCGGGTGAGGATAGATTCCAGGACCTTGCCGAAGACCAAGGTAAGGCTGGTGGGACGGTAGGAGGAGACGGCGGACGGCGGTTTGCCAGGTTTAAGGAACATGAGGATATGGGAGGTTTTCCACAGGTCGGGGTAGTAACTGGTGGACAGGACTACATTGTAGAGCCTGGCCAGGGTGGAGAGGAAAGAGACAGGAGCTTCACGAAGGTGACGGTAGGTGACACGATCGTGACCAGGAGCGGTGTTGCGTTTTGTGCGGAGTGTATCAATGAGATCCTGTGTAGTGATAGGGGCATTGAGTTCCGTGTATGCAATGTTGTCCAAGTACTGGAAACCAGGAGCGAGGGGAGGGACAGAGGTGTCAGTTCGATCGCGGATATCCGGGAAGAGGGAGTAATCGAACTGGGGATCATCAGGGATGGAAAATACATCAGAGAGGTAGGAGGCAAAGTGATTGGCCTTACTAAGGGTGTCAGGGAAAGGGTGATCATCATGGAGAAGAGGATAATAGGGGGAGGGTTTAGTTCTGGTAAGGCGACGGAAGGCCGACCAGAACTTGGACGAGTTGATTGGTAGGGTAGCATTTAAACGGGTGCATGTCTGTCGCCAGTCCCGGCGTTTCTTAGCCGCGAGCAAATTATGAATGTGTCGCTGGAGTTGCCGGTGGCGTCGTAGTGTGTCCGGGTCACACGTGCGGAGGAAGGCACGGTAGAGACGACGGGATTCACGGAGGAGGAGGACGGCCTGTGGGGGTAAGGTAGGACGGTGGTGGTGGACGGCGACAGTAGGGACGTGGGTCTCCATGGCCTCAGACAAGGTCTGCTGGAGAAAGGAGGCGGCATGGGTTACATCGTCAGGGTGGTGGTAGGTGAAGGGGTGGCTATCGACCTGGGTGGAAAGGCTATCCCGGTAGGCATTCCAGTTGGCACGGGAATAGTCATGGATGTACTTAGGGGGAGGGTCATTATGAGGGTCGGGGCGGGGGCGATGACCATCTGAAATGGTGAGGAGGACAGGGAGATGGTCGCTACCAATAGGCTCCAGGACATCCATCGTTATGCGGCCAAGGAGGTTGGGGGAGGAGAGGATAACATCAGGAGTGGAGTTGGATTCGGGACGGGTGTGCTGGGGGATGGGGATGAGGTCGCCTTGAAGGGAGGAGAGGAACCGATGCCACCGCCGTAACTGGGCAGCGGAACGACTATGGATGTTGAGGTCGGCGGCAATCACGTAGGAGGAGAAGGTACGGTCAATGTGGGAGAGGAAGTCGAAGGGAATAGGGGCATTGGGGCGGAGATAGATGGTGGTGCAGGTGACGGTAAGGCCGGGGAAGAAGAGACTAAGGATCAGGTGTTCGGTGGGGTCGGGAAGGAGAGGTTGGAGCCGAACGGGGATCTGGCGGTGGTGACCAATGGCAACTCTGCCACGCGCAATTGGGAGGGGATTATCAGAGCAGTGGAGGAGATAGGGCGAGGTGTGGATGGAGTGGTGGGGTTGGAGGAAGGTTTCATTGAGGAGGAAGGCATCCACGCGGTGAGTGGCAAGGGTGTGCAGGAAGAGGTTCTTGTTGGCGGGAAGGGAGCGGATATTGTTGAAAAGGATACGTTGCTGTCGCGCCATGACAGGGATTTAGATGAGGGTGTGAAGACGGGAGAAGGTGAAATGGGCCTGGTTGTTGGAGTAGGTGGCATACATTTTGAGTTCGAAAATGGAACGGGCGGCGGGGGAGATCCGTTGGAGGGTGTGGGGGCGCTGAAAGGGATGAACATTCTGAAGGATGATGGTGAGGAACCTGATGATGCCCTCAGCTGGGGGGGGGGGGGGGGAGGGGGGGGAACGAAGGGCATTGCCAGGAGGGGTGGGGGCGTCCAGAGGACGGACAGGTACGGTGAGTTCAGGAGTGGTCGGAGGGGGTCGGGCTTTACACTTTTGGGAGTAGGTGGGTTGGGGGAGATTGCAGGTATTGCAGGAGGGAGGGGATTGAAGGTTAGGGCACTGCCGGAGGAAGTGCGCTTGCCTACAATGCGGGCAGGTGGGGGCCTCGCGGCACTCAGCTGTTGGGTGTGCGTTATAGCGCAGGCACCTCTGGCAGCACAGGGATTGGGGAGGGGAACGGGAGGGGTCGACCTTGTAGCGCTGGTTGAAGAGGAGGGCACCCTCCTTCAGGAGATGGTCAGTGGAGGGGGCATCCTCGGAGAAAACCCGCATGAGGCGGGTGGGGCCGGCCGAGTTGAAAATGCGGCGGACCGCCCGCACCTCCAGCGTGGGATGCGCCTTGAGCTCCGCCAACACCTCCTCCTCCGTGATCGACAGACTGAGCTGAGTGATCACGGCGGTGAGGGTCGGCGGGCGATGCGGGGGTTGGGGTTGGCGGGTAGGAGATGGAGAAGGAGCAGGGGTGAGGGAGGTGTTGGGGCCAAAACAGGTGATGGGGAGGCGGGAGAGGATGTCAGTATGGAGGGTTGGGCTGGGGGAGGAGATGAGAACAGAATCCCGTCTGGGAGTGAGGAGAGAGATGGGGGCACCAGGGAAGTGTTGGCGGAGGAGGAGGGAGAGATTCCGGGCCTCGAGAAGGGAAGGATCGGGATGGGAGAGGAGGTATTTGTATAAAGAGGGGGGGGAGGAGGAGGAGGAGGAGGAGGAGGAGGCGGAGGGAGCAGGGCCAGGTGGGGAGACATCCATGGCACCCTGGGGGGGAAAGGAGGACGGGGCGGGGCCTTTTTGGGAGCGGAGAAGGTGGTGGTGCCACTAGGGCGTTTAATGGTGGCAGAAGGGCGGGTGGTGATATGAGGGACGGGAGCTATAGGGAGGTGGTGGGAAGGAACAGGTCCCGGCGTGGACGCAGCAGTCGGCGCCGGAGATGGTGACGGTGAAGGCGACGGCGACGGTGACGGTGGCGGCGGTGATGGCGAAGGCGATGGGGAGAGCTGGGCATGGACAGTAGCCCGACGGGCCACCACCCTAGCTGGAGCTGCAGTGACAGGCTGGGGGAGTGGGGGGAAAGGATCAGATCGAGAGGAGCGGGAGGAAGAAGCTGGAGAGGGGGCGACAAAGAGCGAGGGCGAAGGGAGAGTGAGAAGAGGTGGGATGGAAGGAGGGGGGTGTGACTGGGCACACCATGTTATAGTGGTGGTGGCAGTGGAAGGGGAAGTATAAACTATGGCTGTGGTGGTAGTGGTGGCGGTGGTGGTGGGGGCGGACATGATGACAGGGAGAAACAAAAACGCACAGGACGAAAAAGAAAGGACACAAACTGGGGACAGACGAAGACAAAGACGGAGACAGAGACGGAGGAAGACGAAGGTGGACGAAGACCAGGGTCGGACAGCGACGGCGGGTGGCAGGAACGCCGCAGCTGCTGCTGCAGCTGCTGCTGCTGCCGCAGACGGGGCCAGGGCTGCTGCTGCTGCTGCTGCTGCTGCTAGTTGGCTGGCTGGCTGGACCGCTGCTGCTGCTGCTGCAGGAGGACTGGCTGGCTGCTGCTGGCTGTACCGCTGCTGCTGCTGCTGCTGCTACTGCTGCTGGACCGCTGCGGCTCTGCTCGGCTGGCTGGCTGGCTGCTGGAATGGCACAATTGAAGGGCGGTAACCTTGCGGAGTACTGCCGGAGATGGCGATAACATCCTCCGCTCCGCAATATATAGCGTACTGTAACTATTCTGCGCATGCATCGAAAACTTGATAGTTGAACCAACACTGCCCGCCGGCAGCACCCTCGCTGGTGGAATAGCGGAACTCAGTCGCCCTCTGCGTTGCTGTTTGCCACGGCCATCGACACACTCTGTCGTCTTCAATTTGAGCAAATCGTGGAGATGATGGGATTCCATGCACTGTCCAGCTGGTACACGCTGTCACGGTTTAACAGATTTTCCGCCAGTCGTATTTCTACGGATTCTTTAATAATGGAGTCCCAGAAAGGCGTTGCTGTGGACAAAATCATTGTTTTCTCATACTCCACTGAATGTCCAGTAGAAATACAATGTTCAGCAATAGCGGACTTACTTGGCTGAAAAGGTGGATGTAACGTTGATGTTCAGTGCAGCGTTCTTTCACGGTGCGTGTGGTTTGACCTATGTAAGCCATACCACATTGGCACGGTATCTTGTAAATTCTGGCCTTTCGTAGTAACAGATTGTCCTTAACTGATCCCACAAGGTCCGCAATCTTCGATGGTGGGCGGAAAACCACTTTTACCTGATATTTTCGGAGGATTCTTGCTATTTTAAACGAAGTGTTGCCAACGAAAGGAAGAAAAGCTAAAGGTTCTACAGTACTGCACTCCCCCTGTTCATCATTTTTAGTTTCTCTGTACCTTTCCAGTGTTCTTATTACACTGTCTATTTTGAACAGACTGATGGTGTCGCCATGGGTAGCCCCCTGTCTCCTTTGGTCGCCAACCTTTTTATGGAGGATTTTGAAGAGAGAGCGCTTGAATCAGCTGCCCTGAAGCCAACAGTTTTTTGGTGGTATGTGGATGACAGTTTCATAGTGTGGCCTCATGGAGAAGATAAATTAATGGAGTTTCTACATCACCTCAACTCCATTCATAGCAACATCCTGTTCACCATGGAAATAGTGAAAGATGGTTGTTTGCCTTTCTTGGATGTCCTGGTTCGAAGGAAGAATAATGGTTCTCTAGGGCATTCAGTTTACCGGAAACCCACTCATACTGATTTGTACCTGCAAGCATCGAGTTGCCATCACCCATCGCAAACCATGAGTCTGCTTAAAACGCTTGTTCATAGAGCTCATACTGTCTCAGATCTAGATAGCTTATCTCAAGAACTCGCCCATCTAAAGACAGTATTCAGCGAAAATGGGTATTCCATCCGGCAGATTAACAGGGCACTAACAGTTAAAACTAAGAAGCAGGAAGTGAATAAAGAGGAGAACATGCCAGAACAATCTTTAGCTTTTCTTCCTTTCGTTGGCAACACTTTGTTTAAAATAGCAAGAATCCTCCGAAAATTTCAGGTAAAAGTGGTTTTCCGCCCACTATCGAAGATTGCGTACCTTGTGGGATCAGTTAAGGACAATCTGTTACTACAAAAGGCCGGAATTTACAAGATTCCGTGCCAATGTGGTATGGCTTACATAGGTCAAACCACACGCACCGTGAAAGAACGCTGCACTGAACATCAACGTTACATCCGCCTTTTGCAGCCAAGTAAGTCCGCTATTGCTGAACATTGTATTTCTACTGGACATTCAGTGGAGTATGAGAAAACAATGATTTTGTCCACAGTAACGCCTTTCTGGGACTCCATTATTAAAGAATCCGTAGAAATACGACTGGCAGAAAATCTGTTAAACCATGACAGCGTCTACAGCTGGACAGTGCATGGAATCCCATCATCTCCACGATTTGCTCAAATCGAAGACGACAGAGTGCGTCAATGGCCGTGGCAAACAGCAACGCAGAGGGCGACTGAGTTCCGCTATTCCACCAGCGAGGGCGCTGCCGGTGGGCAGTGTTGGTTCAACTATCAAGTTTTCGACGCATGCGCAGAATAGTTACAGTACGCTATATATTGCGGAGCGGAGGACGTTATCGCCTCACCCCCTGGTTGCTCCTCTCCTCTCCCATCCCTGCCCCCTGCCACGTCTTCACTGTTGTATCCCCCCTACCCTCCATCTCTACGCCCTACATCTCCTTTCCCAAGGTGGCTTCCATCAACTCCCCCTCCCGGATGGTGCCCTCTCTCCCTCCATTTATCCCTCCTATCAACTCTGATCCTCACTCCCCTCCTTTCCTCCGTCCTTTCCCTGGGCTCCCTCTTCCTACCCCCCTTCCATCCTGTGTTTTCTCCCTGCCTACCCTCTCCCTATATCCTTTCTCCCCCCCCCCCCCCCCGAGTCCTTTTGTACTCCCCTCCTCTGCCTTCCCCACTCCCTGGCACGTCTGCTCAGCACCCCCCACCCCTCTTATGGATCTTCATCTTCCATTGGCTCCTTTCCTCCCTCCCCCTTCACTTTTCCTCTCCTTCCCCCCCCCCTTTTTTTCCCGTCATCTGACCAGTTTCCCCCCACCTGCTCTCGGGTGTGGTATGTCATATTTGTGCCAACTTTTTAGTGCAGTGTTTAAGTGAGTGTTCAGTGTTGTGCGTCTTTCCACAGTGTTGCGAACAGAAATCATGCTGTCGCTGGGTGTGCATTTTATATCTCTTGCGAACAGAACCCAGACTGTCGCCATGTTTTTTAATTGTCTGTCTATTATTTTTCTGCTTCCTGTGTATTTTATTAGCATCATCAACCCTGTGTTTTATGTTTTAAGCTCCAGAATTTTCTGCCATTTTACCTTTAAGTCACCGATTTTATCACCAACTGTTATTATTTTTTATTATCTTCATCTTTTTAAAACAAATTCTGTAGGCTGAAGAGCGGCGTAATAAGCTGCTGCCAGCCCGCCCCCTTTAGGGGGAATTGAAACTCAAGAA
This sequence comes from Schistocerca nitens, assembly GCF_023898315.1. Classification (NCBI taxonomy): domain Eukaryota; kingdom Metazoa; phylum Arthropoda; class Insecta; order Orthoptera; family Acrididae; genus Schistocerca; species Schistocerca nitens. The sequence continues at coordinate 361,263,610 of NC_064621.1, forward strand.
AAAAAGAAAAAAAAACGTTATCGCCAGTCTGCGACGGCTCACCTGAAGATGACTGGCAGGTGCCCAGTTGAAATATCGTGCGAAGTATTGAACGACGACCGGCTGCAAGCCCGAAATTTGATTGAACATTTGGTTGTATAGTTGCCTGCACTGAGATGTCCAAAGGTTCTGTAGTACTACAGTCCTCCTGGAAAATTTCATCATTTTTAGTTTCTCTGTACCTTTCCACTGTTCTTATTACACTGTCTAGATAGATCATTGAATAGAAGCCAGGTGACTTGCACTTTCTGATGACGGAGAAATTATGTCCATTTTTTCAAGGAATTGTACAATAGAGTCAAGGAGTTCTTTGAATTGAATGAGTGAGCCATGTCTTTCAAGCCAGTGTGTATCACTAAGACTTTGTAACTTAACTCTTTTCACCTCTGGGTGTTTCTCAAGTATACCTCATTTGAAAGGTTCCAATATTTCTGATGACTTATGCACAAAATTGGTAACACTACCTACAACTCCCATGATATTGTGGACACTAGGAAAGCTGCAGGCCTTTGTGATACCTTGGTTTAGCTGATGTGCTGCACGGTGCATACAAGTCACTAGTGGTTAAAGCTGCTTTATTTGGAACTGTACACCACTAAACCTTCCAGATATATTGGCACCTACACCATAACCCTCACCTCTCAAATTCTCAACTTCTAGGTTGACTTGATTTAATGCTTGAATGATTTCATCACTTAAGGCAGCAGCAGTCAAGTCAGCTGCAGATGGAAAGCATATGAACTCTTCATGTATTGTGCACTTTTGTTCATCTGGGTACATAATATATACACTGAGTTGTTCTTTACCACTAACATCATTTCTTTCATTGCCAACGACAACATATTTTGCTCCTATGACTTTGTTGAATACCATTTTCATTATGACAGAATGGCAACAATCAGTCAACTGATTATGAGTTGTTTTGCTCGGATATGTAGCACATTTTGGCACTGTCTCTAAATATTTTTGAAGATAAATCACCTAAGTAATTGTGAAACTTTAAAAGTGCTTGAAATTTTTCTTGGGACATTTCATCACTCAGTGTACGATCATTTTGGTGGCCTCTTAATAGTATATTTCCTCAACCACATAGTATGATCACCTTTACTATAGGAATCAGCTGCTCTCTGTTTGGTTTGAACATTTTCAGTTTTGATTAAAATATTGATAGTCTTTTTGGGGTTTTTATATTAATTTTTCAAATGTGTACTTTTAACACCCTCATTTTTTCACAATCAGTACCAGAATGGTTTCTGCAGATTTTTTTTATATTTGCAAAGTGGATGAGTGGCTATAAAAGATCCTAGAGCCACAGAATACTTGCCCCCCTCTCTGGACCAGAAAATAGTGCTCAAGGCAAACAATATGCAATGTTCTGGTATTGGCTACAGACTAACCGAGAGTATTCCTTTAGCCAGTCAGATCGGGACTTTCTCTTTTTGCCCCCTCTCTGTCTGCTCTGGATATTCAGAATTATGAGGTGGTTCTGAAGATGAGCTAAGTTAGTGTATGTAAGCCACTTACCATGATCTTTTGTTCTGCCTTCAGTAGAAAAGAGAAACGTGGTGGTGGGGTTGCTATCTTTACAGCCAGTGGTAGTAATTATAGTGTAATAGATGTAAGTGCTTTCAGCATTCAGGGTGTAATAGAACTAGCAACAATTAATTATAAGTGGGGGAAAGAGAACTTAATTATTATAGGCCTATACAGACCTCCATCTGGTAGCCTAGATAGTTTCTTTGATGTTCTTAATGACCTGCTTGTTGACATTGACAGTAAACACTGCAATAAAAATGGCTGGGTTAACATAATACTAACTGGAGATATAAACATTGACTTGCTGTCCAATGACTCTGTATCTAAAAAAACTAATGCTAATACTAGCTCAATTTAACTTAACATTTCTGATAAACGAACCCACTAGAGAGGTCAATAGTGTAAAATCATGCATTGACAACATTATAACTAACATGTCCCACTTTACATGCAGTGCATCAGTTCTGAAGCTTGCCGTTTCTGACCACCATGCAGTACAGGTATTGATAGAAGCTGAAAATCTTTATGTTAATAGAAAAGGGAAACAATATGTGACAAAAAGAATGACCAATGACGACAATGTTAAAGATTTTAACAGTTTGCTAAAAAGCTTACAATGGGGTGAAAAAAACAGCATTAGTTTCAGTGAGTTTTCATCAGATTTTTATTATTGCTTCAATGTCTCATGTCCAGAAATGACCTTTACAGTAAATGACTGCAAAAAGATACAGAAAAATAACTGGATAAATCATGAAGTAAAAACAGCAAGAGAGAAACTTAGACTTTTCCAATATGCAATGATAAATAATAACAATAATAATAGACTAAAGGTAGAATTTAAGAACTATCAGGATTACTATAAAGATCTTCTGCTAGAAACTAAAAGTAAATATGTAGCCACAATGTTAAGAAACTCTACTAACACAGGTTTAGCTGTTTGGAAAGTAATAAATAGCTTTAGGGATTGTAAGGACAGATCAACAAGTGATTTTACTATAAACCATAAAGGGCATATCATGAAATGTCAATGTCAGATTGCAAATGTTTTTAATGAGTCCTCTTCTTCTGTTGGAAAATCTGTCAATGACCATTTTAAGAATCTTCAGCATAGATATAGGGGCATTCCAATCAAACAAAGCATATACTTGGCCCCAGCCATAACAAGGAAGTCAAAAACATAGTAATGTCATTAAAAAATACAACATCAGCAGGCTATGATGGATTGTCTATCAGTACACTGGAAAGATGCATAGCCAACATATCTGATGCCATGGCCACAGCAGTAAATGATGTAATTGTATCAGGTTGTTTCCCAGATAGTCTAAAGACAGCACAAGTAACCCAGATTCACAAGAAAGGTGATAAATCTAAAATTGAAAACTACCGCCCCATCTCAATCTTACCTGCATTTTCTAAGGTAGTTGAGAAAGTTATTTATACTAGACTAATGACATTCCTGAGTCAACACAATTTGAAAATCAGAATGTCTTTATGAAAAACAGGTCAACATCAGTAGCAGCAGCACAATTAATAGACAAAATAATAACAGCCAAAGAGAACAAGGAGTATGTAACTGGAGTGTTCCTTGATCTATAAAAAGCTTTTGATTGTGTCAACATCACCATATTACTTGACAAGCTGTGGAAGCTGGGTATCAGAGGAACTGGCTATGAGCTAATAAAATCGTATATGAGCAATAGAAAACAATTTGTCTTGCTTAAAACAAACAGTGGGTCTCACAAATCTAAAATTTCTGATATCAAATATGGAGTGCCTCAAGGTTCTGTCTTGGGACCCCTTCTGTTCTTGATTTATGTTAATGATATACAGTATTGTTCTCCAAACTGTACAAAAATATTGTATGCAGATGACACATCAATAGTGTGTAAACACAAAGACTATGAGAATCTGGAGGTACAGTGCAACAGTGTAACTAATGAAATAGTCAAGTATTTTAATGAAAGCCATCTAAATGTAAGTGCTTCAAAGACTGCAATGATGGAATTTAACACAAGGAAACGAAATAAGTTGTCGAAGAATGTGTTTGCTATAAATATGATTAGTAAATATTGTAAGGACATGTGTGTACTAAAAACTGCTTATCATACCCTATTCTCATCAAACTTAAACTATGCTGTAGAAATATGGGGTGCAACAACTCAAGCCAACCTAAGTACATTATTAATACTACAGAAAAAAGTTATCAGAATTATTTGTGGTGCCAAACCTCGAGAATCATGTCGGAATCTGTTCCCAAAATTAGGTGTGCTTACCATTATAGGTGTATACATATTGAAAGTTATATTGCTTGTGAAAACAATAAATCCAAATTTCAACTGTGACCTGCACCAGTATGACACAAGGCAAAAGTTCAGATACCATGTAAATAGCCGCAGAACAGCTTTATATATAAAAAAAAATGCACTTCATGCTGGGCTGAAGCTATCCAATGCCCTACCAAAAAGTTTCACAACCCTTCCTACTAACAAATTAAAAGATCAGCTAAAAAGAATTCTAATTGAAAACCCTTTTTATTCCCTAGACGAGCATTATATCTGTATGAAAAGTGCTTCACAAGTATGTCAAGCTCATAGTTTTAAGTAACCTACAACTAATATAATGTTGATAAAAACAATATTTGTAATATTGTGATTGTATACTACCAAGTGTAAAATCCATCAAAATGTAAAATTTACTAATACAAACAAATCTTTAGTTTGTATTCAGAAGAATAATCTGTATGATGTCCTGAAACTGTATTAATTCTAGGGATTGCATTTGATTATTCGATGTTGAATAAATATTATTATTATTATTATTATTGTTATTAAGATTCCATCAGATGTTTATACTTTTTCCTCATCACTGAGTACTTTTCCTATCATCACTGAGTACTTTTCCTATTACACAAGAAATACCAAAATGTTTTTCAGTGAAAGTAGGGATGTGTTAGCCATTCCCACTGACCCTGTTCTGGCTCTGTAACAACAGCAAACAAAAACTACACCCTGTACATTTATTTATTTATATATTTATTTATTTATTTATCTTACAGCTTGAAACATGTATTTAACATGCATGGGCAATGTTACAATAATTACATTTAGATTATTGACACACAAAATATATATATATATGTATATATATATATATATATATATATATATATATATATATATATATATATATATATATTACATGCTATTAAGTAAAAGATCATTTAAGTATATTTAACATAGCATTCCTGAGGTCAAATCATGTCAGCACCATACTATATGGGCACTTCAATATAAGCCATTTTTTAACTCATTTTTAAAAATTCTACCAGTAAGCTGTTTCAGGTTGTTTGGCAGAGAATTATAAAATATTGCTCCCTTAATGAATGGGGTATTTGTTGTTAGATTCAATCTTCTGCTCACCATATGAAAGTCTGATTCGTGTCTTGTATTGCAATCATGGATTTCCATATTTCTGTTTGTCACTTTTTTTGTCTTTTTTCACTAATAACATTGATTGAAACATATATACTGCATAGATAGTCATAATATTAAAATTAATAAACAGGTTTTTGCATGAAGTTCTGGGTCTTACTTTTGCCATAGTTCTTATTACTCTTTTCTGCAATACAAATACCCTTCTTATATTGTATTGGCTACATCCACCCTACAATACAATTCCATAAGATAGGTGGGGATACACCAACCCAAAATACGCTATTTTTATTTCTTCAATATCTAGATATTGAACTAATCTCCTTAGTAAATACAGACTAGGTGTTATTTTACCACAGACATGATCTATTTGCCGATTCCACGAAAGTCTGTCGTCTATATATATCCCCAGAAACTTACATTCTGAACAGGTATTTTCATAGATGTCGTCATTTACAACAGTATTTTTATTTGAGTCACTTGTCTTAAAATAAATTAAATTAGTTTTGCTAATATTGACCATCAGGTTTTCTTTTTCAAAATGTGTTTGGGCTTTTTCAACAAAATTCTGTACCACTAAATTTAGGCCATCATTACTACGTGCCCAGCAAACCCCAGAGGTGTCATCAGCATACATAGTAATACAATGACTGGTGTCTAACGCTTTTGGGAAATCATTCACGTAACAAATAAACAAAAAGGGCCCCAAGATAGAGCCTTGTGGCACACCAAAATTTATATTTCTTATCTTTGATCTTCTTTTTTCCATTACCTCTCCATTACCATACACAACTTCTGTGCATTGTTCTCTATCTTTAGGGTAAGATTCTCTTAAAAGCAACAGTTTCCCACTGACACCATTACAAGCAAGTTTACTTAAAAGAGCGCCACGATGGACTCTGTCATACGCTTTGGAAAGATCTAAAAACACTCCTGCCGTTTTGTAACCTCATTTATTTTCTCCATCAGAGAGTGTACAAACTGTGCTGCTGCAGATATGGTGCTCCAAAGACTTCTAAAGCCAAGTTGGAAATCTCCTATTGAGTTATTCGTATTATAGTGCTCGATTAAGATTTCTAGCATTATTTTTTCAATTAATTTACCAAACACTGAGGTTAAGGCAACTGGTCTGTAGTTCTGTGATTGATTTCTTTCCCCTTTTTATATAAAGGTTTAACTATAGCAAGTTTCAGTTTCTTCGGAAACACACCTTCTTCAAGTACACAATTTATTAGATGGACTAATGGTCTGGCTAACTCACCCTTGCATTTTTTCAGTAGAAAAGGAGAAAATTCGTCCCATCCAGCTGATCTTTTATTTTTTAGGCTGTCAATTAGCTGTGTTACGTCCTTGATATAGGTAGCTTACAAGAGTCCCGTTCCTTTTCCTTATCATATTTGAACTGCCTCTCCTGTTTCATGCAAGTATCATTTTCAATAGCATCTATAAAGTAATCATTGAATTTATTGCTAACTATATAAGGTTCAGAAAATTTATCATTATGTATACTTAACTCTATATTATTAATTTTAGTTTTTGAATCAGTGTTCCTCATATCATTAACTACTGCCCAGCACGACTTTGAGACACAATCAGAATTTCTGATCTGTTTCCTAATATGTTCTACTTTCCTTCTCCTTACTTCCATGCAATACTCATATTTATATTTTTTATAATCCACTTTATACGCTCCTGGAAATGGAAAAAAGAACACATTGACACCGGTGTGTCAGACCCACCATACTTGCTCCGGACACTGCGAGAGGGCTGTACAAGCAATGATCACACGCACGGCACAGCGGACACACCAGGAACCGCGGTGTTGGCCGTCGAATGGCGCTAGCTGCGCAACATTTGTGCACCGCCGCCGTCAGTGTCAGCCAGTTTGCCGTGGCATACGGAGCTCCATCGCAGTCTTTAACACTGGTAGCATGCCGCGACAGCGTGGACGTGAACCGTATGTGCAGTTGACGGACTTTGAGCGAGGGCGTATAGTGGGCATGCGGGAGGCCGGGTGGACGTACCGCCGAATTGCTCAACACGTGGGGCGTGAGGTCTCCACAGTACATCGATGTTGTCGCCAGTGGTCGGCGGAAGGTGCACGTGCCCGTCGACCTGGGACCGGACCGCAGCGACGCACGGATGCACGCCAAGACCGTAGGATCCTACGCAGTGCCGTAGGGGACCGCGCCGCCACTTCCCAGCAAATTAGGGACACTGTTGCTCCTGGGGTATCGGCGAGGACCATTCGCAACCGTCTCCATGAAGCTGGGCTACGGTCCCGCACACCGTTAGGCCATCTTCCGCTCACGCCCCAACATCGTGCAGCCCGCCTCCAGTGGTGTCGCGACAGGCGTGAATGGAGGGACGAATGGAGACGTGTCGTCTTCAGCGATGAGAGTCGCTTCTGCCTTGGTGCCAATGATGGTCGTATGCGTGTTTGGCGCCGTGCAGGTGAGCGCCACAATCAGGACTGCATACGACCGAGGCACACAGGGCCAACACCCGGCATCATGGTGTGGGGAGCGATCTCCTACACTGGCCGTACACCACTGGTGATCGTCGAGGGGACACTGAATAGTGCACGGTACATCCAAACCGTCATCGAACCCATCGTTCTACCATTCCTAGACCGGCAAGGGAACTTGCTGTTCCAACAGGACAATGTACGTCCGCATGTATCCCGTGCCACCCAACGTGCTCTAGAAGGTGTAAGTCAACTACCCTGGCCAGCAAGATCTCCGGATCTGTCCCCCATTGAGCATGTTTGGGACTGGATGAAGCGTCGTCTCACGCGGTCTGCACGTCCAGCACGAACGCTGGTCCAACTGAGGCTCCAGGTGGAAATGGCATGGCAAGCCGTTCCACAGGACTACATCCAGCATCTCTACGATCGTCTCCATGGGAGAATAGCAGCCTGCATTGCTGCGAAAGGTGGATATACACTGTACTAGTGTTGACATTGTGCATGCTCTGTTGCTTGTGTCTATGTGCCTGTGGTTCTGTCAGTGTGATCATGTGATGTATCTGACCCCAGGAATGTGTCAATAAAGTTTCCCCTTCCTGGGACAATGAATTCATGGTGTTCTTATTTCAATTTCCAGGAGTGTATAAATCAAGACTGGTTTCTCTGTGTAGCTTATAATATACTCCATTCCTTCTTTGAGTCTTTTCGTTTTTTTCATCCAGTTTTAAACATTTGACTACTGAAGGTTTATTTTTATTTACATTTATCTTCTTTGCTGGGATAGTAATATCTATATGTCTAGTTAAAAATTTTACAAATACTTCCCATTTGCTGTCAACTCCCCTTTCTCTATAGACTGATTCCCAAGATTCTTGACCCAAAGTTTTCTTTAGCAAGGTGATGTTGTATTCAAAACATAATCTTCTATTCTCATGTTTTTTGTTTTGTTTAAGTTTATTAAGACAACCAATCAATAATAATTGTCCTAGATGATCAGATATGTGCCCGTTTACAGTCTGTGCTGACACATTTTCATAATTGGTCATTACATGATCTATGGAACTGCTGCTTGATTCAGTTACATGAAGTAGAAAATCATAGATAATCAAACCAACAACTTAATCTTGAGAAGTGCTCCACAGGATTATTTAAAAATGGCCAATAATCCTATAAGGGGTTAAAATAATACTCATCTGTCAATATGAGCAACTGTTGTTTTTTATGAGTATAACTTAAAAAACACAAAAAAATCAGCTGTTGCCTACAAAAGCTACTTATCTACTAACCTACATGACCAAAATGTATGAAACAGCTGAATTTTTGAGGGGGGTGGGAGGATTTCGGAGTTGGTCCCGTAGTAAAGGTTGTTCTTATTGATGAGTATCTTAATCCCTTGAAAGATTATTGTCCAATTTCAGATAAATAATGCAGCATAAAACTATGAAATTCAAGGAGACAAAATCTAGTTTTTAAAAAGAATTAAGAACCAAACAAACCTGATGACTGATATTATATTACATTATTTACATTAAATATTACTTCACACTGTCACTTGTAAGGAATGCAAACAGGATTGAAAACCAACAAACTCACCAAATAAAAAGTCGTAAACTTGACTAATAGCATTTATATGAATTTCATTGACATATGTACAGAATAAGTAGAAGTAAGTACCTGATGGACTTTTGAGTTGACAATGATAAGTTGCTGACATTGTTTCCAGGTAACATTGGTTCATTTTTGCTCAATTTGTCGTCTTCTTGCTATCTTTTCCTGGAGGAAAAAAGTCCTCCTTTACGTTTTGATGTCATTTTTCAAAATTTTGCAAAAACAAACAATAGCAGGCCACAATAACACTTAAAAAACACTTTAGCAGCACATTCTATTGTGTTCAATTCGACAAACCATACATCTATGGCCTATATGTACAGAAGCATGGCACACTCACAAATTACACACTCGTATCTCAAGTAGCATGCACCACCTTGGTGCATGGGTGGGTGGCTGTTTGGGGGAGGTTGGGGGGGCTGCATCTCAAATAAGAGGTGCATGTGTAGGGAAGCACCCTACTCACGCCGTATAAAATTCACATCAGTCTTTCCATTGTGTGCCAGCCTAGTCCGCTGTAACTAGCTCTGACGTCATAAATGTTGCGCAATACTTTAAAAATCAAGTAAATAACCTGAAACGTTTCTAGCAGGTCAGGAGTAATACTAAATCAATATGTGTTGAATATCAGTTCAATAACTTTAACCATTTTCGAAATTTGGACGTTTTTCTGTAAAAATCATTGGCGCAACAGAAAAGAGCTAGAAAATTAAAAATTTATATTTAGATTCCTTTTTCATAATAATTTAGTAGCAACAGTATTCTGGATCTCACAAATTAAAATTTTAGTTCAAATTCATGATTTTCTGGTTTTTGTCTTAAAAATTAAGGAAGCAAGATAGATTAAGTAGGTGAATAAATAAGGCTAGGATGTTTAAATTTAAGTAGAAGGGAGATCCGCTATAATCATAAAGATGTGAGAAGTTTCAACTGAATAACTATAAAACTATAGCGATAGCGTATCTCCAAAGGGCAAGTTCAGAGCTTGTCTACTGCGTGTAGTGTAATTAAATTAATTCCCTCGCCCAAAATATTTGACTTAGCCACGTCAGACTTTGATTATGATTACTTGCCTGTGTGCTGATTGCACATTTAAATTGAGAGCTTCATCGGCCATCAGCAAAGGAAGCAATGATTTATTCGATAACTTAAAGTGGTGCATTACTAGCCCAGCGGCTAGTCGGGAGAGCGGATTTGATCAGCCGTTCTTAGCCGTCCGCACCGCGGCTTTATATACAAGAACGCTGCGCGAGGGCAGAAGGCCCCAGTTCTCTCCAGACGCTGATTAGCGCACCACCTGTCCTGGGAGTCGCGTCGCGTCGGTATCATTGCTATAAACAGCCTCGGATGCCATAATAAGTTACTAGGGATACGCGTAACCATGAAATCGATTTTGAGTGAAGTGTTAATTCTGGGATGACTTTAATGATCTATCTTCAGTTTGTGTATGTCGTATTTTCACGTGCCGCCACGGGACAGACATTCTACCATTATTTAGCGTGGTGTTTGATGAACATTATCATCAAATTATGGCGAGCATTCACTTAAACATTTAATTTGAACAGTTATAGTTGCATCAGCGCATTAGACTCTGAACTGCTCTGGTAGTTGGATTGTGTGGATCCTTTTTTTGGTCTGTGACTTTCAGAATATAGTGAACATTTTAGAGAGAATGGTTTTTAATTATGAATCCCAGACAATCTCCTAATTCCTCAGAGCTATAAGCTGTAGCTATAAATGTATTTCTCAGATGAAGTGGGCACTAGGAATTCTAATTACAGGCTTCACGTTTTGCTAATCACTTTCTGGTTGTCAATATTGTAGTTAGAGAGCCAGTGTTGAGAACGGCAAACAACAGCATTAAATAAATAATAGGAACATTTATTATAACACTATTCCACCCGCCGCCCCACATATGGTGCATCGGCCGGGAAATGCATCTTTTCTACATTACATTCTACATTTATACCAACTATTCCACCCGCCGCCCCACACATGGATTAAAAACTCATCACATTAACACATTCTTATATAAATTTAAAATTTTAAAACATGGTGTAGGTTAAGTAAGGACAAGTTATGAAAATTGTCCTGTAGGTAGTGTAGTACTAAGAAAACAGGATAATATCACTTTACATTTGAGATTTGTCAGGAGTGGACACAGACTTTTTTTTTTGTTATCTACTGCATCACGTACACCACCTCCATGTCCCCATTAGCCAACCAGTCCAATATATGTTTAAAATTTTTTTCTAAAATTCTCGCTGGTGTAAATCTAAGGCTTTAATCACCTTTCTGTACCTAGCATTTTGTAAGGTGCACTGCATTTTAGGAGTGCTTCAGACTATGGAACTTTGTGCAAACACATCAGCAATTAACCACTAGGATTTTAATTCTTTTTCCTGTGAGGCTCCTTGACTCTTATGCTGTTAACCCACATACAGCCAGTTACTTGGGTAGAGTCTCTGATGTGAACACCTGAGCCATTCAGGGGGACCCTACTCTTCTCACCCTATGCTGCAAGCCTAGGAAGTCACAGTCTAGCATGTCACAGACCTTTGCAGTCATGAATTCCTGAAGAGTTTGGTTCTAGCCCTCCACTTGATGCAGAATCATGGGGCCACAATTGGATCTGGGAACAATGCAGAAGATTGTACATTTTGCTGAAATTTTGTGAGCAACTTTCGTTCATTTCCTCAACCATCTCTGTCAGTCACTGGAATAGTCCAAGTATGACCTTGGAGCCCAGACGACAGGCATTGTTTGTTCTAAGGTGCATCACAATCTGCAGTCAGTCGCACTCTGTTCGCTCAGTGGCTGCCAGAATAGCCTCTTCAGTATGTTGAATGAGGCCCCCAGGCATACACACTGAGTGCACATGGTCTTCCTGCCCATACCTTACTACAAAACCTAAGCGGTACCATTATTCACTACATGTTCGAGCTACAGATGATTATTAGACCTCTATCCTTTTGCTTTGGTCTATTTTTGCCACGGACACAGCATGTTCCAATCGGGTGAAGAGTCTCACCGGCTCAGTTTTAGTTTCAGTGGAAGACAGTACCTCAGTCTTGTTGATTAGCAAGAGGGGTGTGACATCTTGAGTTCTCCCTGGTCCCTGTCTTCACTGTACAGGGCACCTAGACCCACCGTTGATCCACATCTCACAATCAAGTGTGTGAGTAATAATAAACCGTATGCTTCTTGTAGAGGAAACAGTATCCACAGGAATTGTGCTTCTGTACTGTTTCATTGATTAACCTTCAAACATTGATTGTATGGTAATGCACAGTTTTATATATAAATTACCTGGATGGGTGGTAGAGCAACACATCTCTATATTATTAAATCAATTTTGTTCAATTGTAGCTGTAAGAGCTGGATCACTTCCCTTGTTAGGCCAACACTTTTAAAAGTATATGCTCAACATTATTCCACCCTGGGGGTGATCTATGTTTATGTGAAAATAGAGGTAACAAATTTCAAAATACCACAGTCACTTTAATACAGCATTTGTACACATAGACTAGATTCTGTGAGGTGTAGTGTGCAAGATCCGAAGATGGCAACATAGTTCTCCAAAAAAAGTAATCTATATAAAAGCGCTACTAAAGTGATTGTGGAATTTTGAAGTTTGTTATTTTTCAAAAAAAAAAAAAAAAAAAACAAGAGAGAGAGAGAGAGAGAGAGAGAGAGAGAGAGAGAGAGAAAAGACACTGGCAGTTTCATACAGGCCGGTGCCCCCATATCGTACCACCCAAAGCAGCCGCTTATGTTGCTTGAGTTTAAACCAGCCTCATGTATGTAGCACATCACCACTGAAATTCACGTATGCTTCTCTTTGTAGGTCAGTCATACTGTGTTGTTGTTATATAATAGGGAAGTTACATGTGCCCTTTAGCACCACAGCTGCACTACATCCCAGAAATAATTTTCCTCAGGAACTTCATGCTCATGTTTCTTAACAGTGAAACAGAACCCCGGTGCAACTAAGAAAAGTACATTTTTACATATCACATTTGATATTCACATGTTGTATGTATAACTGTGTTATAATTAACCAACAAGAAAAATAAAACTCTGTTATATAGAAATTCTCCCCCTCCCCCATGAACCATAGACCTTGCTGTCAGTAGGGTGGCTTGCGTGCATCACTGACACAGATAGCTGTACCACAGGTGCAACCAAAATGGAGGGGTATCTGTTGAGAGGCCGGACAAATGTGTGGTTCCTGAAGAAGGACAGCAGCCTTTTCAGTAGTTGCAGGGGCAACAGTCTGGACGATTGTAGCATCAGCCAAAACGGCCTTGCTGAGCTGGTACTGCGAATGGCTGAAAGCAAGGGGAAACTACGGCCATGATTCCCCCCAAGGGCATGCAGCTCTACTTTATGGTTAAATGATGATGGCGTCCTCTTAGGTAAAATATTTAGGAGGTAAAATAGTCCCCCATTTGGATCTCCGGGTGGGGCCTACTCAGAAGGATGCCACCATCAGGAGAAACAAAACTGGCATTCTATCGATTGGAGCATGTAATGTTATATCCCTTAATCAGGCAGGTAAATTACAAAATTTAAAAAGGAAAATGGATATCTTGAAGTTAGATATATTACGAATTAGAGAAGTTCGGTGGTAGGAGGAACAGGATTTCTAGCATGCGCGTGAACTGTGTGGGTATGCCAGAGCTCGAGCACCAACATACATATTCTTATGGGTGTGCCACACATACAAAATTTTTAGTTTGATAAGTAAAATAAAACAAATATTTCTCACTTGTCTTCATTAAAAAGTTATGAACTATTAAACACTGAGATGGAAGTTAAAATTTCTGACCTCCAAAATATATGTTTGTTTCAGATGTCTTTGTGCAAAGGCAAGCAAGAAACACACTCCCCCATCCCTTGCCTTTCCCTGGCCAGGTCCAAAGCACTCCCCAGAATAACAGTCGCATTATGTTGTGAATAGAATCTCATCTTTTTTGCTTGCTTTCATTTTTCCTTACAACTGACATGCTACAATACTCCATTTGTCAATAATTGTTTTAAAATATCTCCTTGCCAATACTGAGGTATAATAAACAATAGTCTATGATAGAAGGAAGATGATTGTTACAGACTACCTCAATAGTTATTTTTATTTAAACAGCGGTGTGGTTTAATATTTCAGTAAACTGTTTTCACGTAATCTGGATTGTTATTGTTTTGTTTGTTGAGACAATGGCTTTGAAGGATGCGGGACCTTATATTGTAGACTGAAGAGGTATTACCACATTAATAGCTAGTACAAAGTAGAGGTCTACTGATGGGATGCGTGGAGAAAAAGCTCTTCGCCGGGCAAAAATTTTCACTGTTTTCAAATGTTGCACAATTACTGGATGCATACGGAAAGCTGAAACACAATATTGAGAACTGCCTCTGTACATATCTCTTTGTTTTATTACATGGGATTTTACAACAAACTCCATTAAAGTTCTATTTCTATCTGCTATAATGAAAGTTATGTTAGTTAATGATAGACTATATATTTTATGTTAGGGGGTCAGGATTTTTTATTTCTGCAGAGAGGCCTGTATTGTGTATGTTATGCCTCTGGGTCTGCATGTTTATCTTAGTGCATTTGAACCCAAGTTTGATCTCTTTACTGTTGCTTTCAAGTCAGCTTTGTTACCAACTGAGCTAGGGCAGTCTCAGTGTATGCTTATAGTACTGGTATATTATTATTATTATTATTTTATTATTATTATTATTATTATTATTATTATTATTATTATTATACAGTCAGTCAATGCCACTTTTGATGGTTGGCCTTCCTTTGTGTCCAAATTTGTTTCACCCTTTCAGAATAAAGTCTCTTTCTTTCAACACACCACATCATTCGATTCTGTTTTCTAATCTCCCTTTAACCAACTTTCCAATCAAATATCTTTTGTCTGAACGTTTTTCTATCTGTAATGCCTGCCCAAGTTATACCAGCTACTTCAAGATCCTTCTTAACCACAGTGATTCATTTCATTAGCTCAGATTTGGTCTTACTCCTGTTTTTGTAGGATTCTACTACTTTTTTTGTCAACCTAGTGCCTGTCATTCTTTTCATGTGCCCATAAAATTTAAGTCGTTATTGTCTCAAGTCACTATGTATGTCCATGTATTCTTCTATTATTTCTTCTGAGCCTATAAGTTTCTCCATCAGTAATTTTAGGGTGTAATATTTTCCTAATAATCTTTCTTTCTTTTGAATTTCTTCAATATTCTTCTTTCTACTTGAAATTAAAGTTTCTGCTCCATAAAGACATTCAGTTTTGATTACACTGCTTTATTGCCTAAGTTTACTGAATTCAGAAAGTAATTTTTTATTATAAATATTGTGTGTTAATTTGAATGCAGTTGCCATTTTTGACAGCGAACTTCATTTGCAGCTCTTTCCAGATCATTTTCTTGTATGATTTCCCCCGAGTATTTAAACTGAGAAATACTGTTTATTTTTCCGTATTTAGTGTTCAAAAACGTTGGTGCTTGTTTGTTGCATGTCATTCATTGTGTTTATTGTAATGATATTTGTAGTCCTACTTTTTCCGCAACTTCTCTTTAAGAATTTTAATTTGTTTCTGAGTTGTGGTAATATCCATAGTTAAAATTGCCAGATCATCTGCAAAGGTGAGACAATCTACTCAAATATTACTTCTATCTAAGTTGATTGATTGGTCTATATTTTGACTCACTTTTGCTCTTGTCATTCTGTAATTACCTTTTCCAAAACACAGTTAAATAGTAATGGGGAGAGTCCATCATGCTGTCTAACACCAATCTTTATATCAAATGGTTCAGAAATTTCTCCCATGAATTTAACTTTAGAGCTAATGTCAGTTGACGTTTCCTTAATCAGTGTTGGAGTTTTATTATCTAGCCCTTGTTCCTTTAAGGTTTGGAAAAAGAGATTTACAATCAACTGAATTATAGGCCATTTTAAAATCCACATATGTACATACACTATTGTTATTAGAAATCCTTTGGTGCCTGAAGATTAGTTTTAAATTACGAAATTGTTCCAGACAGGATCTGTTTGGTCAAAAGCCTGCTTGGTATTCACCAGTTTTAGGTTCTAACTGTTCTTGGGCTCGATCAAGTAAACATTTCAAGAGAATTTTGTATGTGACCAGGAGAAGAGATATTCCTCGGTAATTATTAAGATCAGTTCTATCCCATATTTTATGCAGTGAATGAATTAGGGCAGGTTTCCAGTCCTCAGGTGTTCCCTCAGTTTGCCAGATATATCCTATTAGTTGAGTGAGCTCTTTTGTAGTATTTGGGCCATCTGATTTTAATAGTTCTGCAGTTCTACCATCTCCTCTGGATACTTTTTTGTTTTTAAGTCATTTAATTTGTTTAGTTATTTCAACTTGTCAGGTTCTTTAGGGTAGGTGTTATTAGTTTGCTGTGGTTGGAATTTATTCGCTGGTTCTGGACAGTTTTTCAAATTACCTTACAATTTTCCTGGTTGTAAATAGTTAAACTGCCATTTCTTAAAGTTGGGCATTTTCATAGTTGCTTTTGTCTGTCAGATTAAGTTAGATGTTTCTTTTCTTACAGTTAGAAAGGTGATGTACATATTTTCAGTTTTGTTACTATTCCTATTTTTGAATGCCTCATGCCTAGACTTAACTACTGTTTCACAATCCGTGTTCCACCAAGGCTGTTTTTGTTTCTTTCAAAAAAAAAAAAATAAATAAATAAATTTTATGCCATTTTGATGAGCTTTTCTTTTAGGCTTTGCCAACTGTTGGATTGTGTTTCATCAAGTTTGCTTGTTATTAGAGTTGGGTTTATTTTAGCAGTGTCAAATTTTGAGAGAACATCTTTTTTTAAGATTTTTTTTAGGTTAAGTTTTACTTATATTAGTGTTAAATAATGTTCAGAATCAATTAATCAAATTTAAAATTTCTTTGTAATTAGGGTATGAAATTGCTACATGATCAATTTGAAACTCTCCAATAAATGTGCTGGGTGCCCACCAAGTTTTTTCTTTAGAAAGCTCCTATTAAAAATGTGTTGACATTATTTTAAGGTGAAAATGTTTCAACATTTTGGTTTGTCTATTTATGCACAGGAAATCCACCCACCATTTTCTTATATTTTTCCTCTTTACCTAATTGAACATTAAAATCACCCCATAAAAATTTTAACATGATTTGAGGGAATTTTCGAGATAATGCTTTTTAACATTTCCCAAGTTTCATTAACTTCTTCAGGTTTTATACATTCATCCTCATTGTCTGGCATATGGGCAATAATTAAAGTGTTTGCTTTATTTGTACATTTAAGAGAAATTGTCATTAGTCTATTATTAATGGGTTTTACCTCCGTTATTGAATTTTTAATATTTTTGGAGACTGCATAAGCAACTCCCAGATGTGGTGTACTATTAAGAATTCTTTTATTAGTTTTACTTTTAAAAAGACAATAAATGCCGAAATCCATGGTGTTATTGTCCATCATTCGCATTTATTGAAGTGCCAAAATTTGAATCTTCTGTTCTTTTAATGTATCTCACAATTTATGAAGTTCACCTGGTTGCAGATGTGCTTGTATGTTAAGTGTTGCAAAAGAATGTATTTGTTTTGGTTTTAAGTTGCCCAAAGAACTCCAACTTCCACTGCTGGTTGGCCCAGAATCCGGAAGACCAGTTGCACCAGTAGTACTGATGGTGGATTGACCACCTGGGTTAATATTGTGATTATCAAAATGCTCCTGATTATTGTACCTGGAATCAGCTGGGGTTGAGTAGACTCACTGAGTGAACTCATAGTGTTAAGACTGGAAGTGTTAGTTACTGGTATATTTTACTTAATCACAGCACAGATCTTTATGACACAGGCAATGTTCCCAAATGATTATAAATTAAAGACAATTATTTTAAAAAATATCAAGAGTCTCCAGAAGACACATACTACATTCCACCACTGGTATGCATCCACAGAAATTTTGGAAAGTCAGCATCCTGGACTTCTGGTTAGGTGAATACAGGGTTATAAATACAATATCAGAGAGAGAGGTAATGCACAAATGGGCTTAATAATGAATAAGAAAGTAGGAATGTGGACAAGCTACTATGAACAGCATAGCGAATGCATTAATGTAGCCAAGATAGACACAAAGTCCATGCCTACCACAGTAGTACAAGTTTATATGTCAACTAGCTCTGCAGGTGATAGAGAGACTGAAGAAATGTATGATGATATACAAGAAATTATTCAGATAGTTAAAGGAGACAAAAATTTAATTGTGATGGGGGACTGGAATTTGATAATAGGAAAAGGAAAAGAAGGAAAAATAGTAGGAGAAAATTGACTGGGGGAAAAGAATGAAAGAGGAAGCCGCCTGGTAGAATTTTAACAGAGCATAATTTAATCATCACTAAACTTGGTCTAAGAATAATAAAAGAAGACTGTATGCATGGAAACAGCAGAGTGATTATATAATGGTTAGGCAGAGATTTAGGAACCAGATTTTAAATTGTAAGACATTTTCAGGGGCAAATGTGGTTCTGGCCACAATTTATTGGTTTTAAACTGTAGATTACAACTGAAGAAATTCCAAAATGGTAGGAAATTAAGGAGATGGGACCTGCGTAAGTCAAAAGAACCAGACGTTGTTGAGAGTTTCGGAGGGATCGTTAGGCAGCAGAACAGGGGAAGTGACTACAGTAGAAGACAAATGGGTAGCTTTAAGAGATGAAACAGCGAAGGCAGCAGAGGATCTAATAGGTAAAAAGACAATGCCTAGTAGAAAACCTTGGATAACACAAGAGATATTGAATTTGATTGATGAAAGGAGAAAAATATAAAAATGCAGTAAATTAAGCAGGCAAAAGGGAATACAAAAGTCTAAAAAATGAGATTGACAGGAAGTGCAAAATGCCTAACCAGGAATGACTAGAGGACAAATGTAAGGATTTAGAAGCATATATCATTGGGTTAAGATAGACAGCACCTATAGGAAAATGAAAGAGGCCTTTGGGGAAACCACCTGTATGAATATCAAGAGCACAGATGGAAAACCAGTCCTGAGCAAAGACAGGAGAGCAGAAAGGTGGGAGGACCATATAAAGGGTCTACACAAGGTAGATGTACTTGAGGGTAATATTATGGAAATGGAAGAGGACGTAGGTAAAAGTGAGATGGGAGATATGATACTGTGTGAAGAATTTGACAAAGCAATGAAAGACCCAAGTCAAAACAAGGCCCCAGGATTAGACAATATTCTGTTAGAACTACTGATAGCTTTGGAAAAGCCAGCCATGACAAAACTCTTCCACCTGGCATGCAAAATATATGAGACAAGCAAAATACCCTCACACTTCAAGAAGAGCGTAGTGGAATGAGATTTTCACTCTGCAGCGGAGTGTGCGCCGATATGAAGCTTCCTGGCAGATTAAAACTGTGTGCTGGACCAAGACTCAAACTCGGGACCTTTGCCTTCCGTGGGCAAGTGCTCTACCAACTGAGCTACCCAAGCACGCCTCACGACATGCCTTCATAGCTTCAATTCTGCCATTAACTCGTCTCCTACCTTCCAAACTTCACAGAAGCTCTTCTGCGAGCCTTTGCAGAAGAGCTTCTGTGAAGTTTGGAAAGTAGGATTTAATTATTTAAGATGATGATTTTTTGTTGTTTAGTCGCCATCTTTCTCATGCGAGCCTGACAACTAATTTTCTGGTCAACCAGAAAGAGATGGAGAACATAGTGACCTTAGGCCAGCCTGCACAGCCACATTCTGGTCCAGCCCACTGAAAGAAATGTTTCTATCCTCCTTCCACTTAGCGGGATCAGGACTATGATTATAAATGAAGGTATAAAGTTCTAGTTCAAACATATATAGAGTTAAGTATTTCACGCACACACTTTTCAGACACTAGGTTCAATTTACAGTAAATCTTTGTATTCTAAACAGCACAACTAGCAGTTCAGAGGCCACTTCTACGGTACATTCTTACCAAATAGTCCTTCGTCATGACTACTAATACTCAAATAAATGTTCAAAATAAATGCTCGCCACAAAAGTGGAAATAATAGTCACCACTTGCCATGTGGATTTGTAACTATCATGGATGGCACACTAACAGATACTTTAGCAAATTCTAAGAGATCCAGGACAGTGTACAGACCTCGCGAGTCCACTATCAGTTTTTACCACAAATATGTGATTTGTCACAGTCCGTCTCTGACGTCATCTGAGGCAGAGTGAAAGCCGACGTTTAACAGGCGTGGCTGTGTGCAAAGTGAACCCTCTTCCTACCTCTCAGGCTGTATTTATATATGTGCAGCAGCCGACCGAGGGAACATCTGTTTTCATCTGCCTTAAGTATATGACAGCAGCCTCTGAACGACCGCTTTCTCGGACACATAATCTTTAATAACAAAGTTATGAATCAATTTAGAATCTTCTTATTGTATACATGTATTTAGGTAAGTTGTTTGAAAGTGCAGAAAAAGTTTCAGCTCGTTTAAATAAATACTTTTCCTTCTAGAATTTTTATAGTGGAACTGACAGTAGATCGTTACCTCTGAACCATACCTTTACTACAACTAGTATTGGATGTTATTACTATTATGGTTCTAAAATTTGGTATAGCTCTATTTTTAGTAGGTTTTATCATGTGCTGTAACAATTACAGGTACTTAATCTACTACAAATAAGTATATTTTAGTTACAAACTTGTTTTTCATTAAATTATTCAAAAACTATAAGAGGTAGCTTAACGTGGTCTCTTAGTTATTATTTTTAGGGTGAACTGAAGCATAAAACAAATTTTTACATTTCTAAGTCCAATATTTAGCGCCACTTATTTTTTTTAAAAACGTGGATTCAGGTTGTAATTTTTATTCATTTACATTGAAATTTGCAGGTTTTATTTCTTTCCTCCATAGGCACTTTCTGACCAAATTCTGGCTTTCTAGCTGTATTATTTAGTGCCATCTATTTTTTTCTTAAAAGTGCATTTTTGGGAAACTATTAGTTTAATTACATTAAGACTTGATATACAAAACGTTATTACAATAAAATATATGTTGACAAAGTTTTATATGGAAATTTTGACTTTTAATTTTATACTCAATATGAATGGCAAAACTAGTAGAAGCTGACCTCGGGGAAGATCAGTTTGGATTCCGTAGAAATATTGGAACACGTGAGGCAATACTGACCCTATGACTTATCTTAGAAGCTAGATTAAGGAAAGGCAAATCTATGTTTCTAGCATTTGTAGACTTAGAGAAAGCTTTTGACAATGTTGACTGGAATACTCTCTTTCAAATTCTGAAGGTGGCAAGGGTAAAATACAAGGAGCGAAAAGCTATTTACAATTTGTACAGAAACCAGATGGCAGTTATAAGAGTCGAGGGGTATGAAAGGGAAGCAGTGGTTGGGAAGGGAGTGAGACAGGGTTGTAGCCTCTCCCCGATGCTATTCAATCTGTATATTGAACAAGCAGTAAAGGAAACAAAAGAAAAATTCGGTGTAGGTATTAGAATCCATGGAGAAAAAATAAAAACTTTGAGGTTCGCCGATGACATTGTAATTCTGTCAGAGACAGCAAAGGACTTGGAAGAGCAGTTGAACAGAATAGATAGTGTCTTGAAAGGGGGATATAAGATGAACATCAACAAAAGCAAAACGAGGATAATGGATAGTAGTCGAATTAAGTGAGGTGATGCTGAGGGAATTAGATTAGGAAATGAGACACTTAAAGTAGTATATGAGTTTTGCTATTTGGGGAGTAAAATAACTGATGATGTTCGAAGTAGAGAGGATATAAAATGTAATGGCAATGGCAAGGAAAGCGTTTCTGAAGAAGAGAAATTTGTTAACATCGAGTAAAGATTTAAGTGTCAGGAAGTCGTTTCTGAAAGTATTTGTATGGAACGTAGCCATGTATGGAAGTGAAACATGGACGATAAATAGTTTGGACAAGAAGAGAATAGAAGCTTTCGAAATGTGGTGCTACAGAAGAATGCTGAAGATTAGACAGGTAGATCACATAACTAATGAAGGAGGTATTGAATAGGATTGGGGAGAAGAGAAGTTTGTGGCACAACTTGACTAGAAGAAGGGATCGGTTGGTAGGACATGTTCTGAGGCATCAAGGGATCACCAATTTTGTATTGAAGGGCAGCGTGGAGGGTAAAAATCGTAGAGGGAGACCAAGAGATGAATACACTAAGCAGATTCAGAAGGATGTAGGTTGCAGTAGGTACTGGGAGATGAAGAAGCGTGCACAGGATAGAGTAGCATGGAGAGCTGCATCAAACCAGTCTCAGGACTGAAGACCACAACAACAACAACAACAACAACAACAACTCAATTGTGGAGCAATACTTGTGCGCTACACATGGACGCGTTAAGGTGGCGTGGTGCTACTAGCAGTGAACTGGGGTAAGTCCCAGCACACTTTGCTCACCTTTGTATCTCACTCACGAAACAGTGTTTGTTTCGCTTCATAATTCATAAACTGGAAACATATAGTATCAGAGAAACGGCTAAAAGACTAATAACACTTAAAAGACAGAGATCAGTTTACACACAGTTGCACACAAATTGGGTAACATTATTAAGAAGTACACATCCAGCCCAGCTATAGCAAGTGTGGTGTGCTCCAAGGCCAGTTCTGAGACCTTTATTGTTTGTATTAATGATCTGACCACAGTGCACAATAGCAAAGTACTTAATTATGCAGTTGACACAACAGTCATCCCGCGAGAATTGTCTGATCATGAATTGTTCTAAATTCCCTTGAAGTATTACATCCAAAATAATTACTTAAACTTGTTCCTTAGAAAACAAGTCTAATGGTCTTCCAAATAGCCCCAATCTGATGGACTACAATGGAATGTTGTGTCTGCTGATAGTATAGAAAAAAAATTGCATGATACAACTGCCCTCCTTGGAGTAATATTGGACAGGCATCTCCCTTGAGAACATCACACTGACTTTTTATGTCAAAAATTAAGAAACTCAATTTACACAATGATGATAATGTCATAAAATCTGAATTATGAGCAAATGAGTACTATCTATCATGTCTTAGTATATTTATACCTCACATACAGAATTGAAGTACATAAATGTACTGCTACCAAGCATGTGAATAGGATATTCATCCATCAAAAAAGGCTATAAGCATTCTGTACAATCTTAGTTTTAATGAGTCTTGGAGAGGGATGTCCAAATGTAAGAATTTACTACAGTCTGATGAAAATTACTTGTTGGTTGACAGTTCACACAGTGGAATTGATTTACTCCAATCACAGAACACAATGTCACGCCAGAACTGTCTGTCACCAACAAACGGTCGCAACGAATGGCCACTCTACTTCCAATTCCTTGTTTGGCTTTCTTTCTTAACATGTTTGGATCCTGAATCTTGTATCTGCCTCTGTTATTTTGCAATTCATTAGACATGATAACAACACAAAAAACAACACACACACTGTGATGTTAATGAATTATGCACATTTCATCCACAGCATCAGCCAAACACTACTACATTCTTTCACACAAGATGCGATTCGGCGTCACATATACAATCATCACAGAGATCAGCCTACATTACATAAGCATTCAGAATGAGATTTTCACTCTGAAGCGGAGTGTGCGCTGATATGAAACTTCCAGGCAGATTAAAACTGTGTGCCGGACCGAGACTTGAACTCGAGACCTTTGCCTTTCGCGGGCAAGTGCTCTACCAACTGAGCTACCCAAGCACGACTCACGCCCCGTACTCACAGCTTTACTTCTGCCAATACCTCGTCTCCGACCTTCCAAACTTTACAGAAGCTTTTTTTCAGGAGTGGTAGTTCTGCAAGGTTCACAGGGAGCTTCTGTAAAGTTTGGAAGGTAGGAGATGAGGTACTGCCAGAAGTAAAGCTGTGAGGACGGGGCGTGAGTCGTGCTTTGGTAGCTCAGTTGGTAGAGCACTTGCCCGTGAAAGGCAAAGGTCCCGAGTTCGTGTCTCGGTTCGGCACACATTTTTAATCTGCCAAGAAGTTTCTTACATAAGCATTGTATGACATTGCACATAGATGAACTTTCTGAAAGCAGCAGCTGAATGTTGTGACTGGTTCTTTAGAGAGAGAGCAGAGCAGAGCAGAGCAGAGCAGAGCAGAGCAGTGGCGTAGTGCAGTGGTTAAGATACATACCTGATGCATAGGTCATGTGTTCGAGTATGATTAGAAGAATTGAAATTTTTAATCTTTAAATCTTTATCAAGGTGACTTTGATTAGCATTCTCATTCCATTAAATAGTTTAAACATACTTCTTTTTCTATTTTATTTTCTTTCTAAACTTTTGTTGCACGATTTTTCTGTTTGGTCTTATTTTCTCTTTCTATATTCTTTTTTCATTCGTTATCTCCCTGTGTCGGCTATAATCTGTAAACAGGGGCCATCCAGAACCGCTGATTAATTGGTAGCCAGTGTGAGGATAGTTTCAAGCAACCACTGAAAGTGAGTCAGGACAGTTTGCTTTTAGCACTGAAACTGAAATTTTCTGTCTTGATTTTGCTCACAGGCACTAGTTTTAACAGCTGTGAACATAGCGAGCATGATTAATAATTCAGCTACAGGCAGTTGATGACTGTTTTCTTGGATACACTGGACATAACAAAGTTGTGGTTATGTTAGGTCACGAATGTAAAATCATGGCTACAAAAATGTTGTCTGCCACATTTCAGTCAATGGCCACTTACAATCAGCTGTCAACAAAGCACGTCACTTTCCCGTATCCAGGATGTGAACCAGCATACCAGCACTTTGCAATGTGATACCTTTTTCCATTACAATAGTGTGAGCACATAAAATCTGACTGTATTTTTTGATTACACCTCCTGAAAGCTCTTAAATGACCAGTCAGTCATTACCTTACACTTTATTATAACAAATTGTACCAATATCTATGAATTTCTGAGGGATCTTCAAATATTTGAAACAGCATCTATTCATACGACATGAGTTATAACATAAAAGCCATCAATTAAGAGCTCCACCTGAAACAACGAAATCCAATATGGCATCTCCTTAGAACTCGATACAACCGTGAAAGTTAATAAACATCCCAAACCTTCAAAATTGGGGATGTACGTGTCATAGTGATGTCATAGAGAGGTATCACCGTGGTGAGCCTAACGTCATACCTCATGATGGCCATTGCCAACACTGCTCCACATCATATTTAAGTAATGGCACTTGAGAAAGGAGTTGTATTGTCTTTAACTGAGCAGTAGCCGATGTGGCAACACTGTAGCGGCAAGTGACCTATCAACCAACAAGTAGTTTTAATCAGACCATAAGACTACCATCAATATATGTTTATAAAATTGTTCAATTAATTCTACAATACAAGCAGTACACTAGTCTAAATAGAGATGTACACATTTGTAGTACTATGAAAGTGTGTTATTATCATCTAGAAAGGCATTACGCAAAAGGTGTAGATAACAGCCCCTATTCCACAGAGATTAAATTTTATAATAAACTTCCAAAGAGTTAAAAAAAGTTCAAGTGAAAGCTATTTTTAATTGTTCTTGAAGGAGTTTCTTATCAATAAATGTTTTTACAGTATTAAGGAATTCCTTTGCAATGAGTCAAATATTTTCATTTGTACCAATAGTATTTGAAAGTGCCAAAAATCTAGATACAGTGCTTTTTCATTTTTTGTAATTGTTCCCATGCAGCTATGATGTGAATGAACCTCATGAACGTCCTTCCCGGTTTTGACAAATCCTTGCTGGTCAATAGTGCAATGTTCGTATTCAGGCAATTTTTACTCAATACACCATAAAAGTCATGATGATGATGATGATGATAATAATAATAATAATAAATTATTTCCTGTACCATGAAGGAATTAACTGAAAGTTTTGGCACTCAGTAGATGTGCCGTACATGTGAAGACAAACAAATTATTACAATTTCAGAAAAATTGGATTATTTATTCAAGAGAAAGGGCTACACAGATTAAGCAAGTCAATAATGCGTTGCTCCACCTCTGGCCCTTATGCAAACAGTCATTCAGATTGACAGTGAGAGAGTTATTGGATGTCCTCTTGAGGGATAGTGTGCAGCATGCCAAATTTTGTCCAACTGGTGCATTAGATCATCAAAATCCCAAGCTGCTTGGAGGGCCCTGCCCATAACGCTCCAGACATCCACAATTGGGGAGAGATCCAGCAACATTGCTGGCCAAGGCAGGATCTGGTAAGCACAAAGACAAGCAGCAGAAATTCTTGTGTGCAGGCAAGCATCAGTCTTGCTGAAATGTAAGCCAAGGGTGGCTTGCCATGAAGGGCAACAAAACAGGCTGTAGATCATCATTGACATACCGCTGTTGCTGTAAGGGGGCCATCCTCTGGTGGCTCAAATTGTTTTCCTGGTTATCACATTGTAGCTAGTCAGTCTGCAATGACAGCTTTGTTTGTTACGTACTGTCTTTATATATCTGATCAAGATGTTCATGGTATATACTTCATTTGTTTAACACATACCTGTTAGTAGTTTCACACTCTTGTACATTCTTTGTATAGTTACATTTTCTGTTATTTGCTATGTGTTTCTGCACTGCAGACAATCCAAGGATGGGTTCTACCCAAAACATGCCAAATAACATCATTGGTTTATCAAGTGGTAGCTTCTAACTAGTGACCAATACAGCAATTGTGCAGTACTATTGATTTGCAATATGGTCGCATTCGTCCTGTGTGACTTTATGTCAGAATTGCATGAAATATGTATGTATATTCTCTTGCTTTCAGGGTTGTGCGCAGAATTATGCATGGTGTAACTGGCAATTATACATATATTCAAACTAATTTCTTCATTAATAAGTTGTAATTGATGCCACTGGATCAGTAAGATTCGACAGTTTATAAGTTTGTTTCACAATCATCTCCTATCTCTTGATCGTTTATTAATGCTTGGAATGAAAAAATAGACAAGTATTTCATTCATTAAGTAGAAAAACAAATGAAAACAAACAATATTACTGCTGACTTTATCGTCACTAGGGGTGCTAGCATTGTCCCAACTGTCAGACAGTAACAACTTTCACAGCAGTGTGTGCCGCAACTGTATATGTTATACCAGGTGTAGTCAATATTTTCTACCTGCTACCCACTTTTGTGTCTCTATTAGTAACACTTTTTTTATTGCACACTTGTTCCACAGTAATAGTGATTGATAAAGGAGAGAAGTAACTTTCCTATGTAAAATTTATAAAGCTGAGTTTCAGAAAGCAAAAGAATATAAAAATTACTTACCAAATACTTCGTCAAAATTTTATGGAAACCTAATGAAAATGTTTTTATACTCCTACCACTTATCACTGTGTTAGACAGTCATACAGGGATCTGTGAGTGTTAAGAATTGTAAGACTAATTTAAAGGTGCAATCCAGTGTGTTTCAGTGTTTGCTTTGCCTCTGTCTTCATATTTCTCCAACAATTACTGGTTTACTCACAAAAATTCACCTTCGCACACTAATGAAGCGAGCTCCAGTTTTAACTTGAAATACAGGTAATGTTTTAGCCAGCAACGTCAAATTCTATGTTTTTGCAAAACAAATTGTACCAAAACTGACAGGGTTTAGGGAGAGCTTTAATCTGCTGCATCAATTAAACTGCATACTTCTGTAACACACCAGTATATATACGAAATTCACAAAATACAACACTTCAGCTTCATCAACAAGTAACTCAAAATCGTTCCTGCTCCATTTGCTTTACATCAGTTACGTTGAAAGGTACTGGACACGGTGTTGATTTACATGCTTGGGAAACTAAAGTGCCATATTTGACTTTTACACATTTGTACTTACGTACTGTCAAAACCTGTTTAATTGATGCACTGCATTAAAGAGCTCTCGAAAATGCAACCCCTCCCTCCTCTTTTTTTTTTTTTTAAACATTAGGTTGTGCAAAAATATCAGGAAATATAATATCGGTGACAAACTATTACAGGAATGCAGTTTGTTTAATGTCACATCTACATCTCTAGTCCTTTACAGCTTGTCCACAATAACTTGATAATTTTACTGGTGCTGCCAGAAGCAGAGAGTCAGCATTACTTAAATAATATTCATATGCCTCTGATCTCTGCCAATGTTACAGTGCCCTAGATGTGCAGTGTTACTATTACAACAGTCATATTACTGTACACTTCATACAGAGAAGCTCCCATCCCCTTGTCAATCCTGATGTGGGTAGGGGGAGGGGCGGGGAGGAAGCAAGACATGCAGTTCCCGACAGCCAGCATGTATACTGCCAACATGTGGACAAGCTGTATGCAGAAAATCAATCACTATTTTAAGATTATATGCAATTCTCAGAATTGTGAAAAATGTCAAAATCCAATTTCAGCCTTCCCAATATTAATCCACTGCCACCCTCAGATGTATAGCATAATGCTATGGCCGCTGGATGCGTAGTCAGCTGGGGAAGCGTGGGGAGTGCAGCAGTGGTCGGGGGTCATTCAGAACACTGGAGGGGAAGTGCTGTTCTAATCTGAAGCCTACTCTCACATTTTTTGTAAATATTAAGTGGGTCCCCTCCATGCCCACACTTGTACGATGACCATTCTAAAAGATCTACTGTCACCTCTGCTTTCGTTAGTATCTTGAATTCCA
This sequence comes from Schistocerca nitens, assembly GCF_023898315.1. Lineage (NCBI taxonomy): Eukaryota > Metazoa > Arthropoda > Insecta > Orthoptera > Acrididae > Schistocerca > Schistocerca nitens. Next base: position 361,292,356 of record NC_064621.1, read on the forward strand.
CCGAAAATGCAGCGATTTATTTTGGCCTGGCATATTAACCATTTGTAACTATCAGAGAAGTGTCATGAGTGGCGAATTTTGAGTAAAACCTACACATTTCTCTGGTTGCCATGCCAAAATTTGATTCCTTTGCGCAGACACAATGGAATTTACACTGTCTCACCACACTAAAATCTTGTGCAGACACCCAATTGTGAGAGAATTCTGAAACAGTGTTTATTAAGTGAGGAACTGAGGAAAAGTAAAGTCAGTAGCTTATGAAAATGTACATCCTCGGTCCAAAAAAAAAAAGAGAGAACATGTAATGTCTTCACATATGTTGTTCCAAAACCCACAGCATTTCTTGTTTCACCAGCTATCGATGGCTCTTAAAAATTACTGGCAGATTGTGGAGACTATAGATCTGATGGGTAGGACCTGCACATTAGTGGGAACCGAATGTGCTTCAGATCAACAGGCCCAATCCATTACAGATGCTCGCAGAAATGGCCTCTGGTTTCGGCCAGTCATGGGAATCCAGTCGTGTGGCCAGCTATTCGCGAGCCAGAGACAACATGTTGATGTTATGAGACCATGGCGATCAATCCATGCCACAGGTAACTTATTCAAATACTCTGAGAATCAGTAATAATGAGGACAGGTAGCAACTCACCGTAAAGACAATCACACTTTCACAAGTAAATTTTCAGCCATAGCTGTTATCTGAAAGTGAGAGCGCGCGCACGCACGCACACACGCACACACACACGCACGCGCGCGCACACACACACACACACACACACACACACACACACACACACACACACACACACACACAAAACTCATGCACACATGACCACCGTCTGGCCACTGCATCTACAATCTCTGAGGGTCAGATCCAAACAAACCACTCCTCATGCCATCCTGCCTCTCATCAGCAGCAGCTAGGCTAGTGACAAGAAGTGGTGGCAGCAATGACTGCAAAGTGGGGGAAGTGGAAGGAAGGGGAGAAGCCATAAGAATGAGGGACAAGGGAAGTGGTGCATATACTCAGCTGCACTCAGCCAGCTAAGATATATGACACCCCAGTAAACAAACCATTTCATCTACTGAGACAAGAATGAGATTTTTCCAGTTTTTCTAATTCCCTGATACTCCCCTATTTCCCTTTTCTCCAGAACCCGTGGCAGCCCTGTACATATAAGGAGCAGTCAAATGAAAATGAAACACATGGGAAAGTAAGGAAACTGTTTATTACTTCAAAAGTAAGTGCCCTAACAGTTAATATATTAACCCACTGTTAGGTGAAGACAGTCAATGCCTTGATGAGAAAATGCTGGCTCTTACCTACGAAACCACTATTGTAGCCACGTGCACACTTCTTCATACGAAGGTCTTCCTTCAGGGCACCAAAAATCAGAAAATCGCATGGGGGTAGATCAGGACTGTATGGAGGACATGTAAGAGGCTTCTCCACAAAATTTCTGCATGGCAACACGTAGGCAGGCCTCTACACTACTACATTTTTTTTTTCTTTTTCTATATCAACAGAGATTCATCTCCTTGGTAAAATGTATAGAATATGATGCATGAACAAGTAAATGCCAAAGTTCAGATGAATCGAGGGATGCAGCTAAACCATGTAGCACAGTAATCCCTTGGGGAGGGTGGGAGGGGGGAGAGAGAGAGAGAGAGAGAGAGAGAGAGAGAGAGAGAAGTTCCCAAGCTCTTGGTTCTAGAACTTTCAAATAGCACTATTGTCATGAGAAATGGTCACAAGAAAAGCAATGGCTTTCACACTTTTAAAGGTGTTTTCTTCAAAATAACATTTTCCATTTAAAAATGTTACATCATTAATCAATCAATCTTTGAGATACTCTGAGTCCAAAGACACAATCTGAAGAATATCTATGTCATTTGGTGGAACTCTGTATACCAGCATAACTGATAAAAAACAAAACAAGTATTATGAAGGATTTTATTTGTGTTGCGATTTAAAATATTACAGTCATAACATAACAAAACAAAATATTCATCAGTGGCAACGTGTTATTGCACATATCACTCCAGCAATATTTCCAAAATAAAAATAACAAATAAAAATCAGTTGTCACTTGGTATGAACATTTTCTTCTGTAGATATATTGCTTACATTTTGAGTCCATTTTTTATCTTTAGTTCCAAGCAGTTTCCATTACTGCAGTCTGCTATTTTCCATGTGTAAAGTGCAATGTAACAGGCAGCTCTGGTGACAGTATTAATATTGTGATATAAAAAAGAAAGGAAGTATTGTTACAATGTAAACTTTGTGCACTGTGAGACAGGTTGATTGATAGGAGCAATGGGCAATCACTGTATACCATTATAAACTTAAATGCCTTTAAGTTTACCTACACATACAGATTAACTGCAAGCCTTATTTCATTTTTGTTACATACTGTGTATACCTTATACCTCACAGCCCTCAAAATAATCATGGTTTAAAGTGCATGAGATGAAAACTGGAGGCCTGCATCAAATTTTCACTCTGAAAGTAAGATTCAATTATTAACATCAATTAATGAAAAGAATTACATTAAAGTCTTCAAATCATTTTCTTTTATTACTTTACAAAGTATTTCTAAAATTTTCATTTATTGTTGAAGTATTAAACTGTTTCTTTAGTAGAACATAATTTTTTATCACAATTCTCAACATAAATGTATAAACACCACATATTTTTTGCATAAATTAAACAATCTATTTACAGCTGAGCACAGATATTTTAAATCATGAAGAAATAGCTGTGGACAGGAAATTTCATAAATTATATAATATTTCCTTTTTATTACTTAATATTTACTTCTTTTAGTGAAGGCCATAAAATCTGCACTTTCATCTAGTCATGAGTACCAGCTCTATGGACTACATGAAGACTGTAGAATAGGATTTAAGGTAACAGATTCTTTTCAGGCACAATTCTTAATACTGTAAAGCAACAACTCTGGAAGGATCCCCCACTCTCCCTCCATAAGTAGGACAGAAGTGGCTGAATACATGAGAACAGAGATTTCTTTTTGACACTGATTAGTAAAGGCATATTTTAAACAGCCAATACAAATGTTATAAAACTGGTCTGTTTCAAATCACTTCACTGGACTACTGAACATGTCTGAGTAACATATAGTCACTCACTTCGACACAAACAACAGTTCCAGTCACACTCTTCAACAATTCTTGCTGCTGTTACTACACAGTACAGTCATATTTAAGGCACTACCCATAAACAAATGTGATGTGTTCTCAATTTACTCCGAGTCCAATACAGTTAGACACTCTAAAGTGTCTACTATTGAACTCATGTTACACTTAAGTAACTAAAGGATATGACCTGCTGAAAAATGTTTAGATCTATAGCTGAATGATTTTGTGGGCATAAGGATTATCACAACTAAGCTCCAAATAGTGATTACTATGCTATCAGTCAGAAATTCCTAATTTACAATTACTGTCAACAATTCAGCAGAGATGAATGCTGGAGCAGATATTATCTCTGCAGCAGAAACAATATGACTTCAGCATCCCGCATACCGTGATCAGAATACCTTGATACAACATAAATGACAATCTTGTTCAACCCCTAATGTCTAGTCATAAAGACTGAGAAAGCAATCAATATGATTAACCTGTAGTTAAACAGTTGTTTTCACTTGAGCAGCAAAAAGTGGGGGTATTTAATTAAAAATAAGACTATGGGTTAAAAAAAGAAGGGACAGTTACACTTCAGTATATATGTTTATCGAGCAGCTTTGATAAGGTTGTCACTTTAAGAATTCAAGCAAATAACTTTTCAATTTATAGAGTAAAATATTAACCCAGTTACTGAAGATACAAAGTAAACACTTCTCCTATCTTCTACAGAACAAAAATATGATTATTCCAAAATTCAACTTCACGCAGCATGATGCTAACACACTTCAATCATAGATCAGAGCTCAGGAAAAAAGCAAATGGGACTCTATATGAACATTGTGATGATCATTTTCATCCACACAGTTGTTAGTCACCACAAAACAATACTCTATCACAAGTGTTCCACTGCCATAATGTACACAACGGTACTAAGATGGTAGCTCAAGATGTGATCAACCAAGTGGATATCATTCCCAACAATTATCCTCTCACTCTCAGGAACAAACAAAACCATCATTTCATGTGATTTTGTGAAAACTCAGAATCAGCTAATGATATTATAAAGGCTTAGTACTGTACGGCTATTATCATACCGTAATTCCTATTACTTTACAAGAAATTGCTTGCATAGTAACAATACAGTGCTAATTAATGCTGATATAATTCCTCTTCTCTGGAAGATCTGTGTCACCCAATGGCATTCAGCCATTTTTCTCTATCTTAATGACGTGCAACAAATTCTTCCAATGAGACAGGAATCTGTCCACGATAAGGCACATTGTATTTACGAATTGTGGCTGCAGCTAAACAAGTGAGAGTTGTGTAGCGTACTGGATTTATTAATTCATGCAGCGCAACACCTGCGGGCAGCAGCTGTTCAAATGTACGGCCCTGACCATTCCTAGCATCTAAATGTGCACCTCCTTCAAGCAGAGTCCTAATAAGAGACGGTGCACCTAACTCTGTCGTAGCGCCAGCTGCAAAATGAAGTGGTGTGCAGCCATCATCATCCTTTGCATCTGCATTGGCTCCAGACGCAAGGAGCAAAGATACAACAGCTGCTGAAGGGAGACGGCAGGCTGGATATCTTCCTCCTTCAGTTCCCCCTCCACCTCTCTGAGCACATGCCACATGCAAGGGTGTGGCTCCTCCAAGTCTGTGTGTTACAGGTGCCTTTGCCAATCTAAAAGACATACCAAATTAACAGACAAAATATACACACACATTTTTCACTATGATAAATTTTGATATGAACACACACACTACTTTATATTTAACCAAAAGAAAAAGCAAAAAGAAAACGACACACACAAAAGACAACATCTGTGTTAAACGGACCATAAAGACTGAACTATGTCACTGCTTCACAAAAGAAAAACATTTAAACAAAAGGACACAATTCTCCCTTAAAAGTGGAACGTTGAAGGAGGTGCCCATGTACCAAAGGGCAGAAACTGAGCCACAATATGAATTTATTTAATGTATTTTTTTCCAAAAAACATCCCCATTTCCCCTTACATGAACATCCTGCACAGCTTTCCTCAGTCTGTGTACTCCTCTCAGTGAAGTAGTTACCTGCAACCATAAAACACCGAAGTTGTGACTCTAAAAATTGTTTAAATGTTGTTCATATATTATAATCACCTTCGTATATGTCATAATGATTTATCAAACAATGGGAAATCCAGGATGGAATGTAACAATATTGTGAGAAGAAAGTTGCTACTCACCATATAGTGGAGATACTGAGTCGCAGATAGGCACAACCAAAAGATTTTCACACTTAAAGCTTTTAGCCAATGGCCTATGTCAACAACAACAACAACACACACACACACACACACACACACACACACACACACACACACACACACAAGCAGACATATGTAAAGGCAAAGAGTTTGGGCAGAGATGTCAGTCGATGCGGAAGTACAGAGACAAAGATGTTGTTGAATGACAGGTGAGGTATGAGCGGCGGCAACTTGAAATTTGCGGAGGTTTAGGCCTGGTGGGTAACGGGAAGAGAGGGTATATTGAAGGGCAAGTTCCCATCTCCGGAGTTCTGATAGGTTGGTGTTAGTGGGAAGTATCCAGATAACCCGGACGGTGTAACACTGTGCCAAGATGTGCTGGCCGTGCACCAACGCATGTTTAGCCACAGGGTGATCTTCATTGCCAACAAACACTGTCTGCCTGTGTCCGTTCATGCAAATGGACAGTTTGTTGCTGGTCATTCCCACATAGAAAGCTTCACAGTGTAGGCAGGTCAGTTGGTAAATCACATGGGTGCTTTCACATGTGGCTCTGCCTTTGATTGTGTACACCTTCCGGGTTACAGGACTGGAGTAGGTGGTGGTGGTGGTGGTGGTGGTGGTGGTGGTGGGAGGGTGCATGGGACAGGTTTTACACTGGGGGCGGTTACAAGGGTAGGAGCCAGAGGGTAGGGAAGGTGGTTTGGGGATTTCATAGGGATGAACCAAGAGGTTGCTAAGGTTAGGTGGACGGCGGAAAGACACTCTTGGTGGAGTGGGGAGGATTTCATGAATGATGGATCTCATTTCGGGGCAGGATTTGAGGAAGTCATATCCCTGCTGGAGAGCCACATTCAGAGTCTGACCCAGTCCTGGAAAGTATCCTGTCACAAGTGGGGCACTTTTGGGGTTCTTCTGTGGGAGGTTCTGGGTTTGAGGGGTTGGGGAAGTGGCTCTGGTTATTTGCTTCTGTACCAGGTCGGGAGGGTAGTTGCGGGATGCGAAAGCTGTTTTCAGGTTGTTGGTGTAATGATTCAGGGATTCAGGACTTGAGCAGATTCATTTGCCACGAAGACCTAGGCTGTAGGGAAGGGACCGTTTGATATGGAATGGGTGGCAGCTGTCATAATGGAGGTACTGTTGCTTGTTGGTGGGTTTGATGTGGACGGATGTGTGAAGCTGGTCATTGGACAGATGGAGGTCAATGTCGAGGAAAGTGGCATGGGATTTGGAGTAGGACCAGGTGAATCTGATGGAACCAAAGGAGTTGAGGTTGGAGAGGAAATTCTGGAGTTCTTCTTCACTGTGAGTCCAGATCATGAAGATGTCATCAATAAATCTGTACCAAACTTTGGGTTGGCAGGCCTGGGTAACCGAGAAGGCTTCCTCTAAGCGACCCATGAATAGGTTGGCGTACAATGGGGCCATCCTGGTACCCATGGCTGTTCCCTTTAATTGTTGGTATGTTACACCGTCCGGGTTATCTGGATACATCCCACTAACACCAACCTATCAGAACTCCAGAGATGGGAACTTGCCCTTCAATATATCCTCTCTTCCCGTTACCCACCAGGCCTCAACCTCCGCTAATTTCAAGTTGCCACCACTCATACCTCACCTGTCATTCAACAACATCTTTGTCTCTGTACTTCCGCCTCGACTGACATCTCTGCCCAAACTCTTTGCCTTTACAAACGTCTGCTTGTGTCTGTGTATGTGCGGATGGACATGTGTGTGTGTGTGCGCGCGCGCGCAAGTGTATACCTGTCCTTTTCTCCCCCTAAGGTAAGTCTTTCCGCTCCCGGGATTGGAATGACTCCTTACCCTCTCCCTTAAAACCCACATCCTTTCGTCTTTCCCTCTCCTTCCCTCTTTCCTGATGAAGCAACCGTTTGTTGCGAAAGCTTGAATTTCGTGTGTATGTTTGTGTGTCTATCGACCTGCCAGCACTTTCATTCGGTAAGTCACATCATCTTTGTTTTTAGATATATTTTTCCCACGTGGAATGTTTCCCTCATATATATATATATATATATATATATATATATATATATATATATATATATATATATATATATATATATATATATATATATATATATATATATAAATATCAGTTATTCTTTACTTAGAACTTTTTCGTATATTTTCACACATATTTGGGTGTATTTTTTGCAAAATTTTTCAGAAGTTATTCTATATGTAATTTTTTCACATTTTTCCACCACCATGGATCCTTGCTCCTCCCATCTGTGTCAATACAGAAAAGACTCCTTATCCCTAGCCAGATCCCAGTCCCCCATACTGTTCCTGTGTTGCTGCTAGGCTCATGGAATCCCCCCTAATGGCCTTACCATCAAATTACAAATCTCTGGCTGCCACCCCTCCTCCCACAATGACCTCCACCTGTTCAAATTCCACCAACCTTTAGCCCTCACCAACATAGTCCTGCAAAACTGTATCAACCAAGCCCAAACCACCTTGTAGTACCTTCTCCCCATCCACAAGATTCTCCTGCTATGCAATCCCAAACTCCTGGAACTCATAAAACACACAAACTCTTGCCCTGCAGGAACTTGAGCAACATGCACAACGCCACCTCAAAGAACTCTCCATCCTGCTCACTTCCTACTCCCGCCTTGGAGTGCCACTGTCCACCACCACTACACAACAACCTCCAAACCTCCCCCACACCCCCTCACAGCTGACAAACCCTGTCTTGCAGACCTACTACACTTACCCTGCCCTCCAAAACTCACTCTCACCACCACACAGAATCCAGAACCTAAACAGACCCATAACACAGTCATGAACCTCCTCTCCAGAAGCCTTAGCCCCACAGAAATTTCAGTCCTTTCCAAAGACCTCACCTTTTGCCCAACTCCCAAATTCAATCATGCAGAACTTGTTAAAGACCTTCTCTCCTTCTCCCGGTCCCTACAGTGGAAACCCTTTTTCGCCAGCAACCCTACCAATCAGACTCAACCCAAGACCATTATTGAACCTTGCCTAACTCAGTTCAATCCTCCATCCAACCGTGACCAACCTGCACTGCCCCCAAACCACCCCCTGTTAACTTTCCAGAGTTTCTTAACCTTAAACCTTGCGTCACCATCATTCCCCAAATCCCTCAACATGCAGACTAACCTTACATCCGCAGAAAAAACCGCAGTCCACCATCGAAAAACTGATCCCAACATTATAATCCTACATGCGGACAAAGGCTCCATCACTGTTGTTCTGAACTGCAAGGATTACCTGGGGATGGGCTCTGCCAGCTGTCAGATACTTCCACCTACAAACCTTGCCACAGTGATTCCATTCCAGTAATCTAGCAAGATCTCCATCCCAGAACCTCTCCCCACAATCCATCTCTCTACTCACCCCTACCACTCCCAGCACTCCTACCTTCTACATGTTTCCGAAAGTCCATAAACCCTACCACCCACGACTCCACATTGTGGCCGGTTACTGCGCTGCCACTGAGAGGATCTCTGCTCTTATAGACCCGGAACCTACCCTCCTATATAAAATATACCAACCATCTCCTCCGACTCTCCACAGTTCCTGTCCCTTTACCACACGGTGCCCTGCTCATCACTATTGATACCACCTCCCTGTACACTAACACTCCTAATGCCCATGGCCTTACCGCTATTGAACACTACTTTTCCCAGTGCCCGACAGATTTCAAACAAACAACCTCCTTCCTAGGCTCCATGACCAACTATATCCTCACCAACAATTACTTCTCCTTTGAAGGCATTACCTACGAACAAATACAGGGTACGGTTATGGGCACCCGCATGGCACCACCCTTTTCATGGGCCATCTAGAGGAATCCTTCCCAAACACCCAGAATCCTAAACCCCTCACCTGGTTCAGATTCACTGATGACATCTTTGCTATCTGGGTCGAAGGTGAGGACACGCTATCCACATTCCTCCAGAACCTGAACAACTTCTCCCCCGTTTGCTTCACATTGTCCTACTCAATTCAACAAGCCACCTTCCTAGATGTTGACCTCCATCTCAGAGATGGCTACATCAGTACCTCCGTCCATATCCGACCAACTAACCACCAGCAATACCTCCACTTCAACAGCTGCCACCCATTCCATACCAAGAAGTCCCTTCCGTACAGCCGAGCCACCCGTTGTCGTCGCATCTGCAGTGACAAGCAGTCCCTCACAAAATATACTGAGGGTCTCGCTGAAGCCTTCACTGACCGTAATTATACTCCCAACCTTGTACAAAAACAAATCTCCCGTGCCTTATCTTTCCAGTCTCCCACCACCTCCTAAAGTCCCACCGTCCGGCCAGAGAGGAGCATTCCCCTCATAACTCAGTACACCCATGACTGGAGCAAATCAATTACATTCTCCACCAGGGTTTTGATTACCTCTCATTGTGCCCTGAAATTGGAAATGTCCTACCCACTGTCCTTCCCACCCCTCCCACAGTGGTATTCCGCTGTCCACCGAACCTACACAATATACTCATCCATCCTTACACAACCCCTGCTCCCAATCTCTTACCTCATGGCTCATACCCCTGTAATAGACCTAGATGCAAGACCTGTCCCATACATCCTCCCACCACCACCTACTCCAGTCTGGTCACTGACATCACGTACCCCATCAAAGGCAGTCTACCTGTGAAAGCAATTATGTGGTCTACAAGCTAAGCTGCAACCACTGTGCTGCATTCTATGTAGTTCGTCAACCAAGAAGTGGACCACCCTGTTGCTGAGCACGCTGCCAAACATGATATCCTTCATTTCAATGACTACTTCACAGCCTGTGCCATATGGATCCTTCCCACCAACACCAGCTTATCTGAATTGCGCAGATGGGAACTTTCCCTGCAATATAGCCTACGTTCTCTTAACCCTCCTGACCTCAACCTTTGTTAGTCATTGTCCTTACCCATCCAGCCCCTTCCCTGCTCCCATTCCAGCTCTACACAGCCATCATTCCACTAACACACCCAGTCCTTTATTTATTTATTTATTTATTTATTTATTTCTCTGTTTCTCTCCTTTTCTGCTACTAGTCCTCCCCTCCCCACCTCTCCCCTGCCTGCCGCCCAACCTGCAGCACTTCACTGTCTGCCATCCCACCATACTATCCGTCCCTCTCCCCACCCCAGCCTCCTCCTTTCCCCCCACCCAGTCGCCACTCCCACCATGCACCGGTACTGCTGCTCACAGTGTGCTTTCAGTTGCCTGAGACTGCAGTCGTGTGTGAGTTGCGTTTGCATGAGTGTGTGTGCACGTGTGCGCATATGTATGTATTGTTGACAAAGGCCATTAACCGAAAGCTTTAAGTGTGAAAATCTCTTTGTTGTGCCTATCTGTGACTCAGCATCTCCGCTATATGGTGAGTAGCAACTTTCCTTCTCATAATATTGTTAATGATGATGTATTTGAATCAACTGAAAAGACATAACGGAACACAGTTACGTATGAGAGAACAGATTAGTACACATGAAATACAAGGGACACGGAACAGAAGAAGCAGTACAAGAATCAATGTTTTTGGGTTTCTAGCTCCTAAGTTAACAATTTCATTCCATGCACAGTATTAGAGAAGTGACCTAGCAGCCTTCTAAAAGTGTTTAAAAGAAGTCATGTAACATGCACCAAGACCACTGATTAGGGGGTCCACAGATGAGGATGTCAATCATCACAACACTGTGTGCAAAATGGAATGGGCACTCGGTTAGAAACTCAAAAACGTAACAGTCAATCCTGCCAACAACTGCTTAAAAAATCACAATAAAACTTTTTCTTTCACCATCAAAGTTTTTCTGGGTATCATAAACCCTTAAAATAAAATAGTTTGAAACTCTAGTGATACTTGTAATAAATGCTGTGAAAGAAAGATTTAATCATGTCCCCAACTTCTCATTTACTATTGCAGCCAATAAACAGACACAGAAGAAGAAAAAGACACAAAGGATTGTATTCAGCAATCTGAGGCATAAAGATATAGATAATTCCATAATAGACAGAAGTAGTTTTGGGTGTAAAAAAGTTTTAAAAATGTAGATTTGATCATAGAGAGCAGGTTCAGCAACACACCCGTAACCACTATGAACAACAGCACCATGAGACTTTTGATAGACAACTATATCAAAAAGCAGCAAATTTTTTTTAAAAAAAATTTTGTAGACCTTATACACAAAATTTTTCAAAACCTTTTTTTCCTGTCAGTAAACATGTTACTGATGTATATTCACATTTTCAGTGTGTTTTGAATATTTAGTTTATTGTTGACAGTCTAATATGTCACATGTGTTTTTGAGTTCTCAGTGAATTTCTACTTAAGAAACAGAATGGATCAAAGAATTTGCATTAAATTCTGCACATTGATTACTGACGACAATGTGGCAGAAGTAAAGAAAGTGGTTCTGGAAAATCACTGAATCGCTATTAAAGGGTTTGCTGAGGATGTCGGCATAGCCTTTGGCTCATGTCAAAGCAATTTTTTCGTATGTGTTGCGTGTGAAACATGTAGCAGCAAAGTTTGTTGCAAAATTGTTGAATTTTGGTAAAAAACAGCATCATGCAGGTATCATTCAGGAATTGCTGAATGAAGTAAAATATTCAGAACTTCTAAAAAATGGTGATGGTGATGAAAATGGATATACGGATATGATGATGTGACAGTAGGTCAGACATAAAGAAAATAAACAACTGGCAAGATGTGCTACGACATGGAGTATCAAGGCCTTATCATCCCAATGGACACTGCCTGAAGAGCAAAGACTGAAAAAAATTTGACAAGTCTGATCACATGTGAAGGTTCTGCTCACTGTTTTCTTCTATTACAATGGGATAATGCATCATGAGTTCCTGCCCTATGCGCGTACAGTCAATAAGGAACACTACTATGAAATTATGCGACATATGTGTGATGAAATCTGAAGAAAATGACCAGAACTGTGGCAAAAAACACTCATGGAAATTGCATTATGACAATACTTCCACTCACACCTCAATGCTTGTTCATGATAAAGGACCTCACTTTGCCACCATTGATAAGATAAAAACAGAATCGTTGAAGGAGCTGACCACCATAACGAAAAGTGAGTTCCAGAAGTATTTCCGATTGGAGAAAGTGCTGGCACAAGTGTATTATATCTAATGGTAATCACACTGTAGGGGGTGAAGTAGTTGATGATGAATAAATAAAGATTATTTTGTTTTTCTTAAAGTTCTCATTACATTTTCATCACACTTCGTGTTTCTAATAGATCTTTAAATTACTCTTTTGTTACTGCTCAGTAAAACAACTTCATACTTATACACAAAAAGCACACAATAGTCTTCATTCTACAATAGTAATGTATTTAGTTTTGTTTTCAAGTTTTAGGCCATTTTAAGACAGTAACTCTTGTTTGACGATGGCTTTGTAAGCAAAAAACTGGTTACTTAAATAAATTAATACTGTAGGAAATCCACATTTTTTTGTGCTCTGTAACTACTGTAAGGGCTGGTAAGCTGCTGACTGAAGATGCCTACTGAAATCTGAATCTGGTTCTGAGCTTTCAAGAGTCATCAAGAACAAGCACATACAGTGTAGCGGCAGCCGCCGAGCTGAGAGGATGTGCAGCAGCAGCAGCAGCAGCTGTAATTTTCTGATAAACAGTAAATTAATTTAGTTTTTTTTTTTTTTTTTTTTTTTTTTCCAAGTGCTTCTGCAAAGAAGTGAACTATATGTGTGTATTTTAGTGTGTAGACTAGTAGTCAGAAAATTAATTGTAGTTTTTGTTTCTGCATAAATCTTATGAATATCGTTGTGTAGGGCAGCTTCCTAGCGTAAATTTTCTCATTGCCAGAAACTCCATCACGTCACTAAGTTTTAATTTTGTGCTAGTAGACAGCATGAAGTTTAGATCAGTGCATTCTGGTTTGAATATTTATCTCTTGGAGTACTTTTCGGTCAACAGGATTTCTAACAACAGGTAAATCGATCAACTTCAGTAGAAAAATTTAATTGTGTTTAATAGCTTGCAGTGTCACAGTACAGTGACGAATCTGTACATCAACTTTTTGTGTTACTTTATTCTCCTTTAGTATATTTTTTACACATTTCAAATGCAACCGCACCATTTGACACCTTATACCTATTTTACACACAGTACATATGGCTAGGGACTGTGCTTGTTGTGAGCGGACACAAGGAAAGCTGGCTGTTGTCTGTAAACAGCTGGAAGCTGCGTTGACTACCATCAACAAGCTTCCAGCTAATAATCAAAGTTGCGGTGACATCGGGGCGCCAGTGACAAGCCCTGTTACACCTTTGGTGCCACTGGAATCCCCTGGTGACCAGACATTGCTGCAGCTTCTGATACACAACATCTGACTGGTCCGTCCTCACTCCAGAGCTCGTAGCAGGCAGTGGTGGGTTCACATGTCACTAGGCGGAAAGCAAAAAAGGAAGCACGCTGTGCGGCTGGCTCCCTACATCTTAGCAACAGGTACAAGGTGCTACCCATTGTAGATGATAACTCTGAGCCAGCAGGGGATGCCTCTCCTGTTGGGCCAGCGGCTGATTTTCCTGCCCAGTCCAGACAAGTACAGAGGGTGGGTATGCTTGTAATCTGGAACTCCAATGTTAGGGGGGTGATGGAGTCCCTCAGGGAGACAGCAGGCAAGGCAGGAAATAATTCCAGTGTGCATTCAGTATGTCTGCAGGGAGGTCTTATCCGTGATGTGGAGGAGACCCTGCCAGTGGCTATCGAGAGCACTGGGTGCAACCAGCTGCATGCAGTGGCACATGTTGGCACGAATGACGCCTGCCGCTTTGGTTCTGAGGCCATCCTCGGCTCCTTTTGGTGGCTGGCTGATTTGGTGGAGGGAAACAGCAACGCACGCAAAGTGCAGGCTAAGCTATCTATTTTTTATCGTGGTCCTCTGGTTTGGAACAGAGCTGAAGGTCTAAACCAGAGGCTCAGACGACACTGCAACTGTGTCCGATGTGAATTTCTCAACCTCCGCTATCGGGTGCAGAACTGTAGGGTTCCCCTTAATAGGTCAGGTGTGCCCTACCTGCAGGAATTGGCTACTTGGGTAGCGGAGTATGTGTGGTGTGCACATGGGGCTTTTTCAGTTTAGAGAATCCCTCCATTGGGCTCAAAGACAGTTTGCCTGTTAAATCAGCCACAGTGACCTCAGAGAATCTTAGTCCTTGCAGATCAGGGACATAAATGATTAAACTGCACGAGCATCCAAGGAAAGGTTGCAGAATTATACCACTTATTGAAGGTTATAATGCAAAGATGGTGTTGGGAACAGAAAGCTGGATGAAACCAGACGTCAGTGACAACGATATCCTAAGTTCAGATTGGAGTGTTTATTGTAGGGATAGATTAGTCACCAATGGTGGTGGCATGTTTATTACAGTAAAAAATCTGATAAAATCTCGTGAGGTTATAACTGATTCTGAATGTGAATTAATCTAGATGAAACTGAGTACGGAAGAACGCTCAAAAACGGTGATCGGATGCTTTTATAGACTACCTGGGTCAGGACCTGTAGTTGTAGAGTGCTTTACACAGAACTTGCAGAATGTCATTAGTAATCTTCCTGATCATGCCACTGTAATAGGGGGTGACTTCAACTTGGCAGGTATAGATCAGGAGTGTTATGCCATCAAAATTGGTGCCAGAGACAGGGATTCTTGTGGCACTGTTTTGGATATCTTGTCCGAAAATTACCTTGAGCAGATAGTTAGAGAACCAACTCATGAGAGTAACATCTTAGAGCTCCTGGCAACACACACACACCTCAACTTATCGAATCAGTTAACAGACAGGAAGGTATCAGTGATCATTATGCTGTGACAGCATCTATGAAGACAGGTCCCACAAGGAATGTTAAGAAAGGTAGGAGGATATATTTGCTCAACAAGGGTCACACGATACAAATTTCAGAATAACTCAGAAGTCAGAATCAAATATTCGGTGACGAGGATGAAGATGTGGAGAACAAATGGAAAAAATTGAGAGGCATCATTCAATATGCCCTAGACAAGTATGTTCAAGTAAGGTTTTAAGGGATGGGGAAGATCCACCATAGTTCAATAGCCGTGTTAGAAAAGCGCTACATGAACAAAGAGCAGATTCAAGAGAGGTAAAAACTTAACTGACAAACAAAAGCTGAATGAAGCAAAAATGAGTGTAAGGAGAGCAATGAGAGAAGCGTTCAATGATTTTGAAAGTAAGACACTGTCAACAGACCTGAGTAAAAACCCTAAGAGATTTTGGTCATATGTAAAATCAGTAAGTGGGTCAAAAATCATCTATCCATTCTCTCAGCGACCACACCAGCACCGAAACGGAAGATAACAGAGAGAAGTCGAAATACTGAATTCAGTCTTCTGAAGTTGTTTCACCGCAGAAGTTCATAGCACTGTTCTCCCTTCAAACGTCATATGAATCTCAATATGGCAGATATTGAGATAACCGATCGCCAAACAGGAAAGCAGCTACAATCGCTTAGTAGTGGAAAGGCATCAGGACCAAATGAGATACCTATAAGATTCTATAAAGATAATGCAAAAGAACTTGCTCCCTTTCTAGCAGTGATTGATCACAGATTACTTGAGCAACAAAAGGTACCTAACAACTGCAAAGAAGCACAGGTCATTTCCGTTTTTAAGAAAGGCCATAAGACAGATCCATGCAATTATAGAACTATATCATTGACGTCAATCTGTTGTAGAATTATGGAACATGTTTTATGCTCAAGAATCATGACTTTTTGGGAAATGAACATTTTCTCTCTAAAAATCAACATGGATTCTGCAAACAGAGATCCTGCAAAACTCAGCTCACTCTGTTCATCCATGAGATCCACATTGCAGTGGACAACGGCGCTCAGGCTGATGCCGTGTTCCTTGATTTCAGTAAGGCATTTGACACCGCCTCGCATTGCCATTTAATGAAAAACATACGAGCATACGGAGTACCGGAGCAGACATGCGATTGGATTTAAGACTTTCTTATGGATAGAACCCAACACGTCATTTTTTTTTTGTCATCAGTCTACTGACTGGTTTGATGCGGCCCGCCACGAATTCCTTTCCTGTGCTAACCTCTTCATCTCAGAGTAGCACTTGCAACCTACGTCCTTAATTATTTGCTTGACGTATTCCAATCTCTGTCTTCCTCTACAGTTTTTGCCCTCTACAGCTCCCTCTAGTACCATGGAAGTCATTCCCTCATGTCTTAGCAGATGTCCTTATCAGTGTTTTTCACATATTCCTTTCCTCGCCCATTCTGCGTAGAACCTCCACATTCCTTACCTTATCAGTCCACCTTATTTTCAACATTCGTCTATAGCACCACATCTCAAATGCTTCGATTCTCTTCTGTTCCGGTTTTCCCACAGTCCATGTTTCACTACCATACAATTCTGTACTCCAGACGTACATCCTCAGAAATTTCTTCCTCAAATTAAGGCCGGTATTTGATATTAGTAGACTTCTCTTGGCCAGAAATGCCTTTTTTGCCATAGCGAGTCTGCTTTTGATGTCCTTCTTGCTCCGTCCGTCATTGGTTATTTTACTGCATAGGTAGCAGAATTCCTTAACTTCATTTACTTCGTGACCATCAATCCTGATGTTAAGTTTCTCGCTGTTCTCATTTCTTCTACTTCTCATTACCTTTGTCTTACTCCAATTTACTCATACTGTGTACTCATTAGACTGTTCATTCTGTTCAGCAGATCATTTAATTCTTCTTCACTTTCACTCAGGATAGCAATGTCATCAGCGAATCATATCATTGATATCCTTTCACCTTGTATTTTAATTCCACTCCTGAACCTTTCTTTTATTTCCATCATTGCTTCCTCGATGTACAGATTGAAGGCTACAGCCTTGTCTTACACCCTTCTTAATACAAGCACTTCGTTCTTGATCGTCCACTCTTATTATTCCCTCTTGGTTGGTGTACATATTGTATATAACCCGTCTCTCCCTATAGCTTACCCCTACTTTTTTCAGAATCTCAAACAGCTTGCACCATTTTATATTGTCGAACGCTTTTTCCAGGTCGACAAATCCTATGAAAGTGTCTCGATTTTTCTGTAGCCTTGCTTCCATTATTAGCCGTAATGTCAGAATTGCCTCTCTCGTCCCTTTACTTTTCCTAAAGCCAAACTGATCGTCACCTAGCGCATTCTCAATTTTCTTTTCCATTCTTCTGTATATTATTCTTGTAAGCAGCTTCGATGCATGAGCTGTTAAGCTGATTGTGCGATAATTCTCGCACTTGTCAGCTCTTGCCATCTTCGGAATTGTGTGAATGATGCTTTTCCGAAAGTCAGATGGTATGTCGCCAGACTCACATATTCTACACACCAACATGAATAGTCATTTTGTTGCCACTTCCCCCAATGATTTTAGAAATTCTGATGGAATGTTATCTATCCCTTCTGCCTTATTTGACCGTAAGTCCTCCAAAGCTCTTTTAAATTCCGATTCTAATACTGGATCCCCTATCTCTTCTAAATCGACTCCTGTTTCTTCTTCTATCACATCAGACAAATCTTCACCCTCATAGAGGCTTTCAATGTATTCTTTCCACCTATCTGTTCTCTCCTCTGCATATAACAGTGGAATTCCCGTTGCACTCTTAATGTTACCACCGTTGCTTTTAATGTCACCGAAGGTTGTTTTGACTTTCCTGTATGCTGAGTCTGTCCTTCCGACAATCATATCTTTTTCGATGTCTTCACATTTTTCCTGCAGCCATTTCGTCTTAGCTTCCCTGCACTTCCTATTTATTTCATTCCTCAGCGACTTGTATTTCTGTATTCCTGATTTTCCCGGAACATGTTTGTACTTCCTCCTTTCATCAATCAACTGAAGTATTTCTTCTGTTACCCATGGTTTCTTCGCAGCTACCTTCTTTGTACCTATGTTTTCCTTCCCAACTTCTGCAATGGCCCTTTTTAGAGATGTCCATTCCTCTTCAACTGTACTGCCTACTGCGCTATTCCTTATTGCTGTATCTGTAGCGTTAGAGAACTTCAAACGTGTCTCGTCATTCCTTAGTACTTCCATATCCCACTTCTTTGCGTATTGATTCTTCCTGACTAATGTCTTGAACTTCAGCCTACTCTTCATCACTACTATATTGTGATCTGAGTCTATATCTACTCCTGGGTACGCCTTACAGTCCAGTATCTGATTTCGGAATCTCTGTCTGACCATGATGTAATCTAATTGAAATCTTCCCGTATCTCCCGGCCTTTTCCAAGTATACCTCCTCCTCTTGTAATTCTTGAACAGGGTATTCGCTATTACTAGCTGAAACTTGTTACAGAACTCAATTAGTCTTTCTCCTCTTTCATTCCTTGTCCCAAGCCCATATTCTCCCCTACAATTGCACTCCAGTCGCCCATGACTATTAGATTTTCGTCCCCCTTTACATACTGCATTACCCTTTCAATATCCTCATACACTTTCTCTATCTGTTCATCTTCAGCTTGCGACGTCGGCATGTATACCTGAACTATCGTTGTTGGTGTTGGTCTGCTGTCGATTCTGATTAGAACAACCCGGTCACTGAACTATTCACAGTAACACACCCTCTGCCCTACCTTCCTATTCATAACGAATCCTACACCTGTTATACCATTTTCTGCTGCTGTTGATATTACCCAATACTCATCTGACCAGAAATCCTTGTATTCCTTCCACTTCACTTCACTGACCCCTACTATATCTAGATTGAGCCTTTGCATTTCCCTTTTCAGATTTTCTAGTTTCCCTCTTAACAGAACTAAGTCGACAGATGTAAAGGTAATATCTGGAGTATCAGAGGGAAATGTGATAGGACCGTTGCTGCTTACAATATGTATAAACAATCTAGTAGAAAGCGTCGGATGCTCTTTAAGGCTATTCGCAGATGATGGATGCAGTTGTCTATACCAAAGTAGCAACACCTGAAGATAGTAAGAATTTGCAGAACGACCTGCAGAGAATTGATGAATGTTGCAGGCTCTGGCAGTTGACCCTGGACATAAATAAATGTAACATATTGCGCATACATAGGAAAAGAAATCCACTACTGTACAGTTACACTATTGATGACAAACAGCTGGATACAGCGTCTGCCGTAAACTATCTAGGCATAACTATCCAGAACAGATGGAAGTGGAATGACTACGTAAAACAAATAGTGGGAAAAGCGGACACCATACTCAGATTCATCAGAAGAATCATAAGGAAATGTAACTCATCCATGAAAGAAGTGGCTTTTAAGGCACTTGTTCATCTGATTCTTGAGTACTGTTCATCTATCTGGGATCCCTATTAGGTAGGACTGATAGAGGAGATGGAGAAGATCCAATGAAGAGCGACACCTCCCACATGTATCTTGCGTATTGACCATGAGGAGAAAATTTGAGAAATTAGAGCCAATACAGAGGCTTACCGACAATCATTCTTCCCATGCACTATTCACGAGTGGAACAGGGTTAGAGTGATCAGATAGTGATAACAAAAGTATCCTCCGCCATTCACCATTAGGTGGCTTGCGAAGTATGATTTAGATGTAGATACCCAATCACAGATACTTCCTTCAAATATCCTGTTATTTCCCTTTCATAGAGGCTAACGACAGTCCATTTCTAACATGACATGTCATTTTCTTCTTGAAAGAGGAATAATTACACACCAAACAGCTCTCAGCAAAAAAGAAGAGACATGGTTACCTACCTATAAACAGTGCAGTGAAGTTCAAATGTACGAGCCTCATCAAGTCCTGGCAAAAGACGTGCCAGCAAACATGCAAGCTGCAGGGCAACAACAACAGCTCGACGTAACTGAAGGGTTTCTCGTTCACCAACAGCTGCTGCTGGCATGCGATCCAGTTGAGTTGAGCCAGCCTCTACCTCTCTCACTGCCTTCCGAAGTACATCTAGCACTTCTTCAAATGATGCTTCAGGAACTCTCCTACCACGTGCTGCTGGTCGGCCCTGCTCTCCAGCCATGAAAGCAAAAAGCTCAGCGAATGACGACAGTGAGCTCTGGGTCATCTGATTCAAGGGATCCAGCATTCTCTGCAAAGTACAGTTCTACAATGAGGTAACAGACACACAACTTTGTATCAAATGTCAAGGAATACACTGTCAGTGAACTAATTTTGAAATATCAGAAATATTCTTTTCTTTATTTTATCTTTTGTCCATTGCTTCATTTAAATATGAATACCGATAAATACGAAAGGAAGCAGGAGGGGCAGGAGCTTGTAACTCATTTTATGTCCAATGGAACATTATGTAAGAAGAGGATAATCAAATTAGCAAAAGAATGACGTCGGTAAGACAGACATTCATACACCTCAATAAAACGTCCTCAGTGCTACCATTTATCTACGAATGCTTATAAAATATAGACATTACAAAATAAAGCATACCACTTTTAGGAAGAACAACTTCAGTCTAACACTTCTGATAAATCATATGTTTGAGTTTGCACATGTAACAAGCTCCACAAGATACAGTGCAAAAGTCATAACTACCAAGTTCAGACTTGGTAAAAAAAGCTACAGAACCTGCTAGTGTACATACGAGTGGTATATTTTGAACTGAAGTATGGAGCAGATACTTCTGCTGCAATCTTACTGATCATATGAGACAGTGGCAGATAGTGCAAAAATTTACCAGTATGCTCCAATGTGGTGGCTCATAGCCTTTCGGTTTACAAGGATAGTAATCTTAATTAAACTGATTACATTAATTTATGTATTTATTAAATGAAGCTGTTTGAATATATTTAAATTTTATAATTGATTATTTAATACATAACTGATTGTTTAACAGTTTGAGGAATAAAATAAAAAATGACGACAGCAATGAGAATCAAACACGAATTGACAAACTGCCAGTGCAAGCACTTTACCAATGGGCTACAGAACTGATGTGTGTATCACTGTTTGAAAACTGATATCCTACACTTCTAGAACTTAAGCACTATTCATGTGTTTACACATCCTGTTTCACCGACCTCACTGCTACGGACAAGTTGTTTCCATATTTCAGTGAATAAAAAACTTTTAAGTATTTATCATAAGATATACACACCTCTCTGCATGTTACCATTTGCAAAATACCTCTTTTCAATATCTGTAACTGTTTATAAAATATGATGGTTGTTATGACCACATGATACATGATGCACAGTGACAGAAATGGGCACATTGGGAGTGACCAACCAACATATATAAAACTCAGTATCTTGAGAATGAAATGAGTTATCATTCTGCTCTCAGTTTCAGATAAAATTTCAATATCTTATCTACATTTCAAACTTAGTAATTTGTTTTTCTCTCTGTAAACTCTAAAATTTTCTGCGATGCTCTACTTAATCTGATTTGGCACAGTAACTATGACAAATAAGGAAAGGAAATTCAGCACTTTGAGCAAAGATGTGCAAAAATCAATTTTTTTCACTGAATAGTTTTCTTAAAATCGGATAATACATATTTCATAGCAGATGGAATGTCTTCTCTCAGTAGAGGTAGCTGCATTAGGCATAGTTTATATGCACTCGCATAGTACATAACATGAGCTTCACAATAAGACCAATCAGTTATCTATTTCACTGGCAATGGCACCAATAATAATGCTCTGGACAGCTAGGAATTAAATGTTTGTTTTGATAAACCGTCCACAAAACTTTCCAATCCAGACACATTTGGAACTCCTGTGCCACCTCGTACAATAGCTACCGTTAACCAGCCATTACCATGCGAAAAGGTATCGTTCAAATCGATGCTGAAATTAAGTCTGCATCCACAAAACACAGAAGGTCCATCAAGCAATGCGTGTGCAGCAACAGATTTAATTGTATTCTTTTTCTTATCTGCTGCAGATGTGGACATTTCTACATCTTCTATTGTCTTATAAATAGTCTGTCTTGCGCGACGTCGTAGCCTTCTGTATCTCATCACGGCTGCGTTCAATGCAGTTGCCTGTGTGACAGCAGCAGCGCGAATGCCCAGTTTAGAAGGCATCGCTCGCTTATATAACGCCGCCGCCTGTACAGACTCGATAACACGCTGTGGCTGAGTTTGCTGGCCTGTGTATTCAGCGTTATCTCCCATGTTAACGGCTGCTGCAGAACTCGTCCACTCGGCCCTAGTCTTTTTAAGGGCCGAGTGGCTGGCGGAGCGTTGCGTAATCCGCGCAGCCAGTGATGAGATACAGAAGGCTACGACGTCGTGCAAGACAGACTATTTATAAGACAATAGAAGATGTAGAAATGTCCACATCTGCAGCAGATAAGAAAAAGAATACAATTAAATCTGTTGCTGCACACGCATTGCTTGATGGACCTTCTGTGTTTTGTGGATGCAGACTTAATTTCAGCATCGATTTGAACGATACCTTTTCGCATGGTAATGGCTGGTTAACGGTAGCTATTGTACGAGGTGGCACAGGAGTTCCAGCTACCTATTGCCGACAATGAATTTCTATCTGGGATTTACGCAAAACGATTTACAGAACATATACCATAATTTTTGGGTTTCTAATCAGGTTGGCACATAACTCGACACGACACCAGGATTTACACTTGTTATAAAGTTTATTTGCTTTTCCTTCAACTTATGTAACTGAACTGTTATCAGATCAATCTTTGAATATGAGGATCCACACAAATGAAAGTTTGAATAAGTAATTATCAAAATAATGTCTCCTCACCGACGCAAATCAATTATCATGAAATAAATGCATACTATACTTCAAACTATTACTTACAATGCTCTGTATCAAAAGAGTAACACCATTCAACAAAACTAGGAATTAGTTGCTCTGGCCATCACAATTACACAGCAATAGTTACATATAAAACACTGAAAATCATCACCTGCTGCATGTCTAAAGCATAGTTCCAAAGGGCAATGCAGCGTGAAAATTTTCCCGCATCAGCATAGACAGCTCCTCTGTAGCGCACATAATAACTTGTGTCTGGATGTGCGGGGCCAAGTATGCGCTCACGAATCACTAGTGCCTGCATTCTCATTTCATCTGGGTCTGCAAGGAGTTCCTCTAAAGTCTCATGATCTGTCACCTCTCGAGCATGATCATATGCAGCAACTGTCACTACTTGCACAGGCTTAGGAAGAGGTGGTTCTCCCTGAGGAAACCTGCAAGAACATGTCATAACTGAAAGCATTCCATGACCAGAACAACATCAGACTACATTCCATTATTAAACTGAACAAAGTAATTATTCATTTTAGTTTCAGAGTAGTTAATAAAGGGCATAGCTTATAAACTGAAATCAAGTCTTTCATTATACATGAAAATTATATATTTTAAGCATATATTGCAACTAAGTCTCATCCCTTTGACACAAAAGGTATCAGCAAAAAATTAATGTGGATAATACTAACACAAATTACAGGGTAGAGATGGAAAAACACACATCTTCCATAACATGACTTTTGAACACAGGAGAGAATGAAAAGAAAGGACAGAAATCTAGTACATCAGCATAAAAAAATTGGAATATTTCACTCCTCCTTACAAGCAAAGCTATTTTCTTTAGAACATAGTTATACAGATCAAAACTGTATATACACTGAAGCACATGATAATATGAAATGAAGTGAGTTAATGACAAGCATTGCAAAAGGGCAATAAATTCAATCTAGAATGAATTTTTGCTCCTTAGTAGTGTGCACTGACCTAGGCTTCCCACAAGATATACAAGAGAACTTCTGTGAAGTTTGGGAGATAGGGAAACTGGTACAGGTGGAAGCAAACCTATGAGGATGCGTCCTAAGTGGCCTGAACGGTTGAGTCAACAGAATATTTACCCATGAGAAGTAAGGGTTACAGGTTCGAGTTCCTATGTGGCACACAGTTTCAATCTGCCAGAAATTTTCAATAAATTCAACATTTTTAAGGCAAACAGTCATGCTGATACCTTTTGAGGAAGGAGAGCTATGTAAGCCAACTACTGAAAAAGGCACCAAGGCTGATGGTTCAAGATGGGCATATGAATGAAAGAACACAAAAAAGGGGGAACAAGCAAGTACTATATGTTATGAAATATGTTGTTGCGGTCAGCTGTCTGAAGACAAGTTTGGTGTAGCTCTCCACACTAGTCCATCACGTACAAACCACTTCATTTCCATACAGCTACTACAATTTACATTCACCTGAAACTGCTTACTACAGCTTACTTGATCTCCCTCTACAATTTTATTCCCTCTACACTTCCTTCTATTTCTACATAGATGATACCTTGGTGCCTCGACATGTGTCCAATCAAGTGGTCCCTTCTTTTATGGTAGTTGGACCGTAAGTCCCCCACCCCACATTTTTAATTCAAAATTGCACTTAGTTTAACTTAACTGTTGATCAGTTTCACCCCATATGGTGAATCACAAAGTAATTTGTATGCGAAGGCAGAATCAGATTTACAATGTAGTGAATCACATCACTATTTAGAATTTTAAGAAACATATTGGTATATTTACAACAAAATATTAAATTTTCTAGCCTTAAAAGATTATATAGGCACATTAAATTCTAACATTACTGCCACAAAAACCCTTGCACTCAGATAAGTTGACAAACAGTTTTGTTTCAGTAATTTGCGAGACTATCAACGTCAAGATATTTACTCAATATCATAATCATCTACCCCTTGTCCGCCCTGATAGCTGAGTGGCCTGCGTGATGGAAAGGGGCTCGATTTCGATTCCGCTGGGCCTGAGATTTTCTCTAAGAACTTACTTTCTCAGAAATTTCATTTTTAAATGTCATTAGAGACAATATTAATTTTACCAATACAATACCTAAACCTTATTTTGATAGGAAATTACACTAATGGCAAAATCATTTTTATTGAATTCATGGACATCTTTATCCTTTTCCTGCTCCATTCTTTAATTTTCGATTGAACTTGTGCTGTTCTACATCCCCGTTAGATGTCCTGGATATAGAATCGGAATCACAATATGACGACTCCCTGCTTTCAGCACAGTCACTATCACTTTCACTGAAATCACTGACAGCAATACCTTTTCCTAGAGTCCAAGAGCTTTGCTTTGCTCAACATTCCTTTCGTTTCATTACAGTGAACCTCTTTCAATTGCATTTCAAATGCGTGTGTTTTTTCTGGGATCTGTGAAATGACTAGTGGGGCAAAAAGAAAAATATCCTGCTTTTCTGGACCCAGATATAATATCATATTTAGAAGCAATGGCTATATTTTTAAAGGCTCCTTTCAACAACCTAGGAAATTTAGATTTTACTACCATCCCTCTATTCTTCCTTTTCCAGTCATCTAGCACGTTTCTCCAGGCAAGTTTTTTGAGGTCTAAAAATGGGCACCTCACGTGGCTGACACAAATTAGGTGGCAGAGATACAAACTGAATGACATGTTCTTGGCATACTTTAATCATGTTAAGTGACAGATGACTCAAGAGATCATTACCCATCATCATTTCCAGTCCTCCTAAATGCTGGACATAAGGCAAGACAATTACAGTACAGCACAATTCAAAACACTGTTAGGTCAAGCCAATCACTTCAATTTTTATTATAAGCTGCACCGATTAAATCACCTACTGTGCAAGTATAGTAGGGATGTTTTGCCCACTATGTAGGATGGGAGGATTGTGCCATCTGCAACCGCTGCTTCACTAATTACTTCCAAATGTCCAGGATCATCACAAATGATATTCTTGTAACAGTTTATAATGTTGAAGGGAGGGACACCATTCAATGACCCCTCAAGGTTCTTAAAACAATCACTCACTGTTACCTCACATAACTGCCACCCTTGCCCTCTTTGCATTTTCACTTGCTCGTGCCATCATTTCTCATTTCTTTTTGAATAACATTTTACCCACCTATGATCGGGTTGATCATCATGAAATCTTTCTTTTCAATATGCTCTGCTTGATTAAGATATGACTGGTGTCCCTAAAATCACTATTCCTAAAAGGAAACCCCATTTCGGGTAATGCAATGTTCCTTCAACCAGATTTTTTACTCACTATTTGCTAACAATGTTTGGCCATCTATTTTATATTTGTGTATGTTCTTGAGTTTGTCATTGTCTTTTAAGGAACTATATATTGTTCTGACACTGTGAATGCTCAATTTTTCTGATTTAGCAGTCTTCAGACATTTGGAAGAAATTTTGGGTTGTAGTTGGACTTCTATCTGATTCACCATACAAAAATGCAGTTTTGTAATCAAGCACACACAATGTCTCAGGGGTATTAACAATAAACAAAAAAAATGAAACAGTAGCACTTAAAACGTTCATATGCAAGTAAAAGTATTACAACTTACCAATTGCATACAGGAAGTACCCGATGCCAGCAGAAGTTTTCTTACTGATGTACCTTATGGCAGTAGTTCAAGTACTCATGGAGGTCCAGAGTGAGCTGTAATTCTCGTATGGCAGCTAAAGCTGATGGATATGACAGTGCTGTAATGTGGAACCAATTTATGGTGGAAAAAAATTGCTTCCAATTTTGGCCACCTGGCGCAAATCTGGCACTGTACAGTATCTATCTCCAGTGCTCATACTGCACAAATTGTGTAAGCAGTGGTTAATAATAAAACTACTTTCTCACTTGTGTCATTTTTTTCTGCCCATGTCCCATTCCTAATCCATTACAAATGGAAACATTTCTATTCATTTTTCTTACAATCACAATACCTGATTTGTAACTGGTGGGAAAAGTTGGAACAAATTTTTTCCAGCATAAATTGGTTCTGCATTAACACACTAGAATATCTACCAAGTTTCATTGCCGTTCAATAATTACAGCCCACACTGGGCCTTGTTGCGTAACTGCACTTTAATTATAACTGTGTGACATTTACGTCATGAGTGCAGCACATGAATTGCACATCTATTGACGATGCCATTTGCTGGTCCCATGCTTTCCGACACACCATTTTTATTGACAAATCAGTCAAGAATTTGCAATAATGGTCAACTGCAGTGTTCTTGGTACGATGTCACAGTCGGATACTTAAATGTTAAAGAATTGGTTTATCAGATTTACACCATCAGATTCACCTCATTTTACAGTACCACTTCATTGCTTATCCAATTTACCCATCTAATCTGCAACTTTCTACTGGAGCAGAACATACTAAAGCTTCTATTCTCTTCTTATTTGAACTATTTACCATCCACATTTCACTTCTACTCAGGACAACACTCCAGACAAATATCTTCAGAAATTACTAACTAAAATTTAAAACTTCCTGGCAGATTAAAACTGTGTGCCCGACCGAGACTCTAACTCGGGACCTTTGCCTTTCGCGGGCAAGTGCTCTACCATCTGAGCTACCGAAGCACGACTCACACCCGGTACTCACAGCTTTACTTCTGCCAGTACCTCGTCTCCTACCTTCCAAACTTTACAGAAGCTCTCCTGCGAACCTAGCAGAACTAGCACTCCTGAAAGAAAGGATATTGCGGAGACATGGCTTAGCCACAGCCTGGGGGATGTTTCCAGAATAAGATTTTCACTCTGCAGCGGAGTGTGCGCTGATATGAAACTTCCTGGCAGATTAAAACTGTGTGCCCGACCGAGACTCGAACTCAGGACCTTTGCCTTTCGCGGGCAAGTGCTCTACCATCTGAGCTACCGAAGCACGACTCATGCCCGGTACTCACAGCTTTACTTCTGCCAGTACCTCGTCTCCTACCTTCCTACTAAAATTTATATTCGATGCTAACAAATTGGTATTTCAGCAATGTTTTTGTCACTGCTGACAATCTGCAAATTTTTATCCTCTCTACTTCAGTCATCATCCGTCACTTTTCTGCTCAAATAGCAAAACTCATCTACTACTTTTAGTGTCATATTTTCTTATGTAATTCCCACAGCATCACCTGATTTAATTTGGCTACATTACACTGCCCATGTTTTACTTTTGTTGATATTACTCTCACAACCTGTTTTTAAAATAGTTCCCATTTCACTCAATGGATGTTCCAAGTTCTTTGCTATCTTTAACAGAACAATTAAACCACTTCCAAACCCAAATGTTAGTGCTACTGCCTTCCGTGCTGAAGGACCTGCGTTCAATTTACGGTACCATCTCAGATTCTTTATTCTGTGGTAGGGAGACTCTTTGGATGCAGTCCATTCAGCCTTTTGAGGCCACATGAGGAGCTGCTAGAATAAAGCAGCAGCACCATCAAGATTCTTGCAACAGGCTGATCACATGTCCTATGATCATAGATCACTACTCATACTGCTTTGTGTGCAGTAGTTGGCCAGTCAGGAGATGCACAAGGGTTAACCCGTGAGTGGTGTTTAAGTTTCAACATCACTGGCGAACCTCAACCTTATTTCTTATTCTTGAACTTCAATTTCATTTTTAAATTTCTTCTTCATTTACTTTAGTGCTTGCTCTATGAACAGACATAATAAAGTAGGGAATATGCTACAGTCCTGTGTCATGCCCTTTATGACTACTCACTCTCTTTTATGTCTTGTGCCTCATAACTGCAGTCTGGTTTCTGTAAAAGTTATAGATGATCTTTCGCTCCTCAAATTTTATCCCTGATCTCTGCAGAATTCTACAGAGTGTATTCCTGTCAACACTATCAAAAGATGTTTTCCCTTCTAAATCTACAAATGCTATAAATGTTTGTTTGCTTTTTTTTCCCTCCTTGTCTACCTTCAGAGATAAGCTTTACAGTCAGCACCTCTCCGTGTATTCCTACATTTCTCAAGAAGCTAAACAGGTATTCCCCATGTCATCATCTGTCATTTCAGTCTTTCATAAGTAGTTCATTGTAATATTCTATAGCCATGACTTATTAACTGGACAGTTTAGTACTGCTCAGATCTGTCAGCATCTGCCTTCTTCAGAATTGGGATAGTTATATCTGTTTTGAAATTTGAGTATTATTTCCTTGGTTCTCCCAAGAAGCAAAACAATTCTGGAGAAATACTGTCCACTCCATGTGCTTTGTTTGTTTCAGTTCAAATCTCTAATTGCTGCGTTAAATTCTATCCCAGTATTGAAATCACCCTTCTTATTTACATTCACTTCCTCTTCTCTCTCCTTCTGTATATTCCTTCGATCATTCTGGCCTTTTCTGATTTGCTTAGTGTTAGCTTCATACTTCAAATAACTTTAGACAGTTTGTCTGGCATTACTTCAATAATTACATCACCACCACCACCACCAGTGTGTAACTTGAATTATATAAACATTTACAGAAATTTCTGAATATCTGTACAGTTCTCTCTCAGTTGTTTATTACTGTGTTCTCTGCCATCTTAATTGATGGAATTTGGTGTCTACCCAACATAAGTGACAGAAGTGAAATACGTTTTCTTCACATTCCAACTGCTTTCAATCATTTCTGTGAAGTAACTTCTGTTGTATCTTCTCACATCCTTGATGAAACTCCTGAACAATTTCATTTATCAGCACTTTCTATAACATTTGTCTCATTATTTGCTTGAAAGTATTTCCCCCTCTTCAGTAGTTGCCTTGTTCCATTTGATTTTTTTAAAACATCTCTTGCTGTTTTCTGAAGTACGTCTGCTGAACAGATGCCCCTTCTGCCCAGATTTATGTAATACTGACCTTTTAATATTCTGAATCTGTTGCCCCTTGTAGCCTACTCTTAAATAAATTAAAATTTCCATTTCTGCCTTTCTGTTCTTTCTAGTCTTGTATTTTTATTTTTTTTATTTTATTTTTTGTTCTCCATCTTGTGCATCTGTAATTATGGGAGTTTCTTAAGTGGTTTAGGATGAACAAATCTTGTAAATTTTATACTGTCTAGCAACATGTGACTTATTTCATGTTAGTTCCATTTAATCCTTGCTTTGCCAAGATACTGTGTGATTTTATCTAGAAAAATTTGTTAAGAACAAACGAATTTTTCTAGAAAAAATTTCACTAAGTAATGACATCAGTCATTTCTGTTTTCAGAACCAAAGTTTCCAAACGAGTAACTTTTCTTTAGTTTGTATCCCATGTCTGCACAGAGATTTTCTTCGTCATTTGCTACTGTTATTACTCGTCATTTTCTATAACTTTTCATAGAGCTCTTCTACCTCTTCATTAAAATGTGAGCACTTTGGTACATACACTTGACTGATTTCGATAAAATATATTTAATTTAAATTCGAAACAAGGATGTCACAATATCCATAATATTCCTTGTAATTTTGTTTCTTAGAATAAAAGTTATGTCTGCATTCCCACACTGCTCTATTCTTCAACAAAATCCATGGCCTGATTTAAATTCAATTTGGCCTTCATTGTTCCATCACATTTATCACAGCCATATTATATATCATTTTTGCTATTGATCCTGAAGTTCTGCAATTTATTATCCTGAAATAGAAATAAATAGAAGCTGGTTTTCAATGCTCCATGTTAATTTATTGTACAGCCAATGGACGGATAAAAGTGTGCAGAAGTAGCTAGGTTTAACCCATGTCCTGGAGCCACTGCCTGATTTCCTTCAGTTGATCACTCCTAATATAATTTCACCTGGGACAGAATACCAATGTCCCAAAAATCTGCACATAGTAGCATAACCTTCAATAACCCTAGCTATGGTACACTAGGCTGCCAGGGTTTGAGGTGTTAAGTGACGTGTATTAACAGTGCTAAACATTTACAGAGTTGTATTCAAAGCACTCTCAGTCAAATGCTTCTAAATATCAGAACCCGAGATCAACACAAATTTATATGGACTGGAAAACCAGCAGGGATCTCACAGTCCAAGAAAGTATAATGTCTGTTACTTTATTATAACATAACAATACACAGGATCAACAACTTACAAAATACCAAGTCAGAATAATATTATTAAAGGCTTACCTATCATCCATTGCTCTTTTCCAAAGACCCAGAGCACCAATCATATCTCGCTTTTTGTCAACATATGTTGCTCCGAGTAGTTCCAAAGCATCAACACGCTCATGTCTGGATACAAGATTTGGTAATTTAATTAGATATTCTACAATATGTGTATGCCCAGTAACGCTTGCAGCCAAAAGAGGCGTCATGCCTGCAGCAAAATACATAATTATATTTCTATATTGCTTGATGTTCCATTTTTAATGTTTTGCATAATAAGTGGATCTCATTTGTCTCAAGTTTGATAGTGTATCTTGTTTTAAGATGCATTTTTAACATTAATGAATTAATTTTGTATAGTAAATATAAAAACCAAGTTCAGTTTTCAAAGAAATGGTAACTCCTACTTAGAGTACTAGTTGGTTTCTTTCCAGCAGCAGTAAGAATGCAGATATGAAAGATAGTAAGTTACAAAAAGTAGCAAAAGATTTTAGTTCAAACATCTTACACAGAAATACATCATGTCCAGACAAGGAATGAATTGTATTACTTCACCTGTAGGACGCCATACTTATTATAAGCGAGACCTACTTGTTGCCAAATGCCACATTTTAACTTTTACCAAAAAACATAACTACTGTTTAACATGACTGATGTTTGAATTTGGCATGACGTCACTGTCAGTACACCACAACAAAGCCACTGCTTTAAAAATGTTAAATGTTGTCTGATATGAAATTCATACAAATGTGATGGAGTGGCAGTGTTATCCACCTGTCTGTCTGAAAGGAACAATTACAGTGCTGGGAACAATTATTTCAAATTATTGTTGTCAGTGGATAAGTGGTAACAGGATAACATAAATCCATTGTTATGTTCTCTATGCAATTAAATATATTTTGTTCTAGTGTACGCACAACCAACCAACATCTGAAAATTTTTTTCTACCCGTTTTAGGTTTTCCTTTCAACCCAACTGAAATTTGTCTCACTACCCTGTGTTCTGAATGACATTGTCATTTCCTATTTAACCTTTAACTTGTCTTCTTTATACATCTTCCTTTCTTCTAACCAACCACTCTTTTAGCTGTAATACTGTGTTGTCATATGTTTCTAAATTTTAATGATGATTATATCTCAAATAAACTAAAATCAAAGAATTTAACAATCCAAAACTCATACTTCATTGATGACTTTCTAACAGATACTACAAGCCAAAAATCATAGTACTGTAGCTCCCATTGGGCCCTCTCAAAAACTTGTTTTCATTGGTCCACAGTCAAGTAGTTTTTAGTAATATATATTGTTAATTGCAATACAAAAACATCCATTCAAATATGATATGTCAAGCATTTTCATGTAAAACACTATCTTAACAGAATAAATATTTAGGTGCAATTACCATATGAGTCTACATCCATCTGAGCGCCATGTGCAATAAGTAACTTGAGGATTTCCAAGCTGCCTGACTCAGCACAGTCATGAAGGGCAGTGTTGCCTTTAACACTCTTCCTGTTCACACTGGCGTTCAGACTGAGGAGAAACTTGGCTATCCGGAAGTGACCCTTGTAACAAGCAATCATCAGGCAGGTGTGACCATGCCTATTTGCCACTTCAATATCTGTAGAAATGAAAATTACTGTTAAAACTGAGAAATAGAAAAATAAACAAGAGAGAAACTTTTTAATAACTAATAACCAATTTCAGCTCAATTAAATTTTTATCAATATTACCTACGTATTTCTGAATCTCACAAAATGTCAAACCTAGAAACTGCTGAGCATTATATTACCTTTACAATAATAGTAGAGTCTGTTGCGCTTGCACAACAAGGCTGCATTTATTTCTTTACTGTCCACAGGTTATCAATCTGTATTGTAAATTCAACAGACTTTGTCAATGGATCATAAAAAGTTTATCTACCTTAACCCTTTTCCATGCCAATGGAATGGCGAGTGGCACTTGACATTGCAAATTTTGTTTTCCACTCCAATGTGAAGCCTCATTCAACAATTTTTTTACAGCTCTCGTACACTCCAATGTGAATCCGACTTTACTAGGCACCAACACTGCACTGTTGATCACAAAATATTGTTCCAGAAGTTGGACCATTACGGAATACGGGGAGTAGCTCACAATTGGTTCACCTTAGCAACAGGCAGCAAAAGGTCATTATTCACAATGTTGATAACGGCTGTGATGTGGGATCTGAGTGGGGTACTGTCAAGTGGGGGGAGGGGGGGGGGGTGTTACAGTTTGTAACACACAATTCAACAAAACCTGACGTTTTAATTTCAGAGAACGGGCATATGATTACTGAAACTGAACAGTTCAATTTTCTAGGTGTTCCGATAGATAGTAAGCTGTCGTGGAAAGCCCACGTTCAGGATCTTGTTCAAAGACTTAATACTGCCATTTTTACTATTTGAACGGTATCAAAAGTGAGTGATACTTCGACCTGAAAACTAGTCTACTTTGTTTACTTTCATTCGCTTATGTCGTATGGTATTATATTTTAGGGTAACTCTTCCCATTCTACAAGGATATTTTTGCCTCAGAAACGGGTGGTTCGGGCAATAAGTGGTGAGTTCACGAACCTCTTGTCGACCTCTGTTCATGAGTCTGGATACTTTGACGTTGGCCTCTCAATATGTATATTCCTTATTGCTGTTTCTTGTTACCAATATTAGTTTATTCCCAAGAATAAGCAGCTTTCACTCGGTTAATACTTGGCAGAAATCAAACCTGCATTTGGATCAGACTTCCTTCAATCTTGTGCAAAAATGTGTGCAGATACTGCTGCATCCATTTTCGATAAGCTTCCACTCGAATTCAAAAATCTTAGCAGTAATCCACGCACTTTCAAATCGAAACTGAAGAGTTTCCTCATGGGTCACTCCTTCTATTCTGTTGAGGAGTTCCTTGAAAAATTAAGCAGATTCTTATTGTATTGCTGATAACATTTACTTAACTTATGGACTAAATTTTTTCAGGTTCATGAACATTTATTTTTATTTGTTATTACTTTTATGTTGTAACTTCATGTACTGACAGGTTCCATGACCTTTGAGATTTGCTCCTCAATTTGGTCATATGGAACTTGACATGTAAATAAATAAATAAATTTAAAAAATAAATAAATAAAAAATAAATAAAATAAATACTGCTATCTAGGGAAGCCCACATTAACTGTGGCAGTCATGCTGAGAGAAAGGTCTCCACACACAGTCCTTTCGGAGGAAAAATGACAACATGGATTCATTTGTACACAGTGCGAGTGAAAAGATGATGGAATCAAGTTTCAACAAATATCACACAATGAAAAGTTTTGTGTTGTCCAGCTTTAGTAAATATTTTTGAATGAAAGAGCGTTTCTTGTTTTAATGTACACCTTAACTGTCGATCAGGTACCTCATTGTTTCCACCAACAGTCATGCAATTCTTTGTGGCACACTCACGGGCAACTAGAAACAAGTTCACAGAGACACCCTGAGTCTGCATTATGGAGTGCAAAGGGTTAAACAACATTTTTGAACATGCCAACAAAAGAACTTCATACCACTTTAAAAGTATCGCTATGCGGAGCTGGTGTCTACCCTGCAGAAGTAGAAGAGACAAGCCATTTCATTCAAGTGTGTCTGGAACAAAATTACTTTCAATTTTAAAGAAACCTCTTAAGAATTTAGATGGCTCAGCTATGATGTCTTCACTCAGCCATGTAGTGGCAGAAATTTTGATGTACCATTTTGAAAAGCTATTCTTAGATGAATCTCTTCACAGTGTAAATATTTCTTTATATACGTAGGCATTAAACTGTGCCTATAGGAGGAGTTTAACATCTCATGAACAATGACATCATAAGAGATGGAGTACAAGCTCAGATTACATGTTGAGGAAGGAATAAGGCCATAGCGTTTCTGAAGGAACCATCCTGGCATTTGCCTTAAGTGATTTACAGAAATCATGGAAAGCTTAAATCAGGATGGCTGGATAGGGATTTGAACTGTCATCCTCCTGAATGCTAGTCCAATGTGGTAACCTCTGCGCCACTCTGCTCAGTAGTCTCTGTGGACTGTCACCACCAGACAGCTTAGAACATTCTCATGACATATGAACACTCAACACAACACCACATTTCACTAAGGAGCTTGGTGGAAGTCCATGAACTTCCTTGATTTTAACAGAGACCAGAACACGTGAATGTTGTTTCAAAATCTACAGAAAACTTAAGACAGGCGGTGTACTATGCTCTTTTTCAGAGACACTGTAATATGCTCTTTTTTCAGAACCTCAAACACCATACAAACCTACTGCCTTCCATTCCATGGTGCATCATCTCACTCCCATCCACATTTCAAAACATGATTTCATTAAACAATGAAATTCTATGCATTTGGCTATGGCCACAGCTCTGACTTAATTGACAAAAAAGTGCACAATAAACAAAGACAACAGATCCTGCCACACCTTTATACCCATTTTGCAGTAACAGCCACACCTAGAAACACCTGTTGTACTATATGAATGTGTGGTGTCTGTTCTTTAAGATACGTCTGAAAGACACGTCTGAAAGAACAGACACTATGCAGAATCCATAACTGTGCTACATATTAAATAAACTGAAGGTGGAGGGAGGAGAAAGGAAAGTAACGTGAAGGGACTATTGATGTCAGCTGCACTTTATGTAGAATCAGCAGCGACGAATGAAAATTTCTGCTGCACTGGAATTCGAACCTGGGATCTGCTTACTAGGCAGTTGCATTAACACCTATGCCACCAGAACACAGCATTTATCGCAATAGTGTGAACTACCTTAGTACGCCCCTTGGTCGACCAACATTCCCACCTTGCGCCACCTGTCCGCGGTCCCCATCCACGTCCTCCATCCTCACTACTTTGCGATTCCCACAGGAATTTGTTGTCCACTGAGGTGAAAGAATGGACACCAAGCATTCATATAATTCACTCACCTTGATGGGCAATGGGTCCACCACCTTGAGTTCAGATGCACAATCATTTTCGACCTCCTGTGAGAACCTCAAAGTAGCAAGCACGGAGGACATGGACAGGGACTGTGGGTAAGTGGCATCAGCTGGGAATGTGGTCGGCTGCGAGGGGTACCCAGATAGTCTGCACAATTGTGAGAAACACTATGTCTGGTTGGTACAGTGGTTAAAGCAGCTGCCTAGAAAGCAGGAGGTCCCACGTTTAAATCCCAGTACGGAAGACATTTTCATTCATTGCTGCTGATTCCACATAAAGACCGGGTGCAGCTGATATCAAGAGGCATTTCCCTTCCCTTCCCTTTCCTTTCCTTTCCTTTCCTTCCCCCACCCCACCCCCCCACCCCTTCCCCTCCACCTACAATTTACATACCTAGTATACTATTCCATATTTAGGAACACTGTACAACTGTCAAAAAACTCTGGAACAGTTCAGTTATAAAACTATTTTATGTCTGCAGTATCATGGCTCACTTCTCATTTAGATATAACAAATTTATTACGTAGTGGTGACATTTATTAAGCGTTTCCTTTTCTGATGAAGGCTTAGGCAAAAGTTAATGCGTAAGTGTCGTTTCACTGCGTCTGTCTGCAACTTAATATGTCATCTTTACTGTAAGTAGCAATTTATCTTTTCCTTGCATTGTTGATACTCCACTATTTACTTTTTAGTTTATCCACTCTCAACTTCTTTCTATGTACAGTTGTAACACACTGTAAGTACAGACCACTAACTATTTTTAATATATTTCTATATAACACAAGTGACGAGCACTTTATTTGTAATTTCTAGCTAGTGTCATGATGAAAGATTCTGTAAACTGGTAATATTTTTGTGTGTCACGGTTCAGATTTTTCTACTCTATTGCACACCACACTAATTGCTTGTCAGCTGATGCCCTGACAAGCCAAAGGCCAGTTTTTAATAAGTAAATACCAGTGAAACAAAATAATTTTGTTGACTTTTCACACTTTAAAAAGGATTATTATTTGATAAGTTTATGTTACTGATGGTGTCATCACCTGCTCCGTTGTCAACAAGGAATTTAACAATTTCGAAGTGGCCATCAAAACAGGCTGCTCGGAGTGGTGTGGAGTTGGTCCTTGTAGTATTATTGACACACGCACCATGCCTAACCAGAAGTCTCACAACAGAGAGATGCCCAGCTGCAGCAGCACACCACAAAGGGGGAGCCCCCTCTATGGTCTCGCCATCAAACATAACTGAAACAGTGAAACAGCATATTACTCCAGTTCAATGTAGGGTGAAGGTCCACTATGCTCACATACACAAATACATAAATACAGAGAAGAAGCTATATACACTTCACAAAATGTAATACAATTTGTTTTCCATGCTAATTCACAGGAAATAAAATTTATTTACAGTTTATATGCTGAAACCAGCACAACTAGACTAGCAATCATTTCCCAGTTACAGAAATTCTGAGTTTTTCAGATACTTATTTCACTGAGAGAAAGAAGTGAATAGGAGAAAAGGGAAGCAAGGAAAGGTAAATTAATTTTCAATCTATGCTGAAAACTAGGAGAAGTTGAGCCAACTCTCATAAGACATAAGATGCATTCATCATACACAGTGCTTGTCGGCTGCTATAGATCAAAGGTGTAACCACAGGAACCAGAGTAACTTCCTGTTATCCTTACCACTTCACTGTGCCCTCTTAAAGTGGCTTGCTAAGAACATAAAGATTAGCAAACTCTGAAATAATTAATACTAACATTCTTCTGTCTGAACTCAATCCAAGTCCAAATTTAATTTTCTAGGTAATGCAACTCACCCAGTTTCTTAAGATGTATACAAGGCATGTCAAGAAAGTAAGCGTACTGAGTCTATGACTCTCAAGGGCATTTCTTTGGACAAATTTGGCAGCACCACATTGAGAGACAAGGTGTTGGCAATGAAATGCACAGTAGCACTCAGCTGGCTGAAAACTTGAGTTGTAATGCCATGTTGAAATGAATGACTATTTTGAATCCCTACAGTTTCAAAAGGAGCATAATCTGGTTTCTTCTTGGAAAGAAAAATGCGCCTTTCCAGATTTTCTGCTGAAATCAAAACTGTTTATGGGTATTATGTGATGAATCCTACTAATGTGTGCAAGTGGTATCACGAGTGTAAGGCTGGCTGGATAAACGTTCACAATGAAGAAAGCTGGGGGAGGTCCTCAATTGTGACTAATGAGGCTGTGGACAAGATCAAAGAAATGATTCATGGTGGCTGTCAAATGGCTTTGGGCAAGTTGAACACAATGTTTCCAGAAATCTCTAAATTTCTTCCGCATGAAATCATTTCTGACACACTTGGTTTTCAAAAATTGTTAGCAAGGTGGATACCATGACGGCTTGCAAGCAAAGTCGACAGAATCACCTCTTCACAGGAATTTCTCATGGACTTTGATATGAAATGTGTACAATTAGTTGATGCTATTGTGATTTGTGACAGAACATTGGTGGTCAACTACATCCTTGAGAAGGAAAGACAATGCAGTAGCAACAACAAGCAACAACACTCATCACTGGTGAAGAAATTCAAAACCCTTGCCCCAGGCCAAAAGCTCATGCCCCCTGTCTTCAGAGACTCTAAGAGGATTCTCCTCATTAAATTTTTGCCCCAGGGAGATACTTTTAATACTGTGCAGTACAGTGAAACTCTAAAAAAACTGAGTGATACAAAACAAAGTACGGCGAATGTTAACAAAGGGACTGTGCTTGTTGCATGACAAATCACATCCTCCACACAGCCAATACCACAAGGCAGCTCTTGGATTCTTTCAGTATGTACATTATTAACCACGCCGCTCCCAGCTTTGATCACACACCTTCAGATTTTCATGTTTTAACATCTCTGAAGTTTTTAATGGTATAAGAACGTTTTCTATTGACGATGAAGAACCAAGTGCTATCAAGTAATGGGCCAAAGAGGTGACAGGAGACTTCACCGATGAAGTTATCAGCAAGAGCCCTCAGTTCAAAAAGTGCCTTGAGAACCAAGGTGACTATTTTTAAAACTAGTATGTGTACACCTGTGAATGTGTAAAATTGTGCATAAATATACTGCCTTTTCTTCTTTTGAACAATTGCATACTCTTAATTTCTGGACATGATTCATATGTTGCTTCCCTTATCGAAAACTATTTTTAGTGATAATGTTTTTGTTGTATCCAATGATCACTGACAAACTTTTGTCCACACCGATTCCTTCAACTAACTGCTGTACAATCATTTTTATTATTTATGCTCTTCTGCAAACTTACAGTGAAAGGCAAGGATGGGCCTAAGGTCATGTTCAATTATCACCTGTAGGCAACAAGAAGTACCTTCCACATATCTCACCTACATCAATTTGTTGTAGAATTATAGAAAGTAATCTGTGTTCGCACAACAGTTTTTCTAGGCAATGAACAACTTGCCTCCTGAAATTAATATGGATTCTCTCAGTATCTATTGCCCAAAACCAAGGGCGACATGGAAGGATCTTCCCCATTGGGCACCAACATTACAATGTTTGAATGTACCCCTGTAAGAGGTGAATCACTTGCCATCCTTCCAATTCTGAAGTGCCAATGTGAAACACACACAGTGACGCTTCAAGCTTGTGCTTGCATGTCTACCAACACCCAACACAGACTGATTGTGTGCCAGATTTTTCCAGCAGTAAGACCACAGATAGTTTATTTCTGAATGAGGCACAACTTTAGGTAGGTTAAAAATGTGCAGGAGCAGCCTGGAGGCTATTATAATACTGAAATAGTTAATGTAGGAAACCAGGTGCCAATTATAGCATTAAAGCAAATCATTAAAGGGAAAACAATTTTCTTCCACAGTATGCCAGACAAAGATAATCCAAAAAGCACATATGTTTCTAAACCATTCACATTAAAGGAATCTGTAATGGCTTTTGGGAAGAGAAGAATGGGTTAGGCATCCAGCCTGGATAAGTTTTCAATTGAAGACATTAAAAATTCTCATCACATTAAAGAAAACTGGCTACTGTAACTGTGCCCAATCCTGTAAGATACAATATATGCCATCAGTAGGCCACAACTGTCCTTAAAACAAAGCAGAAAGTCAAATCTTAAAATGATATTAACCTTTTAACTGCTCTGGACGTGTTAACGCACGCACCTTTGTACCTGTCCCTGTGTGCTCTGAATGTTTTTACATGTGCCACCAGTCCTTCAAGCTTGCGCGTAGACATGATCAGAGTACCAGGTAGAAGGACTGGTGGCGCAC
The DNA here is from genome assembly GCF_023898315.1 of Schistocerca nitens. Lineage (NCBI taxonomy): Eukaryota > Metazoa > Arthropoda > Insecta > Orthoptera > Acrididae > Schistocerca > Schistocerca nitens. Next base: position 361,332,863 of record NC_064621.1, read on the forward strand.
GCGTTAACACGTCCAGAGCAGTTAAAGGGTTAAAAAGGAACTACTTTTGCCAATAGTTAAAATTATACATGGGCATACTGAAGACTAATGCATCTGAATGTTTCATGTGAAAACTCTTAAATAAAAAGAACCTTATTAACATTTTGTATCTTTGTTCTTCATGCACACATATTATTTCTCAACATAGTCATCCTGGCAGCAAACACATTTCTCCCAATGAGAGACCAGTTTGTTGATGCAATCACTGCAGCATGTCTCACTTTGTTGACAGAGCCACAACCTCACTTTTACCTGCACTGTTTGATCACTATAAAAGTGAGGTCCTTGAAGGTACTATTTAAGTTTTGGAAACAGATGAAAATCGAACAGGGTCGTGTCAGGACAGTACGGAAAATGATCGACGACAGTGAACCTAAGGTGTCAGATTGCAGTGCTCATGTGTGGTCTGGCATTTGTCACACTGAAGGAGAGGGTGCTGCAGATGTGGATGAACTCTTCACATTCGTGTTTTCAGTTTTCTAGGGGATTACAGAGCACTGTTTCTCATGAACTGACATAATTATGTTACACACCACCATGTTACAAGCTACAGTCTGGAGATCTCTGGCAGAGTGATGCAACTTGCATTAGCCAAGTGAGAATGTTGATCAAATAATATGCATGAAATGCCTCAACCAATGTTGAGAACATTGGTAAATAAATTCTGATGCATTACTTTTCAACACACCCTCATACCAAGATTACTTAAAAGTTTAAGTAGCTGGAAAAGCTTTTGAATTATTGCAACCTTAGAAAACACATGCCTTGCCCTAAGAAACTTATTCTTCTTTCCGTAAGCATTGTTCAAATCATCGGTTCCAAGAGGAATTTTTCACTATATCGTTAGATTGGCTCACAAAATACAAAAGCCCTGTAAACAAAAAAATTTAGTTTTCAGAGCTCTATTCAATTGTACTAATTTTCTACCATGTGACCATCAGGCATTCTGAAGTTTAATCTGTATTTCCATAGCCCACTAGCTTTCCAACAATATAAGGTCTTCCTAAAATACATTTTACCTTCAAAAGATCTAACACCTCACTTTCAGGAAAACGAATCAGACGGTAGGCTTGAAGTGGCCTGTAGTATACTAATTATGACATCTGCTGTTGTTGAAACATATTTCTCATGAATTGGAGGTCCAATGCCAAAATGACTCGTTAGTGGATAGGTTTCCTTAATTGGTGCTATCAGTGATTGTTCCATTTTTATGTGCACTGCACCTTAAATGAAACTGAAAGGAAAAACTTTCTACCTGTATAGTACAATCAGTGTAATTAGTTACATTTTGTATTTAACTTCTGTCCTATCTATCTCATTATAATGAATAATGTCTGTTACAGACAGCTCTGTCTATTCTTTGTAGATGTTTAATATCTTCTCTATTAGTAACTGTACACATAATTTTAATGAAATTAAGTTATAATGTTGGAAAAAAATTATAAAAATTTACCTATGGCTTTGGGTTAAAGTGCTTCCTCCCATGCGGACCTCACAGGCAGGAAGGTACAGTTAGAAGCAATTTTTCAACATCAGTCTGTTATGTCATTCGCTATTGTTGACTCGCACTGTTATTCTTTCAGTTTTCAACTATCCATCTTGTGATAATCACTTGTTTATTTTGGTTCATTATTTCACAACATTTGTCTGTTCCACAAACTGAAAATGTTACGGAGACAAGGACTATCAGCTGATGGGATAAGGGAATTGCTGGAGCAGTCTTCTGATTCTGAAAATCCACCTGTGTAAATCTTCCACTGATGATGGTAAAGAGGTAGATGTCGCTGAAAACTCAGAACTTCACAAAGCTGATGATCATGAAGAATCCCTTTACGAAGATGAAGAATGTCAATTTAGCACCAATTCCGTTGAGTGTGACTTTTTGTTTCCTTGTAATGGGAATGAAATATGGGCTACAACTTCTCAAACTGAAATTTCTGGTGAAGATCAAAATGACTGGTGATGAAGAATCCTGTTTTACGTTGTTCTTTCATGTACTCCTCACTGACAAAGTGTGCATGTGGACCAACAAGGTAGGTCGAATCATTTACGAAGATTGGATGGATATGGATATGCACGACATGAAAAAGTTTCTTGGTATTCTGACCCTGACTGTAGTTTACAAGTCAAGAAATGAAGATATGTCAGATCTTGAATGTTTAGAATGGCCAACTACTGTTCAAAGAAATTATGTCTCGCAACCAGTTCCATGCTGTTCTGAGGGTGTTGTGTTTTGAAAGTGCAGTAGCCTGACATTAACAGAAATTTTTGAGATGAACATGCTGGTCACATTTCGAGGTTGCTCTCCATTTCAACAATACATCCCATCAAAACCTGGTAGATACAGAATATAGTTCTGGGCAATTTGTGACAGAGCAACAAGCTACTGCTGGAAGATGAAAGTGTATTTGGGGAAGGAGGAGGAAACCAGAGCCATGCAATTTTGAAAACCCTGTGACTGAACTTGAAAAGTCTGGACGTAATATCATCTCCGATAATTTTTTTACATCTCTCGATTCAGCTCATTATTTGTTGTTAAAATATCTGACACTAGTTGGTACTATCTGAAAAAAAAAACAAAGGTGAACTGCCTGGTAGTTTAATAAACCTAAAGGACATGTCGTATACACCATATTATTTGGTTTTCAACCAGGTGTGATGATAGCCTCTTATGTTCCCAAGAAAAACAAAGTTGTTGCAGCCTTAGCTCTTTTCATGATCAGCCAATGGTGTCACCATCACAAATAACGAAGCCTGAAGTTACAATGAAATATAATGGCACAAAGGGTGACACTGACACCATGGACCAGGAGATGTGATGCTACAGTGTGAAGTGACAAAACGAGGTGCTAGCCATTGGTGGTTTTCTTCAACATTGTTGATGTATGTGTAATGAATGCATACATAATTTCGATGATGTTGGATACCAATAAGAAAATGAGATGTCCAACTTCTATCATCAATTTGGGAAAGCAACTAGCAGCGATAAAGAAGTCAATGAATTCGTTAGTAGCACCGGATCCAGGAAGGGCAGTGAAACCACCAGCTAAGAACAGGAGAAGATGGGCGTATTGTGTAGAGGAGAAAGATAGCACATTTCAAATTACATGTTATAAGTGCACCAAACCCATATGCTCAGAATATTCTGCTACTGTCTGCAAATTTGCAATGAGAATATAAGCCAGCAATAAAAGTATAAAAATTGCATTTTTATAAATGTAAACCTTAAAAAATTATTTTAGAAGTATTTATATCTCAAAAGTTGTTCACATCTTATGAATTTACGGCAATATCAATTTGTGTCAATTTAAACAATACGGGCCTGAGAGCCCTAAATGCTAGGCAATGCCTATACAGATATTCTGGTAAGCAGAGGGTTAACGACGTCCGTCCTTTTATTTGCAAAGGCATATCATTATATTTTTAAGAAAATTTCAGCATGGGGATGGTTGTAGTTTTGTTAATTTATAAGCTAGCTAAAAGGAATCATGACATTAATTGAGGCTTCTCCCAGGAGCACTTTAATGGGAATGAGGGATCTTCCTCTACAGTCAAGGTCATTAATGCAAACCAGCATCCTTAACATGGAAATATTTAGTTTCAATCCTGCTGGCATAAGAATTTTTTATGGCCAGTAATTGAGCAGCCAGATAAGGAAACAGAGGTATGATGTTCTTGGTCAACACACTGAGTATCAATGTCCTGGGTTAAATACCAAACCTATCGCTCAGTCCTACATTTAGGGCAGGTCATACTGCTGCTGCTGCTACTACTACTACTACTACTACTACTACTACTACCCTCCCATCCTCCTCCTCCTCAACACTAACACCAACACTCCCAATTTAATACAATGACGAAAAGATACAGTGACAGATATATCTTGTATATCTTCTGAAGGATTTTACCTGGGATGGAACAAGAAGTTATTACATGAACACATAAGCAGATCCAGCAAAAGCCACTAAAATGAATACCATGCTACACACAGCAATGTATTAAAATGAATTTCCTAGTTTAATATGATTTTAATTTAACAAATTCAATTTTCTGAAACATTCCTTGGGGGTTCCAGATGCACAAATTTCAGAGAATGGGAAATATTGCTTTCACCTTTAAAATACCATTCTCTCTACAGAAGACAAAAGTTTTACAGTGAGTGTTTTCCCAGACTAACCTGAACCTGGCTGCTCTATATCAGCACCACAACGTTCCACAAGATATTCTGCAACATCATAATGGCCATTACGGCATGCCATTACCAATGGTGTAGCTCCACCAGTCCTTGCACCAACAAGCATTTGGACTTCTTCCTTGGTACGTTGTTCAAGGAAAACCTGCAAAACAAAGTACTTTTTATAATTATTATTTCCCCATAAGGAATAATCTATGTATAATGAAAATTATTTATCAAACCATTGTTCACTTGTATCAGAGTATCAATGTCTGTTGGGTGAGAAACATGCTCTAACAGCCTGATGTTTTAACTTATTGTTGAAACCAGGCTTTTTATGTAGGCACATGATATAGCACATTTCAATATACATGCTAAAGTCACATTACTGCAACTACGCCATGTTCAATGCCCCTGTGCAGTAACCACTCACAAACAGAAGGTGGCAGCACTATCAGTGGAGGTTACATGAAGAGTGTTCAGGTGATGCAGAAAACAGTGCAGTTATTGTCGTAATGCAGAAATGGAGCAGTTTATCTGGACCCAAAAGGGCATAATCATTTGCTTTTGGGCAAAGTGTGGAAACACTTCCAAAATGGCTAAGATTGTGAACTGTTTGCATGCTGCCGTGTTTAAAATCACTAAGCATGGTACAACTGTGAGTCATTGATGACATGGGTCAACGGCAGCTGCAGAGATGTATAAGGCTAATAGACTTGCAGCTGTTGAGCAACTGATCGCCCAAATAAACCACAGGGCTAGCAACAGTTGAGAATGAGTATTTAAGAAACATGGTCACTTCTCTAGAAGCATAGCTGCATGCATAAAACCTTCCTCCCATGACATACAGCCTTATTGAAGGACAAAGAAAGTAGACGTATTGTCAGTAACAGAACATGGCGATTTCAGACTGGTGATGAAAAACTGACACCGAATATCGAAAAAATGTCACTACTTCAAGCTATATATTTATGTCTCTCTTAGGAGAAACACCATACAGAAGTACACCAATACTGTTAACGTATCATGTACATGTTTCTATGAGAAACACCATCGAAAAAGCTGAAAAACTATGAGTTATCTTATTGATTTCAACAATGGGAGTGTTTTTATTATTATTATTGTTATTATTATTATTGTTGTTGTTGTCCTGGAAAGGGGGCAGTAGACCAAGAAAGGTTAGGAACCTGTAGAATGTAATGTCCTGGAGAAACATTGTCTGACAACAGCAGGCAGCATGGATAGGCCCAAGGTATGAAATGTGTGTATTACATCATTGCTAGTGTTTTACTGTATATGTGTATTACATCATGGCTAGTGTTCAAAGCTCCTCTTTATAATATCGTCTACTTGGAATGTGCCCATTGGATTCCACACAGAACAGGGAATACTCACTCTACCATATGGTCTTGAAACTATAATAATAAATAAGAATGAACTTATAGGTTGTGAGTCTGCTGGTCGGACAACAGTTTCCTATAATTACTGCAGTAAAAGTGTCACCCACCAAACTCAACATCCAAGACACCTGTAGAACATGGTTGTCAGTATTCGTCAAGTATGCTTTTGTTATAATTCTTGCTGTGGTATTTAATAGTGCCAAAGCCATTTTTCTTTCGCAAGTTACACAGCTTGTCTTCACCAACTAGCCATCCTTGAAGCTATGCCAAAGAAACTCTCAGGGCCAAATTGCTTCCTCATCAATATCTTTCTATGAAAACATTTTCACAGAGTACTAGAATTGATTTCAGTACCATGCAAGAGAGAGTTACTGAAACATTGGGTGATTTTCTGTATACCTCAAACAGCCTCGCGTAATTTGGTTGTTCTTTCAACGGGCATTGTTACTTACAATCCGAGAAGAGTCTTCAACGGAGCTTACAAATCTTTCAGGTACTGTAAATAAAGTTCTATTTGTACCTCTTAGCTGCATGTGTCATCATGTTAATTGTCAGAATAATCAATAATATCACCCGTGCATTCACATCGTGAACATACTAATCAACGTGTTAAAGGCCAATAAACGCTAGATGATCCTTACTGCATCTTTTGCACTAGTAAAGTCTTCCATATAGCTTTGTAAGTGTTAGTATACAGGGTGGTCCACTGATAGTGACCGGGCCAAACATCCCACGAAATAAGCATCAAATGAAAAACTACAAAGAACAAAACTCGTCTATCTTGAAGGGCGAAACCAGATGGCGCTATGGTTGGCCCGCTAGATGGTGCTGCCTTAGGTCAAACAGATATCAACTGCGTTTTTTTAAATTGGAACTCCCATTTTTTATTACATATTCGTGTAGTACGTAAAGAAATATGAATGTTTTAGTTGGACTACTTTTTTCGTTTTGTGATAGATCGCACTGTAATAGTCATAAACGTATAAGTACATGGTATCATGTAACATTCTGCCAGTGCGGATGGTATTTGCTTCGTGACACATTACCCGTCTTAAAATGGACCGTTTACCAATTGCGAAAAAGGTTGATATCGTGTTGATGTATGACTATTGCGATCAAAATGCCCAATGGGCGTGTGCTGCTCGGTGCCCCGGACGACATCATCCAAGTGTCCGGACCGTGCGCCGGATAGTTACATTATTTAAGGAAACAGAAAGTGTTCAGCCACATGTGAAACGTCAGCCATGACCTGCAACAAATTTTGATGCCCAAGTAGGTGTTTTAGCTGCTGTCGCGACTTATCCGCACATCAGGAGCAGACAAACTGCGCGAGAATTGGGAACCTCAAAAACGTCGGTGCTGACAACGCTACATCAACATCAATTGCACCCCTACCATATTTCTATGCACCAGGAATCGCATGGCGACAACTTTGAACATCGTGTAACAGTTCTGCCACTGGACACAAGAGAAATTACGGGACGATGGCAAATTTTCTGCATGTGTTCTATTTAGCGACAAAGTGTCATTCACCAACAGCGGTAACATAAACCAGCACGATATGCACTACTGGGCAACGGAAAATCCACGATGGCTGCGACAAGTGGAACATCAGCGACCTTGGTGGGTTAATGTATGGTGCAGCATTATGGGAGGAAGGATAATTGGCCCCTACTTTATCAATGGCAATCTAAATGGTGCAATGTATGCTGATTTCCTACGTAATGTTCTACCGATGTTACTACGAGATGTTTCACTGCATGACAGAATGGCGGTGTACTTTCAACATAATGGATGTCCGGCACATAGCTCGCGTGCGGTTGAAGCGGAATTGAATAGCATATTTCATGACAGGTGGATTGGTCGTCGAAGCACCATACCATGGCCCGCACGTTCACCGGATCTGACGTCCCCGGATTTCTTTCTGTGGGGAAAGTTGAAGGATATTTGCTATCGTGATCCACCGACAACGCCTGACAACATGCGTCAGCAAACTTTACGGAAGGGGAACTACTCGCTGTTGAGAGGAATGTCGTTACACGTATTGTCAAATGCATAGAGGTTTACGGACATCATTTTGAGCATTTACGGTATTAATGTGGTATTTACAGGCAATCACACTGTAACAGCACGCGTTCTCAGAAATGATAAGTTCACAAATGTACATGTAACACATTGGAACAACCGAAATAAAATGTTCAAACATACCTACGTTCTGTATTTTAATTTAAAAAACCTACCTGTTACCAACTGTTCATCTAAAATTGTGAGCCATATGTTTGTGACTATTACAGCGCCATCTGTCACAAAGCGAAAAATGTGATCTAACTAAAACATTCAAATTTCGTTAAGTACTACACGAATATGTAATAAAAAATGGGGGTTCCTATTTAATAAAAATGCAGCTGATATCCGTTTGACCTATGGCAGCGCCGTCTAGCAGGCAACCATAGTGCCATCTGGTTTCCACCTTCAAACTAGACAAGTTTCATTCTTTGTAGTTTTTTTGTTTGACGCTTATTTCGTGAGATATTTGGCCCGGTCATGACCAATGGATCGCCCTGCACTATTCAAGACATTATATGTTTCTATCCCAGAGTGGATTTGTTTTATCTGACGATAATTTAAACACGTCATGGTTAGTAACTGCACGCCACACTGAAGCGTCGCAACAGCCATAGTCTCAAACATGCTCAGTTTTTCCGGTAAAGAATTGTTTTGCACTGGCACAAATTTCATATAGCGAGATTATAATGTGATAGTCCTTCGTTAGTGTGAGTGCCTTTTGAAGTTTGGTGGGTCTTTCTATGTTTGTGCTACTGTCCAATCCTATGGGCTGTATGATCTATCTAACATATTCAAAGAAAAATACCTGTAAAAAGATTTCGCCTGTCTCATACATCTTGCTCACCAGATGGTAGAGTTTTGTCAGGACTGGCTCTCCCAAGGCTGTCAGTAGTTCTAATGGAATGTTGTCTACTCCCGGGGCCTTGTTTCGACTCGGGTCTTTCAGTGCTCTGTCAAACTCTTCACGCAGTATCATATCTCCCATTTTATCTTCATCTACATCCTCTTCCATTTCCATAATATTGTCCTCAAGAACATGGCCCCTGTATAGATCCTCTATATACTCCTTCCACCTTTCCGCTTTCCCTTCTTTGCTTAGAACTGGGTTTCCAACTCTAAGCTCTTGATATTCATATGAGTGGTTCTCTTTTCTCCAAAGGTCTCTTTAATTTTCTTGTAGGCAGTATCTATCTTACCCCTAGTGAGATAAGCCTCCCTCTACATCCTTACATTTGTCCTCTAGCCATCCCTGCTTAGCCATTTTGCATTTCCTGTCGATCTCATTTTTGAGACGTTTGTATTCCTTTTTTCCTTCTTCATTTACTGCATTTTCATACATTCTCCTTTCGTCAATTAAATTCAATATTTCTTCTGTTACCCAAGGTTTTCTACTAACCCTTGTCTTTTTACCTACTTGATCCCCAGCTGCTTCACTACTTCATCCCTCAAAGCTACCCATTCTTCTTCTCCTGTATTTCTTTCCTCCATTCCTGTCAATTGTTCCCGATTGCTCTCCCTGAAACACTGTACAACGTCTGGTTTAGTCAGTTTATCCAGGTCCCATCTCCTTAAATTCCCACTTTTTTGCAGTTTCTTCAGTTTTAATCTATAGTTCATAACCAATAGATTGTGGTCAGAGTCAACATCTGCCCCTGGAAATTTCTTACAATTTAAAACCTGGTTCCTAAATCTCTGTCTTACCATTATATAATCTATCTGATACCTTTTAGTATCTCCAGGATTCTTCCAGGTATACAACCTTCTTTTATGATTCTTAAACCAAGTGTTAGCTATGATTAAGTTATGCTCCGTACAAAATTCTACCAGGCGGCTTCCTCTTTCATTTCTTACCCCCAATTCATATTCTCCTACTATGTTTCCTTCTCTCCATTTTCCTACTATCGAATTCCAGTCACCCATGACTATTAAATTTTCATCTCCCTTCACTACCTCAATAATTTCTTTTATCTCATCATACATTTCATCAATTTCATCGTCATCTGCAGAGCTAGTTGGCATACAAACTTGTACTACTGTAGTAGGTGTGGGCTTCGTGCCTATCTTGGTGACAATAATGTGTTCACTATGCTGTTTGTGGTAGCTTACCTGCACTCCTATTTTTTTACTCATTATTAAACCTACTCCTTCTTTACCCCTATTTGATTTTGTATTTATAACCTTGTATTCACCTGACCAAAAGTCTCATTCCTCCTGCCACCGAACTTCACTAATTCCCACTATATCTAACTTCAACCTATCCATTTCCATTTTTAAATTTTCTAAGGGATGTGACATCTCATGCTCAGATCCATGGGACGCCAGTTTTCTTTCTCCTGATAATGACGTCCTCTTGAGTAGTCCCCGCCCGGAGATCTGAATGGGGGACTATTTTACCTCCGGAATATTTTACCCAAGAGGACATCATTTATCCATACAGTAAAGCTGTATGTGCTTGGGAAAAATTCTGGCTGTAGTTTTCCCTTGCTTTCAGCCGTTCGCAGTACCAGCACAGCAAGGCCGTTTTGGTAAGTGTTACAAGGCCAGATCAGTCAATTATCCAGACTGTTGCCCCTGCAACTACTGAAAAGGCTGCTGCCCCTCTTCAGGAACCACACGTTTGTCTGGCCTCTCAACAGATACCCCTCCATTGTAGTTGCACCTACGGTACGGCTATCTGTATCACTGAGGCACGCAAGCCTCCCCACCAACGGCAAGGTCCATGGTTCATGGGGGGGGGGGGGGGGGGGGGACAAACTGTTATTAACACAAAAATGTTAAGTAAATATGTGAATGAGCAATACTCCTACTGCTGGAACTCGAAATATTTATGTAGATCTGTAAGGTAGGTTAAGAAACTATCAGTTAAACAAGTAATTAGTGCAGACAATAACTGATCTCATAACAATTCCTGGAGACTACTCATAATTAAGGTGATTAAGGCCTTTTGTGGACACTTAGTGGCAACATTACTGGTATTGAGGTTACGCAAAAAACTTCAATGTTGATTTTCTCGGAAACTAGTCGCCGTCTCGTTGAAAGCAACTAGCAGTATACTCAGGGCAGGTTCCTCTTCAACAGATCTAAGACTCATCAAGGTCTGATGGTCCCCTTGTCACCCGTGGACACAACAACAACAACACCAACAACAACAACAACAACAACAACAACAACTCGCCACCATCATCTCGCGAGATAGACATGCATTTGACACTTCATAGCAGATGGGAGTAAGACAACAGCGAACCACTTCCAAGAGGGAGATTACCGCATCTGCACAGAGCTCATGACCTGAGTATGGGACTGACTTACACGAAGGCTCACAAAACTCTCTAGAATCAGCGACGATGGGACAGAAGTATCGGGACATGGCTATTCTACAAATACTGTACTAATGGTTTTACCGATGTTGAACGACGTCCAGTAATCTATTGGAATCATCTAACGTGACGGAGGAATGAGGATGGAAATATTTGAAATGGGACGGGTTGTAAGCGCTCTCGAACCCGGAGACAGGAGGTGTGGCTGCAACACGGGGTATAATTAGCGAGCGGGGGCAGCGAGTCTTTGTGCGCGGCGCTGGCGAGAGCCCAGCGCTGTGCTTGTGGCGTGTCACCACTCGCCACAGCGGGGTCGGGGCAACGACTGGCATACCGGGAAGCAGGAAGCTGACCTTCCGGGCGGGACCCGCGTGTGCTAGTGGAGCGCCACCTGCCGGTCAAGGACGCGCCACGCTCCATTCTGCCTCAACCGAGAGTGTGGCTCCACTGCCGAACGCGCTACCCGCAGCTGACTGCGCACACTTCAGAGGGAGTGGCACGGTTCCAAGTCGGCGGACATAAACGTACACACTCGGTCGTACGCCATACTGTCTAGCCCATGACGCATGTTATAAACCACCTGTCGAAAGTCGCATTCATCCACGGTGCATGGTCGAGTGTACATGATGTATCAGTATTATTTTCCCATCCTTCCTGTTCCATTCGCAAATGGTAAAAAAAGATGCTCTGTAATTCTCTCTCTGAGCCAGAACGTGTCGAATTCTGGCGTTTTGATTCCTACGAGAGACGTATGTCGGCGGGAATGCAGTAGTATATTTCTCGAGTCATTTTGGAACGTGAGAATGTGACATTTTTTGAGTAAGATGATCTAAGGGGAGAGCCAGATTGTAACCCCAAACATTTTACTGAAGCCATTTACATTCTTCTTCTTCTTCTTCTTCTTCTTCTGCTGCTGCTGCTGCTGCTTTTACGGCCTCATTGGACCACTTCGCAGTTAATCGTTTTCCTCGTCATATTCTTGAAATGGTTTTCTTTCGGAATTGCCAGTATCTTTTCATTCGTTCTGATCTATTTTGTCGTTCCTCAGCTGTAAATACTCTTGTTATTGTTTGTCGTTTGTCTTTTTTTTTATTCTAGCTTTTTCATATCCTCCCTGATTTCCTTGATCCACCCTGCTTGGTGCTTTATGTTCCAAAATTTTTCTACAATTTTTCTTGATAATCTGGTTTCTGGTGTCTTCATAATGAGACCAAAAAAGGGATCCATCTCTAATGGGCTCCAGTTCGCTGTACACAATTTCATTTGGAACTACTCACCACTGTCCATTTTTTTATATTTCTTATTGATGCAAATTCCTGCTGTTATTCTCTCTACTTACAGGATTTTATCGATAATGTTTTTCTGGGTGTCTTTGTGAAGATTTTCACTTCCGTATGTCATCTCTGGTTGAACCACCGTCTTGTAATGTTTCAGTTTAGTTTTGACTGACAGACCTTTTTATTGTATGTATACCATGTTAATTTGAGCTTTTATCATTTTAGTAGATCTTACTTGTCATGCAGGTTTCCCGTCCAGGTTGTAAGTTAAAATTTCTCCTAGGTATTTACATTGTTTCACTACTTTTACAATCCTGTTATTTACTGTTATGTGGTTGATTACTAGGGGATCTGCTGTCATTATCACAGTCTTTTCAAATGATATCTGGAGTCCTATTTTTTGTGCTGTATTGTGTAGACTTGTTACGCCATTTCTGGCTTCTTGAATGATGTTAGATAGTAACGCTAACTCATTTGCGCATCCCAAGCAATTTAAATGTGTTATTTGATCTTTCTTGATTCCAATTCTTACGGTTTTAGGATTTTCTTTGTGCCATTCCTTGATCGGGGACTACAGTGCACAGCTGAAAAGTGACGGCAATAAATCACCTGCATGTCTTAAACCCGTTTTAAATGAAAATGGCTCAGATATTTCTCCTCTGAGCTTTACTTCAAATTTGGTGTTTGTTAGAGGAAAATTTACCAATTTTATTAATTTGGGATGGAGATCGAAATTCTTTATAATATTCATTATTGAAGGTCTGTGGACATAACCATACGCATTTTGTTATGTCTTCAAAGGTTATGACTTCTTGTTTTTGTCTTCTTTTACAGTAATCCATTATCAATTTCAAAGTGATTATCTGATCTAGGCAGCTTCTCCAGGGTCTAAATCATCCTTGGTAGTCTCCTAGTTCCGGTTCAAGCCAATCTTTATATATATTTCCAAATCTTCGAGATAACTCTCGGAGAATACAGTACCATGAATAGTCTCGTATGTGGCAAGAAATTCCAAAAAAATACAAGTTTCGTTTAAGACACGTTACTTTTGCACTTGCTTTTCTTGCTGTTAACCCAAGTGGATTTATTTGCTGCCTGACTCGCTCCAGAAAACATTCCAGCCAGAAAAAGATGTCCGTTCACACGCTGACCATGTGTGCTGCCAACAAAAAATGCGACGTGGTTCCCAATTTAGCATTCGATGTCTTGGTCACATATTAATTTATTGCAGTTCATTTCAGTCACTTAAGTTCTTTACAAAGATTACCAGTTTCCTCCGCACGTCTAAGCAGCCTCATTTTCAGATACAGCATTCCCACGATTTTACATGTCCGCGTAACTTTAATCTGGAAACACATGTTCACAATTTTAGTACCAAGTCGAATATTGATAATGGTGAGTGCACACTTCGATTTTACACCGTATATATTAATAAGTTTCGAAAGTTTGTTGCAATTATAATTATTAGATCTATTATGCACAACTGCTTCTCAAATGGTGTCTTTCTTGCAAGATACGCCAAAGCGATGTGCCCAGCACTGATGTAGTCTTCTCCTTCTTCGGAATGCCATGCAAAACGGCCCGCGTTCGATTCCCGGCTGAGTCGGAGATTTTCTCTGCTCAGAGACTGGGTGTTGTGTTGTAATCATCATCATCATCATCATCATCATCATCATCATCATCATCATCTCATCCCCATCGAACACAAGTCGCCGAAGTGGCGTCATCAAAAAAGACTTGCACCAGGCGACTGGTCTACCCGACGGGAGGCCCTAGCCACACATTTCATTATTATTATTATTATTATTATTATTATTATTATTATTATTTCTTTACTTTCTCAGGCGTTAAGTCTGGTTAAGAATGGAAAGTGACGCGGACCTTGATCAAGCGTCACTTCCTATTAACTGTACGGTATGTGTTATATTGCATTTAGGAACTTTCGGGTAATTGAACATGTATCAATAATTACGGATTTCTGTAGTTGTATATATATGTTTGGATGTAGCTGTATAGCATTGATGTACTGGTGGATATTGTGTGGTATGACTCCTGTAGTTGATAGTATAATTGGTATGATGTCAACTTTATCCTGATGCCACATGTCTTTGACTTCCTCAGCCAGTTGGATGTATTTTTCAATTTTTTCTCCTGTTTTCTTTTGTATATTTGTTGTATTGGGTATGGATATTTCGATTAGTTGTATTAATTTCTTCTTTTTATTGGTGAGTGTGATGTCAGGTTTGTTATGTGGCGTTGTTTTATCTGTTATAATGGTTCTGTTCCAGTATAATTTGTATTCATCATTCTCCAGTACATTTTGTGGTGCATACTTGTATGTAGGAACTTGTTGTTTTAAAAGTTTATGTTGTAAGGCAAGCTGTTGATGTATTATTTTTGCGACATTGTCATGTCTTCTGGGGTATTCTGTATTTGCTAGTATTGTACATCCGCTTGTGATGTGATCTACTGTTTCTATTTGTTGTTTGCAAAGTCTGCATTTATCTGTTGTGGTATTGGGATCTTTAATAATATGCTTGCTGTAATATCTGGTGTTTATTGTTTGATCCTGTATTGCAATCATGAATCCTTCCGTCTCACTGTATATATTGCCTTTTCTTAGCCATGTGTTGGCTGCGTCTTGATCGATGTGTGGCTGTGTTAAATGATACGGGTGCTTGCCATGTAGTGTTTTCTTTTTCCATTTTATTTTCTTCGTATCTGTTGATGTTATGTGATCTAAAGGGTTGTAGAAGTGGTTATGAAATTGCAGTGGTGTAGCCGATGTATTTATATGAGTGATTGCCTTGTGTATTTTGCTAGTTTCTGCTCGTTCTAGAAAGAATTTTCTTAAATTGTCTACCTGTCCATAGTGTAGGTTTTTTATGTCGATAAATCCCCTTCCTCCTTCCTTTCTGCTTAATGTGAATCTTTCTGTTGCTGAATGTATGTGATGTATTCTATATTTGTGGCATTGTGATCGTGTATTGAGTGCTTCTAGGTCTGTGTTACTCCATTTCACTACTCCAAATGAGTAGGTCAATATTGGTATGGCATAAGTATTTATAGCTTTTGTCTTGTTTCTTGCTGTCAATTCTGTTTTCAGTATTTTTGTTAGTCTTTGTCTATATTTTTCTTTTAGTTCTTCTTTAATATTTGTATTATCTTCCTATTTTTTGTCTGTATCCTAGATATTTATAGGCATCCGTTTTTCCATCGCTTCTATGCAGTCGCTGTGGTTATCCAATATGTAATCTTCTTGTTTAGTGTGTTTTCCCTTGACTATGCTATTTTTCTTACATTTGTCTGTTCCAAAAGCCATACTTATATCATTGCTCTATACTTCTGTTATCTTTAGTAATTGGTTGAGTTGTTGATTTGTTGCTGCCAGTAGTTTTAGATCATCCATGTATAGCAAATGTGTGATTTTGTGTGGGTATGTTCCAGTAATATTGTATCCATAATTTGTATTATTTAGCATGTTGGATAGTGGGTTCAGAGCAAGGCAGAACCAGAAAGGACTTAATGAGTCTCCTTGGTATATTCCACGCTTAATCTGTATTGGCTGTGATGTGATATTATTTGAATATGTTTGGATATTAAGTGTGGTTTTCCAATTGTTCATTATTATGTTTAGGAACTGTATCGATTTAGGATCTACTTTGTATATTTCCAATATTTGTAGTAACCATGAGTGGGGTACACTATCAAAAGCTTTTTGGTAATCAATGTATGCGTAGTGTAGCGACCTTTGTTTAGTTTTAGCTTGATATGTCACCTCTGCATCTATTATCAGTTGCTCTTTACATCCTCGTGCTCCTTTGCAACAGCCTTTTTGTTCTTCATTTATAATTTTGTTCTGTGTTGTATGTGTCATTAATTTCTGTTTAATGACTGAAGTTAATATTTTGTATATTGTTGGTAGGCATGTTATGGGGCGATATTTAGCTGGGTTAGCTGTGTCTGCTTGATCTTTAGGTTTCAGATAAGTTATTCCATGTGTAAGTGTATCAGGGAATGTGTATGGGTCTGCAATGTAACTGTTAAATGATTTAGTTAGATGTGAATGTGTTGAGGTGAACTTCTTTAACCAGAAATTTACTATTTTATCATTTCCAGGGGCTTTCCAATTGTGAGTAGAATTAATTGCTTGGGTGACTTCATGTTGCAAAATTATCACTTCAGGCATTTGTGGTATCATCTTGTATGTGTCTGTTTCTGCTTGTATCCACCGTGCATGCCTGTTATGTTGTACGGGGTTTGACCATATGTTGCTCCAGAAGTGTTCCATGTCTGTTATGTTTGGTGGATTGTTTATTTTAATGTGTGTGTTATCTATTGTCTGGTAAAATTTCTTTTGGTTTGTGTTGAACGTTTGGTTTTGTTTCCTTCTATTTTCACTTTTTTGTATCTTCTGAGTCGTTTGGCTAATGCTTGTAATTTCTGCTTCTTTTCGTCTAATTGCTCTGTCGCTTCTTGTTGTGAGATTTTACCTAACCTTTTCCGTTTTTTTTTTTTTTTCTTCGAGATTTCATTTCTTATAAATTGTGTTAGCTGTCCGATGTCTCTTCTCAGTTTTTCTATTCTGATCTGTAGCCTGTGTTGCCATGCTGGTTTTGTGGTTTTCTTCTGTGTGTTGGTTGGTTCTGATCTCTGCCTAGTGTGTATATTTAGTGTAGTGAGTGCTCCTATATAAACCAGTAGTTGTAACTCTTCCATAGTTGTGTTTTCTTTTATTTTGTTGTGTATGATTGTGTTGATAGTTTTTATTGTTGTTTCGACTTGTGGGTTATTTGGTGGTCTATGCAAGAATGGTCTAATGTCTGTATTTGTGTCTTTGTATTCTATATATGTTAGCTGAAATTTTTCTTCTATATCTAACATGTGTGTCACTTCGTGTTCTATTTGTGCTTGTTCTGGTGTCTGTCTTCAGATTTCGTTTTCCTCTGATTATTATTATTATTATTATTATTATTATTATTATTATTATACTAAGATATTTATCATATCTTATTGTTATTACTTACAAGGGAACCTCCCCATCGCACCCCCCTCAGATTTAGTTATAAGTTGGCACAGTGGATAGGCCTTGAAAAACTGAACACAGATCAATCGAGAAAACAGGAAGAAGTTAGTGGAACTATGAAAAAAATAAGCAAAATATACAAACTGAGTAGTCCATATGCAACATAGGCAACATCAAGGAGAGTGTAAGCTCAAGAGCCCCGTGATTAGCGTGAGTAGCTGCGGAACAAGAGGTCCTTGGTTCACGTCTTCTCTCGAGTGAAAAGTTTACTTCCTTTATTTTCGCAAAGTTATGATCTGTCCGTTCGTTAATTGATGTCTCTGTTCACTGTAATAAGTTTAGTGTCTGTGTTTTGCGACCGCATCGCAAAACCGTGCGATTAGTAGACGAAAGGACGTTCCTCTCCAATGAGAACCGAAAACATTTGATCGGAAGGTTATAGGTCAACCGATTCCTCCACAGGAAAAGACGTCTGATATATTCTGTTACGACACTGGTGACGGCATGTGCGTCACATGACAGGAATATATTGTCGACCCATCTAACTTGTACACTTGGCGAATGGGTAAAAAGATTCTTCTGCCTTGCCCTATTTAGGTTTTCTTGTGGATGTGATAATCACTCCCAAAAAAGTGATGAAAACATAAGAGTTTGTCACAAACTGCAACAAATGAATGCAACAGTTTCACAGTCGCACCGTTTTCCCAGCGCTCTGTCAAAACATGTTTTTAACGTTTTCAGATTTTTCCGTGTGTAGACCGTCAAATCCTGTGTATGTCCAAGCAAATCTGAACATGTCCTGGAATTTTGGAGAGCGAAGTTGATTATGTGTGAGTGCCTGAACTTTGATAATTGTCTGAAAACAAAAAATTAAAATTTTCACTCGAGGGAAGACTTGAACCAAGGTCCTCTTGCTCCACAGGTGCCCACGCTCACCACAGGGCCACGACGCTCTTACGCTCACGCTATCCTTGATGATGCTTATCTTACACATGGACTACTCAGTTTATATATTTTGATTATTTTCTTCATTGTTCCACACAACTTCTTCCTGTTTTCTCGATTGATCTGTGTTCCGTTTTTCAAGGCCTATCCACTGTGCCAACTTATAACTAAATCTGTGGGGGGGTGCGATGGGGAGGTTCCCTTGTTAGGCATCTGTGGCTCATCGAAAGTCGGCGTTCCGTTAAGTTTTTAATGCGAGGGGGGGGGCAAGGTAACAAACACCCTCCACGCCACAAACGTTACCTGACTCTGACGCTGAAGAAACAAATCCTTTAAGAATTCTGCAGCTGTTCTTCGATTCTTTCCCATCTCTTTTGTTTTTACAACTTTAACGGGTTCAGGTCGATGAACAACAATCAAGAACTGGTCTAAGGATTTTGCAAGCGACCTCTTTCATGTATAAAAGTACAGTTTCTTATGATACTTCCAATAAAACAGTCTGTCACTCATTTGTCTCAACCACAGTTAGGTTTATGTAGTCTGGGCAGAAACTTGTATATACTAGAAGTTTGCGACTCATTACAGTGATTGTCAAATGCGTAATCAATTTCATTAGGATTCTTTAGTCTACGCAAATTACGTTAATTTATTAACTTGAGCTGCCATTCTTTACACCAGGCTGTGACCATCTACAAGTCCGTCGGAATTTCATAAAATCTTCTAACGGCGATGTCTGCGCACACCTTCGTAGGTGCACAGACATTATCTGCCAAGTCATACGCAAATGGCTGCCTTTGCTTCTTAGGATGCCTATCCACTACGAATGACATAGGAGTTCTGTTCGCAAATAACCTAAGTCCGCAATCGAATCGCGTATCAGTTGGACAAAACCCTTATCTGCTTGCGAGTTGTGTTCAAAAATTAACAGAAATTATGTAATTTCGCGTGTTGTGTTAGTCCGATTCGCGCGATTTTTTCGATGTTCTATTGGTCAACACGAGTAAAAGGTATCTGCACAGTGTTACCTATGTACGTCATTTAGTCTGTTGTCAGCTGTCAAAAAGTTGACGTGTTTTTGGTAGTATCAACGATTACTTATTTGTATAATTTGTATCACGGAATTTGTATCAAATTTCCCGTCGGAATGACGTCGAAAGTAAGGTTCAATCGTCCCATTATAAGCATTCCGCATCGCGAAGACGGAGAAAAGCTTAACTAGTGTGCTCAAATGTGAAAGTTATTTTCACTGGGTTCTTAGATTTTAACGGCATAGTGCACGATGAGTTCTTGTCGTAAGTCGAACGAACAATATGGAGTACTAGTTGCAAGTTTAACGCCGTTTCCGTGAATCAGTGAAGAAAAAAATGCTATAGTAAAATAATACACCTGCTCACATTTCGTTGACTGTCGTGCATTATCGGTAAAAAAAGACCACACACGCACTGTAATGCTGCTCCAGCCTCCATAATCGTCAGAAATAGCTCTATGTGGATTTCTTCTGCTTCCAAAAACAGAAAACCTTCAAAAGCCATCGTTTTACAAGTATAGATGATATTCAATAGGCATCGCTAAAAGCTATCCCCCGATGGTAAGAGTATCAGAAGTGTTGGAAAATGGGCTGGTGTAAGTGTATAATATCTAATTTTATACACATGAGGTATCACTGAAGTAAACGAATAAATAAATTCTTCAAAAAAATTCCCGATATTTTTTGAACTTGCCTCGTAATTTGGTTCCTAGGCGATGGTGCGTAGCAGTGTAGATTGCACTGTGGATGTCTGTAAACACGACTCTGTGGCATTCGGAATGATTAAAAAAAAAAAAAAAACAGCTTCGCGGTTTTCTTGAGATCAATTCTTCCATGTTCCATACAAAATGACCACAGCCAGTTCCCTTCTCCCAAGTTCGTGCAATTCAAGCTTGGTCTCCATTTATAATGACATCGATGTCTTCGGGACATGAAGTTGGATCTTGCTTCGATTGTAGATCTCCAGGCAAGATTCCAGAACATTTTTCCACACAAGTGCCCAATCATTTTCATTTGCCACCCCCTGCCCATCCCCATCCTATCTCCCCCCCCCCCCCCAAAGCGCTCGGGTGTCCCTGGCGCCTTCGACCGCTTCGCGCCCCAATCGGCCGCTACGAATTGCGGTATGGTATGTATAGAAATCTTACAATTGTGGAGACTCTAGGGCCCTTTCAACTTGGCGTCGGCCGTAAACCAGGCCTGTGTATGCAAATTTCTCGTCAGTACGCGAAGTTATCCATTTTAAAGATACCTGGCAAGCTATGTTGTTGTTGTGGTCTTCAGTCCTGAGACTGGTTTGATGCAGCTCTCCATGCTACTCCATCCTGTGCAAGCTTCTTCATCTCCCAGTACCTACTGCAACCTACATCCTTCTGAATCTGCTTAGTGTATTGATCTCTTGGTCTCCCTCTACGATTATTACCCTCCACGCTGCCCTCCAATACTAAATTGGTGATCCCTCGATGTCTCAGAACATGTCCTACCAACCGATCCCTTCTTCTAGTCAAGTTGTGCCACAAACTTCTCTTCTCCCCAATCCTATTCAGTACTTCCTCATTAGTTATGTGATCTACCCATCTAATCTTCAGCATTCTTCTGTAGCACCACATTTCGAAAGCTTCTATTCTCTTCTTGACCAAACTATTTATCGTCCATGTTTCACTTCCATACATGGCTACGCTCCATACAAATACTTTCAGAAACGACTTCCTGACACTTAAATCTGTACTCGATGTTAGCAAATTTCTCTTCTTCAGAAACGCTTTCCTTGCCATTGCCAGTCTACATTTTATATCCTCTCTACTTCGACCATCATCAGTTATTTTGCTCCCCAAATAGCAAAACTCCTTTACTACTTTATGTGTCTCATTTCCTAATCTAATTCCCTCAGCATCACCTGACTTAATTCGACTACTATCCATTATCCTCGTTTTGCTTTTGTTGATGTTCATCTTATATCCTCCTTTCAAGACACTGTCCATTCCGTTCAACTGCTCTTCCAAGTCCTTTGCTGTCTCTGACAGAATTACAATGTCATCGGCGTACCTCAAAGTTTTTATTTCTTCTCCATGGATTTTAATACCTACTCCGAACTTTTCTTTAGTTTCCTTTATTGCTTGCTCAATATAGAGATTGAATAACATCGGGGATAGGCTACAACCCTGTCTCACTCCCTTCCCAACCACTGCTTCCCTCTCATGTCCCTCGACTCTTATAACTGCCATCTGCTATCTGTACAAATTGTAAATAGCCTTTCGCTCCCTGTATTTTACCTCTGCCACCTTCAGAATTTGAAAGAGAGTATTCCAATCAACGTTGTCAAAAGCTTTCTCTAAGTCTACAAATGCTAGAAACGTAGGTTTGCCTTTCCTTAATCTTTCTTCTTAGATAAGTCGTAGGGTCAGTATTGCCTCACGTGTTCCAACATTTCTACGGAATCCAAACTAATCATCCCCGAGGTCGGCTTCTATCAGTTTTTCCATTCGTCTGTAAAGAATTCACGTTAGTATTTTGCAGCTGTGACTTATTAAACTGATAGTTCGGTAATTTTCACATCTGTCAACACCTGCTTTCTTTGGGATTGGAATTATTATATTCTTCTTGAAGTCTGAGGGTATTTCGCCTGTCTCATACATCTTGCTCACCAGATGGTAGAGTTTTGTCAGGACTGGCTCTCCCAAGGCTGTCAGTAGTTCTAATGGAATGTTGTCTACTCCGGGGACCTTGTTTCGACTCAGGTCTTTCAGTGCTCTGTCAAACTCTTTACGCAGTGTCATATCTCCCATTTCATCTACATCCTCTTCCATTTCCATAATATTGTCCTCGATTACATCGCCCTTGTATAAACCCTCTATATACTCCTTCCACCTTTCTGCCTTTCCTTCTTTGCTTAGAACTGGGTTTCCATCTGAGCTCTTGATATTCATACAAGTGGTTCTCTTCTCTCCAAACGTCTCTTTAATTTTCCTGTAAGCAGTATCTATCTTACCCCTCGTGAGATAAGCCTCTACATCCTTACATTTGTCTTCTAGCCATCCCTGCTTAGCCATTTTGCACTTCCTATCCATCTCATTTTTGAGACGTTTGTATTCCTTTTTGTCTGCTTCATTTACTGCATTTTTATATTTTCTCCTTTCATCAATTACATTAAATATTTCTTCTGTTACCCAAGGGTTTCTACTAGCCCTCGTCTTTTTACCTACTTGATCCTCTGCTGCCTTCACTATTTCATCCCTTAATGCTACCCATTCTTCTTCTACTGTATTTCTTTCCCCCATTCCTGTCAATTGTTCCCTTATGCTCTCCCTGAAACACTGTACAACCTCTGGTTCTTTCAGTTTATCCAGGTCCCATCTCCTTAAATTCCCACCTTTTTGCAGTTTCTTCAGTTTTAATCTACAGTTCATAACCAAGAGGTTGTGTTCAGAGTCCACATCTGCCCCTGGAAATGTCTTACAATTTAAAAGCTGGTTCCTAAATCTCTGTCTTACCATTATATAATCTGATACCTTTTAGTATCTCCAGGGTTCTTCCATGTATACAACCTTCTTTCATGATTCTTGAACCAAGTGTTAGCTATGATTAAGTTATGCTCTGCGCAAAATTCTACCAGACGGCCTCCTCTTTCATTTCTTAGCCCCAATCCATATTCACCTACTATGTTTCCTTCTCTCCCTTTTCCTACTGACGAATTCCAATCTCCCATGACTATTAAATTTTCGTCTCCCTTCACTACCTCAATAATTTCTTTTATCTCATCATACATTTCATCTATTTCTTCATCATCTGCAGAGCTAGTTGGCATATAAATTTGTACTACTGTAGTAGGCGTGGGCTTTGTGTCTATATTGGCCACAATAATGCGTTCACTATGCTGTTTGTAGTAGCTTACCCGAACTCCTATTTTTTTATTCATTATTAAACCTACGCCTGCATTACCACTATTTGCTTTTGTATTTATAACCCTGTATTCACCTGACCAAAAGTCTCATTCCTCCTGCCACCGAACTTCACTAATTCCCACTATATCTAACTTTAACCTATCCATTTCCCTTTTTAAATTTTCTAACCTACCTGCCCGATTAAGGGATCCGACATTCCACACTCCGATCCGTAGAACGCCAGTTTTCTTTCTCCTGATAACGACGTCCTCTTGAGTAGTCTCCTCCCGGAGATCCGAATGGGGGACTATTTTACCTCCGGAATATTTTACCCAAGAGGACGCCATCATCATTTAATCATACAGTAAAGCTGCATGCCCTCGGGAAAAATTACGGCTGTAGTTTCCCCTTGCTTTCAGCCGTTCGCAGTACCAGAACAGCAAGGCCATTTTGGTTAGTGTTACAAGGCCAGATCAGTCAATCATCCAGACTGTTGCCCCTGCAACTACTGAAAAGGCTGTTGCCCTTTTCAGGAACCACACGTTTGTCTGGCCTCTCAACAAAAACCCCTCCGTTGTGGTTGCACCTACGGTACGGCTATCTGTATCGTTGAGGCACACAAGCCTCCCCACCAACGGCAAGGTCCATGGTTCATGGGGGGAGGTGGCAAGCTATACTGACGGAAAAATGTCAACATCAAAAAGTAATTTGTAGTAATGAAATTTCGTGAATACATTTGTCTAGGTAACATGTTTAAGTGATTAACATTGCATTGCCAGGTCACAGGTTAGTGTAAGCGCGAGATAAGCCATTGCTAATATGAAATGCTGATACATTAATAAGCGCTGTAACCGCCAGAACGTTGAATGCAAGCTTGCAGACGTGCTTGCATTGTATCGCACAGGTGCCAAATGTCAGTTTGAGGGATGGACTTCCATTCGTGTTGCGCTTTGTCGGCCCATATACAAACGGTTAATGCTGGTTGTCGATGACGCTGGAGTGGTCGTCCGATGATGTACCGTACGTGCTCAATCGGTGACTGATCTGGTGATCGAGCAGGCCAAGGAACCACATCGACTCACTGTAGAGTATGCTGGGTTAGAACAGGGGTATGTGGGCGAGCATTATTCAGTTGGGAAATAGTGTTCATGAATGGCAGAGACCTTTGGAGAGAAGAGAACCACTTGTATGAATATCAAGAGCTCAGATGGCAACCCAGTTCTAAGCAAAGAAGGGAAGGCAGAAAGGTGGAAGGAGTATATAGAGGATCTATACAGGGGCGATGTTCTTGAGGACAATATTATGGAAATGGAAGAGGATGTAGATGAAGATGAAATGGGAGATAAGATACTGCGTGAAGACTTTGACAGAGCACTGAAAGACCTGAGTC
Organism: Schistocerca nitens; assembly: GCF_023898315.1. NCBI lineage: Eukaryota > Metazoa > Arthropoda > Insecta > Orthoptera > Acrididae > Schistocerca > Schistocerca nitens. The sequence continues at coordinate 361,357,406 of NC_064621.1, forward strand.
GAAACAAGGCCCCGGGAGTAGACAACATTCCATTAGAACTACTGATGGCCTTGGGAGAGCCAGTCATGACAAAACTCTACCATCTGGTGAACAAGATGTGTGAGACAGGCGAAATACCCTCAGACTTCAAGAAGAATATAATAATTCCAATCCCAAAGAAAGCAGGTGTTGACAGATGTGAAAATTACCGAACTATCAGTTTAATAAGTCACAGCTGCAAAATACTAACACGAATTCTTTACAGACGAATGGAAAAACTGGTAGAAGCGGACCTCGGGGAAGATCAGTTTGGATTCCGTAGAAATGTTGGAACATCTGAGGCAATACTAACCTTACGACTTATCTTAGAAGAAAGATTAAGAAAAGGCAAACCTACGTTTCTAGCATTTGTAGACTTAGAGAAAGGTTTTGACAACGTTAACTGGAATACCCTCTTTCAAATTCTGAAGGTGGCAGGGGAAAAATACAAGGAGCGAAAGGCTATTTACAATTTGTACAGAAACCAGATGGCAGTTATAAGAGTCGAGGGGCATGAAAGGGAAGCAGTGGTTGGGAAAGAAGTGAGACAGGGTTGTAGCCTCTCCCCGATGTTATTCAATCTGTATATTGAACAAGCAGTAAAGGAAACAAAAGAAAAATTCGGAGTAGGTATTAAAATTCATGGAGAAGAAGTAAAAACTTTGAGGTTCGCCGATGACATTGTAATTCTGTCAGACAGCAAAGGACTTGGAAGAGCAGTTGAACGGAATGGACAGTGTCTTGAAAGGAGGATATAAGATGAACCTCAACAAAAGCAAAACGAGGATAATGGATAGTAGTCAAATTAAATCGGGTGATGCTGAGGGGATTAGATTAGGAAATGAGACACTTAAAGTAGTAAAGGAGCTTTGCTATTTAGGGAGTAAAATAACTGATGATGGTCGAAGTAGAGAGGATATAAAATGTAGACTGGCAATGGCAAGGAAATCTTTTCTGAAGAAGAGAAATTTGTTAACATCTAGTATAGATTTAAGTGTCAGGAAGTCGTTTCTGGAAGTATTTGTATGGAGTGTAGCCATGTATGGAAGTGAAACATGGACGATAACCAGTTTGGACAAGAAGATAATAGAAGCTTTCGAAATGTGGTGCTACAGAAGAATGCTGAAGATAAGGTGGGTAGATCATGTAACTAATGAGGAGGTATTGAATAGGATTGGGGAGAAGAGAAGTTTGTGGCACAACTTGACTAGAAGAAGGGATTGGTTGGTAGGACATGTTTTGAGGCATCAAGGGATCACAAATTTAGCATTGGAGGGCAGCGTGGAGGGTAAAAATCGTAGAGGGAGACCAAGAGATCAATACACTAAGCAGATTCAGAAGGATGTAGGTTGCAGTAGGTACTGGGAGATGAAGAAGCTTGCACAGGATAGAGTAGCATGGAGAGCTGCATCAAACCAGTCTCAGGACTGAAGGCCACAACAACGAATGGCAGCACAAAAGGTCCAATCACGAGACTGACGTGCAGTTTTGCCGGGTGAGTGCGTGGGATAACCACGAGAGCGCTCCTGCTGTCATATGAAATCGCAACCCGGACCGTAATTCAAGCTGTAGGTCCAGACAGGCTGGTTACAGGCCCTCAACTGATGTCCTTCTAACCAACATACGACCATCGTTGCACCGAGGCAGAACCAGCAGAAAACACAACAGACGTCCACCCTGCCCTCCAATGAGCTCTCGCTCAAAATAACTGAAGTCGAAAATGGCAGTGGTCTGGGGTCAGTGGAAAGCACGCTACAGGGTGTCTGCCTCTGATCGTCCTTGAAGCAACTAATTTTGTAACAGTTTGTTGTGTCACTGTGGTGCCACCTAATGCTCAGCTTGCTGCTGCAGATGCGGTGCGATGCGACACAGCCATACGCCAAACACGATGGTCTTCCCTGCCAGCGATCATGCACAGTAGCTACATTACTGCCAAGTCAGTCTGATACATCGTAGAAGGAATCGACACCGCCCCCTAGCTCTATTGCACGCCCTTGTTCAAACTCAGTGATATGTGGATAACGGCATCTATGTCGACTTAAAGGCGTTCTTGAATAACTTCAACTCACCATGTCCAATCTAAAAGCTAACTAGCTCTCAGGATTGTTACAGCGTGTATTTAAAGCAAACCTGATTTGCATTCTCGTATTGGTACTTCTAGCGCCACTCTTATGCGACTGGCACGCAATCTTAATAGACGTCTTTCAGTTGTAGGAACACATCTACGAACTTTCGTTTATGTCGCACAACTAGTTGGCGTTGCGATTTTGTTCACGTCAGTGTATTTTTGGCATACGCACGACTGTTGTCAACGCAAAAGTGTCTTTGCCTTTCAGCATTATAGCTGTTGTGCGTAAGTATACGATGAAACATTTCTGTGACAGCGCGTAAAGTCACACACACTTCCATGTCTGTTCAACGTCCTGATTGTTCTCTCAGCATCACGTCCCGCAGCGACGAAGGTGAATGAGCGATAGTGGCTCAGCAACGCACATTCAGGAGGGGGCGGTCGAGTAGGGACGTCGTGCAATGTTACCAGCTTGGCGCGAGCCCAGCAGGCAATGCAGCTGGTCACGGGAGATGGTGAACAGCCAACGGCGTGACTCCCCCTATCAGCTGCTCCCGAGCACGTGGCGGAAAACCCACCACGTAGTTGCCAGCGTCGCTTCAATTATCAACCAGCATCGAGAGCGCAGCTGTACTCTGGTGAGGAGTACAAGCAGAAATGTGCGTCAGAACGACCAGGCAGCATAATACTGTCTTTAACGCCCGCCTTATTTGACTGTATCTACAAGTATATCTCTTATATGTCTGATAACTTCTTTGCAATAGATAACGAATGGGTTTGTGTAACTGCTCACCCCATAAACGTTGTCAGGAACGAACTGGTGACAACTATCGGGAACTGAGGACGTTACACTAGCTTCATTTTGCTGAAGAGCTGAATAGCCTGCAACCATAGCAAAGCAGTGCATGTGCCTGTTGATCAGCTGTATAGCATTATTACATACTATCTACGGCCAATCCCATTGGAGAAGTCATACTGTCTCGCTGGAATCGCTTCCCCCTCTCATTTGACGACAATTATCCGCTAGAAAATAGAAGACGGAAGAAAAGGCATAAGAAGCTTATCCTCTGTTTAGTTAGCAGCAAGCACATCCAACTATCGCAGTCCAGAAAGGCTAGACAACTGAGGCGCTCACAGAACCAGCACAACAAATTAGACTATAAGTCGTGGCGTGCTACAATCCACCAACTGAAGGAGCACTCCGTCATGACCACTAGAAGAATGAACTACCTGGAAATCACTCTACCGAATCCGTTACGACGTCACAAAGAGGAAACTAATCATCAGAGATGTGTTCTCAGTATGGAGTGTGTTCTGTGAATGTGGGGCATCTGAATTGTCGCCTACGTCCTGTGTGGTTCTAGTCTGTAGTTTAAGATTTTTGTATTATACTTTGTCCTTAATTAATTGGTGTATATATGTGTTGTGTGTTGCTTGCTTCTAATACGGAAAATCAGCCCCATTACTATAAGAATTAGAGACGAAGGAAGCCAAAAGAGCTCGCATTCGTACACTAATAAGACAAAAAATCTAATGAAAATCGCACCTTCTCTCACTAACTTTCACGTTCACCAATACACATGAACGCGAATTATAAAACTGTAACCTAGTCACTGTTTGAAACGTATCCTTGAAACACAATAAGTTTACAGGAACGACAGATTCAGTGGTTGAAAGCAGGTGCACTGGTGCGAAAGTTGACTGTTTGATCATCGGTTGGCCCTGGATTATTATTTATCTCGTCCCTGCAAAAAACCAAAGTTGCTCTGCAGTTCAAAGCCAACACTGAAATGTAGTTCTTCCTTTAACTGTCTACACCATTTTGAATGAAGACAACTGTATATTACCTCAAACAGGTCAACGTTCGCTGTGGTGTTGAAACCAACTTCTTCATTAAATATCGCCTTACTTAAAGCTAAATAAGAAAACAGGAAGTTCTGATCAGCAAAGCAGATAGAATACACGCTTGAAATGTCGTCCTTAAGAGACACTACAATTTCCTATTTAACAGTTTGGCAAACAATCATTTAAACTGTAAAAAGTGTACAACATCTGTCTCTTAGTAAGATGAAAAATACAAGACAGTTTCGTAGGTAAGTTGGCATCTGTAGTCTTCTCAAGAAATTCGAACAGTCTGTTAAAATGCTGTCGAAAGTTTCAAGCCGCAAGTACGTATAGCTGGTAGGTCCTCATGCAGGAGTTTCAAGGCACACATCATGGACAATGTCCGATCCGAATGGGGGTTGGTAGCAGGCGTACTGAATTCTTTGTGAACGGACGGAATGAGATACAATGAGATCGAATGTTGTTGTGCCCTGGTACACAGCACAATGGCTCCTGCTTCGTCTCTGTAAGTGGAAAAGGGTGTTCTGAATATTTTGCACATTTCTACCTCCTCGAGACGTAAATTGTAATTTCTCTGGGGCACATCATGTGTCGAAACAAACGAGGAATCTGGTGACACATTCGCACCTCGTCTCCACTGCCCTGAAGGCTAGACATTCTCCATCATGTAAGTATAGTGATTTATTTAGTGGATCCTGAAGACTGAATCAAAGAAAACCACTGAGCAACGACAGAAGTTCTCTTGCTTAGATCCACCTGCGTAGTCTGTGACTTAGGTAGACTGCTTGAGTAAGGTAAAATATTGACAGAGCCAAAATGGAAGGAAGGAAAATTAGGGTATAAGGTTACGTCGACATCGATGTCTTTAGAGATAGAGTGAAAGCTTGGAGGAAAGGGAGGGTAACCGGCTATGCCCTTTCAAAGGAACCATCCCGGCGTTTGCCTGTAGCGATTTAGGGAAATCACGAAAAACCTAAATCACGATGCCCGGATGCGGGTTAGAACCGTCGTCCTTCCGAATGCCACACTGGAGACAGACCTACATAGTCATAAACTGCTTAAAATTTTATGAGCTACTTTACCTAACCTTGGGCGGCAAAGAACCCAGCTGCTGCAGAGAAATTAAGATTACAGGAAGTTTACGTCGTAACGTCCCGCTACTGGAGAGTGAGCACATTCTGAGTTGGGAAAGAAATTTTGCATTCGCTTATCGAAGTACACATCCATCCAGTTACTGTTTAAGTAATTTAGGAAAACGTAAGCACACTGAACAGAACTCTGACTCCCCACGAGCCATCACGGTAAGAAGGCATAACGCCACTTTCGGTCTTGATAACGGCCAAAGTTCCGCAGGGACGTGTGTCCACAAGTTACTACAGCTACAACATCGCGGTGGTGGTGATTGTTACGTTTCACATGCTGTTCCAGATACACTGCTGTGACGAAAATCATGGGATAGCGATATGCACTTATACACAAGGCAGCAGTATCGCGTACAGGTATGAAACGGCAGTGCATTGGCGGAGCTGTCATTTTTACTCGGTAATTCATGTGGAAAGGCTCCCAACGTGATTATGGCTGCACGACGGGCATTAACAGACTTTGAACGCCGAATGGTAGCTCGAGCTAAACGGATGGGACAGTCTATTTAGGAAATCTATAGGGAATTCAATATGCACTTGCAGTGTCCATATCAGCCCATCACCTGCAGCGCATCTCCTGGTTTCGTGGACATATCGGTTGGACACTAGACGACTGGAAAACCGTGGGCTGCTCACATCAATCCCGATTTCAATTGGTAAGAGCTGATGGTACAGTTCGAAAGTGGCGCAGCCCGCACAAAGCCATGATCCAAGTTGTCAACAAGATACCGTGCAAAGTGGTTGTGGCTCCGTAATAGGGTGGGGTGTGTTTATATGGAATGGACTGGGTCCTCTGGTCCAACTGATCGGATAATTGACTGGAAATGGTTGTCTTCGACTACTTGGAGAGGATTTGCAGCCATTCACAGACGTATGTTCCCAAACAACGGTGGAATTTGTGTGGATGACAATTCGCCATGTGACTGGGTCACAACTTCGCGATTCGTTTGAGGAACATCATGGAGAATTCGAGCGAATAGTCTAGCCACCCAGACCGCCCGACATGAATCCCATCGAAGATTTATGGAACAGAACTGAGATGTCAGTTCGCGCACAAAATCCTGCACCGGCAACGCTTCCGCAATTATAGACGGCTATAGAAGCAGCATGTTTCAATATGTCTGCAGGGGCTCCCAAAGACTTGGAGAGTCCATGCCACGTCCAGCTGCTATAGTACGCCAGGCAAAAGGAGGTCCGACATAACATTAGGAGGTATACCACGAGTTTTGTCACCTCAGTGTAGTCTGTAAGTTTTTCTGTGGGTTTAAGATCGCGTAATTTACAGGTCAAGTCGAGGAGCGAAAGTGAACTTGAGTTTCCGTAAACTAGGAACGTAGGTGTGCAGCCGTTCGAACACGGCTGTTGTCAACTTGGAAAGCGGAAGTGCCCACAGCATACGCATCAGCATGATGTAGAAGTAAGGTCAACAGCTGTTCACAAAGAGTCTTGAAATACACATCCTGGTTCACGTTCGCGATAACCTGAATCAGTGGGATTAATGTCACACCATCGCCTGGTACCATTTCTACGACATCTACACCTCTCCAGTGTGAGACCAGTGTGCTATTTTGAGATGGTGACTAATATTTTGGACGGTTACAGGATGGCTGTAGTATGGGGATGTGAAACACAGTATTCCAGAATGCAAGGCCAGTGTCTGTACCATTGCGTACGGTCGGTATGTAGGACTGCAGCTGGATGCACGTGAAGTGCGAGACTGTCTGCATAGAGGCTTGTAGGAACGATGTGGCGGAGAATGGAGAAATGGAAGAGTAGCAGTGTCTGTTGACGAGCAAGCTCGGCTGCAGTTATGAGTGGAACAAAGAGCGGCGGCGATTGGCGGCAGCCGGCAGGGCAGCCTTGGGCGTGCTCCGTACGGAGAGCCGGCCAGCTGTGCCGCGCCGCGCCGCTTCCGACCTCGCCCGCGCTTGCTCAACACGCTCGCCAGCCTCCACCGCTGATCTACCGCTCGGCGGAGCCGCGCTGACGGGACAAAGGGATGAATACGCGCCAGGAAATTGAGGAAGACGACCATCAGTGTCACGGCGCAGCATCAGCCCTTTCCCAGGAAGAGTTTTCTTCGAAATCTACTTAAAAAATATTTTGTGCAGATGGTGTCGCAGTCAGCTAGTAAGTATTTGAAAAACGTCATATTTGAGCCCGCAGTGAGCTGCTGATAAAGAATTATTTTATGTATCAATAGTTTCGATTTTCAGATCTGTAAGTATCCAAAATTATTTATGACGATTACATTTTCACTGTGGCGTCCAATAGAATAAAAGCCATCCTGCGTCACTGCCGCCACTAGTAAAATATTATATAGTCAATAGAAAAATGTACAGGGTGGTTATATTTAAACTTTCGCCACTTGACAGGGCCTCACAAAAACGAGTGACTGTAGGACTATGAAACTTTGTGGAAACATTGGTAAGGACACGCGGAACAGAAATAATGAATAAACCACGGAGATAAACATATTTAATTTCCATAGTAGAGGGCAACATTTGTTAATCGCCCACCATACCTACGTTCCAGGTTGCAAACGTTCCTCATTGTGAAGACATTCTGCATCCACGACAGCATGGAGCAGCACTAGACATCATTTCACAACCGTTTGCAGCATTTTTCAAACCGTGTACCATGGACCGTTCAACAGTCGTGAAACAGCTCGTGCATTGCTTGAATAACGCACATTGCGTCAGCGTTCTCAGCGACTTCTTCGACAATTTTTGGCGCTATTGGTCCCGGTGCGGAAATAGAACCTTTCTGTAATCCTTTAATGCATGCTCACCTTCTCCACACCCGTGTAGACTAACTGCAGCTGTAATGCATACTAATGCTTGTGTTTCAACACTACTAACAACGCAAATCCTGCTGAGAATCATTCCTATAAACTTGGGTGCCCATACGTAAGTAGTTTTCCGCCCACTGGTTGAAATGGCGAAAGATTAATTACAATCACTCTATACTAACACAGCAAATCAATCTTCGCATACTGTAATAACCAGGTTCCCCCTTATTGTGCCGAGGCACCTTGCATTAATTGTAACACACCTCCTGGCCGACCAGGTGTTCTCGCTTGGTTTCAGTATTTTAGCCGCCTGAGACAATTTCCGGCAGCAGTGGGAAGTGCTTTTTGGTCGGCCTCAGTAAAATGGGCTGGGTTTTCGCAAATCCCTCGAAACAGTGGCCGTTGGGAGCTGACTACGTTGATTTACACAGAGGATGGCCGTTCCACAAAGGATTCTAAATGTCCCGCCGGGTGGCAGCACTTTACAGGAGCGCTGTAAGCAGGCACAGGTGAATAGCTAATGACAATGCCTATTTCTTGCTCCTGATTTCTGTTTCGCTAAAAGGCCCACATTTTAAAGGATTTCGTGGAGTGGTAGGGAGTTCGCGAGATCGGGAAGTCCGCCGTGCGCACTGGTGGAATGAAGGTGGTAAAGCCGGAACCGCGGGGGTGGCGACGGTGTCTTCATTGTGTGAGAAGTCAGGCGTAGGTGAGTGCAGCGCGGAAGACTAAGTGCGTTCCCGTGCGCGGGCGTCAATTTCTGCTTACCGCATTTTCCTGTCGTATCTCTGTGATTGGTGAAGAATGATGATTGTTGACTTGTGCGGCAAGATAAGCGATCTGCGGAAACTTGGAGATATTAGCTAGCTGTAAGAGGTGGTTATGCAAAACGTATTGGACTTTGTTAGGGTTATTTGACACCAACAAATTTCTTTCACATCCGTGAAAATCTGAGTTCTAAGTGACTTTTTCAGGCTGGCTTCCGAATTTTACTCCTGTTTGTTGTTGGTGCAATTGTCAACGGCAACTGCTAACAGCAAGCTGAAGGAGCTTGACGGAACTGTTGGCGATGAACTATTCCAGTCCTGTATTCAGATCTCTAATCTTATCTGAAAGATAGGTAGCAACAAAGCTTTAATTATTGAGTTGAGTTGTGCAGCTTAACCCCATATCGCAGGTCAACGCGAGACTGGTGACACATTAGACTTACTGTACATGTGTAGCAAATTGACTTGGGTGCGCCAATAAACGTTTTCCATTAACTCTGTCAAGCACTAAGTCACGTGATTTGTCTCGTGTGCTGCACCCGTAGATTGTCCGTGGATTCTGGCCGTACCCGCGAGTGTGATTTCGTGCAGCGCCATGCGAGCTTAGGGGACGGGCGAACGGAACGTTGCCGGGTAACTGCTGTAAATAATTTTATGATACCTGAACATAATATGAATTTGAAAGCGAAAAGTAAATAAACAATCGCTTTATCGACAGCTGTGAGTCGTCTGAAATATGACTTTGTAACACCCATTTTCGACCTATTTTGTATCTGTATCGATATTTCTGTGTTATTTTGCAGTGTTGCTTACACGAAATGTTGTATCTGTCATCGAAATTCTTTGACTATGTGTAAATGTTTCAGTTGTGTAAAACTTTTGAATGTTTCTGTTTAAATTAAGCTTGTGGATTTAAATAATTAATGGAATGATTGTTATGTAATGTACTGTAAATGACCTGGTCCATAGTTAGGGAACACAGGGCTGAATGTAACAGATGTGGGGAAGCCCCCAGCTACGGAAGTATCATGGTAGAATGGAAAAGTTATGGTTGCGCGCTAGTGGCAACTCGCCCTTTGTGACGGGTAGGGTGTCAGGGGTTAGCAATGCTGTGGTTAACATCCCGTTGACAGTAGCGGATCATTGTAGCTCATATTCCTGGAATTTTGAGGCCAGGAGAGCGTAAGGGCAGTATTTGTGGGCCTCGGATGTTGCATTTGGTGATACCATTATCATGGCATGGTTTTTGGCCCTATAAATATAATTTCGACGCCAAGAAGGTAATTATGTAACTGGGTGAGGCCAACAATATTGCTATGATTGCATCGCCGCCAGGTTAATAGCCACTGCAAATTACGCCACCAGTACCATCAGCATTCCACTAAATAATTTATATTTGGCAGTCTGTAAATGGACCAGTTATTAGGGAAATTTGGTTTGCTTTGTAATAATAATTGTGATGTTGTTAAAAGCACTATCTTACACCTGTGATTATCCCAAATCGCAAACCTGAACAGGTATACTATCCTAGTGTATTTAATTCCGAGTGTCCTGATTTATTATGAGAAGGAAGTTGAGCTTGAATTTAATGTTGTCATTTGTACAGCCAATTATACTTTTGAGTAGTTCAAAAGACTGCTTATGAAAGCACATTTGTTATTTAAAGAATTATAGTTTGTTGTCCTTCATTTAATCAGTAATTAGTGATACGAGTACTTACCATCTCACACATACTGGTGTAGTTTTGTTAATTAGCATGGTTCTTCAAACTATGAAAGTTTAAGGATCCTCATGTACTAGGCTAGTTAGTTAATGAAGCAATGCAAAGGCTCCTTCAAAGCCAGTGCAGTTAGACTTGCATTTTGTTTAGTTGCGTCAAACCGAGTTTAAGAAAGAACTATTTACTGTGTTATCTATTCTAATGCAAGTTGGTTAATGCACAAGGATAGAGACCTTGTAATAAGCAATGAAGTTACAGATTATGATCATTAGCAGACCCCTGATTTAAATTCAGAATAATTTCAAGTTTTTCCCTGTTCAGTATTGCTACTAGTGTTAAGTGTGTCGGTAATTGGTTTTATAAACTGTTGCACCTATTTCATTTACGGTACGTGTTGCTGAGAGGCGTATGTTACTGTTACTATCTCATTGGCCATTTGTTTGTTAATAGCACATTTATCTGCAAGGCTAGGTTACTATATTCTAGTATGAACAGGTATAAGGAAATAGTTGTGTGTGTGTGTGTGTGTGAGAGAGAGAGAGAGAGAGAGAGAGAGAGAGAGAGAGAGAGAGAGTGTGTGTGTGTGTGTGTGTGTGTGTGTGTGTGTGTGTGTGTCAAGGAAGGTTAGGTTAGCCTTAGCAGAAGAACGTCTATTCCTGCCCCACTGTTTACTATTGTTATGCTTTGCTGGATTGTTTCGAAACGAATCCCAGTTTGATTGTTCCTTTTCCATTAGGTTACCTCACGGTCACACCTGTAAAAAAATTCCTTGCAGAGGTATAGCGTTAGCATCGATTGCCGTTTTAAGTTGGTCGGTGGTACCGTTACAACTTGTTCAAATGCTACGCGAATTGACTGAAAAGTAATGACTCCACCTTCGTAACTCGTCAACAGTTGGCAGCATCGGTATGCGGCAGGTACTGGCGTGTTCGTAACCTCTTCTCTACAGCTCCAGTTGGCGGGAAGCCTTAGCATTGAACGACTGTGTTGTTACAGCGTTAAGTATGGAACCGTGCACAGACGCTCTGTCAATGCAATTTAAGCAACGTGCAGTCACGGAGTTCTTGACAGCAGGAGGTGTCACCCCAAGGAGATTCATTAGAGAGTGAAAGCAGTTTATGGCGGTTGTGTTGATGTGAGTACTGTGCGTCGTTGGGCGAGTAAGTTTAAAGATGTTGAGGCGAGAACATCTGACCTGCGTGACAAACAGAGTTGGACGACCTGTGTCAGTAACCACCGAGTTTCACAAGCAAAATGTTGACAGATTGATTCACGATGATCGTCGTATCACTCAGAGAGAAATTGCAAGCACAATCGGCATTCCACAAGAACATGTGGGTCACATAATTGCTTTTCTTGGCTATCGGAAGATTTGTGCACGATGGGTACCCCGGATGCTGACTCCTGAAATGAAAGCTCACAGACTTGAAATTTGCCAGGAACTCCTGTGGCGTTACGAGAATGAAGGTGACGCCTTCTCCATTCTGCTTTGATTCTCTGATGGATCTCCTTTGGGGTCACACCTTCTGCTGTAAAGAATTCAATGACTGCATATTGCTTAACTCGCATTGACCGACCGTCTGCACACGGTTCCATACTTTACACTGTAACAATACAACCGTTCAATGCTAAGGCTTTCCGGCAACTGGAGCTGTAGAGAAAAGGCTACGGAACAAGCCAGTACCTGGCGCATACCAATGCTGCCAACTTTGAAAAGTAATGCCTCCAACTTCGTAACTCTTCAGTCAACCCTAGTACAAAATTTTTTTCACCACTCTCATGACTTACAGTTTTTGTATTTTGTTCTGTCTTCCTTTCGTACACTGTGTCAACATGCCTCAAAGGGCTCGCACAGTGTGATTTTACAGCAAGAAGGGTTGCCAGCAAAGAAAGTTGTCAACCACACTGGCATACAGCAGAGAGACGTCATTCGAAAAGTCAAACTATAATCTTGTATGAGACAGACAGCACAGTAAATCAACCCCGCTGTGGTCGCGCACAGTCAGCAACGCCTGCTAATAACTCTTCCTACAAATTATGACTCTTAGATACCTCTATTACAGTGGTTCCTAACCAGCGGTTAATTGCCCCCTGAGGGGTAAAATGCAATTTGCTGTGGGGGCAAACGAAAAGGGTACAATTGTGTTTCAGTCACAAAATTCTCTCTCTCTCTCTCTCTCTCTCTCTCTCTCTCTCTCTCTCTCTCTCTGACTGGATACGTTATAAATGTTTAGGTCAGGCCGAAATTTTCAGTAGGGCTCTCACCAGCACAATTTTCCGTTATCAAATTTTATATATTTAAACTCGAGTAGGTCGTTTACAGGACGAAGGGATCAAGCGAAGCGGTCTTTTTCTGTTATTAAACCATTTTGTCCAACTGTGCTGTTGCGTCTATGTGTACCATAAGGTCCTCAGATTGATGCTCACTTAGACAGTTAAACTATCACCACTACAGTCATTTTTCTGGAGACGAATATACGGCGATACTTTCATCAATATAAATAAATCATCAGTTGAAAGGCAAGTCTTTAATTTTTTCTTGTTATTTTTCGAGTCGGACACTGTTCAAGTTGAAACACTAAGCTGCATAGCGACCTGCCACTTTTAAATCGTAAGAGACTGAAATCACGTCATCCAACTCTGTGCGATGCTGCTGACATGGTTACTAAGGATTTCAAACCTCTTGAAGAATAGAAAGGTCGTTGGGAAGCAGTGACAGATGTGCACCTGCATAACATCTTCTCAGGTGCTAAGCTTCCAAGTGGCTTCGACCTACCACGCAAGACCTGGACTACTCTCAACAGAATCCGTACCGGCCATGGCCGATACAGGGATGCTCTTTTTAAGTGGAAGAAGCTGCCTGATCCAGACTGTGACTGCGGGGCTCCATACCAGACTGTTCCCCACATTGTCAGTGAATGCAGGATTCGAGCCTATCACGGCGCCAAAGAGGACTTGCTGCTAGCAACTCCAGATGCAGGGCGCTGGATAGAAGGACTTTATATTCAGTTGTAAAGACAAACTTAAGTTTCTTGTGTGTCAATATGTACATTAGTATATGTAATTTAATTTCATGATATGTCTGTATTAGCCATACGCTAATTTTTCAACAATTTTTCCTTATCCGTAGTATGTAATGCATCCAACTTCTATCTTTTACCAGCAAGTAACGGGGAGCAATATAATACTTCAAAACTTTGGCAGTTTGCTAAATCTAAACAGAATGATTATCGTCTTCTATTGTTGCTGATATTAGCCTCAGATTATCACATACTGTCCGTGTCCAATTACCGCTGTTTCTGTACTTAAAAAGAAAAACCGATCCGTATGAACAGGGCATCCAGATTAATGATGGCCTGATAAACAAGGTGATTAATGAAGATATATGTATTGTGGAAGTAATTGTCCTTTCTTCCCCGTTGCTATGATGGGGTTGCCGCCCCTCACGGGTACGCTCTTGGCCTCGGGTCACGAACATCAGCCCTTCCGCCAGCGAGAGCGCGCGCACACTCGACGAGAGGCGAGGCGCCTGGCACTGGCAGCGCGTGCTGGCAGGCATGCCAACTGCGCAATTGGCGCCGCCAGGAAACGGGGAAAGTGACAAAGGAATGAGCCACACGGCCGGCTAACGGGAGGTGCGATCAGGTTAAGTTCGAAGGAGCCGGAGCCAGCGACCTGCCGCAGTGACTCAGCAGCACGACAAGGTCGCCAACACCCAGCAAGGCGCGTGCACTCTGACGGGCCCCACCACATTCGCCAAAAGGAAGGGAATGTGCTACGATTTCTACACAATAGCTTATAGTGCACTTTGTTTCGCCGCGGCTTCCCACGAGCGAGCGCTAACAAGTATCTTTGCACTCATGAAAGTGAGTGGGAATTCTCTCCACCCATTTCTAGTTTAAGAAGCAAACTAAGTGCAACAATTTCATTTGATGGTCTGCATATCCTGGGGTACCCAGTCTTCTCTTGTGAGCGGATTTAAGATTCTGAAACGTAGGATTACAGAAAAATCGAGAAAATTAGATGGTTCGCTCGGATAATTAAACATCCACTTAACTGAATTGGCGATAGAAGAACATTTATTTATTTAACCATTCATACATTTGTTTCACATGTCAAGATTACGGCTTTGGGGCCTATTTCACATTTAATCAGATCTTCTTAATGAGTCTACATTGCAAATGGTATAGTACATGAGCAAAATACCGTTTTTATATATCTAAAACAGCTCTGACCAACTTTACAGTAAGACACTGTAGCCGAGTCGGCTAAGAGCCTCGTAGCGAGCTTTTTACGTTTTCACGGGACCTGTAATGCGAGGCCAGCCGATGGCAGAATGAGCACCGATTGGCGAGTTATTGTGACATGTGGATGTAATACAAAGCAACAAGCTTTTTAGAAAAGAGGGAAATAAATGCGATTCATTAGCCTGTTGACACTGCGGCATTGTTAGGCATGGAATCTTGCATATGAATCAATTACACTATTTGGCATATGTTTTTTATTCCAGTCTCTGATCAAAATATCAGTTCTTTAGGCGATGACCGCTTTCAGTCCGTAATGACCATCCTCAGATCTTTTTTACACCATGTCCTAAGGTGATAATGCCATAATGGCATCGTCAAAACATATCAGCACAGCATCGTCACATGGATCTAAAATAAGATGTAGAATTGGCCACATCAACCACATATTGCAACTGGTGAGCCAGTTGTTTTGACGATACCATTATGGCCTTATCACTTTAGGACATGGTGTAAAGAAGATCTGAGGATGGTCTTACGGATTGAAATCGGTCATCGTCCAAAGAACTGATATTGTGATCAGAGACTGGAATAAAAAACATTTGACAGTATTGGATAACTGTTTGTGTACGCGATTATGTCGCAGTTGGTAAAACTATTTGGCAATGCAAGCAACTTTTCAGAAGATTGGTGGATGCGTAATGTTGGGGGGAATACAGCAGCAAGCTTCGTTTAGAGATGCAAAAAAGAGAAAGACGTGGTATCTGGGAAGCGGAATAGGAGTCTATCAAGGGATGCGGAGTCTACATTGCGGCTGCGTTCTGAAGTCTCGCGGTCGCCAGGTCTCCACTCTGTTCACAGAAGATTATGGTAAGCATTTCTTCCAGCTTCAACATATTAGGGAAACCCAAAGTATATCAACTGCAAGATAGCTGCCACTCGCTCATTTGTCAGCACTTCCTCAGTTTCTTGGGATCTTTGGCTGCTGGTTCCACACAGACTGCGATGATCATAGTCAGGCTACTGTGCTGATTTCATGGAATTACATCAGAGGTTTGATACAACTACACCTCTTTCACGTCAACTTTACTAACTCAAAAGGTTAGTTAGCAATACGTATTGCAGAAAACGTATTTGTAACATTCTTGCTGTCGTAACTGTGTTTTATTGCATTAATATTCTTTCGATAATAAACCATCTTGATTTCATTGTCATAACCAATTCCTTTAAATGATATGTCAGTTTCCCTCCTTCAGATTCTTTGATAGGGCTAATCAATCAGAGCGTTAATAAATCCGTCGCGCACACTAAATTTGGCGCTGGGACTCGAGGGTGTGCCCGATTCCCGATTAATCTCAGATTCAGATGGATGTCACATTTCTCTCTCACGTGCGCGGTTTGCATATAAACTTTCATTTAATCACGATTTTTCATTATACATCAGCACCAATATACCACTGTGGTCATAATCACCATCGTCGCCGTTTCATTCCAAAGGTACATAAGAGAAAAAAATTATGATGAATCTCAAACCCAGGAGGAACAGACTTCTGCTCGCAGACCGCTGCTCGCGGTATTCAACAGGCTCGTAAAACTTTGGACCTCGATTTCTGGACAACACTTTAGATGCGCACAATACTAAGGATAATTAGTTATATTAATCATATAAAATCGTTGGGTGCACGTTTCTCTCCTTAGGTGTGTTCAACATAAGGAACTTTTTTTAGGGAGAGGAGGGGTAGTCATGTTACGACCACTGTGTCAACAACCAGATGAATCCAGAATCAGATTTTCACTCTGCAGCGGAGTGCGTGCTGATATGAAACTTCCTGGCAGATTAAAACTGTGTGCCGGACGGTAGAGCACTTGCCCGCGAAAGGCAAAGGTCCCGAGTTCGAGTCTCGGTCCGGCACACAGTTTTAATCTGTTAGGAAGTTTCAAACCAGATGAAGGCGATTATGGTCGAAAAGATTCGTTTGGGGAGCTTAAATTGCAATTACATGAATTCGTGGTGTCTGTTCTTTCGGAGATGTAATTGATTTCGCCTCGATAGGCAAGAATCCACCTTCTTCAGTGCGGATGCACAATCAAGTCCGACCTCCTGCGGAATTTCGGAATAGGAAGGATGGAGGAGACGGACAGGGACTACGGATAGGTGGCGCTAGGTGGGAGTGTGGGTCCACCGAGAGGCCTACGGGGTTATCACGAGCAGTTGCGATAAGCACTGTGTTTTGGGTGTCGCAATAGTTAACACAGATGCCTAGTAAGCAGGAGATCCCGGGTTCGAATACTGGTCGGGCATACATTTTCACTCGTCGCCGCTGACTCCGCGTAAAGAACCAATGCAGAGCACATCAATTCACCCTTCCCTCCTTCCACCTTCAATTTACGTATATTGAATTAAAATGTATAAAACTGCATTGTTTCTGCAGAAACTAAGTGTTAAACTTTTACCCAGAGATTACTGGCGACACCAGTAGGCAGTTAAGAGGAGACGAGCAGCGTTTTATCTTGTGATCCAGTCGTTGCGTGTGTGGCATGTTTTCAGAAGCAATGTGAGTGCTACAGGGACCGTGTTTTAGTGGTGTAGAGGTTGTTCGATCCTGTCTTGCGAAAAGAACCCTTCTAAAAACCATTTCTCTTCTATGGAAATGCTGCTGGTTGGTAAGGGTCGTCGATTAATGTTACCTTCGCCGACTGTGGCGTCATTAGGTCGCAGAAAACGTGTTCCCAACGTGAAGCACATGGGCGCTAGCGGATGTTTGTTGTGCGACCACGCAGCCAGAAGCACGGAACTTTTCGGTCCTTATCGAAAACACTTTCATTCACTCAGTCTGCGTCCTTCTCTTTCTTCCAGCCAAAAGAAGAGACAATACCGAACCATTTTCTTGGTAACATGTAACATTTTCATGTCTTGAATTTCAGGTTATTCTCTATCTCTTGTACCGAGTTTTTCTTATTTTGTTTTTGTCAAGAAATTTCAGTGTATGACATTTATTACTACGTTATCCAACCTATCATCTCTCTCATCGGTGTTACTGTCTTTTTGCATACGTATCGTTGTTACCTAGACGTGTATATTACCCTTAATTTGTACTCTGAAGTTCCAATATCGTGTAAAGCATTGCTTTCTCCACCAATCCTTGTCTCCTGACTAGTCCTATCCTTACTAACGTTTAACAATCTGAACGATCTGTTGTTTACGATGTTATAGCGTGGATAACTGTACGAGCATATTTTTAGCTTTCGTTGATGAACTTCGTCACGTATGTATTCGTCGTCAATTTGTTTGACAAATCTATTACTTGTTTCTTCCCTTTCCTTGAACAGTGCGTTTTAGATCTACTCCGGAACATATTTTCATTCCCCAACTAATTTTTTCCACGGATCTAGGCTTGAGTATAATGCTTATCATACACTGTATTTTGCAGAATGAATTCTCCACACACGTTTTACCCGTGTGACGAACACTGAATGGCCAGGTACATTGCTGCGCCTAGGTGCCATGAACAATACCGCTTTGCAGTTATATATGCACTGAGCCGTTCGCAACAATTCAATTTTTTAGACTGTTTAAATGACCAGCACAGTATTTTATTACACTACTAAGCACTCTTGTTTCTTCTTTTTTGGCTTAAGATCAGGTGCTCCAGTCCTTCCTTTTTAAACAATCGTGGATGTTTGGGCGTGCTGCGAGCCGCCACACAGCTGTTTCGGGTGGACCACTGCCAGTTTGAAAGCACTGGTGACGACAGACCCTGCGTAGTAGCTGAGCTTATCGATTAATACCACCCAGTTAAGTTTCTTGCGACTGTCTCAGAGTGCGAGGATAATGTCAAATATAACATCACATACAAGTACCCTATTTTGCAATACTATGTGCATAAAAATAAAATTATAAACGATTCCAAACCCTGGTAGCTTAATATGTTACGGTGCACTTCCACTAAAAAAAGAAGCAATAGTTATTTTACGATAGTTATCACAGAACGGCTCTTTATTTGGCAATCAACCGTGCAGTGTGTGCGAAAACTGCTCATTTGATGATAGCAGTATTACATGACCAAACATAATTCCAAATCACTTTGCCTCGTAATCAGGAAGAAATTAATCAGTTGAGGTTACAGGTACGTTGCAACAGTATGGACAACATGATTCAAAGTTCTTAAGAAAGAAAGAAAAAGAGAGCGAGAGAGAGAGAGAGAGGGGGGGGGGAGCATCATTATCTATGAAGAAAAACTGTGACAATACGTAAAATGAAACAAGCTAACTCATTTCCAAAAAGTTGCAGGTGCAGTACCGACTAAAAACGCTTATCATATACTGAAAAGACGCAAAAAATTTGGAAACTTTTTTAATTGGGTTTTGGGCTGAAGGCCCTGTAGCTAGTAGGCCTTGCAGACACTTCTGCACTCCTTTGTGAAATAACTAAATGGCACTGGCAGACGGGAAGATTTTTTCCTTCCTCGGCAGGATATCGATGATTTAGCACAGAACCCTAACTGTGACCATCAACGAAAAAGAGGGCGTCAACAGAAACTGAGCTTCAGCTTGGACTGATTTGGGAAGGGATACGACGGTGCTCGTTTCAAAGGAACCATCCCCGCATTTGGCCAGACGGTGATATGAACCGCAGCCCTCAAGAACGCAAGCCCGCGCTTTGTGTGTGTGTGTGTGTGTGTGTGTGTGTGTGTGTGTGCGTGCGTGCGTGCGTGCGTGCGTGCGTGGGGGGGTGAGAAGACGCTTGTTCGTGTATCTACTGACGAGACTTACGAACACTAGTAACCTTGTGTAAATATCGATAGATTTATGAGCGGGAGCATTCGTCGCGAATCAAAGTAACAACATACAAGAACTAAATTGTCTTCTAAGTAGATTTCTTTTACTGTGACTTTCCTCTTTTCTGCGATTCACTTATGATTACAGTAAAATCTGTTTTCACCAATTATACATTCAGATATTCAGTAGTGGATTATGGTAAAGTGTTTCCAACCTGAAAAATCATTCTTACTTTTCGATATCTATCTACATGAATGTTTTTTAGTTTAGATTTTTTTGTAACCTCGAACCAAGAAGCTATAAAATGTTTCACCTCTCACTATCGACATATTATGGGCGCGACGGAAGTTAAGATACTGCTCACCAGTTTATTGTAACCGCAATTTGGAAGGAAATACAGCGATATTCATAAGCCAGATTTTTACCAAATAGTAATGTATCATAAACCGAAGAGATAAATGTATAACGTAATTCAGCTAGAGAAAGAACAATCTCGTGTCAAGGACATTTACTGGGCTGGGAAACAACTATGTTTCGGTACATAAGTTAGGTGGCTCAGTAGATTAATCTGCAAACGAAAATTTGGTCTTTATCTGCAGGTGCGTAATGCTTGAATGGAGTAAGCACGTAGTAAATCTGAGTCTGATTATCACCAGAAAAGAGAACACGGGAGATGAGCATGTCTTCAGTGTTACGAATGTGGATAACTCCATGTTCACTGAACCAAATTATGATTTGAATAGTGAAGTCGCGACTCCGATGAAATTGTAAATTGACAGTTGATGCGCAAAATGAGTATTTCAATGAAGTAGCTGTGTTGCAACTTCGGCATTCATTGAAAAAGATTTTCTTGTTAGTAGAAACACAACGATATTTCGTATACCTTTGTGAAGAATGGTGAAGTGACGGGTCTTTCGTAATGCTTCCAAGGTAGTTTGCCAAACATATGGTAACCTTCACAAAGAGATTTAAAACAAGAAAGGCCAGCCGCCATCAATGCCACACTGGTGGAGCCGGCACGAGGAAGCACACGAGAGCTGACGCGGAATCTCCCGCGGAAACTGCACACCTGCCGAGCCGCCAAAACCAGTACACGATCAATAAGAATGCATCACTTGCTCAGATTCCGAGAGCAAATGCCCAAATTATCTCGTAGTGGTAATAAGTTGCATTTACACCACGATGGTGCCACAAAGATTGTGAGCCTAATACAAAGAAACAACAGCGACAGTTGAAAATTTCATTTTTCTTTACCTCATGACTAGTTTCGAGTAGGCACCAATTTTCAAATCATACAGTTAGTCAAAGCAATATTTCCCAAACTATAAGAACCACATGAAGATATATCATATATGTATAATAAAATAAAAATGAAACGTTACAGAGCATGGTCTGAAAACGAGTTCCGATCCGAATCTAGTTATCAAGTAAATAAAAGTGAAATTTGCAACTTTGGCTGTTTTCCCGTTGTACTGATTGACACAAGTTGCTGCCATGCAATTACCACAGCATGCAGGAAGTTCGTAATTCTGATACCCGTCACTACGCAAAGCAACAACGACCGTTCCCTTAAATTAGAAAACACATGGCACCAGTATACGCTACCTTTAGCTCCGATCGTAGTGGTGTGAACACGTGAATGCAAAAGAACTGGTCTAATAATTTGCTAGGTATATTTTCTATGTTAGAAAGATCGCAATGTCACTTAACAATAGGAGAGTCCAGTTCCTGTAATATTTGTTTCTTTATTTCCAGTCTATGATTACAAAAAATTGTCGCACTATCGATTTCGATTCATAATGATGATAGACTAGAATTAAAGAAAGGAATTCTGTACTTCCTAGATCATTGCTTTTATTCGCGACGATGTCGTAACTTACAAAACTTAGTTTTTCACTGCGACATTCTAGGGTAATTGGATTCCAGACAGCGAATGTGCTTGAAGAACACCAGCGAATGTGCTTGAAGAACACAGTTCGCAGCATCCGAAGACGAAGATTGGCTCAGTCGTCGAAATATTGAACATAAAAATGAAAACGAGAACTCACCAAGAAAACCTAATGGGTCACTGTTTCTGAAGTGCTGAACAAATCAGAGCCAGCGAGAAACGGTTACGGGAACCAAAAATGACTGCCACCTTTACCTTAACTACCCCATTATGTCGAGTACTGTAATCCCAGGATTACGTGTAGTAGCGTCAAGACATAAAATTTGGTTGGCAGAAATGTGAAACGAAGCTGGAGTATTTCAAATAAAAACATGTGTAGCCTCGGAAGCGAGGTACGATGCAAAACAACAATTTCATCAGTTCCAGCAGAAAATGTCTGCTATAGGCGCTATCATCGTAATATTTCGTTTGAGTGAATCAGTGGGAAGATTCTACGACATGAGGTGGACAGTGAACAGCGAAGTCCATTACTGACAAAAATGACAAAAAACGTTAAGTACCCAGAGGACATGGTCGGATAACAATTTAATTTCGTATACGTGCACGCCATCGTCGGATACGAAACGATGAGAGCTGCAATTCTCCGTGACAGATGTAACGGCTACTAATTACTGACTTAAAACCAACGACAAATCCACGTGTAATGTCAGAAGCACGAAAATTCGTATTTAAATATATAAATTTTGAAAATAGTTCATTTTTAGAAATATACTTTTTATTCCCCCTCTCCTTGAAATACGAGACATTTGTCTGCAAAAATTGGCAACCCCAGTCACGCTTCATGTACACAGTGGGGTATATAAAAATAGCTTCTACGAGCGGATACGATTGGAAGTGAATGTATACATTAACGGAGGAGGAAAAGAGCTACAGTTATTTCCAACAGGATGGAGCAACTGCCCATACAGCCGGCCGAACCTTGGAGCACATTTACACAATCTTCACGCTTCACAACGTTGTTAGCAAAGGTCAGTCTGGTCGCGGCCCTAGCTGGCCGACCATGTCATCTGATCTGTCAGCGTGCGATTACACTGTGAGGGTAGCCCTCAAGTCAAAGACGTAGCGCAACAACCCTCACAGTCTTCCAGAACTGCAGCGCCAATTCCAGCCGTCCAGTTTCGATCCACCTTCAGCAACTTGTTCACCAAGGCCCAAAAGTACCAAGAGATGAACGGTGGTAACTTTCAAGATCTGCTATAGTCAGGTAAGTATCGTATTTCCTTTCCTCTGCTGCGTTTCTTTGTATCCTGGAACGCTGTTCTCCGGGCCACTTCTATTTGCTCCATTCTGTCTAACAGAAAAGGCTGGAAAGTTTGTTAATGAAATTACTCAAAAAATTTATAATGTGACGTGGCTGCATAGACTAGTTACATTCAGTTGCTTCATTCGAATGAAAACAAAAACAAACAATTGGACGAAGAAACAGTCTACTGGTCGATCGGTTATTAAAACTACTCGGTTGTCCCACCACTACGGTTCTGCACTACTCCTGATGACCATCGTCGGTGATTATGACGGCAACCAGGGAATACGTTCCAATCTTACAGTGTTTTGTAGAGGCACTGCGGTGTCACTTCTGGCGTCACACAGTGTGGGAGCTCTTCAGGAAACAACGACTTCATGACATCCTCCCCTATGGAATCGGAGCAAGCATCCAGGCCAGAAGTGGTGCAGAATGATTCTGTAATGGGGGCTCATACTTTAAAGTTCTTTGTAAATTTGATTCGATTCTATAATCACCAAAATAATATCACATACCCTCTCAACATGGAAGTTTCATTTCGTTTCCTCCTCCCTTTCTGGCGGCTTCACTTGTTTTGTCAGGCGGTGTATCTAGGCTGTTCATGATCCAGCGGCAAGGCTGTGTTCCCCTGGCTTTAAATACTGTATTGTCACGCAGTAGAAGCCCGAAAAGCCGAAAATCTGGACACAGATATCAATAATAAGCGTTGTGGCGATGTTTTTTCCTAGAGCCTGGCCGCGAGTTACTGAACTAATATCCGACGAGGGATCCATATTTTATCTGCCATATAGACAAGCTTTTTTCCCACGCTATATGGCATCTGCTATATAGATTTTTTTCCTTGTGACAGTGAAGTGTTTAAAGCACATAAGCACGTTCGCTTGCAAGGAACAACTGCATCAACGCTGGACTTGCAAATATCTAAAAATTGAATGTTTATTTCTCAACAACATGCAGTCTATTTCAATGCTTTGTATAAAACCAAATATACTTGCGTGATATTTTTTTATTTTTTCCAGCGTAAAACTCTTTTTGCACTCGGTGGCTCAGTGGTAAAGTGCCGATCGCAAATGCACAGTCTCCGGTTCAATTCTAGGATTTTCAACCGTCAAATATCGCTTCTTTCACATCCGGTAAGGTCTTCTCTTGTATAAAAAATGTCTAGTTGCACTGAAGTTCGGAATACACACTGAATTGTAAGCCCCCAATAACTGGCTGCTTATGTCATTTCAAAGATCGGAGGAAGGCAACGGCATGTCACTTACAAGAGGAAAGTGGCTAGTAAAGCTCTGTGGTGTTCAAATCAATCTTCGAATTGATGACTGCTTTACTAAATGACCTTTTACATTCATTTCAGACCTGCGCCTCGATGCTCCTGACAAATAACACAAAATCCAATCGCCAAGATCTCTTTGTACATGTGGAGCCGAAGTAACATTTCGGGAAACTCAGCAACAGAAATTTCAAGCTGGACTAACTCGTGTTGAAAATGTTAACGCATGTGAACATAAAATACATCATTCCTTGCTCACGATCGGTTAAATATAACAACAAATACGAGTCTGAAGTTATGGAAAATTTTTTGCTCTGTGTCCCACCACACCTGGGTCACTACAGGATTTCAGGACAGAATCATTGCGGCGTTTGTTTAGGTGTACCCGTCACTGTAATATGATCTGCAAGCAGCAAAAATCCGTTATGTCGCTCCGTTGTCTGATTTTACTCTGTTCCAACTTTTTACATTAAAATATTCTGGGAAAAAGTATGGATTTGACATTTTTCCTCTCAGGGGTTAAATATAAATTTTTGTTATCTTAGTACAATTGCTTTTATGCTTACGAAAGGGCATATACGACCTTGGAATTTTCCATACAACTTTTTCGATTGCTAAGCCTCTTGCAATGTATTTTACACGCGGTGGATAAGGATCTTAATTTCATGTTTTCGACACCATCAACTTCGTCAATTTCTCTTCTCCTTTCCAAGCGCTATTCATCAGCTAATTTATTTTTCTACGTTTTCTGGAAGACAAACTCAACATCTTTCTGTTTTTCTCACTAGCCTATCCATTTCATTCATTAGGAAGAGCGTTAATGTTTTGGAAACGTGTTGCTTTACGGCAATAATTAGTGCGTTGGGGAAATAATCAAATTAACTTTTTCTGAGATTGATCTCACAAGACTTGGAAAAAACGAGGACATAGTTTACATCAGTATACACACTTACTGCGGTACGCTATAGTTCTAGTTTTCATTTGTGCCATACAATCTGACTTGCGGAAGATAACACGAATGGAAACCACTGGAGATTTGACGACGGCGGCGCAAGAAAGCGCTAAACGTTTATTGAATAAGTCGATGTCGTTTGATCAAATTGCGGGCACAACTAACCACATTCTAATAATAAGTAGCTTCAAATGGAGGGATAAGCCAAGAAATTATGACCACTGCCCACCGCGAGGTTGAATGCCTCCTTGTGACATTGCGGGCACGTAACGCGGTTACGAAAGTGTGTAAGCGGAGCAGACACGGACGTGGGATCACACTAGCGAAGGTATGGGCTGCAAATGAGGAAGTCCATACAGATAAGCGACTTTGACAAAGGGCAATTATTATTAGGCAAAGCCTGTGAGCGAGTATCTCGAAAACGGCGAAGCTGTCGAATGTTAACGTGCTACTGCCGTGAGTATTTACGGGAACAGGTAGGACAGTAAAACTGCCACTAGGCGCTCAATGGTTAGACATTTACGACTCCTCACAGAACGTGTGGTTCGGAGGTTTGTCTGCTCTGTAAAGTAGGATATATGGTGATCTGTGGCATCTCTGCCAAAACCGTACAATGCTGGTGCACGGACAAGTGTTTCGGAACACACCGTTCATTATACACTGCTGAACACGTAGCTCGGCAGCAGACCACCCCTGTGTGTCCACATTTTGACCTAACGACATCATCAATTACGGTTGCAGTGGACACGCGACCATCGAGATTCTACCGTTGATCAATAGAAACAAGTTGGCTCTTCAGGTGAATCACATTTTTGCTACCCTGGGTCGATGGTCTTCTCCACAAACGCCATCATCGAGGTGAACGGCGGTTCGAAACGTGCAGTGCGCCACGGACGCAGGTGTTGGGGGTAGTATTATGCTAAGGAAAACACTCTCCTGCGCTTGAGTGAGACCTGTGGTAGTAATCAGAGACACGCTGACAGCTGCGAACCACCTGCATCCCTTCATGCTTTATGTCTTCCCCGACGGTGATGTCATCTTTCAGCAGTATAATTGTCCTTGTCTCGGATGATGATTATTATTATTGTTGGTTTACAGGGCGTTCAACTGCGCGGTTATCAGCGCCCGTACAAATTCCCAACCTTTGCTCAGTCCATGTAATCTCCCCACGGAAAATTACCCTCCACCACGCAATAATTAATTATGGTCAATCAAATCATCTACGTTTATTTACGTTTGAAAAGTATCTGATCGGATTTTCAAGTAATATATGCGCCGACAGCTCGTCGACGCCAAGGTATTTTTCTAGTACGTTTATTCTTTGGAATAACAAAGATACAGAAATGTATTCTCCATGGTTACTATAGAGGGATAAGGGAACAGCTTCGGAAGTATCGGTTGGAAGATTGTCGGGTTGCTAAAAGAGACATATTTACTCTTCTTCTCGCTAAACCGAGCTATTAACGTTTGTGCCGCTAGCGTGATAGGTAAAGAGAAAGAAAAAACCGTAAAAGCAAATTACATGAGACTTGGAACCAACAGAAAACGGAACATGTAATGGAGATGGATTCAATATACAATTTTCCTCAGAAATAAGGTTTGTGACGATTTTATTCTAGAGTGAATGACGAATGAGTTCTCTGTCTGAATCATTGATGATTGTCTTGGCCCTGTAATTAGTGGGGAAGTTTCAGCTGTGACGAAGAGAGCCTGCAATCTCCGAGTTTTTATAAATCGTCCAAAAAGGCTTCGTCCACATCTGAAATTCTAAATCTGTCGTGAACTGAACGAATTGTTCAAACGATCGATTTTCCCAACTGAATGCAGCGCTTAATAATAATAACAAATGTAAGATCTTTTCCAACAAGCCAGCCGCTGAATATTAAGACGAAGGGCTCCACCAGAGATTCTACTAGGCTGATTTCACGTAAATAATATATTTAAACTGTACACAGATAAAGGACAGAGAGAGAGAGAGCGAATGAAATTCGAGAAATTACTCAGAATCCTCCATTAGCATAATTTTTTGTCTGTCTTTCCACGGATCAGCCTAAACATAAAACCGAAGGCCCTAACTTTATTGTACCGATTTATGTGTGAGAGTGAAGGAGTAATAAAGGCGACAGATACACCTCTGTACAGACAAAACATTACACCAAGTTAACGGCAAGCTGCATTCACATACTTTCATCATTTACAGTAGATAATTCATTATATCCAGTCTCGCCACTTTCATGAATGATGATGAAATGATGAAGACAACACAAACACCCAGTCATCTCGAGGCAGGTGAAAATCCCTGACCCCGCCGGGAATCCAACCCGGGACCTCGTGTTTCGGAGCTAGCACCGTGCTACAGTGGTTTGAGCAGCATTATGGTGAACTCACGTTGATGTCTCGGCCAAATTCGCCTGATGCAGATCCTATGGCACCCATCTAGGTTGCAGTAGGGGGCTATCACCGCGTACGCAAATCAGCGACCCGTTACTTACGCGAATTACACGTCCTGTGCGTAGACATATAATGCCATTTACCTCCAAAAGCCTACCACCAAACTATCGGGTTCCTGATAGGCACAATCAGAGATGTATTTCGTGCTAAAGACGGACAAACAAGCTATTAAGCAGGTGGTTATAATGGATGGTTGGTTGGTTTGTTTAAAAGAGGGTGGAAGGGACCAAATTGCGAGATCATCGGTCCCTTGTTCCCAGTAAAATAATTACACAACGGAAAGAAGAAAAGAAAGGAGACTTACAGCACAATAACAAGAGAAAGGAAGAACCAGAAGAATGACAGGAGGACAACAACACTACTATGGACAGAAACAGGAAAAGAAAACCATAGAGAGAAGCAAGAAACAGGTAGAAGGAGTAAAAACAAGAGAGCAGATGACCGTGACTGGGCGACCACGAGAATACAAAGGAAAAGCCAGCCACTCTGTGGCACATTAATATATCCACCCTAAAACCATTAGAGTGGAGAACACTAAGGCACAAAGGACATGAGCTAAAACTTACACAGAATGATAAAACCCACCATCGCGTATAAAACGTAAACTAAATTAGCAGATGAGGCGTTGTCAATTAAAATTAATGGAAAACGAGTCCGGTAACTGAAGAGTTCGTCGCACGGCAGCGAAAGGAGGACAGCTCACGAAGATACGGGCCACTGTCAACCGGGAGCCGCACCGACACTGAGGTGGGTCATCACGGCGCAGGAGCTAGCCGTACGTCACCCAAGCGTGGCCAATGCGTAGCCGGCAGAGAACCACAGAGTCCCTGCGAGAGGTCCGCAAGGAGGACTGCCACACATTCGTAGTCTTCTTAATGGCACGCAGTTTGTTGCGCGTGCTGAAATTATTCCATTTCTTCTCCCAAAGCCGCAAAACCTTGCGGCGTAGTACTGAACGCAGGTCAGTTGCAGAGAAGCCGATCTCCATAAGCGGTTTCCGCGTAGCCTGTTTGGCCAGCCTGTCAGCAAGTTCGTTGCCTGGGATTCCGACGTGACCTGGTGTCCAGACAAACACCACTGAACGACAGGACCGTTCCAGCGCATAGATGGACTCCTGGATGGTCGCTATCAAAGGATGGCGAGGGTAGCAATGGGCGAGAGCTTGTAGGCTGCTCAAGGAGTCAGTACACAGAAGAAACGCCTCCCCAGGATCCTAACGGATGTACTCAAGAGCACGAGATACAGCCACCAGCTCGGCAGTGAAAACACTGCAGCCATCGGGCAAAGAATGCTGTTCAGTACGTCCTCCACGGACATACCCAAAGCCGACGTGAGTAAAAGCCATCGAGCCGTCAGTGTAAACCCCTTCGTAGCCTCAGTACTCGTCAAGAATCGAGAGGAAGTGGCAGCAGAGAGCCACGGGGTTAAATGAGTCCTTAGAGCCATGTGAAAGGTCCAGGCGAAGGTGCGGCCTTGGTGTACACCATGGAGGTGTACGTGAATGGACCTCAAGTATAGGTGGTAAAGGCAAGGCCTCCAGTTCAGAAACAAGGGATCGGACAGGAACTGCAATTGGAAGCCCTGACCTGGGCCACCGATACGGGAGATGAACCACCGTGGGTGGGAAAAGGAGACAGTGATTCTGGTGCACAAGAGAACTACGGACGTTTTCTACGTAACTGGCCAGCAGTTGTGCACGCCTAACAGGCAATGGACGCACTCCGGCTTCCACAAGGACGCTGGTCACCGGACTTGTCCTAAAAGCTCCTGCCACTAGGAGAACGCCACAGTGGTGCACTGGGTCGAGTAAACGCAACGCTCAGGGCGCCGCCGAACCATAAACCAGACTCCCATAGTCAAGGCGGGACTGAACAAGGGCTCTGTAGAGCTGCAGCATTGTAGAGCGATCTGCACCCCGGTTGGTGTTGCTCAGCCAGCGGAGGGTATTGAGGTGCCGCCAGCACTTCTACTAAGTTGACGAAGGTGAGGAAGCCAAGTCAATCAGGCGACGAAAACCAGTCCTAAGAATCGATGTCTCCACTACAGTGATCGTCATTAAGATAAAGTTCTGGTTCTGGATGAACAGCACGACGCCGACAAAAATGCATAACACACTACTTTGCGGCCGAAAACTGGAAACCATGGGCTAGAGCCCATGACTGCGCCTTGTGGATGGCTCCCTGCAGGCGCCACTCAGTAACACCAGTACTGGTGGAGCAGTATGAAATGCAGAAGTCGTCTGCATATAGAGAAGGTGAGACGGACGGCCCTAGAACTGCTGCTAGACCATTAATGGCCACTAAAAATTGAGAGACACTCAATACAGAGCCCTATGGGACCCCATTCTCTAGGATATGGGGGTAACTATGGGAGGCACCAACTTGGAGACGGGAAGTACGAAGCGACAGGAACTTTTGGATAAAAATCGGGAGCAGGCCTCTGAGACCCCACTCACATAATGTGGCAAGGATATGATGTCGCCAGGTCGTGTCATACGCTTTTCGCAAATCAAAAAGACACACAAGATTATTCGTGGTAGAGCGACCCTGGCGGAAGCCGCCCTGACATGGAGCCAGTAGGTCACGTGACTCCAGGTCCCAACACCGCCTACACACCATACGTTCCAGCAGCTTACAAAGAACGTTGGTAAGGCTGATGGGCCGATAGCTATCCACATCAAGTGGGTTTTTACTGGATCCGTTTGAAGATGACGAGGAGGTGTCGCTTGTAGTCAGATGAGAGATGTTTAATCATCTGACCGTGGATCCGATCTGGCCCAGGAGCTGTGTCAGCGCAATGTGCAAGGGCACTGAGGAGCTCCCACTCTGTAAATAGGGTATTATAGGATTCACTGTGGAGTGTAGTAAGAGAGAGGACTTTCCCTTCCAGCCACCGTTTGAGAATGCGAGAGGCTGGGGGAAAATTCCCCGATACAGAGGTTCGGGCCTAGTGCTCGGCAATCGCGTTAGAGTCGGTAGATAACACGCCATTTATGGTAACACCGGGGACACCTGTTGGGGTCTGGAACCCGAAAACACGTTTGATATTTGCCCAGACTTTGGAAGGTGACGTATGGCACCCATTGGGCGAGACATATCTCTCCCAACACTCTTGCTTCCGTCGTTTGATAAGTTGGCGAAAGCGATCACGGAGCCGTTTAAAGGCTAAATGAAGTGCTCCAGGGAAGGGTGCCGCTTATGCCACTGTAGAGCTCGCCGACGCTCCTCAATTGCTTCAGCGACTTCTGGCGACCACCAAGGGACTGCCTTTCGCCGGGGGCAACCTAAAGAGCAAGGGATCGGTGTTTTCTGTCACAAACGATTGCTGTAGTCACCTGTTCAACCATCACATCGATGTTTCCGCGTGGGGGAGATTCAACGGTGAGAGCAGAGGTGAAAATTTTCCCGGTCCGCCTTGTTTAAAGCCCATCTGGGCAGGTGTCCGTGGGCTTGACGCCGGAGCAGTGACAGGAAGATGGGGAAGAGGTCACTACCACACAGATCGTCATGTGCTCTCCAGTGGATAGATGGGAGAAGTCCTAGGCTGCAAATTGATAAATCAATGGCCGACTAACTACCTCGAACCACACTGAAATGTGTGGCACACCCAGTATTTAAGAGGCAGAGGTCGAACTGAATCAGTAAAATTTCGACATCTCTGCCTTAGCCAGTAAGCAAGGTGTCACCTCACAAGGGGTTATGGCGTTAAAATCTCCCAAAAGTAGGAAAGGTTTAGGGAGTTAATCAACCAGTGCAGCTCATACATTCAGGGGTACTGCACCATCTGGAGGAAGATGTAAATTGCAGACAGTTATTTCCTGTGTCGTCCTTATTCTGACAGCCACAGCTACGAAAGGGGTTTGAACGGCCACAGACTGAGTTTAGGACATAAACGCATACTCCACCTGACACACTATTACTGTCGCTACGGTTCCTGTAGTATCTCTTACAGCCGCTGAGTGCAGGGGTCCGTATTGGCGCAAACCAGGTTTCCTGGAGGGAAATGCAGAAAGCAGGTGTAATGCTTAACAGTTGCCGTAGCTCAGCCAGGATGACGTCATCGTGAGACTGGGAAGGCATGAAACGCAGTCTATATTCATTTTGTCTGAGGTTCTGGCGAGATCCAGGTCCACAGCAGACGCCAGAATCTCCACCTCATCTGCAGACGCAGAGCTTGGAGGTAGTGGTGGTGTGGGTGCCACTGCAATTCCCTTGGTTTTGGGGACCTCCTTTTGGATTTCTCTCACTGTTCCTTGGGTTTCCGTGGCTGGGAGGACTTCACTGGCTCAGTCTCTGGGACAGAGGATGAGCGTGAACACTGTGACCAGCTGCTTATGGGCTCTTCAGCCACTGGCGGGTGTCATCTTTCCCACCAGCAGAAACCTGGGAAGGGAGTGACCCAATGGACCCCTTCCTAGCGAGAGCAGCTGAAGAAGTTGTACGCTTCTCCGGCTTAGACGTGGGGACGGACGTTGCTCCTGAAGTAGGTGGTGCATGAGCAACAGGGAGGGAAGTGCCCGCCCCCCTCCACCATCAAGGGGACAGGTGTAGTCTTCTGGCTCTGAGAGGGGACTGGGGTTGGCGGAGCTGATGGGGCTAGAACTGTTGTAGCGGCGGTGTTATACGATGTCATGGGTATAGGATGTAGGTGTTCAAATTTCCTTTTGGCCTCAGTGTAGGTCAATCGGTCCAGGGTCTTGTACTCCATGATTTCCCTTTCTTTGTGGAGAATCCTGCAATTTGGCGAGCAAGGCGAAGGGTGCTCTCCACAGCTGACACAGATGGGAGGCGGGGCACATGGAGTATTGGGATGTGATGGGCGTCTGCAATCTCGACATGTGACGCTGGAAGTACAGTGGGAAGACATATGACCGAACTTCCAACATTTGAAGCACCGTATTGGGGGAGGGATATGGGTTTTACATCACAGCAGTAGACCACCACCTTGAACTTCTCGGATAAGGTATCACCCTCGAAGGCCAAGCTGAAGGCACTGGTGGCAACCTGATTATCCCTCGAACCCCGGTGGACATGCTGAACGAAATGTACACCTCACCATTCTAAATTAGCGCACAGCTCATAGTCGGACTGCAAAACAAGGGCCCTGTGAAATATGATACCCTGGATCATATTTAAGCTCTTATGGGGCGTGATGGTTACAGAAACATCCCCCAGTTTCTCACAAGCGAGTAACGCTCGTGACTGGGCAGATGATGCTGTTTTGATCAAGACTGACCCAGATCTCATTTTGGACAAGCCCTCCACCTCCCCAAACTTGTCCTCTATATGCTCAACAAAAAACCGAGGCTTGCGATCGTACTTCTGTTCATTGAATTGAGCCCGTGAACGCTTGGAGACTGCTGGTGTTTGACCACCAGCAAGAGATGATGTACTACACTTCATCACGTGTCATTCACCCTGATGCCACCCACTCTGACCAGGGGCCCTCCCCACGGGTGCCACCCAGCTGCTGCAAAGGCCACCTGGCAGGACGGCCATTGCCGGGAGTCCCGATGCTCCAGGGGCATGGGCATCTACCCCCTGGCATACGTGGGGATTTAACGGTGCAGGCGTCAGCAAAGCGATCCCTGCGTGGTCAGGGGTTATAATCAACTGGGTACATGGCGGCCCCACCACAACGGACTGGCTACCGTGCTGGATACCAGGTGCAAACAAGTCCATCATCATCGTCAGCGTAGAAAACTATACTGCAGTTGATGAAAAAATACGCACCCAGGAGGGTGACCTCGCCTAACAGCTAGAAATTGAGCTGAAGTGCAGATCCACGTCGATGAAGGATGCGATAGGTCTCAGCGCATGATGGACACAATGCACCATGTAAGGCGCCCTTCCCAAATTGGCTCTCTTCGGGAAAATTTTGAAAAATGGAGGTCGAACCCTACAGGGAACCACCAAAAAGGCAGAAACGTGCGAGACTCCTTTTAGTCGCTTCTTACGACAGGCAGGAATACCTCGGGCCTATTCTAACCCCCGGACCGGCAGGGGGGGGGGGGGGGTAGTTATAATGTTTTGTCTCATCAGTGTATATCGCTAGAAAGCGCCACCAATGAAGTACGTACTTTTTTATATAATCGAACAGAAATCACTAAAAAAATTCGCTTTCCTCCGCCGACCCCTTCATTTCACTGACATGTGTAACTAAGATACCTCTTGTTCAAGAAAATTATAAAGAAATTACACCTGGTGCAATCATTTTACTACAAGCAAGCGCTGCGAGGAAAGCGACGTTGGTGGACATAGAAAAACTTAATTGAAAATAATTTTTTCAGCTCATACCATTTTCACAATTTTTACCTCTGGGTTTGGAGAATACTTCTTTGTAACGGTGTATGGGCGAAGCTGCAACACTGGTGGAAAAAAAATCTCCAAACGTCAAATGTCAACACACTGTTTATCAGCTTTCTGAGAACATCCATTTTATCTGCCGCGAATTCCAACTTGAAAATCAGAGTATCAAACAGTATAGGACTATTCTCAAACGTATTCGCTGTGTTCAGCCGGACTTTTAACAGGCTGTGTGCAAGGACTACTTCGATAGATAGATTGTAGGGTGCAAGGAAGTGAAACGTTAACGATAAGCAATTCAGAAAAGAAGAGAATATAAGCTTTTGAAATGTGAAGCTGTTTAAGAATGATTAAGATTAGATGGGTACAACGAATAGCAAATGAAGTGATACTGAACAGAACTGGGGATAAAAAGAAGTCTATGGTAACATAATAAGGCATCAAGAAATCGTCACTTTAAGCACGTAGGAAACTGCGGGGAGTAAACATTATAGGAGGAGTCTTAGGCATGAATACACTAAACTAGTTCAGATGAATGTAGGTCGAAATAGTTGGTCCGAGGCAACAAGGCTTACACAGGATAGAGCAGCATGAAGAGCTGCATCAAATCAGTCTTTGAACTGAAAACAATAGAACACCCACCTATCGATCTAGGTGGCGCAGTGGTTAGCATACTGGATTCGGTTTCGCATTCGCGAGGACGACGATTTAAACACCCGTCCGGCCATCCTGATTTAGGTTTCTCGTTATGTCCCAATATCGCTTCAGGAAATGCCGGGATGGTTCCTTTGAAAGGGCACGGCCGACTTACTTCCTCATCCTTCCCTAATCCGATGGCACCAATAACCTCGCTGTTTGGTTCCCTCCCCCAAATCAACCAATCAACCTAAACACCCACCCAAGCGGGAAAGGAGTTGTGGTGGAAGTGGAGGAAGGACGATGATTCTAATTACGGTTTTTTATTATTCTTTTAATCCAGTATCCAAAGGTAATTCAGAAGACAATGAAGCACACTATTTGTTGTAAGACGTGGTCATGATGCTGCCTACAATAGGCTATTTTCTTAGTTTATAAGTATGGCTCGGATTATTGTTATTCTGAGAGATTGTAACATTCAAATAAAATTTTCTGTCAATACTGTCACGAAACATCTTATTTTCATGTAATTAAATCTTTAAAAATTATTAAATTTCAAGATTTGGTCGCTTGATCGAATACGCTCTGTTACTAGATGAAGCTGTGGTGACGTCAAAGATTAGGGGTAAGACGAAACTTACGCGTGCTATAGGAGTGATAGCCGTAGTTACAAGGTTTCTCTGTGCTCCCTCTGTTAACAATTAAGCTATTTAGTGGTGGAAAACGCATTGACAAATTGTAAGTAACAATGGAATTTTGTGAAAGATGACAGTGGAAACCTTCCGAAAGACGATACGTTCACTCTCCACCCATTAGGGCGGTGATATGTGCAACACTGGGCATTTTTTTCCCCGCTCCATGCATCATCATTTAACTAGCTCAAAATCGGACAGTATATCTTGATTGTCGATTATCACATTCATGTGAAATACACTTGTAGAAAGTAAGATGAGCTCAACTAGTATAACATACCATTGTCCATTGTCCTGTAGTCATGAACCACGACCCAAAGCGCAACAAAATGCTTGGCTACTCTTAGTGTTGATTTCCTTGTACACAAGACAATCAGCGAAGGTAATGCAAGGCGGTAGGCTCTGTGACGCAATGGGTACCGCGTCTGACTACGGGTCAGAAAGTTCCAGATTCAAATTGTGGTCACAACGTAAACGTAAACAAGGTCGTAAAAGTTCAAGTGTTACTAGAAACACGATGTTTCGATGATGGGATGTATTATACACAGCTTCGCATCAATTTTAACTGGAGGAATGGCCAACTGATGATAAATGCATTTAATTTGTAAATACACAATTCAGTTCGTTGCAAAAGCATTGCTAGCGGTGAAGATACTACCACATGCACATAGAACAACGAGGTGTATGGCGATGAGGTGGAATGATATGAAATTAAATGATTCTATGGTATTCAAAAAATGGTTCAAATGGCTCTGAGCACTATGGGACTCAACTGCTGTGGTCATAAGTCCCCTAGAACTTAGAACTACTTAAACCTAACTAACCTAAGGACAGCACACAACACCCAGCCATCACGAGGCAGAGAAAATCCCTGACCCCGCCGGGAATCGAACCCGGGAACCCGGGCGTGGGAAGCGAGAACGCTACCGCACGACCACGAGATGCGGGCTTTCTATGGTATTGATGGCCGGGAGTCCCCACCTGGAAAAGGTCAGCCACCGAAATGCAAGTCTTTTCAGTTGACGCGGCATTCGGTGACTTGAATGTCGATGATGTTAAAATGATGAGGATACCACAATACCCAGTCCCAATCAAACAAAATCTCCGACCCGGCCGGAAGTTGAACCCTTGCCCGCAACGTAACTGTCAGATGCGCTGACCACTCAACTACGGGAGCGTACGGCGAAGAGGTGTTGTACGTGGAAAAGCATGTACAACATGCAGGCATCATAAACGTAAGGGCTGGAATGTTTGTGAATGGAAACTAACGTCAGTGTTTGAAGCAGACTTATTTCATCTTTATGTGAGATGATGAAATTTAAACAATAGAGATCTTAGACAGTACGAAGAAGAAAAAAGGACTGTTTCCAAATCAGTAAAAATAGTGTGGTCACATTAGGTAGAACTCATCTCGAAGGTGACGTGTGTGAAGAGCTATTGCAAATGCAAGCGCTTGTAAACGGCAGAGAAAACGCGCCACTATTACGTTTCTCATCGATGTAGTGAAGCTTTGTAAATGTGATTTTGTTTTCATATGGGAGGACTGCTGAGCCGTTCACAAATAAGTTAAAATTTCCTTTTGGACTGGATTTGAGCCAGCTACTAATAGGTAACTGTTTATTAAGCATTATAGTCCACCGCTCTGCCGACTGAGCTAACAAAGCGTGCGGGTAAGGGTGGAACTAGTCATTTCTCCCTATTTTCACTGCGGGTTTCATTTCGTTGAATGACGCTGTCCTTCCTTTCTGCAGTGGTAAAGCATATCTCCAAGGTAAATAAATCTTAACTTCAGAGTGCAAGACAGTCTGAAGTTTAGGAATTTGTGTATCGACGTGGTGGCATTTCGCCCGTATAGTGCAACCACGTTTTAAGCACGTTCTAATTCTTTGGAACACGCAGAAACAATATTGCACGAGTTTTTATAGATGTCCGCAGTGTGATCAAACAGTGAAGGGAATTTTTTTTTAATTTCGCGGGCTTTATACGTTAGAGTTCAAAAACTTTGTATTTTGGTATACACATGTTCCTGACGTATGTCTGCATTTTTAGCTGCTTTGAATATTTAGTTTATCGTGGACAGCCGAAAAGGTTACAGATGTTTTCGAGTGCTCGGTGAATTGTAACTGAAAAATGGAATAAAGTGCAGTGCCGCATTCGAAATGCTGAATGTGGCTTTTGGCCAATCCGCTGTGAGTAAGACAGAGTTTACGAGTGATATAAATGTTTCAAAGAGGATCGGGAAGACGTTGAAGACCACGACCGCCCCGGACGTCCTAGTGCATCAATTACCGACGACAATGTGGAAGAAGGAAAGGGTTCTGGAAAAACGGCGGATCACCATCAGAGAGGTTCCTGATAATGTCGGCATATCTTTTGGCTCAGGCCAAGCAAATGTTTTTGGGATGTTTTGGGCATGAAACGTTTAGAAGCAAAGTCTGTTCGAAACTATTGAATTTCGACAAAAACGACGTTGCATAGGCATAGCTCAGGAACTGCTGAATGAAGTCGTCAACGATCAACAACTTCTGAAAAAGATTGTAACAGGTGACCAAACTGGTCATACGGGAACGACGTCGAAACCAAGGCTCATTAGTCCCTATGGAAACTGCCTGAAGGGCGAAGACCGAAAAAAATCAAATTATTTGAAATCCACCTCCACTTTAAAAAAAATCTGAAATTCAAAAGGAAATATAGCATGTTATGAGCACAACATGACGTATTTAACCATTTACGATGATTCCAGAAAAACAGTCGAAGACCCCCCTACACACACACACACACACACACACACACACACACACACACACACAGAGAGAGAGAGAGAGAGAGAGAGAGAGAGAGAGAGAGCGCTGCGGAGCGTGTGCGGGGGCTCAGCGGCCGTCCGCCGGCTGCCTCCGCCAGATATAGGACGCGAGGGTAATTATAGGCCGCAAACCTGCCCCACGAGCGCCTGCTGAAATGCGCGGCACTGAAGATTAGGAGTAGCGCACTCTCGCTGGTTCAGCCGGTTACCAACGCCGCAAGACTAGTTTCAGTGCCGTTTCCACAGTTCCAATTCAGTTTTTACGAATTTCTCAATACGGAATGGAATCACTAGCGGCACACATATATAGCAGTAATGTCACCGCTCACGATTTCGATTACCCTTATTTTCCTGTTGAAAACCCAACTCCCAATTAATACAACTAGACGAGGTGTGATCAAAAAGTAACGGGAATTTTTGCTTTCCTTAAAGAGTCTTTAGACAATCATCATCAACATCAACTTTGTCCCCTTCGAAGTGATCCCTCTCAGATATAATACACTTATGCCAGCACTTGGAAGCACTTCCGTTATGATGTTCAGCTCCTTCAGTGATTCTGTTTTTATCTCATCAATGGTGGCAAAAAGCCGTTCGTGGTTCTCTTCAGCCCCGAATGCACTATTGTAAACTTAACAGAAATTAAAAGTGCAGAGTGCAGCTTTTATTACGGAGACAGATAAGCTGGCAAACCGTCACTCAACAACAGCCGTTACATCGAACCTACTTGCATTCAGTTGGTTGTTATTCCTATGCGTTCTACAGTTTGTGGAACGTATTTTACAACACTGCACGACAAAGCCCCCTCCCACACTACGAATCGGACGACTGCC
Organism: Schistocerca nitens; assembly: GCF_023898315.1. Taxonomy (NCBI): domain Eukaryota; kingdom Metazoa; phylum Arthropoda; class Insecta; order Orthoptera; family Acrididae; genus Schistocerca; species Schistocerca nitens. The sequence continues at coordinate 361,395,913 of NC_064621.1, forward strand.
ACGCTTTGGCTATCTGATCGGAAAACTCTGCAACATTTTCCGTACAGCCCGGATATTTCACCGTGTAATTTTCACATCTTTGGCCACCTGAAGAAAGACACTCGTAGACATCGGTTTCAGTCGGACGAGGAAGTGCAAGAGTGGGAGCGGATAAGGACCCGTCGGTGGCCGACCGCGTTCAACGAAACAGGGATTGGTTAGAAACTCCCAGGGAGATAAATGCCTTACCGCGTGTAATGATTACTTTTGAATGGAACCATCTCATGATCCCGTTGTGGTTGATGTTTGGTTTTCATTTACTGCCCCTAATAAAACACGACAGCAACGTTGACTGATGCTTCCGTGGAAGCTACACGACACAACATGACGAGCTGAAAGCCTGAGACTGTTTACTGCAGTGTGTAACTCGCCCTTTCTGTCCGGAAAACTAAAGGAAACGTAGAAAGGGCAAACTGTACCTAGTCTTGATGAGCGCATTTACAATTTATTTTCAGGCTTGAAAATCGTTCTCAGCGAGTTAGTATTTTCTTAACTGTATAGTCGTGTTCAGCAGCTTGCAAGGCATATGTTGAGCGGTAGAAGCATAGCAAGTTGCCCTCGCCTCTGAGTCACTACTTCCGCCTAGCTCTAGAGGTAGGGGAGATGTGTCACCAATCCACCACGTCATCTCCGTGGCAGTCCTCTGGGTGCAGGTGCTGCGGAGAGGTAAGGCAGTGTTTCTTCCTAACTGAAATGTTTGACAATGCTTCTCCTCGGCGAATGTATCTCCGTACGTGATGAACATCAAGAAATGAATGCTGCGATTCTCCGTTCGCCTACACTGTGATACTAATGAAAGCTGCTCTCTCTCTCTCTCTCTCTCTCTCTCTCTCTCTCTCTCTCACACACACACACACACACACACACACACACATACAACCTGGAAATTTGCTGCGTTTCTGCTACTATTTTTTCTTACGTCAGTAGTAGAGGACGAGGTATACGGAGTCTGTACCACTCCAATCTACACTACTTCGGGGGGTGGGGGTGCGGAGGGGAAAAGGGGGGGGGGGGGACTGCGAATGAATGAAACATACCGACCCAACTAGATTCTATTAAGCTGCAACACTTACAACCTACACTACGTGGTACAGTCCTTGACCATAGCAAGTCTACGAAATCGCATCAAATCTTTGTGGTTATCTAAAACGATAAATTAACTAATTTTTGTCTACAACTTCAGTTCGCCCTACGTCCCTGATTCAAAGAAAGGAAGATTAGAGTTCAAAATCTCGTCGCCCGTGAAATCATTAGAGACGGAGCACAATCTGTGGCAAAGAAGGAAATCGGCTGTCTCCCGACATTCGCCTCGATCGACTTGTGGAAACTACGGAAAAAATGTATCTGGGTGGTAGAACGAAGTCCATAATACCGCTTTTCCCGGTTACGAATACGATGAGCTGAAATCAGCGTCTATTTGGACAACAGTTGAAGCTCAATATTATCACAGATACAAGTTTTAAAATCAATTTTCGTATCGACAGTGATGGTTTGAAAGGCTGCTTAACGTCAAAGGGTTTGAGAAAATCGACTAAAATGCACCTAGAATGACCAAAGCGCTGGGTCTTGCTATTCCATCCGACAAAATTATAAGAAAAAGGAAAGACATATCTAGCGAAAACTGTTCAAGTTTTAAATCAAGCTTCTCAGAAAATTTACAATTAGGTGCATTATTATATTGTTCTACAAACATATTTATGGTGAAAGATAACCTTCTAGATTTAAAAACATTTGCGATTATCTATCAACATATTTACTTATATAGTATCTTCTTGTCTTTGTGAGCAGTGAGCGAAACATAATACTACTTTCGTAAAAGATTAGACACATAATAAAGGAATTCAATAGAAATTTAATTTAAATACTTCCCACAAATGCAGTTATTAAATAATGCAGGACTAACCACAAATCGGATTACGTAGACTAAGCTGCGATGTTCCCGTGCAAGACAAATGGTTCAAATGGCTCTGAGCACTATGGGACTCAACTGCTGAGGTCATAAGTCCCCTAGAACTTAGAACTACTTAAACCTAACTAACCTAAGGACAACACACACATCCATGCCCGAGGCAGGATTCGAACCTACGACCGTAGCGGTCGAGCGGTTCCAGACTGTAGCGCCAGAACCGCTCGGCCACCAGCGGCCGGCTCGTGCAAGACAGTAGTGCCTCAAATTCGAGCTCACAGGTCGTACTTAGGACGACTGCCAACTGAGATGTAAATGCGGCGGCGTCCAGTTCTGGACACGAACCAGGAACCCGTTTCTGAGGCGCCTCTAACGTACAGTCTACCACAGAAGTGCGCAGAAGATAACGTAACGCGTACAGAAATTATTATCCACGCTAGTAGTAACCATGTTTAGCACTGTTGAACATTACTACAAAAACTACGAGCAGCAACAGTAAATTTTCTGAGGTAACGCCGGCATGTGGCAAATATTCGCATCTGTATGTATAGCTAAACCACAGAGCGATTCTAATGTGCTCTTCTGTAGGTCACTTCTATTAATATTCCGTTCTTTTGCATAGATAGGCCTATGGATGTTGGACCACCGAGTTAATACTCGTAGTGTATTTTTTAATAAGAACAGGATGGGGATTATACGTTGCAAATAGGGAAAGTACACCGTACAAAGAAATTGTATGCTTTATTTAACTCCACAACTGCAGCTGTAATATGCCATGGCGCTATAAAAATTGGGAAGCTCCAGCCTAACCTCAAAACGACACCATTCTAATAAACATTTCATACTCATTTTGAGCTTAGAATCCCCAATGTGCAACGGGGGGCGGGGGGGGGGGGGGGGGGGGTGTCCAGCTGTTGCAACTGATATAGTCACAATATTTTTCTCGTGGCAGTACACTGCTACACTACCGGGATATACAGGTACCATCAGGCGATCTTAACGTGGAGAGTGCACACTTGAAACAGAGTACAAACAAGAGACTTTGTTCTAACGTGGCAGCGCGCTACTCTAGGTAAAAACCAGGTCAAAGAACAGTGTATCGACGCCTCATTCGCCTGTAGTATATATACAGAATAGGAACGTTTCGGTGAGATGTACCTGCGGTAGACAACGAAATCTGCAGGAATTTTCCAAAAACGCTTGCTTCTTTCTGTTGACGGGTGAAACCAGAGTTCAAATGAATTTTCATTTCGAAGACGTCCAGAGAACATACCACGACGTAGGGCGCAAAATAATATTTTCTGCACCAAAGCGTAAGAGTACGTAGATGGCTTAGCAAGGTGTAAGACTAAAAATCAAGAAGATCAAAGCATCTTTCTTACCGGTCCTAAGATTTCTTTGTAAACTATCGTCTACACTGGCAATGATTCGTACATGTGAAAAATGCCAAGACATTACGCGTTTGGTGGCCTATGTTAAACTATGGTCTGTCAGTCAGTTCAAAAGCCGTATGCAAGGCAACAGCATACCACCTTCCAATAGGAAGTTGCTAGTAAAACAGTGTGGTGTTCTGAGCAATCTTCGAGGTGAGGACGGCTTCAAATACACTATGTGATCAAAAATATCCGGACACCTGGCTGAAAATTACTTACAAGTACGTGGCGCCCTCCATCGGTAATGCTGGAATTGAATATGGTGCTCGCTCACCCTTTGCCTTGATGACAGCTTCCACTCTCGCAGGCATGCGTTCAATCAGGTGCTGGAAGGTTTCTTGGGGAATGGCAGCCCATTCTTCACGGAGTGCTGCACTGAGGAGAGGTATCGATGTCGGCCGGTGAGGCCTGGCACGAAGTCGGCGTTCCAAAACATCCCAAAGGTGTTCTATGGAATTCAGGTCAGGGCTCTGTGCAGGCCAATCCATTACAGGGATGTTACTGTCGTGTAACCACTCCGCCACAGGCCGTGAATTATGAACGGGTGCTCGATCGTGTTGAAAGATGCAATTGCCATCCCCGAATTGCTTTTCAACAGTGGGAAGCAAGAAAGTGGTTGAAACATCAATGTAGGCTTGTGTTGTGATAGTGCCATGAAAAAAAACATGGGGTGCAACCCCCCCTCCGTGAGAAACACCACCACACCATAACACCACTGCCTCCAAATTTTACTGTTGGCGCCGGCCGCTGATGGCCGAGCGGTTCTAGGCGCTTCAGTCTGGAACTGCGCGACCGCTAAGGTCGCAGGTTCGAATCCTGCCTCGGGCATGGATGTGTGTGATGTCCTTAGATTAGTTAGGTTTAAGTAGTTCTAAGTTCTAGGGGACTGATGACCTGAGATGTTAAGTTCCATAGTGCTCAGAGCCATTTTTTACTGTTGGCACTACACACGCTGGCAGATGACGTTCACCGGACATTCGCCATACCCACACCCTGCCATCGGACCGCCACATTGTGTACTTTGATTCGTCACACAACGTTATTCCACTGTTCAATTTTCCAATGTTTACGTTCCTTACTCAAAGCAAGGCGTCGTTTGGCATTTACCAGCATGACGTGTGGCTTAAGGGCAGTCGCTCGACCATGAAATCTAGGTTTTCTCACCTCCCGCCTGACTGTCATAGTACTTGCAGTGAATCCTGGTGCTGTTTGGAATTGTTGTGTGATGCTCGGGATAGATGTCTGCCTATTACACATTACGATCCTCTTCAACTGTCGGCGCTGTCTGTCAGTCAACAGACGAGGTCAGCCTGCACGCATTTGTGTTGTACGTGTCCGTTCACGTTTCCACTTCGGGGGATGTTTAGGAGTGGAAATCTCGCATACAGACGTATGACAAGTGACACCCAATCAACTGACCACGTTCGAAGTCTGAGTTCCGCGGAGCGCCCCATTCTGCTCTCTCCCGATGTCTAATGACTATTGCGATCACTGATATGGAGTACCCGGCAGAAGGTAGCAGCACAATGCACGTAATAAGCATATGTTTTTGGGGGTGTCCGTATACTTTTGATCACATAGTGCACCTTGCACCTCACATATTGTAGTGTCTCATCTAGAGAGAGTGTGTGTGTGTGTGTGTGTGTGTGTGTGTGTGTGTGTGTGTGTGTGTGTGTGTGTAACGCGGGAAGTCAAGCAACGCCTCAACACTGGATAGCATTAGGAGATAGAATAAAGAACATGTAATGCCTCGGACAATTCTATAAAACACGAAATGCACAGTACTCAAGACACTCATTTCCACTATGTTTCTCTACCTTTACGTTTGACTTTTTTATGACACTGTATCAGGAATGAAAACATTTTGCCATGTTATCACACTCAAGCGTAGCGCAAGTATGCGAGTATTCCATACGTGAACGGGTTCGAGAGGGGACTGCGTACTACCTTAAGCGACATAATTGTCGTCGACGAAACACACCAGGGGAGCTAGTTGCAATTGTGGAAACAGACACATTAGGTACGAGGTAAGTCCTTCCATCATATATTCGCAACACATAAGCACATCGGCTGTTTTCATCATATTGGTTTGATTGGTCTCCCGCGTACATCCGTCCTCCCGCCTGAAAGGTCGGGGGTACCTAATTTTGGTTCTTGAAAATTTTCAGCTAGTCATTGACGAAAAAGAAATGTTAAGGCGCCCCATCGCATACGCCAATTCGCGCCAGTAGCAATCTCCATAAACATCCAGGGAGAGGTGGACGGGTCACGGTGGCCCGATAATGGTTGGCCGTCAGGACGCTCGAAACTGAGTCCTTTGGCGTTTTTCTTGAGGGACTGTGATAACAGTCTTCTTTACGAAATTCCAGTAGAGTCGGAGAAAGCACGGGTTAAACGCTTTAGAGAGGCGGTAGGCATGATCGAACGTGTGCCAGATATTTGAAATGCTTAAGCTTTCGTCGATTTCGGCTTCCTTGTTCATTCTGTAGCAGACAGATTTTTCAGACTTATATCTTGAGTAAAACTTTATCTACCTGCTGGATAATAATATCTACGTCTAAATAACAACAAATGCAAAAAAAAGAAAGAAAGAAACCGAGCTAGGTGCGGGAATAAGAACATTCAAATAATATACCGAGGATGTGGGGGCCCGCACTACAACGAAATTTTATCCCTCTGTAATTTCTATACGTGTACAACACGAGCTGTTTAACAGTCTGTAGATGGCGTATCAATTCTGGTCTTTAGTATGTAATGCAAGTGGTGCAGGTGTGACCGTCCTAAGCCACTATAGCACAACCACTTGCCCTCAAGTGCTTAGTGTGGAGGAGCGAGACACTGTTCTTGGGGGAACTTTCGAAATTAAAAGGGTATAGAGACGTGAGAAACAGGAACGGGCCACGTTGCCTCACTGAGCCGCAGCGTGGCGTGGCGCGGCGAGCGTGATGCGGAAAGTGAAAGGACGAGACAAGGTTTGCGCGCGCCGCTTCCGCTACGCCCTGATGGGGCAGATAAAATGCCGCGCTAGTCGCGGAGCCGGCCACCGCCTGTGCGCCAGTAAAACCTGAAACATATGGGCTGGTCGCCAGCAGCTATGAGAACTGGTCTGCTTTTAACGTAGGAAAACTCCTTTCTCACTAGCAGTGAAACATCTCACAAAATCTCACGAAATGTTAGAATTTTAAATCTGAGGTGAGCCTTAATTACGTCATCCAATTATGGTGCTCAGGGTCAGTAGCTAAATCTCTCATTTAACTCCCTACTACTACACATGTGATGAAACGGTTATCAGTAATTTTTTTAACGTAACTTTAAGCACTCGTTACCCCATTACATTCTTCTTCCCAAGCCGATCTTCTTCATTCCCAGCACTCTTAACTGGTACAGTCTATTTATAAATTTCCCCTCCTCAGAACTCGCTGTGTCAGAAAATATCAATTTTGTACACTTTCAAAACTTTGTATCTGCCACTGATATTTCTTAACCCCAGATTCCCAAACGCTAGTACAATTTACGACTGCAACTAGGTATTAAACGTTACATTTTGTACTTAATTTCGTATGTAACATACAAATGGAGATCTAATACAGTCGTAGTAATTAACTAATGCATAACCTGTAACTTCTACTTAATAAAATTTAGATTAGTGAACTTGACGATGGGTTAGTAGCAGTGTAACTTTCTCCCCTCCCCTTTACTGTTCTAGGGCTAAGTAACAATGATGTAAAAATACTATATGTATGAAATCCTGGTCCGGTTTAAGTGATAGTGTTACATAAATAAATAAAACAATTTAATTTCCAAAATACTGTCATGAAGTATTTACGGAACAATGGAAAAAAGAATCGAGGCTCAGGTAAGATCTGTTTTGCAGCCGGAGAATGTATGACGACGAGGGGCAATACCGACACTACCACTTCCATTATGCTGGAGAAAGGCAAACGATTAGAGCATTTCTAGATTTAGAGAACGCTTTCGACAATATCTTTGAAATTCTGAAGACAGCTGGGATAAAATACTTACACGATGAGAGAAACGTTTCTATAACTTACATATAAACCAGACGACAGTTATAAGAGTCGAAGGGCACGAAGGGAAGCAGTAGTTGAGAAGGGAGTGAGATGATATTCTGTACACTGAGCAAGTAGTAAAGGAAACCAAGGGGCTACTTGGAAATGGAATTAAAATTCAGGAAGAAGAAATAAAACAAATGGAGTTTTGCCGATGACATTGTAATTTTGTGAGCGACGCCAGGTTACTTAAATCGGTTGCATGAAATGGGTTCATTTCTTAAAAAGAGATTATGTGATCAATATAAACAGGAGGGAAACAAGGATAATGGAATGTAGTCGAATTGAATTAGGGACGCTGAAGGAATGAGATTAGGAAATGGTTCACAAAATAGTAGACACGTCCTGCTACTTGGGCAGCAAAATAATAGTTGGTTGCCAGAGCAGAGGGGATATAAAATTCAGACTGGCAATAGAAAGAATAGAGTTTCTGAAAAAAGAGGGGTTTGTTAACATCTAATATAAATTTTTGGGTCACGAAGTCATTTCTGAAGGTATCTGTATGGAATGTGGGCTTGAATGTGAGTCGTGGACGATAAGAACTTGAGACGACAAGAGAATAGAGGTCCTGAAATGTAGTGCTACAGAAGAGTGCTGAAGATAAAATGGGTAGATCGGATTGCTAACGAAGTGCTAATCACTCTAACTGGCGAGAGAGAAATTTGTGGCTCAACGTGACTAAAGGAAGGAGACGGCTCATTGGACGCATCCTAAATCATCAAGGAATCGTCAGTTTGGTAACAGATAGAAGCGTATGTATACTGGGGGAGGGGAGGGGGGTTTGAAACTGTACAGGGAGACGAAGCTCTGACTGTAGTAAGTAAGTTCGAGCAGGTTTCGTTACGCAGAGTGAAGAAGCTTTTACAGCGTAGATTAGCGTGGAGAACTGCATCAAACCACTCGTCGGGCATGACCAAAGAAACAACCACAGTAATTTAATCTCTGCTTAACTACTGTTTACTTTCTCAGCAAGATTCTTTCATACTTGTGCAACTGACCTGAGGTAACTCTACTTTCTCCAGGTCCTTTTATTAAGACTGATTTTTCGTTTGGGTGTATTTTACTGCGTACTCTCAGATAACAGAGTTGCTCACCACATTCGTTTCTTTTTCACTGATATCTTCTCTGTATCTTTCCTATCCGCATCATACTTGTTTCGGCTATTTAATACAGTCATTGGATCTCTGATGGGTTACAATTACCAGACTTCACAAGGTTAGATATTCCCTCCCACCGCTCCCCCCACCCCAACCCCTCTCACTCTCTGTCTCTGTCTCCATCCCCAAAAATTTATGAAGTTCAACTGTCACTTTCGTCTCACTCTACGCTTTAAGAAAATCTGGTATTTTAACAATAAATAATCAAAAGGACAAGTGGGGATCTAGAGAGGTTCGTGCCTTCGAAACAAACTTTTCTGACTAAAATTTAGTTTATTTCCAAACAACCTACCTTTCGAGCTGTAGTATCACCTTATACTTTCCTAGCTTATTGCAGATCTTCAAGATACGAATTAGTTCTCAAACTCTAAAATACAATTTCCTTCAACCATGATCTCTCTATTAAACGTGAGTTTTCTCACCTCATACTATTTCTACCAATTTGCGTATAAGAAAGAAACTGCAGTATTGATCCAAAGGGGAAGAAAACCGTTCGTAGCAAAATCCAACAATTTTTTTGTTAGGAATGCAAGCATAGTGGAGGGTGCGTGGTTCGGGTGGAAGACTATTTTTTTACGTTCATTTATCACACAAAATATGACGTATTGAAACACGGACATTTCACTAAGTTGTTCTCTCCCAGGAAATACAAGAACAGCACACCGTCCGCATCCTGAAAGTTTATACCCTTGGCGTTTACAGGCGATGGACAGCCGTCGCCATTGGTTCAAATTGCTCTGAGCACTATGCGACTTAACTTCTGAGGTCATCAGTCGCCTAGAACTTAGAACTAATTAAACCTAGCCAACCTAAGGACATCACACACATTCATGCCCGAGGCAGGATTCGAACCCTAGACCGGAGCGGTCGCTCGGTTCCAGACTGTAGCGCCTAGAACCGCACGGCCACTTTGGCTGAGCCCGTCGCCATCGTTGGAGAACTTTCGCAAATGGAGTTCCGTTATTTCCATAATTGCTCGAGATCAGGTTGGTAGAAATTCAGGCGTGTTTCATCACCCTAACATAGTTCAAAAACTTACTTGGGAATGCAGAACACCACCCCGAAAGACAGCTGGAGAAAGGTGAAGCAAAACAAGAATCTACTTCTGGTGAACCCTGAGCCGCTAAATATTCGTTTAGTTTCGATGTTGACGTCCTCTGCTACTAACTCCACAGGTACATGCATGGCGTAACTGAAACTCGCGCGAAAGTAACGCAATCCATTTAACTTCTTGTGACCCCAGCCACGCTGTAGAGTATACAGGGTGGTCCACTGATAATGACTGGGCCAAATATCTCACGAAATAAGCATCAAACGAAAAAACCACATGGCGCTATGGTTGACCCGCTAGATGGCGCTGCCATAGGTCAAACGGATATTGACTGCGTTTTTTTTAAAAAATAGGAACCCCCATTTTTTATTACATATTAGTGGAGTACGTAAAGAAATATGAATGTTTTAGTTGGACCACTTTTTTCGCTTTGTGATAGATGGCGCTGTGATAGTCACAAACGTATGAGTACGTGGTATCACGTAACATTCCGCCAGTGCGGACGGTATTTGCTGCGCGATACATTACCCGTGTTAAAATGGACCGTTTGCCAATTGCGGAAAAGGTCGATATCTTGTTGATGCATGTCTATTGTGATCGAAATGCCCAACGGGCGTGTGCTATGTATGTTGCTCGGTATCCTGGACGACATCATCCAAAGTGTCCGGACCGTTCGCCGGATAGTTACGTTATTTAAGGAAACAGGAAGTGTTCAGCCACATGTGAAACTTCAACCACGACCTGCAACAAATGATGGTGCCCAAGTAGGTGTTTCAGCTGCTGTCATGGCTTATCCACACATCAGTAGGAGACAAATAGCGCGAGAATCGGGAATCTCAAAAACGTCAGTGTTGAGAATGCTACATCAACATCGATTGCACCCCTACCATATTTCTATGCACCAGGAATTGCAAGGCGATGACTTGGAACGTCGTGTACAGTTCTGCCACTGGGCACAAGAGAAATTACGGGACGACGACAGATTTTTTGCACGCGTTCTATTTAGCCCGAAGCGTCATTCACCAACAGCGGTAACGGAAACCGGCATAATATGCACTATCGGGCAACGGAAAATCCACGATGGCTACGACAAGTGGAACATCAGCGAGCTGCCGGGTTAATGTATGGTGCGGCATTATGGGAGGAAGGAAAATTGGCCCCCATTTTATCGATGGCAATCTAAATGGTGCAATGTATGCTGATTTCCTACGTAATGTTCTACCGATGTTACTACGAGATGTTTCACTGCATGACAGAATGGCGGTGTACTTTCAACATAATGGATGTCCGGCACATAGCTCGCGTGCGGTTGAAGCGGAATTGAATAGCATATTTCATGACAGGTGGATTGGTCGTCGAAGCACCATACCATGGCCCGCACGTTCACCGGATCTGACGTCCCCGGATTTCTTTCTGTGGGGAAAGTTGAAGGATATTTGCTATCGTGATCCACCGACAACGCCCGACAACATGCGTCAGCAAACTTTACGGAAGGGGAACTACACACTGTTGAGAGGAATGTCGTTACACGTATTGCCAAATGCATTGAGGTGGACGGACATCATTTCGAGCATTTATTGCATTAATGTATTTACAGGTACTCACGCTGTAACAGCATGCGTTCTCAGAAATTGTAAGTTCACAAAGGTGCATGTAACACATTGGAACAACCGAAATAAAATGTTCAAACGTACGTATTTTAATTTAAAAAACCTACCTGTTACCAACTGTTCGTCTAAAATTGTGAGCCATATGTTTGTGACTATTACAGCGCCATCTATCACAAAGCGAAAAAAAGTGGTCCAACTAAAACATTCATATTTCTTTATATACTACACTAATATGTAATAAAAATGGGGTTCCTATTTTAAAAAACGCAGTTCATATCCGTTTGACCTGGCAGCGCCACCTAGCAGGCCAACCATAGCGCCATCTGGTTTCCCCCTTCAAGCTAGGCAGTTTCGTACATTGTAGTTTTTTTTTCATTTGACGCTTATTTTGTGATATTTGGCCCGGTCACGATCAATGGACCACCCTGTATATTAATCTCCACTACAACCTTTCTTTACTCGTTGGAGCGCGGAAGAATCAGTGCTTTTTCAACACAGCGTATTTACTTGTTACGATACCATCAAATAAAAATTCACTTTCCAACGAGCTTGCGTAAAGAAATACGATTATGTTCGACTTCATAGACAAAGATGCGCTACGAGCACCTGCTCTTGTTGGTCATGGATTTATCAGACACAGCTAACAGGAAACGGAGCATCGATGGCAAAGTGGCCAACATTTTCGAAAGGTCCGACAGCGACGTTTCCCACGCATGGCACCTGTTCAGAGGTGAAGTCATGCGCACACCGCATTCTCCAAACGTCAGCGGCGAAGATAGGTGAATCTGAACGGAGTTTTCACCAAAGCATACTGAACGGCCTTTGCATAAGCTCGTCTCCGCAACCTTGCCAGGTAACATCACGTTCTAAGAGGAAGAGATTGAGCCACTCAAAAAAAAATGACGATTGCCCAAGACCACAGTTCGTCGGTTTATCAACAAAATGACAGGCTCATCGACTTCCTACCTTCCAGAGTCACAGGAAACGAAAACCCATATGCGGAAAAGGGAATCAGCAGTCTCTTCCTGGCAGCATCAATAAGGAAACTACATCAAGAATACGGCGGAGCCGGCCAGAGTGGCCGAGCGGTTCTACGCGCTACAGTCTGGAGCCGCGCGACCGCTACGGTCGTAGGTTCGAATCCTGCCTCGGGCATGGATGTGTGTGATGTCCTTAGGTTAGTTAGGTTTCACTAGTTCTAAGTTCTTGGGGACTGATGACCTCAGAAGTTAAGTCCCATACTGCTCAGGGCCATTTGAACCAATACGGTCAAGTAGCTTCTTCACGTTATCAGAGACTGCAAACATCTCCAGCCGGTTGAAATGCGACGTTAATACGAAACCTTTGATTCAGTCTCTTTTCCTAAATCCGTAACAGTTCGATATGCACAAACGTTTAATTTCCAAGAGTTGAAAAAATTAGCCTCACTCTCTCTGTGTATATTTACTGGTGCTGCCTCTCTGTTGTACGTCTTCGCTCTTTCTCAGATTCTTACAACCACGTATCACATGAAAGGTTACGAGAAATACACAGGTCACTTTTCGATTAACAATAAGTTAATCTAGGGAATTCACCAAGGGAAGCACTTCACTTCACAGGTTACACATATTGCGCAAAACTCTTTCAGTCTTACGAACGGTGTAAGAGAATGATCCAAATGAAAACCTTAAAATTACAAAAAATCCTGTAAGTAGTAGTATCGATTTGGCACTTGACAAAAGTTACCAATGTTTCGACAAATGACCAACATTTGGCAGCCTGTTGTTGATTCACGGAAAAGGAAGGTATTATGTCAGTGAAAATATGGCCGCCCCATTGTCGACTCCCAACGTGTTGGAGCAGTGAAGCTGTTGACCTGTGGAAATGGACCGTAACTTGAAAGCATAGAACCGTGATTTGTGTGCGTCCCTGCAGTAAGTGTACCAGTGGTGCGACAGTTTAGAAGAGGCGCAGCTTTTATGGAAGACGCTACGTGCTCGGCCAGGTACACCACATGACGACGAACACGTTGCCTCCGTGGAAGAGCTTGCGAATGAAAACCGGCGTATTAACGTAAACGAAATAGCCACTGTTTTCGAGATTAGTGTTGGTTCAGCACATAATATTGTTCTTTATGTACTGCGATTCAATAGTGTCCGCAAGATAGGAAATACGTCAGTTGGCAGCTGAACTGAGAGGTCGTCGCGTGGATGGCTGTGAGGAAGTTCTGCATCGACTCCAGGTAGAAGGTAATAGTTTCCTCGGCAGAATCGTTACAGATGTAACCTGGATACACTATATCACTAACCTGAAACGAAGAAATCTAGCACGGAATGGCGTCATAGCTTTTCGCTAAACCAAAAAAATTCTACGATCCACCATCGGCAGTAAACGTCATGCTCATTAGCAGTAAACGGCGAGGACATCTGTTTGTTGCAACATGATAATGCTCGTCCCCATACTGTCCGTTCAACACAACAAACAATACAAATACGAAATCTGAATGTCTGACCATCCACCTTACCCGATCTCGGCCAGGGTGACTGCCGTGTTCTTACGGCTAAACGAAGCTCTGGGAGACGAGCACTTCAGAAGCGATTACGGGATGGCAACCGCGGTAGACGAGTCTGTTTTCATAATCGAACATGACACATCCATGCACTTTCGAAATGGTGGAATGCGTGCTTTACACGTCATGGGGAGTACGTCGAAAAACTATGTATCTGTGATTTTTCTGCTCTGCTTTGCATTATAATGAAGAATCATAGTTTTCACTTAAGGGGCTCCGGAACGCCCTATACTTGCAATGTTAAAATAACGCTTATAAATTACATCTTTCCTCACAAAGTATTTGAGGTAGGAAGTTGAACTTTTTACAGATTATTTATTGGAATATGGGCTACAACTTAACACAGGGATTTTACAAAATTTTTGTTCAGTTATTAAAGATGATTTTTTTTTCAATTGTAATGAAAATTCACAATATTTTTTTGCAATTTTTTATTTATACATATATTCAAAAATATACAGTTTTTTGGAAAAAGGCTGTGTTAAATTATGCAGAAGGTACTGTGTAACATTTACTGAAAGTTTGAAACAAATATGTTTGGAAGATCCTTAGAAAACATGTAATTAGTATGAGAAAATAAAAGTTTTGGGAATCGAGCGACAAAGATTGGATTAACTTTTTAGTGCATTCCAGGTCCATAGGATGGATTATCTTCATCCTCTGCAAACTCCTCCTCCAGTTTCCTCTTGTTCCTCCTCCTGTTTACTCTTGTTTCTATTTCTAGACTCTTTACAGCCCTGTCTGCAGCCCGAAGGCGTTCCTTGTCTAAAGCAAGCATCGCTCGTACCATGTTAGAACCTATCTTCATTCCCATATTTCTAAATACCTTGCACCTTACAATGTTGCCATCATTGAAAGTCGCAACAGCATCATACACACCAAAGTGAAGTGTTTCTATTCCAACAAATACAGTCTTGGGGATTCTCGACCATATAACACTATTTACACTTTCATTGGGGTTTTGAGTTTTTCCGTGAATACACTTTTTCAACAGTTCAGGTGCTGCTAAGTCTCTGAAAATAGGTTTTATCACCTCCATTATTGCATGAGGCAGACTATGCTTATGAGTGTACACTTCACCAGTTAGCAATCCTTTGTTATATTTACACCAACTGTCTTCTTCTTTGGGACACAAGCTATGTTGGGGATTTTCATCGTCTTTATTGTTTACAGTAATAACACATACCTTTGGCTTTCCAACATTTCTCCTTTTCTTAAAAGCCTTCAGAGGATTTCTAATAACTTTACTTTTACTCATTATTATACTTCAACAAAACAGAAACTCAAGAAACAGAATTAATTACGAATATTTTCGAAATAACGACAGAGTAAATAAACATGAAACAATCGACAATCACACCAGCGATATATACTGAACCATCACAGGTTAGCCACAACACATACTTTATCTCACATCACTAAAATGTACCTGATGAACACGGACGTTAATAATAACACCATTTGACAGCAGTTTAACAGCGCCACAGTGGGTCACGCCCTTGTAGAACACATTTCAAAAAAAAATTTCAAAAATAGTTGTAGTCTTCGTAATTGAATAAATTATATATCTATTAAAAGGTAATAGTCTGCAGATTCAGAAAACGCAAAAAAGTAAAAATTGAACTTTTCATGATTTTGAGCCTTTCCGGAGCCCCTTAAATCGAACTCGCAGGTTTGTTTATTCATTAATTCATTCATTGCCTGATCTACTCTCCGCTGCCCCCGCTAACTAATCTGCATTTAAGGTAGACGAGAAACCTCTACAAAAAATTATATCGCTACTCTCATATCCACTTACATTTACTAACAAATAGTTATGTATTAGTTCAAAATTCCAACCTTAGAACTGACTTTGCCGGTTATAATAGGACCTATAGTTTAAAGTAAACATAGAAACACGCATTTTGTCTTTTCTGCGATACACGGCAGGTTAAGCGCAGGGCTGACCAAGGGTTGAACGCCGCTGGAAATAGTAACGCAGACCGCACTGATCGTTATCAGGTGGACAGCGTCGGGTCAGCTGCTTCAGTGGCTATTTACTCCTGGACGATGACCAAAATACAGGAAATCATACGTGAGTTGGAGGGCCAGCCCAGTAACTCCCAGTGTAATACCCATACGTAAATTAAGCACTGGACGAATTTCATCCCTACCGGAGAATGAGACTATATTCTGTTGTTAATCATAGATGAATCTACGTCATCTTCAGCTTTCCGACGAACTATGTAAATATTTACTGATGTCTGGGAAGTACAAAGGCAATTTGATGTAAACCTGGAACGAATAGACATAAATGTACGACGATTACGTGTGAGGACTCGTGAGAGGCATTTCGTGTTTATCATGGAAACTAAAATTACTGTAACTGAGAGACACACAAGAAAATTTAATAGTTTTGAACTCGTGGCGATATCGAAGCATAACTCGAAAAGAATGCACAGCTACAGTCCAATATTTCAATGGTAAAAAGTATAACTACACCATTTGTTGCAGGGACACGTGTGTACATAAGGTCACACCTGCTTTTTCCCGTATTTAAGACAAACGTGATCTCTTCTGTAGAACACTAGTATCACAAAATGATTTCGATCCTCAACTAAACCACTAGAGACGGTATTTTTATGTTGTATAACACGCAAAACTAGGCTACTTGCGCGACGGTGATGGGGACAACACAACACCCAGTCCACTGGCGGAGAAAATCAAGCCGGCCGGGAATCGAACCAGAGCCCGCTGCATGGTAAGCACGCACATTACCACTCAGCTAAGCAGGCGGACACCGATTTTGTGTTTTTGGCTTAGAGCGTGTAGTACCCGTATACCCGAGTTCTGAACCTTCCTCATAGCATGCAAATGTCGCTCGATGGTGGAATGATCACAATTAATAATATTTGCCAACTCTCTAAGTACAATGACGTGAGTCATTGTGGATTAATGCTTTTAAAAGAAGTTCATCAAACCCCGAAGGTCTTCCTGAACGTGGAGCGTCACTAATATCGAAACGATGCTCCTTAATACGAGTAAACCATTTTCTTGCCGCGCTATGTCCAATGGCATTATCTCGAAATGACAAACTGACAATATGTGAACAACAATTGCAACACTGAACTACAAACAAAAAATTACAATCGATAAATAAACTCATAGCAACCAGAATCCCAGCATGCAGAACAAAAGCACTACAAACTTTTGCACCAACCTAATAGATCTGTAATACCACGAAAATACACTACTGACCATTAAAATTGCTACACCACGAAGATGACGTGCTACAGGCGCGAAATTTAACCGACAGGAAGAAGAAGCTGTGATATGCAAATGATCAGCTTCTCACAGTATTCACACAACGTTGACGCCGGTGGCGACACCTACAACGTGCGGACATAGTAAAGTTTCCAACCGATTTCTCATACACAAACAGCAGTTGACCGGCGTTGCCTGGTGAAACGTTGTTGTGATGCCTCGTGTAAGGAGGAGAAATGCGTACCATCACGTTTCCGACTTTGATAAAGGTCGGATTGTAGCCTATCGCGATTGTGGTTTACCGTATCGCGACACTGCTGCTCGCGTTGGTCGAGATCCAATGACTGTTAGAAGAATATGGAATCGGTGGGTTCAGGAGGGTAATACGGAACGCCGTGCTGGATCCCAACGGCCTCGTATCACTAGCAGTCGAGATGGCAGGCATCTTATCCGCATGGCTGTAGCGGATCGTGCAGCCACGTCTCGATACCTGAGTCCACAGATGGGGACGTTTCCAAGACAACAACCATCTGCACGAACAGTTCGACGACGTTTGCAGCAGCATGGACTATCAGCTCGGAGACCATGGCTGCGGTTACCCTTTACGCTGCATCACAGACAGGAGCGCCTGCGATGGTGTACTCAACGACGAACCTGGGTGCACGATTACATCATCATGATGGTCGCATCCGTGTTTGGCGACATCGCGGTGAACGCACATTGGAAGCGTGTATTGGTCATCGCCATACTTGCGTATCACCCGGCGTGATGGTATGGGGTGCCATTGGTTACACGTCTCGGTCACCTCTTGTTCGCATTGACGGCACTTTGAACAGTGGACGTTACATTTCAGAAGTGTTACGACCCGTGGCTCTACCCTTCATTCGACCCCTGCGAAACCCTACATTTCAGCAGAATAGTTGCAGTTCCTGTACGGGCCTTTCTAGATACAGAAAATATTCGACTGCTGCCCTGGCCAGCACATTCTCCAGATCTCTCACCAATTGCAAGCGTCTGGTCAATGGTGGCCGAGCAACTGGCTCGTCACAATACGCCAGTCACTACTCTTGATGAACTGTGGTATCGTGTTGAAGCTGCATGGACACCTGTACCTGTACACGCCACCCAAGCTCTGTTTGACTCAATGCCGAGGCGTATCAAGGCCGCCATTACGGCCAGAGGTGGTTGTTCTGGGAACTGATTTCTGAGGATCTATGCACCCAAATTGCGTGAAAATGTAATCACATGTCAGTTCTAGTATAATATATTTGTCCAATGAATACCCGTTTATCACCTGCATTTCTTCTTGGTGTAGCAATTTTAATGGCCAGTAGTGTATTTTCTCCGATCTTTAACATTAAGCAATTTCAGCTCAACTTCTGAATGACGTCATAACCTCAATATGTACTTAAACGAAACAGAAATATGAACAGGTCCCTTAGAAAGTATCTTTTACATTACTTAATTTCTTAGTTTAAAAGTCTATACTGCGCTAAGAAAATAAAAAAAGATCGGTGACATCTGCCTGCTAAAATGTTCATCCTCACTGAAATTACTATGGTACTATCTTACCTCTCATTCTGAAGTGCAATGAACAACTAGATACGTCTTCAAATTTTCTGCAGTCATAGAACGTCGCCGATCAGAAAGAAGGTTTTTGTAGAAGGAAAACTGATCTCTCCGCATTACAAACATTTTCGTAGAGAGATGTCTACTGGAGCTGCTGCTTCAACCCACTGAGGATATTCCACATAGTAGCGAAGGTCGAGTCGCCTGGATTTCTTACCAAAACATCACCTCCATTTCTAACGATTTCTGCAAAGGCAACCCGATAGACTTGATGCTTCTGGCAAGGAATCCGAAGGTGTTATGGCCGCACGCCGGACAATTTTCGATTTGAAGTTCACTGAAAGCATTTTGTGCCTCTTATACTGAACTGGAATATTCTTTCGGAAATCTATCAGTCCCAGATTTCACGCCTTGAAAACTTTCATTATAAAAGCGGATAGCTTTAGTCCATATATCCCCACCACTGTAGGGCAGACACGCTAAGGCAGAAAACCTTTCTAGGCGTAGAAATTATTGTATTTACCTCTGGGTAGCTGCCGCGCACTTCTTCGGCGATATTTTACAGTGCGTGGGCCAGACAGGCGAAGTGGATTAAGCGCGGCCATAATATACGTTACGTAGTTGCCACCTTCAGCATGTAAGCCGCAGTATCAGAATACTAACAAGAATTCCCTTATTCTACAGCACTTCGAGTGATTTTTGCGTTTCAACACATTGCACGAAATCAATAATTGCTTTGAGGAATCTTCTCCGTCGAATTTGCCAACAGTGAAATTACCAACGAAACTTCCACATGTGGTGATTATTTATATACCGCTACATAGTTTTCAGAACCTCCTGACAGAAAAAATAGTTTTTCCGTAATGTCAGATAAATGTTGCCTGCCGCACTGCTGAAGAAACGCGCGATATCAGGGCACTTGAAGTTTCTACCAAGGAACCAGCAGTCACAGGGGAGTAAGTATCACAAAGAAATTCACTTGTGGAGTTCGCATTATTTTGCATCCGTATCTTACTTGATTTCATTTTCTGGTCAATGTGCACGAGTCGGGACTTCGTTGGGCATCCGATCGGCTTTGTGCACATTCGACACAGAACAATTTCTCAATCAAGGATAGAAGCGTCGTCCATTGTAGCCCTTTGTCTTAATTTTGACGATGATTTTGATGCAACTTGAGGCATCAGGACCACCAACAGCTTTGAACTTTTGAAGAACTAACTATTTGGTAACATTTTATTGGTGTACACACTTGCTACTCTTTTGTGTGCGCCGCTGCCAATCTCGACAGCACATGAACGCCTTTATTACAAAGAATAATGGCTACTGCAATGCTACACATAGTGTTAGTATTGTGTCTGCTTTGATTTTGAAAACAAATCTCAAGGCTTCGAGAACTAAGCCCAAGCACGTCCTTCATAATCCAACGAAAAATGAAATTAGCCACGTTTTATTGCACTAGAACGTGATTTTTGGAGATGATTTACTTCCTTTCTCAAACTTTCGTAGTAGGTCGGATTCGCATAATTTTCTAAGGAAGCAACCTACTGGGTGTCTGGGGAAATATGATGAAGGGTAAAAAAACCAACACATACTTTTACGAAACACCAAATTAAAATATTTGAATTATTTAATTATAGTCAAATTTGTAAAAAAAATGTATGACGATAAATTGAAATGTGTCTCTGACAACATAATTCCTGAACATTTACATTTCTCAGTTGCGTAGGTGCGAAGAAAAAGACGTAGTAGGTAATTACATAAAAAATTCGGGTTCTAATGACTGCGTAAAGCACACTGTTCCGAATAATTAATCGTTGTCACACAATATCCCCAAAACACGAGCGAGATTACCACAATCTCATGATTGAAAAACAGCTAAGAGTTTACAGGCACGTCAGAAGCTCTCATCAAATGTTGTAATATTTAAAAACAATAATTATCTGATGAATTTATCCCACAAATAATGTCCCAAAAGTGACACTGATCAGGATGACATACATTTTAGAACAGACGATAAAAATTAGTGAACACTGCAGAGTTTCGGGCGACTACGGATGAATTTATCCCACAAATAATGTCCCAAAAGTGACACTGATCAGGATGACATACATTTTAGAACAGACGATAAAAATTAGTGAACACTGCAGAGTTTCGGGCGACTACTGCATCGCTGCACATTTGTGCCTAATGGAACAGTAAGTTTGCATCTTGACCATGGGAATGTGTCTTCTGATTAAGTTAGATATCTAAATACTTTGTTAGCTTTATAATATACCCCACGAAATCTTCCAAGCATTAAGTCGGCATGTGAGAATTACAATTCATTCACGTTGGTCCAGTAGTTATTTTAAAAAGGTTAAAGTGGTTAGACTCTGGAAGAAATGCAACCTGGCCAAAACACTTATTTTTTCTATATTCTGAGGTCTCGCAACGTCGAAACATACGCCATACTTTTCCTGAACTTAGTTTGTGACGTGCTTGCAAATAACTCTCGAGAAGCAAGGAGCGATAACCTATTAATACACACTTCTATCTCTGAAAACGTTTGTCACCTTGATATGCTGAATCACGAAAGATAAAAATCCTGCGTTCCTCATATGTAGTACGATCTAAATGTAGGACCTCCCCCCCACTTCCCTCACTCTCTAGCCCTTCCACTTAATATGGCCCCTCGAGGCACTTCCAAAGAGAAAGGAATGCGATTTCCCGTGCCAGGCTGCTAGTTACGTGCACTGCTTAGAAAGCACTGACTGGATATTCGGTGGCGCTTCTGTTTCTGGATTATTAATATTCGACGGGGTTCGATAGCTCATTTGCTTAGTCGTCAACATTCCTACAACAAGTTTTCGCGTTTTTGTGGTACACAGTGCAACTACTCTCTCCCCGAGAACAGTTTGTGCTTCTGAAATATCTCTTAAGGTGGTCATTCGGTTAACGGTCGCTTTACTGCATATATTATCGTTTGATTCCCTGTCAGTAGTTCAAAATGTGACTATGTTGCAGTGAGTTCTCTTTTCACGTCCTTTCGTGTTCTTGCTGGAAAGGTTATAAGAAAATACCCATGAGAGTATAGAGGCAAACAACCCTACAAGATCATAGTTTATCATTTTGGACGTAAGTCACTGGTATTTTATTTAAATATTACCGTAAATATTTGACTGACAAGCTGTTAAGCTTACGCGGCTTTAGGTTATCGGAAAACGGTATGAATTCTTTGAACTCAGTGGATTATGTACTTATCGTTTGGATAAATCTAATTGGGATAACGAGGGGTCGGGAAAGAGGGTGTGGCGAAACAAGTGATATCCCAGCAGGATGGTTCAAGATTCAGATATATAATAGGGACCCTGATTTGAAGCAAAAAACTACATAGGGCATATTACTTATTCCGAATCGTTCCCAAGATAGAACACATCTAAGGTACATTGGGCTAGTGGTGCGCATGTGTGTTACCGATCCTAACTCTGTGTTGCTTTATTCTAGCCAAATCTGCCTCGTTACTTTCAACCTCTTTGCTCGGGGTATGCCATTAGACTAGCCCGTTGAACGTGCAGGTGTCCATCGTGTGTCATAAGTAGGGCGAGGAACTGAGAGTGAATCAGAGAGAAACATCAGTTAACTGCGTTTGGACACGCGCTACCTAAAATGCCACGCACCTACACTAATAGAGGATGTGCTGATATGGTGTATGTTTACGGTTTCTGCGATGGTGGAGCTAATGTTGTTGTCGAAGAATACCGTCGGCGCTTTTCGACACTGTGTACCAGTTTCCAGCACATTGCGTGAAACGTGTCTTAGAAGTTCCCATTTTTCTTCTAAGAGTGTAGCTCAACCTGCGCAGGAACAATAACACATTGTTGGAACGGTGCAGCATAGTCCTACAAACAGCACACTGCGATTTTCTACACGTATCAATGACCCACAGCACACGTGTACAGCAAACATTACATGCGGAAAATTTGTACCCATTGCACATACAGCGTGTCCACAATCTTCACATTGGCGACAATGTCACACGACTTGAGTTTTGTCCCTGGCTAAATATCAATCGTCATTTGCTTCCTTTAATACAATTCACTGAAGAAGCCACAACCATTTGCACGGAACGGAAATCAACAATACAGTAATAATCATCGACGGCCGCACGAAAATCCACAAGCTACAATGGAAACCAACTTCCAAGTTTGTTTTTCGATTAATGTTAGATACGGCACGGTCAGTAACATGTTAATAGGTCCTGTCATTTTAGACGAGCGAATGACGGGGCAGAATTACTTCCACTTTTTTGGAAAAATTAGTTTGTTGAGGAAAATTGATTTGGGGGACATCTTGTGGACATTCAGTTGACCACAAGGACTGTAATGTACTTCCAGCTTGACGGAGCCGCTACACATCTTACCAGACATGTGAGGAAACATCTCAACTGTAGTTACTCTAATCGCTGGATGGATCGTGGTAGCACAAGTAATTCGCCACCAAAATCGCCAGTACTTTAGTTTTCTGTTTATAGGGTTGGATGAAGTCTGAGGTGCACCAACGAAAGGTCATTACGCGAGATGAACTGTTTGGTTGCATCACGGGCGCTGCTGCCTTCATTAGGGAACGTGCACAGACAATAGGACAAGCACCCCTTTATGTTCTCCCGGAAGCGCACAAATGCACTGAAGTTGACGGTGGGATATTCGAACATTTATTGTGAACTGTGAAAACAGCCCCAATGCGACGTGTACGATAAAACTTTGAGCCGATGAATACGTTAAAAATACGTATCTTTTAATTGATATTCTGTAAAACGCATGTTGCAATGTTCACTATCTGTTGTACAACATGTGTACATGAGTAAGTCGGACAACGTATTAAGTCATACATAAAATAAATAGCAATGCACATCAAATGTTTTTTTTTTATCTCGGAAACCATTCGAAAAAGAGCAGATATGCCCATATGAAGTTCTTTGCTCAAATGTTCATTCCTGTCACATCACTATTCCTCGTGCGACACCCTGTCTTGTGTTGTGCCTCTGCTTAACGCAAAATCCTCTTTGCTATAAAATGTCTTACCACAACGTTATTTAATATTAGAACATGTTTATCGCTATATTTCAGGACAAGGACAAACAGAAAACTATTTTTAAATTTAATGGGGGCGTCAAGACGTTACCTAGGTTACCTAGCATAACGGTTACATTTACTTATGCTTTGACATGATGTGCTTGTGAAGTAATAACTACTTGGAATAAATTTCCACTGTTAGAGCGTTGTCGGAAGCGCATCCTGGAGGTGCACTCTACAGGTGCAGTCTTTCCGTAGTTTGTAGCGAACCCTTGTTCTGATAACTACTGACTAGGTACCTACGCGGGAGGATCGGAAAGCAACGCACAATTTCTTTCTCCCCTGGCATTACAGCAGGAATGTTGAAATTTCACGTCGATGTAGTCTGATGTTTGCGCTACAGAGGTATTTTGTTTTCATGTGCATCTCTAGCGAGAGACACCTGAACTACGAAACAAACATGGCGCGCATATTGCTGTCGTCAACTTGCGAAGAGCACCGAAGTGTAGTTCGATATTTATAGGTCAAAGGCATAAACCAAGAGAAATTCACAGCGATATGCGTGTCGTGTACGGGGAAGACTGTATGGATGGTTCAAATGGCTCTTAGCACTATGCGACTTAACTTCTGAGGTCATCAGTCGCCTAGAACTTAGAACTACTTAAACCTAACTGCCCTAAGGACATCACACACATCCATGCCCGAGGCAGGATTCGAACCTGCGACCGAAGCGGTCGTGCGGCTCCAGACTGTAGCGCCTAGAACCGCATGGCCACTCCGGCCGGTCGACTGTATGGACCCAAGCAATATCTCCAGATGGTGTGCATTCTTCCAAGAGGCCCGTGTGAACCTTAGTGATTCGCCATGCTTCTACGCGGCCTCTCTAACAGCTGCAATCCCGCAGAATGTCGGAGCCACTGAGGCAGCAATACTGAACTACCGGCGTGCGCAAATGCGAAGTTTATCGCAGCAGTTCAATATTTCCTATACTGCTGTGCGCGACAATGTTTATGACACGTTGAAACTTCGCAAAATTAGTGCTCGTTGGGTGCCTAGGAACCACAAACAAACAACCACAGTGGTCAGCGAATCGATTGGTTCTATGCTTAAAGGGACCAAACTATTACTCATCAGTCCCTCCTCCTCGATGGGACAGGTCTGTATGACTGTAGACCAGATTACAGCCTACCGCCCAAACCTAGGGGAAGAAAACCCACAAGGTCTACCGATGTCAGCGAAGTTGAGGTAAGGGACAAAAAAAGAAAGGGAGACAGAGGAAGAAAGTAAAGCAAAGTGCTCCGCCTAGGGAGCAACCGGAACCCCTGAAAGCAGAGTGCAATAAGGGGACATACATCCCCCAGGAGATTGTCTTAGAAAGACTAGCACCACGGACAGCGCAAGGGAAGCACAGGAAGACAGAAGATGAACAACTCTAACGGGGCAGCGAATGATGACATGCTTGGATCACCTCACGCTTTACACACTGCAGAAGGTGTGGTGTCACCGCCAGACACCACACTTGCTAGGTGGTAGCCTTTAAATCGGCCGCGGTCCGTTAGTATACGTCGGACCCGCGTGTCGCCACTATCAGTGATTGCAGACCGAGCGCCGCCACATGGCAGGTCCAGAGAGACTTCCTAGCACTCGCCCCAGTTGGACAACCGACTTTGCTAGCGATGGTTCACTGACAAAATACGCTCTCATTTGCCGAGACGATAGTTAGCATAGCCTTCAGCTACGTCATTTGCTACGACCTTGCTACGACCTAGCAAGGCGCCATTATCTGTTGCTATTGATCTTGTGATTCATGTAGTCAGAACGACGTTCACCATTAACGGATTAAAGTTAAGTATTCCACCAGCTACGTCCGTTTTTCTAAATTCTAATTTCCTTGTCCTGTTCCAGACCTCACGCCAGCCTGCGTGAGCTAAAACGCGTGCCTTTCGGCTTCCTCTTGTAACCCGGTGTTGGCTCTCCTGCCAACCCACAACAGAAGGGCATGACATTCTGGAAAAAAACACTGATGGGCCGTAGGCGTACCACTACACGACGGGAGGTGGGCATTTTAACTATGTTCTATATTGGGCACTACCTTCTTAGCCGTCGCCATTTGTTACCTGGTGCTCCCCCACCACTTTGTGCACACTGTGCCTAAGTTTTAACTGACCGCCATTTCCTGACGGAATGCCCATTTTTAACCGTTTACGTTCCCGCTTGGGACTGCCGTCCGAGTTATCGACCGTTTTAGAGAACGACGCGAGGGCTGTCGACTGTGTTTTACTTTTTATCCGTCGTAGCAATATGGCGAAGGCCATTTAAATTTTAGTTCTGGACCTCCGTTTCTTTATGATGTATTTTATAGACCTTTCTCCAAGTCCCTGTTTTTAGCTGTCTTCTCTCACGTCGTTTGGGATTGATGTGTAGTCTTTTTCAACTCCTCTCCGTCTTCGTGTTCTATAGTTTTGACTTGGGTGCGTATGACCCCAGTCGTTTTTGCGCATAAAACAAAACAAACTTCACGCCCGAAACCAAGCAGGCCTCTATGGAACGGAAACATGCTGGTTCCCCAATATCAATTAAAAAAAAAAGTGACTCAGTCTGTTAGGAAAATGCTTGTGACAAGTGTTCTGGGATGCGCATGGTGTGTTACTGATGGACTATGCTGAACAGGAGGCCAGTGTGGGTGCTGTAGCCTGCATTAAAACTGTGGCTAATTTGCAAACCGCCTTCATGACAAACGCCTCAACATTAATGGTGACGTTGTCAAACTTTACATGACAATGTTCTTCCCCAAGCTGCCGCTCCTGTTCGTGAGAAAATCGCCAGATTTGGTTGGGAGGTATTACAGCATCCACCACACAGTCCAGACCTTGCACCGTCGAACTTTCAGCTGTTTGGGCCCATGAAGAAATTCCTGGCCGGCCTGATCTTTGTGACGCATGCGGAAGTGAAATCAGTTGTCCACAGACGGCTATATACCAACCAAACGGACTTCTTCAAAGTGGGCATATTGAAACTGGTACCACGATGGGAGAAATGTGTTGAGAACGTTGATGACTATGTAGGAAATTAGGTGAATGATGTAAGTTCATTTGGTTTGTTTTTGTTGTTACCAATTAAAATCTTGGGTAGTAAAATTCGAATGCGTTACATTCCGATCTTACCTCGTATATACTCACTAAATGCCGATCCACGTGAATGGACCACGTTGAACAGCAACTCAAGAGTAGCGTACTGATGTAGTTACTGCACAGACAGTTTTTATTTAATGGTAATTCTCAAATGCATCTACCAAAAGCCGATATTCTAAGAAAGATACATTTCTAAAAACCAATTAGTCTTTAGTGTACTGAAGGCAGATTAACTAGCTTCGAATTAGTTACTCACTCACAACGTATGGCAAGGCTAGGCTACCCACACGTCATGCAGCTCCTCCAAGATGATGCTGTCGAGATTTCGCATACGTACCTCAAACTGTAAGGAACAACTGTAATTCCGAACTATTCATTGAAGCGCAAACCAAAGAGGTTACCGAACTTTCACACTGTGATCTATAGGAATACCACGTTTATTTAATTCATCTCGTACATTCTACCGGTGAAGTGAACCGTGGTTTAATGGTGTCAAAACTAACACAACCTGCTCACTCGAAGCCGTGGAGGAAAGGTCTATACTATACAGAGCTTATTCTTTGGTCCCACAGTTTTCAGTAATCTACGAATGAATCAGATATTGTTATTTGAGTATGTTAACACCGAGGAGTGAGGAAAACATCTAATATTCAAGCTTCTTAATTGCTTTCGGTATCGAGACATCGGGTGGTGCTGCTGCAATAAGGACTCCATATGTAGCCACTTCAATGCCGTTCGGTGCGAGCGGTCAGCATATAGCGAACGTCCCAACACACGTGCTCACTAAATAGTAAACTTCTCAACGAACTGTGCATAATATGCACCATCAGCAATGTTACGCGAAACATTTTTACATGAAACTCACAGAAAATGAAACAAACTAGGGTGGCATGAGATAGATACTGGCACTTTCTTTGGTACGGGCACTTGACCGATATATATTTGCGGAGTAAAGCTTGTTTCAACTACAAGGCCGTACCGAATATCGCTGTGTTTCACTAAAAAGCTAGCATTGTAACTGGTATTACAGTTGCCGGTTATCTACTTGAGAATCACCTAGTATAAACTTCAGTGCGATTCCGAACCAGGATTATTATTATTATTATTTCTTTACTTTCTCAGACGTTAAGTCTGGTTGAGAATGGAAAGTGACGCGGACCTTGATCAAGCGTCACTCCCTATTAACTGTACGGTATGTGTTATATTGCATTTAGGAACTTTCGGGTAATTGAACATGTATCAATAATTACGGATTTCTGTAGTTGTATATATGTGTTTGGATGTAGCTGTATTGCATTGATGTACTGGTGGATATTGTGTGGTATGACTCCTGTAGTTGATACTGTAATTGGTATGATGTCAACTTTATCCTGATGCCACATGTCTTTGACTTCCTCAGCCAGTTGGATGTATTTTTCAATTTTATTATTATTATTTTATTATTATTATTATTTTATTATTATTATTATTATTATTATTATTTAGTGTGGACGCACTACAGCGATGTTTTTAGTGCCCGTTATAAAATTTTGTGACAGGAGTGTGGATAAAGGGTGCAAACTGATTATAACTGTAATCACAAGCAAAAACACAAATAACGCCCTACACGCCCCCCCCCCCCACACACACACACAAAAAAAACCGACTTAAATCACTTACGTTGCCAGAATGAAAACACACACTAAAAAGGAAAAAGCAGAGGAAAGATTGGTTGAAATAAAAAGGATGAGCCGACCACTCTGTAACCCACTAAGATCTCTAGCCTAAAGGCTTAAGGCTGGAATCGAGACACTAACATTAAAACACCACCATACTTATTCTGTCATCTTCTAAAACAACAGAGGGCAGATCCCCACTGATATTCGCCTATATCATTTCATTACGTATTAAAAGCACTCAGTAAAAATGTGGTATAGAGTGATTTGTACGCCAAAAGCATCACAGCCGGAGGGATCCTCTCGCCGGAGATGAAGCTGTGTGTTGGGGTAAGGTGTTCAAGTCAAAGGCCTTGATCACTTCATCCTGACTGCCTGGAGGCATACCATGGCCGGCTTCACAGCTTACTGTCCCTCCTCAACCCCCCTCCCCACCCCAAAAAAAAACACTACCTGGATTTCTGACGCAGACAGCCTGCAGGAGGATGGCACTTTGTGTCACGTCACATTGCCTGCAAGCCGCCTTGGAGGCTCAATCTATTTGTTTATTTCCCTAAATTACCACGTGCCAGAATGCTACCTGCTTTTCTCACTGTAGAATAAAGTACTGTTGGTCTTGTACTAGCTGGACCATTTTCGCTTTCGGGTGGAGTTGCTGCACTAGAAGAAATGTTTTTTCACAATACCGAAGATGAAATGCTCGTAGCTCTTAAGGTATGCATTTTGGAGCCCATGTTTACTTGACGTTTTTGCTTCGAATGACCGATCCTGTTACGCTCTTTAATATCGACCATTCCTCCTGGGTCACCCCTTAGCTTCTCATGCGGGATTTACACACGCGCAATACCCAGCCAGGAAATGCCTGGACATTCTGGAGCTGTGGCTGCTCAGATGAGACCGAGCAGAGGATGACCAGCACCGCTGGATTTAAATTAGAATCAAGGTCACTTGCCGCCTCCGCGCTTCTCAGACCCACAGGCGCTCAACTATTCTTTTCGTATTCCATGTCAGCATTTTTTCTGCCCATTCTCTTCTCGATGAGCGGGATTTTTTCACGAGTTGAATGAAAATCTTCACAGAATAATAATAAAACGCTGTCTTGTTTGCATATATTGCGAATATGTCTAAAAACGGCAATCTTAGGTGTGGGTATAGTATGAGGATGGTAAGTAAAAAATAATCGACAGCGATCGATATTAGCAATGAATACATAGATTTCGAGACCTCTAGTATGATAACCGCCTATACTCTTGACATTTACGGTTAAGTTCAATCTAATAGACCTTTGCAGAATCTTGTGATGAGTGTTTAGGAGAGTAAGTGGACATGACACTACAAAAAGAAAGATCTGGGATTCAGTCCTCAGCATGTCTTAGGATTTGTGTTTTGTGTCATCGGATCTTTTAGAGGACAAAATTCCAAGAGATACGAAGTTTCGAAGTTCACATTAATCTACTTCGATGGTAGGCAATGGAAACCACCTAACTCCCTCTGTCTGTGGTAACCCCTCAAATCCAGTAACCAGTGCCTCCACTATCAAAGAGAGAGCTGAAAGGGCATGTACTTCTCTACTGTGTCACTAACTAGGCTTCTACTATATAGTTACAAATGCCAAAATTGTCTATCACTTTATATTATTCTTTAAGAAACTATTCTAGCTTCTACTGTAAAATTTACCAAAACTGAGGTACTATCGATATGTAGTTGTGTATGCCAGTTACAAGGTACCAGGAAGCCGAGGGTATATGACACCCAGTATTCTACTAAAGCACTGTGGTGTTCAAAACCAATTACAATATTTTGGAAGGAGCTAAACGTGCAGGAACTGGGCTCTACCGGACGTGTTGATAAGCTGACTTAACCGTGTGGAGACAGGCGTGCCGTGTGGATTCCAACACGCCTCCCTGTTGCCTTCTCGGGGACTTACGAGCCATTACTTGTAAGTAACTGTTATCAGCTGGCGCTCACTGCGGGCGACCGCTGAGAGACGGATCTTCAATGTTTTGTGTCTCACGTTTACGGTTCACTGTTCGACTGCCGTCGCTGTGGTGTACGTCGACTCAGTGGGAAATGCGCGCAGTGTCTTAAGTTTGAAGTGACCCACGCAGTCGTGCTGACAGAACCTGCAAGCCACACTGGTCGTTCACGAACGGAGATACAGCGCTGAATTGTACTGATGATAAAAAACAGCTTTACTTTTACGTCCATTAGACAAGGAGGGAATACGTCGAAATTTTCTTTAGTCATCAAAGTAATGACAAAAGTTTACCACCGATAACGTGCGCTCTCAGAATACTTTCTGCTGCAAGCAGTCTTCTCTAGACAGTCGTATCGCCGATGGCAACTTTGAAAGAACCATACATCACAATGCGCTGTATGAGAAAGCAAGTTTACTACACGGATATAACCTGTGCTACAGAAAATCCACAAGTCCATTTTGAACGAACCTAACAGCGTAGTTCCACGCGTACATCTTTGCTACGTAGTTGGTTGGTTGATTCGGAGGAGGGGCCCAACGAGATCATCGGTCCCATCGAATTTGGGAAGGATGGGGAAGGAAGTCGGCCGTGCCCTTCAAAGGAATCATCCCGGCAATTACCCCGCGAATGAGAGTCCCGTGTGTTAACCAATGCGCCACCTCGCTCGGTACTGCCTAATCCCTCTTACTCTGTGGGAAGTCTGGAGTTTCGTGTGCCACTGTTATTTCCCACATTTCCCGTTCCAGGTGAAAATGGTGCCCGGGAAGGACGATTCATGGTAAGCTTACGTGAGAGTGCGAATCTCTGATTTTTTTTCATGGTTTTAAACAGGGAAGTTTGAAAAGTTCTCGAAATGGAATAGAAAGAAACGACTTGCCTTAGCGAAACTTTATATTTTTCAATGTAGTTTCCCTATACGCTAATGCACTTGGCCCAGCGATGTTTGAGTGCTTTGATCCTGTCTCAAAAATTAGATTCATCCATCCAGGATCGCAAAATATCCGTCAACTTCGACTGTTGGTCCTTCGTTTGAAGAGAATCTCCGTCCACCGAACAAAATTTTGGGATTGAGGAAGAAAGGGAAGTCTGATGTGCCAAACCAGAAGACTAAGGCGGATGTGGCAACAATTCGTATCTTAGTGCATGTACTTCTGCCATGGCAACTACACTTGTGTGCGGGCGCACATTGTCTTGATGTAAGCTGACTTTTTTTCCCTTCCCAAATCTAGCCTTTTTGCGTATCTCTTGCTGTAATTGGTCCAAGGATGTTAGTGCAGTATTTTCTCTTAATTGTTTCAGCAGTGGGAAAATAATCTATCAGCACAATTCCTTTCGTATCCCAGCAAACTCACGCCATTATCTTCCCGGCCAACTGTGTTAGTTTTCTTGGTGGTGGCGAAACAACGAGTTTCCACTGCTTTGTTGTTTTGTCTCTAGGTTATAGTAATGGACCCCCAGTTTCTTCTGCGGTCACAAACCGGCACAAAAAACCTTATTGATTCGTCTGAAAAGGGTTCAAACTTTGACCGGATATTTTGAGTCCGACGCGTTTCCAATCCTCCATTAAGAGATATGGCACCCATCTAACATAAAATGTTCTCATATCCAATTCCATTGTTAAAATTGTGGTATAGCCACTCAGATGACATACCTACAGCTTCAGCAGTTTCTTGTGCTTTAAGCCGGCGATCCTCCATGACCATTTTACGCATTTTTGCGCAATTTTTTGCAGAATTTTTTTTGAAACAGTACCAAAGTTGCACACGACATCCTTCACTAGCAACCTAGTGTCTTCAGTAAACAGAAATATTTTAGAATCACCTGTAATTCTAGAAGGCATATCATTTATCTAAATAAGGCACAGGAGTGGCCCCAGCACTGATCCCTTGAGCTCCCCCATTTGACCGTGCCCCACTCAGAACACCACCATCACAGCCATTCTCAACACCGTGAATAATGAGCTGGCTGTTGAAGTAAGATGTGAACCAGTTGAGAGCTACTCCCCGCATTCCACATTGGCAAGGGCGTACCCAGGATCTGAACTGGGAGGGGGGGGGGGGGGGGGGGCAGGTCATACTACTCTCAGGAAACAAGGACTCGAGACAACATACAGCAATTTTTGTTAAGTTATTAAGTAAAACAGTAAACCAATGAAAAACTGCTTTTAATAAACATTTTAAATACAAGAATGCACTTGTACAATCCGAGAAAACATCCAGCATTTCTTATTAAATAAGACAGTAAACTAGTGAAAAACTGCTAATATCTTCTGGGGGGGGGAGGGGGGCAGCTGCCGCCCCCCCCCCCCCCGTCCCTCGCTGTTGTATAATCCATCCAGTACCTGACAGAAGAGAGAGCATAGTATTTTCAGTTGTTAAACCACTTCTAAAATCGAACCGTGCATTTGATAGCAAATTATGTGAAACAAAATGATCAATTATCCTTACATACACAGCCTTTTCAATAACATTAGCAGACACTGATGGCAGAGAAATAGGTCTAAAATTGTCTACATTATCTCCTTCTCCCATCTTATAAAGTGGCTTTACTACTGAGTACTTTAATCATTCAGGAAACTGACCAGTCTTAAAGGAAAAATTACAAATACGGCTCAGTACAGGGCTGACATGTGCAGCACAATACTTTAATATTCGACTAGGTGCTCCATCATATCCGTGAGAGTCCTTAGCCTTCAGCGATTTAATTATTGACTCAATTTCCCCTTGTCAGTAACACAGAGGATATTTCAGGCATCACTCTCGGAAAGGCAGTTTCCACGAGAGTTGACGATTCCTTGCAGAAACTTAGTTTTTATTTAATTCACCATCAATGCTCAGAAAGTGATTGTTAAGTACTGTACATGTATCCTTATCAGTAACAGAAATATTTTTACTACCAACTGACTTTATATCGTCGACCTTGTGCTGCTGACCGACACTGCCTTCACGACTGACCATATGGTTTTAATTTTATACTGTGAATTAGCTATTCTACTTGCGTATCACATACTCTTAGCCTTCCTAACAACATTTTTAAGCACTTCACAATACTGTATGTAATGGGCTACTATAGCTCGAGTGTGACTACTTCTAACATTTGGATATAATTCCCACTCTGTTCTGCATGATATCCTTATCCCACTAGTCAACCACCCAGCCTTTTATTGCTAGTACCATGTTTAGAACGTTCTGATTGCTAGCAACTTTCGAAGAGCATTAGGAATGTGCTAAGAAAAGCATTATATTTGTCATATATGTTATCGGCACTATAAACTTCCCGCCACTCTTGTTGCTTAACGAGTTTTAAATAACTCTATTGTCGTTGGATTAGCTTATCTACATAGTTTGTAATTATATATAACATTTGTTTGAGTATAAAAACCTTTTAGTGTCAAAATTTGTGGTTCATGGTCAAAGGTCATTCACTCTTTTACTCACAAAATGCCCATCTAGTAATGAAGAATGATTAAAAATGTTGGCTATGGCTGTGCTACTGTTCGCCTGCTACCTGGTTGAAAAAACACTCTGCATCAGGCCATATGAATTTAGGAGATCTTTCAACATCCTTTTTCTTGCACAATCACATACAGAATTAACATTGAAGTTACCACATATAACTAATTTTTGGTACTTCCTACAAAGTGAACCAAGAACCCACTCTAGCTTGAGCGCTCTGAAGTAAGAGTTACGGGACCTATAAACAACAATAATTAGAAGTTTAGTTTCACTAAATTCAACTGCCCCTGCACAACATTCAAATACCTGTTCAGTGCAGTGCCGTGATACATCTACGGACTCAAATGGAATACTGGTTTTTGTGTACATTGCCATTCCCCCACTCCGCAAGGAACTCCTTTGAAAAACAGCCAGCTAATCTGTATCGTGGTATCAAGAGCACTGACGCGTCGCGTGTTTACTCGTAAAGGATGGCTTGTTATTACGCGGGAACCTCGTTGTGCTGGCGTTGACATCAGATTGAGATTCAGAGAACTTTTCGAATCAGCCTCGAGGAAGCAATTTGTTGGTTGATTAACGGTGGACGGGTGAGGATCCCCTTGATGCTTCCACGTTAACTAAAAGAAACGATTTTTTAGATATTCTCTACTTCCTGTAACAACCTCACCTGGTTAGCAATCGTATCTAAAGAGCAATACTCAATACTTGGTCGAACGAAGGTTTTCTACACTACCACCCTTGTGAGAGGACTACACTTCCTGGTGGCTGCTCCGATGAAGCTGTCTGGCAGCTGCCTATCCTACGGTGAGTTTTACGAGTTCATGTTGAGGGTCAAATATCAAAATCCCTGTAGCAAATGACGATCATTCGCTGTAATTTATAGCGTTCAAATTTTTCTACGTGCAACAGCTGCATGATGCATTATGGTGCTTCCGCTGTGGCAATAGTAAACTTACGAGAGTCGTGGTACTCTGAGAAGGGATGACGCTGCCTTACACAAGCCTTGCTGTGATGATGAAATTATGTAACAACTCGCTAGTCCCGCTGCCGGTGACAGTGACCTGGTTGTGCTTCTGCTCCAAGCGTCACCGTATACGAAGATTGCAATGCAAGTTGCCCACTTCTAGTTTCCCGAAGGATGTAACCGTGAAGATAAGATACGGTTGATGATAAAACGAATTATTTTAGCGACACCGGGCATTTGTTTTCGTGGCTGGGTAGACCGTGCAGAAGGCAGACAGGCACGTTACGGTGACCCTGGGAGTGCGCGGAAGCGGCGTGCTAGGCCAGACTAGCTGCTGCCTTATATGCCGGAGCAAGGCCCGCACCAGACAGCCTTGCGCCTTGTCGAGGTGCCGCGTGCCATCGTGCTGGCCTCCACACAGCGTGGCGCTACAGCTGCTCTCGCATTTCCTGCTGCTTCTAGCGTTGGTTGGTTGGTTTGTGGGATTGAAGGGACCAGACTACTAGGGCCATCGGTCCCTTTTTCCATGAACTTGAAACCCCCACAAAGAATAAAAACAAACAATGGAGATGACAAGAGACGACACAGGACAAGAAAGACACAGACAGAGACCAGACAAAAGGAATTAAAATCACACCGAGTGTGAAAATGGTTGGCCGACCATAAAAACAAAAAAGGAAAAGCCAACTACCAAGAAACGCACTAAAAATCCCAGTCTAAAATCGTAGACCAAAGGCCAGACTCAACACAAAAAAAAAGGACAAATGCTTAAGATCAGGCGATAAAAACCCCCCTGCGCGAATAAAAGTCAAAACTAAATCTGCCATCGCAACGTCATGTGATAGAAGTGCAGAAAGCGTACCAGGCAGCGCAAACGTCTGCCTGAGCGGAGTTAAAAGCGGGCGGTCCAACAAGATGTGGACCACAGTCAAAGCCGACCCGCAGCGGCGCAATAAATAGCCGTGCGTTAACCAAGTGTGGCCTATGTGCAGTCGGCAGAGGACAACAGAGTCCCACGCACCGGTTGCCTCCTTGATGGCCCGAAGTTTGTTGGGTGAAGGAAGGGCGCGCCATTCTTCATCCCAGGTGCGAAGTACCTTCTGCCGCAAAACTGACCTGAGGTCACTCTCCATAAGGAGAATCTCCAAGGCTGGTGCACCGACAGCCTGTTTGGCCAGCGTATCAACACGTTCATTTCCTGGGATGCCTACATGACCTGGGGTCCACACAAAGACCACAGAGCGACCGCAACGGGCAAGAATATGAAGGGACTCCTGACTCCTGGATAGCCATCACCAGACGAGAGCGAGGGAAACACTGGTAGACAGCTCGTAAACCGCCCAGGGAGTCACTACAGATATTAAGAGCGCAGTGCTGTTGCTATAAACGCAAACTCGTTTGCTTATCGAGAGACACTGTGACAAGTATTGGCATCTTCACTTCGCTTTCCTGGATCGTGGCCAGTACCACGTGATCTCATACTGTTTGCCGTTCAAGAGCATGAAGTACCTAAAGAATTAACTGTTTGGGTCCGGCTACGCTACCACAATCAAAGTCGAGTACTATTTGCTACTGGGGTATCAGGCGACTTTCCTGTTTCTTTCGCTGTCGATCAGGTATCTTAGAACATATTCTGAGCTCAAACATAATGAGGTGTCTCGAACAGAATGGCCTCCTCCATGCCAACTAGCATGGATTCCGAAACTATCGATCATGTAAAACCCAATTCACAATGTTCTCCCTTGACACACTGAAAGATTGGACTCACGTGACAGACTGAAAGCTTAGGATCGAGGCAGTCAGGTAGATGCAGTATTTCCTTATTTCCAAGAAGCACTTGACTCGGTACCATACCTATGCTTACTGTCAAAAGTAGGGCCGTAAATGTAAAATTTGTAACTGGATTGACGACTGTTTAGTAGGGAGGATGCAGTATGTTAGCTTGGATGGAGAGTCACCGTCACATGTAGGAGTAACCTTCGGAAGTGTTGGGACCCCTACTATTCATATTGTAAGTTAATGACCTTCAGGAAAATATTAATAGTAACCTCAGACTTTCTGCAGATGAAGTACTGTCTGAAAGAAGTTGCATAAATATTCAATTAGATGGTAATATGATTTCAAAGTGGTGGAAAGACTGGCTTTAAATGTTCAGGAATGTAAAATTGTGCACTTCACAAAACGAAAAAAGTGGTATCTTATGGCTATAATATCAATAAGCCACAATTGGAATCGGCCGACTCATACAAATACCTGGCTGTAACACTTGGTACTGACAAGAAATCGAATCATCACACAGGCTCAGTCGTGGCTAAAGCAGGTGGCACACTTTTGGTTTATTGACAGAATACTGGGGAAACGCAATCAGTCTACAAGTAAGATTGCTTACAAATGACTCGTGCGACTCATTCTAGAATTTGCTCAAGTGTGCGGAAACCGTAAAAGTAGGACTAACAGAAGATAATGAAAGTGTACAGAGAAGGACAGCATGAATGGTCACAGGTTTGTCTGAAACGTGGATGTGTGTGAAAGAGACAGCGAAAACACTGAACACGTAGACTCTTGAAGATAGACGGAAACTACACCGAGAAAGTTTAGTAACAAATTTTCAAGAACCAGCTTTAAATGACTTTAGTTAATATACAACAACCCACTTCGTACCGCTCACTCGGGGATCTTGAGGGTGTGATTAGAATAATTACAGCACATCGAGTCCATACGTGAATGAACCTGTACAGTTGGATGTACCCTATTCCATGCACTAAAAATGTTCAGATGTGTGTTAAATCTTATGGGACTTAACTGTTAAGGTCATCAGTCCCTAAGCTTACACACTACTTAACCTAAATTATCCTAAGGACAAACACACACACACCCATGCCCGAGGGAGGACTCGAATCTCCGCCGGGATCAGCCGCACAGTCCTCGACTGCAGCGCCCCAGACCGCTCGGCTAATCCCGCGCGGCTTGCCATGCACTTCATAGTCGCTTGCAGAGTGAATGAACCCCCCTGAACCGTCTGGACTACGTCTCAATGTAAAAAACACTGAGTACATGCCAACAATTGCAAATAATACAGACAACCAACAAGATCGACGGTACAGATCGGCGGAAAACAAATATCTTAAAGCACCTCTGCTCAAAAATCGCTGTCGGCGGCTCATTCGTTTGTGCTTTGTGATAAGATCCCAAATCGATTCGAGTTGACAATATACCGCACTGCAGTCCACCCAGTTGCCTTCTACGTCACAGAAAGTTCGCTCGCAACTACAGAAGCAGATCAAAGGCTTGCTGTAACAAATACCAAAATGCTCCGGCGGACGTGTGGCCTGACACTTCATCATGCGACTAATTATGACATTCGCAGGCGGTACGGGGTGGCAGCGAGTCTCCTTTCTGACGACGCACAAGATCGCAGCCAAGTTGAGACACAGCCAAAAGGGCGGACCCCACTGCACTGCAGGGTAAGTGCTGAGGAACAAGAAGATCAACGTCGTGGCTGGTGATTCATACAGAAGATTAATATACTTCTAAAGTGTCTTCTCCTATCTCACTTGGTATCAGATGTTTACAACGCTTTGGTAGGACTCGATGGATTCATTACAGCAAATTTGAAATAATAACCAAATGTTGAAGTTAATATTTTATTGTGATTGACTAGTGCAGCGAGACAACTACGAATTTCATAAATGTAATTCAGCTAAAACCACAGTTATGTATACTGGCAAATGGTTATGTACAACACAATGTAAAAAAAGACTGTAATTTTGATCCCATTCGCACGGAAATTGACTGATCTGAACGCATGCCTTACACTACTTAGGCATTCAGCCAGTTCGCGAAGGTTTTCCTCCCGTAGTATACCTGGCACGGGTCGCAATAACTGATTCAGTATACCCATTGTGGATCACGAACTGCAACTGTGATTTAAAATGGCCATTTATGT
This sequence comes from Schistocerca nitens, assembly GCF_023898315.1. Lineage (NCBI taxonomy): Eukaryota > Metazoa > Arthropoda > Insecta > Orthoptera > Acrididae > Schistocerca > Schistocerca nitens. Next base: position 361,434,720 of record NC_064621.1, read on the forward strand.
AGGTATAATATGCAACCGGTCGCTTTTTGAATTTGGTACGATTTACTGGACCATTAACTAATTTTCAAGCCACTGCGGGTTCTTCATCAGGCACACATCTTACAGGAATATTATATACCGGATCAAGTGCAGGAAGACGTTATCGTGATGCTGGCTGAAATAACGGCAATGTAGCTAACGAAATATGTACGAGAAGATCATTATGTTTAAGGATACTTACACACCGCACTGCCTTGTGGTACATTTTATAAGCTGGCAATATGAATTTGTCGCGGATACTGCAAGACAGTGCAATGTAAGTATCCTAAAACATAACGATATTTTCGTGAATTTTTAGTTGGCTAAATTCCCATTATTTTCGACAGAACAACTCTAATGCCTAGTGGTGTGGAAAATAACACCCCTGTAATGTCTTCAGCTGATGTGTGTCTGCGGTGAGTCGAAAAATAATTAACGGCACAATTAATCATTCGAATTCCGAAAACCACTGGTTGCATATTATTGAAACTATATAAACGGCGAATTCTTCGATTAGTTATAAACTATTAGTTCACGGGCGTGGTATGTATAAATAAAGTTTCCTTTGTTTTTGAGTGTTATAACGATACCACCTCACCTGAAACGTATCCTACATCACGGCGTATGTGCCTGGACGCGTAGCTGCCTAAACCCTTTCAAAGAACTTGCTTACGATGGCCTCTGACTTCTGATATGTGCAAGATGTTCGATGGTCTGTAGAGCAGATGGCGAATCACAACCCCTGATCACGTCCCTACTTCCTACTTCAAACCACTCCAACGCTCCTTAAACCATACTATAAATACGATGTATGTACTCTCAGGCTACACATAAACAATCATCTGCATACCTGTCTAAGACAACAGCCACAAAGCAGTACCTATTTGCTACGTCCTCAAGAAAGATGGATAAAATCTCTACCGACGCCGCTCAGACCCTGTTCTGATATATTTACCGGTTAGTTTGATATGAGGAGCCCATACAATCCAGTGGCTCGTTACCGAGGAAATTCATTCCCAGAGAAGCTGAACGTGATGTCTACAGAACGTTATTTGGACATGTTGTTGTTGTTGTGGTCTTCAGTCCTGAGACTGGTTTGATGCAGCTCTCCATACTACTCTATCCTGTGCAAGCTTCATCTCCCAGTACCTACTGCAACCTACATCCTTCTGAATCTGCTTAGTGTATTCATCTCTTGGTCTCCCTCTACGATTTTTACCCTCCACGCTGCCCTCCAATGCTAAATTTGTGATCCCTTGATGCCTCAAAACATGTCCTACCAACCGATCCCTTCGTCTAGTCAAGTTGTGCCACAAACTTCTCTTCTCCCCAATCCTATTCAATACCTCCTCATTAGTTACATGATCTACCCACCTATCTTCAGCATTCTTCTGTAGCACCACATTTCGAAAGCTTCTATTCTCTTCTTGTCCATACTAGTTATCGTCCATGTTTCACTTCCATACATGGCTACACTCCATACAAATACTTTCAGAAACGACTTCCTGACAAATCTATACTCAATGTTAACAAATTTCTCTTCTTCAGAAACGCTTTCCTTGCCATTGCCAGTCTACATTTTATATCCTCTCTACTTCGACCATCATCAGTTATTTTACTCCCTAAATAGCAAAACTCCTTTACTACTTTAAGTGTCTCATTTCCTAATCTAATTCCCTCAGCATCACCCGATTTAATTTGACTACATTCCATTATCCTCGTTTTGCTTTTATTGATGTTCATCTTATATCCTCCTTTCAAGACACTGTCCACTCCGTTCAATTGCTCTTCCAAGTCCTTTGCTGTCTCTGACAGAATTACAATGTCATCGGCGAACCTCAAAGTTTTTACGGTGCCTCTGTCGGCAAGACTTAGCGTAATCTGATGCACCTCTGAAGATGTCTAACACAGCTTTATACAGAACATCAAGAACAAAAAAGGTTCAGGGACAACGACCATACAACACAGATGATTTACCTGCAGTTAATAATGGCCTTGTCCTCGTAGTCTTGTCCACTGGCAGGTTAAATCAACGGACATAACGCTGAAGGCCTACTTCTTCTGGGCTCATAGATACCTCTATAACCGCCAAATCGTTGTCAGTTGGAACTCATATCGCCTTTTATACTGATAACGCGAGAACCAGTTACGTCGACGGCACCGTTCTTGTCCATTCAGATCTTTGTGGCCACCTTTATCACAAGAGACTACTATTTGAATGTGTGGTATACCCTTCGCAGACTACAATTCTAACTCTCGTCTTCTCAGCAACTGAGGAAAAATCTTACTCCATTAACAGTTTATTCACATTCAGTGTTTAATAAAGGATGTAAAAAGTATCCGTTATGTAATTTCTCAATGGCAAATGTTTGTTACTTGATGTAGATAAGCAAAACTCAATTTCTGAAGCTATATTTTCCCACGTGAGTTTCATTACTTTCTTATCTTATAGTAACGTCGTCGTTGCTCTCCCTCTTCTCGGTCATAATAAGACCGACATGATAGGTGATGTCCGTAGCCACAGACACACGAAGTCTCTCAGACGACACTGAGCCCCCAACCGGGTAACCTACACCATTTGCAGTTAATTCGTAACGTAAACCTGAGGAATGGCGCGCGACATGGATACCGTGAACCATAGGCCCTAGTCACATGCCTCACGAAAAATTATTTTAGGTCATTTTAGATATCAGAGTTCTTGATTAACATTTTTAATACTGTCCGTTTAGTTACACAGGAGCAAAGAGGTAAGCTATGCATGGAAGGGAACTACGCAGATGTGAAGGCCATCACAAAATGCCGTTCCCAACGAATGAATACAGGCTCGGTGCCACATATTGGCACAACTGAGCTGTTTCGTATCAAGTTCCAGACCAAATCGTTCACTTTATGTAAAAGTTTGAAATCGAAAGAAGAAGTCCCAAATATCTACCACAGGCGGGGAGGGGGGCGGGGGCGGACATGAGCTGAAACGACTGCCTCGGGCCAAGGAACTAACACCAACGAAGAAACTAAGAAAACATTGTGTCTTGTCTATAAAATTACGTACTGGATGAACTACTGGGTAAATTATGTACTCGAAATTCAAGAAAATGTATTTCTGCGATTCTTTTCGTGGAGTGCACGAGAGAAAAATCTGACGAATCTCCTATTCCTGCTCTCCCTGACGCATATATACGAACAGGTCTAGCTTCTGTAATTATCTCGTTGGTTAACACGAATTTATTTGCGATATCGAAATCAAACTTTCATTTAAACTTAAAAGTGGTCTCTACATACATAAAATACCCTGAAACAGATTGGACTTAGAAATGCTTTAATTTGCATTTGACAATAACAGCCAAGAAATGTCAGGCTACGAATGCAGCATATAGTGGTTTCTCGAACTGCAGGTGGAATTACTTCCGGTCTTACAGTCATAATAGGAAACTGTTTCCGTAAAGGCTGCACGCAAAGTAGGTTAGCGACCCTTGGATCGATTTAGCGGCGATGCACAAGTCTGTCGACCACGGAAACTCCAGTTATTGCTCGTAAGAAGCTACACAGGGACTAATAACTTTATGTACATTTAGAACCCTACACTTGTATTTGACACAAGAGGTATATTACTAAACACTGTAAAATATTTATTTCTGTTTCCCATGTAAGACTCGATTCCCCGCGTCTTTCGTTCCTCTGATAGCTGTACTTAAATCAATATTTACTCCACAAATTACGCCAATTTTAACGTAAATATTCTTAGGAAACAGGTGTGAACCGCCATTAGCTAGTATGGCCAGTTACAATAACCTAACCATTAGCTATGGTCAGTTTTCATCATAATAATTTTCAAAGTTTTCCATTTTCATTCTAATGTAATTTTATTTTCGATACAGTAATACTAGTTTTTCAATTTGCAGCGTATTCGTGAAATATCGGAACCATTCGATGATCTGTCGTTAGGAGAGAAGAAAAGCGCCGATAAGAAAATGAGCCCTGTATTTTATCGACGCGAAACTATTTCCGATTACCCGTTCGGATTTGGTTTAGTGAACACGCCAACCAATCGACCAGTCGAAAGATATAATTAGATTATCAGCCAGAGCTTGTAACTTCAGACTTCTTTACATCGAAAATTCCCTTCACCCCGCTGTTCACCATAGCGTTTCTACGTTTACGAATCTGAGAAAGGGAAGATATGTAAGACCTCCTTCACTTCGAAAGTCAGCCGGAGAAGGATAACTATCTGCCTTGGCCTTGCAGTAGAAACCCTTGGGAAAACTACGAAGAACCTACATCAAGATGTCCGGGAAAGAAATTGAACAGAATTTCTGCCGAAAACTGAGTCCAGTATCGTAAACAATGGTTGCATCAGAGCACCAGTGTTTCTCAGTATGAAACAGACAAGAATTTCCCAATGGAGAAGTGGGGAATGAACTAACGGAAAGAACGTATAGGAAACGAGCTTCTTATTATTACTTAGCACCGTTTTAAACCAGTCCACAAAAAAATGCATAGCTGTTTTATGTGAGGGGCTGCAGCAAACGCTTATTTCACTTATTTTACGGAAACTAGGGCTGGTTTAGGTGCTATGTACAATAATAAATTAAAACAGGTGGAATTTCTTTACTTAAGTTCTCTGCTTTAGGCTTTACACATTAGTTAGTATCACAGTTTATACGGTTCGTACTATGAAAATAACCCGGTAACAAAATAAGACAAAATTGGCGTGAAGTGCTCCTTTCTAATTCTGTGACAGTGACACTAACGGTAACGTCACACGGCATCAAGTACCTATAAAACTGAAAGACAATTGACAGCAGCGCGTGTAGTTTCTTCTAGTTCAAAATATGAATTTTTTAGTAGACGAGGTATTTAATACACATGCAATGTTGTGCTTTATATTTATGTTCATGGGTCTGATCTGTGAAAATAAAACATGTGACCTGCATATAATGAAGGGGTACTTACTGGTATTATTATGACAGACATGTACGTCGCTTGATGTGTTAAGAGCACCAAACAATTTCTTGCAGTTTTCATAGTATCTTCTTCGATCAGCGGCAGTTTTGGAAGTACTCGTGCCTTCGTCATTAATTTAGACGGAGACAAATTTTCTGTAGCACCACAAAGGCAACAGGAAATATTTCCCTTGCTATAAAGAAGCAGGTCTGAGGAACAAACACCCTAAAAAATGGCAGGGATTGTAAATATCTATAACAACACAACTACTAAGGAAGAAGTGGAAAACATTCCTGTGGAGCTATCTGCCAGCAATTAGAAGACATTCGTATTGGATTTGGGAAGGAAAAGAAGCGAGAGAAACTGTAACAGCTGCACAAATTATTTCCAGAAGATAAATCGAGACGTAACATATGCAATAGAGATTTGTCTGTAAGACGTGGGTTCTGCACTTCATATTGTGGCCAATTCCGATTAACATCCAACGAGTTCATAAACAACATCTTTGAATCCTGAGAGGAACAGCAAGAACCTGTCCATGAAAATTCATACCGAAAAATGTAACTAGTGGAACTGCAGCTTTATAGCCGAAACGCATTGCCGACTTGAGACAGAAAAGTGGTTACATAAACAAGGCATTGCGTTTTTTGGATGATATACACGATAGAATATGGCACGTGTATTGTGTGAAGACGTATTTGTGATGCTCCCAAGAGCCGAATGATAGAAAGGGATCCACATCAGTCAGCAGGCGAAACTAGCGATTGGCTCTGTAATACTGCGCACTAAATCATCTGTGAGTAAAAGGCTATCTGATTACAGTATGCCACTCATACTCCGCGTACTGAGTCTTCAGTTTAAATGGAAGCAGACGTCAAACAGAATGTTATCTCTTTAAAATGTGCAACCCCTGTTCTTTCTAAAAGCATCTTCGGCTATATTTATGTATCATGTACGCCAAGCATTTACATTACTGCTCACAAAATAATAAATTTAATTCTACACTTTTGCCTCATAAGTGCGTCACGGGTCGACCGAAGTGTCCGATCCCACCCGTCGGCTTTGACCCGTGACGTAAGGCTGCTGTGGTGTGTGACGACTATTTATTTTACATATAGGTTAATATCGGATCCAAACGGGAAAAAAGAGGTAATACAGGAAATAATACCACACAAGAATTAGCTATCTACTGTCTACGAGAAAAGAAGGGGAGTACAGAAATGTTCAAAAGATCGGATAAATGTTGGAATTAGTAAACAACGCGACACAACTCCGCTAAATCGGTGACATTAACATAGTGAAGCTATAAGTATCAAGTACAACTAGGATGAAGTCACAACATGAAAACATCAGCAAAACCAAAACTTACAAACTAACGCTACCCACCATGGGAATGGAGGGTATTTTATATTGGCATTTTATTATTAACGTGTAGAAGCATGTTAAAATTTGAAGATTTAAGGGCAAAGTGTATAGCACATGGAATACGCAAAGTGTTAAAAAAATATTGTTATGACATTTCTTTGATCCGTCAACTCACGAAGTGTCACTATCCAGCATTACCCAAGCCTTAAACTACGTCACAGACCAGCTTCCGCTAAAAAACGTTTTTACTACTATGATAGACTCGTTGGCGAAAATTCACAACCGAATTACCACGTTACAACCTGATCTACCTCAGGATGCAACATACAGGGTGCCCCACGAGGAATGGTCATTATGCACAGATATGACAGGAACGATTATTCGAACAAAAAGGAATAGTAAACAAGTGCTCTAAAATGTTTACCTTAAGAGCAATGAGTACATCTTTGATACTGTGAAACAAATCTCCACAACAAGCTCTTTGTTTTCGGTATTTTGGAAGGATGCAGTGTGCACCAAAAACTGAGAAAACTGTAGTAAACATGGGCTCTTAAGTGCATACCTTACGAGCTTTTCATCTTTCGTTACTGTTGACACCCACCTCTTCTACTAAAAGTACTTATACCTCTTAGCGTATGCATTTTAGAGCCCACGTTTACTAGACTTTTGCTTCGAATGGTCGTTCTTGTCATATCCATTAATATTTACCATTCCTCCTGGGGCACCCCATAGACATATCTGTCAATACCACATAAAATAAAAAGTACACAGCGTAATGTCAGTATCGCGATCTTCAATGCACTTGCCATCCACAATAACTACGAGAAAGTTAAAGAACACGACTGACAATCAAATACATCTGAGGGCACCAATTACGAAACGTACAACGTCACACATCAAGGAATACAGCTCGCCTCGCCTTGTTCACTTTGAATTCCCACCTCAAATCGAAGCAAACACAACTAAGGGTCTAAGCCCGATGCCAGTGTAACACCTAAACCTTTTCAGCTTCCGGCAGGAATCGTGGCTTTCACTTCTCGCTAGCCCTGCCAACTTAAAAATTATGGGCAAACCAATCTTTAGGTTGAAAACTCTCCTTCGCATCATCTGTCACTGCTATTTATTCTACAACAAGTAACACTAAGATAACATCTGCATATGATTATTTACATCAGTTTCACGTGTGTCAAAAATTTCGACACTGTCATAAGAAAGGCAAATATTCACCTGCACAAGTTATTTCAGATGCAAATGAATTTATACATCAGCTTTATGTTTTAATTCCACTTCACTGAATTCCATCCACTGACCAACCTAGGCTACGATCACAAAATGAAGATATCCTAAGAAATCATACAAATTTAGAATGGTTATATTCAACAATAAAGATGATTTGTCATTTGTCATTTCGGTCATAAAGGAATGGAAATATAGCCTATCTGTTTCGTAGTCAACCACTTATCTCAAGTTAATAAAATATTGTCAGAGGCTTAAAGAAAAGCAACCATTTCTATACAACTATACAAATTTTCACATCATAGGTAAGGTTTCAAATTCTTCTCACAGTCCGACCGTCGTGTCACAAAGCACTAGAACATATTATAGCACAAAAAATGGTTCGACAAACAGTAAATATGACAAAAGAGACAACCATATCAAGCACTTGACAAACGACTGCATTAAAACATGTTTGTAAATATTCCCTTGAAGTTATGTCGATGTTTAAAATTAAATATAACTTTTTTCAAATCTCTGCGGGTTATGAGACCTTTCACAAAGCTCTAAATTCTGGAACCATTCACAATAAAGAAAAAATAATAAATACAAACCCAACACCATTACATGCCATACAAGTCGCATTTGTGACAAATGTATACAGTTATCAAAATTGAAAGGCTACCACTTTTCGTAATAATTGTCTTCATCTACAACACATTTTGTTTCTTAAATCAGACTGGCTTCCCTTTTACGTATTAAAGAAAATCAGTTGATTTACATCTTTTGGAATTATGTCTGTACGGACAGATTGATGATGTGAAAAAGAAAGAATACAAACTAACACAAACAGAAAAGAACATACAGCATGCCTAAGTTGAGCGGGATTTCCACTGCATTTGTCAACAGCTCAATACCTTAACAAAACAACGTTTCTCAAGAATTAACAACATTGTAGTAAACCATACTGAGAACAAACTAATCTACTGCAGCAGACTACTTTGCCAGACTTATCAGAATGCTGAATTTTATACTGACTCGAGATATCTGAGCGCACTACTCAATGTAATACTGTACTAATACATGAATGGAAACGTTCGTGTGTATCATTTCACGACATTAATCACCCATAACAGCAAAATACGGCAGCAACCAAACTCAGGCAAACCGACAGGAGGGGGCAACTGTTTCCAGTAAAATGATATGTAGTGGGTGTTTGTCAAACTGACAATAATAATAATTCTAAACAATAGCAAAAAATGTATGCACTACTAATCGCACAACTCCGTACGTTTATCAACATATACGAAAAGAAATGAGACGAAAATATATGAAACGCCAAACACAATTACGCAGATGGGTAGTAGCCAATGAATTCTTAAAGGCAATTAACATATTATAGTTTTATTTTTTACACACAAAAGACATGCCTCGCAAATACAATATACGCCGTTCACTACGAGGAAAGCAGTATTGAGGAAAAAAGGTCAAATTCGAACTCTTGCAAGAACTACATCAAATGAAAATTTATCTTTAGAATTGGCAATATACGAATCAAGTTGTCCCAATGAAATTGGTGAGAAGCTGTTTTCATTCAAGGCTTAATGAACTTGTGACTAAGGAATTTTCCTACTCTGATAACAATAGCACATAACCTCAACTGGACTACCTAAAACGTCTACCTCATTTGTCTTCCACTGGATACGTGAACAATGAATCTACAATTACGACTTGTCAGATCAGCTTGCATAATCACTATTCTTCAGTTTCTATCTTCGTCATAAAGTAAAATAAAATAAACGAACTAATAAATAGAGTACAGACCAAATGCCAGAGATGCTGTACACTAAGCTGGCACGGACTAATAACCGATTCATGCATTGTTTGCAAAATGATTTTATTTTTGAAGCACTAAATTGTGGCACTATTATAAGGTCTGCTACTAACGTTTAGTTTTGCATGTGTTAAAGTGGTGTTAAACACGAACAAAACAACATCTACGAAATGCAGTGATTACAATCGTATGAACAGTAACAGCTTAGAAATTCATGGAGAATGGGATCTGATAATGACGACAGAATATTTAGGAACCGATAAAGTGGCAGTCGTGTGATTAAAAACATAAGTACATTTCAGAACATTACCTTCAGTCGCCGTAATCTGCCATCCCTAGCTGCATTGAATACAAAATTTTTGATGTCCATTTCTTGATTTTCCGACATACTCCACAGCCCAGGTTCACAAATCAAAATAATTCCCTAATTTTATCCGCTGCAGCTCTCCTCAGCAGCTGTAACGGATAAACTGGAATAAAAACACAATATGGTCTGCACCTGGTTCGGACGTCCCTCACCAGAGGTCTCCACCATACTGCCAGGCTGCTCAGCCCAAAGAGTTTGAGCAGCTCAGCAATACCACTCCTCGAAAAATTCTGACAATAGGTATCAGTGAAAAGACTAACTTTACATTTTGTTTCATTAGTGAAAATAAAAGTAATTAACGCACATATAAAAATACCACTAAGTTGTAATAGAGCATATAGCAACATTTTTATTGAAGAAATATGCAACAAATTGCACAAATTATGTTGAAACCAGAGATAACTGAACGTCGACTAACGTAGTGAAAGGTACAATAAGTGATATCATTAGCTGTAGTGGAAGTGTGCTGGCTGACTCTTTATGGTCTGTGGTCTCAGCTCCACGCGGAGTTGAAGGGGACCTGTCACTCTTCCACCAGCAGGCGGGGCTTCTGCAGTTCTGGCTGATCATTGGCTGAGAAATATGTGACGTTTCTCTCCAATATACCACGTGGGATATACGCCATTACAAGCAAAGTATCTGGCGGTGGCGGTAGTGGAACAATGGATTGTGCGCGTTAAGAGTGCGAAAACTATATATTTGAATGAAAATCGGCAACCTAATGGAATAAACGAAAAGAATAATGAGTGTATTTTTATTTGGCACTGTGAAATGTAATTGTGATCAAAGTAATTCGTATTATTGGTAACGGAAAAGTGTGACAACAGTAAAATATTTCGTGTGCGGTGTTGTGGGTTCAGCAACCTGCGGTTTTGCCGAAAGTGGTAATATGTGGAGGTGATGTTTTCTTCAATTGGCATATAGCCGTGTGTGTATTTTGTGCACAGTTTCATCATGTATCCTGCCCCGGCTAGACATCCATCTGCCGCGGTAAGTCACTGTTTTGTTTACTACTTCTTTTAAAGGAAATTTTGTTTCTTGTTGTAGAAGATATGTGTGTCTTCGGTTGTTGAACAATCCATTTGCCCCAGCCATTAAGACGTGTTGATTTTAAAGCATTTGGCGGTATTTAAAATACGTAATTATTGTGTGAAATACACACACATGAGTTTTCATTTGTTTACATACATACATTACGCATGTTATTGTGTATGTTTTCCTTCATTCATTCCGTGAGGGCCTGCTAATTATAGCGAAGTTAGTAAGAAGGAAAACGTTTCTTCATGGACTTCTTTTTTCTTTTATAACATCAAGATTAGCTACAGAAAGGATGTTCATAAAAATGAACTGAGCTTTATTTGCCGAATTATAAGTAAATAAACATTGTGCTCAGACACTGACAATAAATTTCGTTCTCATTTTACTAAATTGTTCCTTGCAAGCTCGAGTAGTTACCACTCTAGCTTACGCTGTTTCTCTCATTTCCGCTGCGTTCTCCTCTCCGCCGCCTCTCTCCATCTCTCACTCTTCCCCACCCAGGCTCCAGCAACAAGCTCCGGGTCAGCCGTGATGAGCCACGATAGAACAAGGTGGCGGGCAGCCGCAGCAGAACAAAGGGCTCTTGCTTCGCGCGTCGAAATGAAGGGAAAAAAAAGGTCGAAGGAATGAGAGGATCAGAGATGTGATGACGGATGGTGGAAGAATGGTAGAAATGTAGAGGGTAAGGAGTGGTAGCTCTCAGCTTGGTGATCACGGATAGGTCACAAAGTAGAAATTGTCGCGTGTTTTGGTTTTTACTTTACTTGGTTTTACATGGATGATGCACAACTAAGAAAATGTGGGAATTTAATATCAAGTGGATTGTCTGAAAATGGCTTAATTTCTGTTGCTTGAGAAAATGTGCTTGCCGATAAGACAGTTAAATCTCATACACAGCATTTCTTCCAGTATAGGTGAAGTCACGATCACACCGTGCTATACAAACTTCAGTTTTCAGTTCTGAGAATTTAAAGTGCTGGATGCTTTCTTGATTCATGGTTTCCATATTTTGTTTTAGGAAGGCATTATCTTCCATCTAGCATCGCTCGAGTATCTTTCATTTTTTGTTAAGTGTTCGCCCCTTAAAGAAGACGATAAAATTCGTCGTTTCTGTTTTCATTACAATACATATCTTCCTGGGAGATCATCCGTAAATCAGTTACAGTGTTATTGGCATGCACAGTGCGCTTCCAACTGAGACATACCAAGAGAGTTCACATAGGGTATTAATTATGTAAACAAGAAATTATTGGGTTACTCGAAAAGCACATACCGGAAAAACGTACCATCCGAAATTGGCCGTTGACCTTAAATTTGAAACATGGTGAAATGAAGATGTAACTAGGCTACTTGGATTGTACTGGGACTACAGAGCCATCCGTGACAGGAAGCAACATACATGGGCTCTTAGGGACCTCAAACGTGACAGATTTTTCCCTATCCTGCACAATACAGGGTGATTCAAGTCATACCCCATAGGAAGAACTGGGTAAACCAGCACTCCATCGACAATTTCCGAGGTAGTAGCATGGACCAAAACAGGAAGAATTGAAGTGAACATGTACTCTGAAATGTATACCTATGTTCCCTGCTTTATCATTGATACTGTGAAACAAATCTCTTCTATTGCATGAACTTCGCTTTCCATATGTTGAGAGGTAGTGGTACGGACCAAAGAAAAAATAGTCTAACAAACAAGGGCTCCAAAATGCGTTCCTTGAGAGCCACAGTAGCGATGATGAACAAGTTCTCGTAGCACGTAAGGTACACGTTTTAGAGCATATGTTTACTAAACAATTTTTTTATCTTGTTTTGGAAAGCAAAGAGCTTGCAGTAGAACAGATTTGTTTCACAATATCGAAGATAAAGTTTTCATAGCTCTTAAGGTATGTTCACTAAACTTCTTTCTCGTTTTGGTCCATGCTACCACCTCTGAAAGTTTGTCGGTGGAGTTCTGGTGTACCCTTATGTGTCACAAGGGACATAATTTTTGTGTCACACTGTATATTACCATGACCATGGTATTCTGCGTGTTATAACTTTCAGCTTCCTTCTACTTTTCCTGGTTACATTGTCAGTGAAGTTTTCCATTGTTAACTAGTCTGAAGAGAGAGGTTATGTGAGTGCTTTTGCAGCGGCTGCTTCACACTTCTTTCTAAAGTGATTTTCATTTGTAATGGGATATCGACATTTCACTACAGGTTTTTGAATTTATCTGCCGCTAGTAAACCAACTTAGGCATCAGAAGATTTGTACAGATTGTTAATTCAACAGTCCGCTGCAGTGGTAACAGCTACATAAGCTCCATACGGATTTTCGTCCGTATTATTCTGACATATTGACTGGGGAGTGCTACTCAACCCCTCTTAAAGTATATTTATAGTTCTGATTCTCCTAATACCAAGTATATCCACTATCATGGCGCTGAAACATTCACTAATTTTGGTATATCTTTTTCAAGACAAAAATCGAGGGGTATTAACAATGCACCTGGGATCTAGTTCCAGAGTAACCAAGAAGAAAACCCTTCGATAGTGCAGTGTACAGTCAAAGAGCTAAAGATTTTCTTGTTTGACTAAAAGCCGTCGGTCAAAGTTAAAGGGACAGCAAGTTGAGGATATTTTTATCCACCTTCTGTAAGAGAAATCATGTCGTTTGTTTGTATATGATGTGTAAGTTATCACGAAAAGAGGGTATAACACTTGAGAAATCGTCGCCCATTTTCTGCAAGACAATAATCTGTCGCACAGTTAACGGCTCTAATGTGGCATTGCCAGCTATTTTTTATTAGATGAACAGAGCAGGCATCTGAGAGAGCAGCATATTAAGCCAACAAACAGTTGTCGGAATTCCGGTACTTCTTCAGGAATGGAAAATCATGAAGAGAGGTGTCACTCTTACGCGTAATACGTTAAAAAGAGTAATTACGTATAGAAGATACAGGCATAAAACGTTTGCTTCATGCCTCTGTATTCTATGTCTTCGTATTTTGTGTGCTACTTCATTTAGTTTTAATTCTGCTTGACCATCCTCGTTGTGTACGACCTGGTCGTACATTTCATTTGCCACTGGTCACAAACTTCATAGTAGGGACATATATATTCAAACTTGTAATTAGTGTACCACTACTTCTGATAGGGCGCGCGCGCGCGCGCGCGCGCGCGCGTGTGTGTGTGTGTGTGTGTGTGTGTGTGTGTGTGTGTTGCATGAGTTAGTTGCAGTATAATCATTAGGCTTGCGTCTTATGTTGATATGACACAGCAGTATTGCTATTAGACTAGTTGCTAAGTAACCGCAGAAGACAGTACTTTCGCTGGCGTATGTTCCGTTAATGCAAGAAGGACATACATACGCAAGGAATTCTGGTTACTCAATTACTTTCAATAATCGAGCGTGCAAACGATTTTACTGCGGATCAGACGATCCATTACAGTAAAAGATTATCTAGCCTGTCATAAACATCAGATATGGTACTTTGATGCTGTTTAGACCAGGTTGGCAATGGAAAAGCCTTTAGCATTTACATAGAAAATTGATTGTGAATGTAGATGTTGTGTCGGGCTGTTACTACTTATGCTGCATAATCAGTGGCGGAATTACGAATAGTTTCCAACAGCTGACAGTAAGTTATTATCGGAAACGTGTAAAAAGGAGTCGAGCAGCAACTTGAGAAATGAGGAGCGAATCGAATTGCAAAAGGTTGCTTATCCTGTGCATAAAGTAGATACGCAAGGATTTACTGAAACAGAGGAATAGAATACAACAGAAGGCGAGTGGTTAGCTCCCAAGAAATGAAATAGTCAAGGCAGCAAAAGATCAAATAGGCATACAGAAAACGCCTAATCGAGATCATTGGTTGACATAAGAGATACATAATATAACTGATGGAAGGAGAAGTTATAGACAGCAAATGCGCAGGCAAAAGGAATGGACTAATAATCTCCAAAAATGAGACTGGCCGTAAATGCAAAGTGGAAAATCAGAAATGGCAATACAAAGAATGCAAGGCTGTAGAATCATGACTAGGGGAAAGATGGATGAACGTATAGGAAAGTCAAAGACTTGAAGAAAAGAAAGACACCTGTGTGAATATCAAAGAACTCGCATGGAAAGGTTGCACTAAGAAAGGAGGACTACAATGTAGGAGGAATATGTAGCTCTATATAAGAAAAATAAAATTGAAGGAAATATTGTAAAAAATAGATAACGGTTTGGGAAAATAATTTGACAAAAATCTGTAAGACTCAAGTCAAAACAAGGCCCCTGGGATGGATGTCATTCCCTCAGAAACGTGTCACAAGAAAAACGCCCAACAACCTCAAGAAGAATGTAATATTTCCTATTCTAAAGAAAGCAGCTACAGACAGGAGTAAATATTACTGGACAATCAGCTTAAAAAGTTGCAGATGCGAAATACTGACACGAATTATTTACAGGAGATTGGAATAACTGGTAGAAGCTGACCTCAATAAAGATCAGTTAAGAGTTCTGGAGAAACATATTAACACACAAGGCAGTACTGACACTACGAATTACCTAACAAGGGAACATCCCCATCGCACCCCCCTCAGATTTAGTTATAAGTTGGCACAGTGGATAGGCCTTGAAAAACCGAACACAGATCGATCGAGAAAACAGGAAGAAGTCGTGTGGAACTAGGAAAAAATAAGCAAAATATACAAACTGAGTAGTCCATGTGCAAGATAAGCAACATTAAGGATAGTATCAGCTCAGGTGCGACGTGGTCCCGTGGTTAGCGTGAGCAACTGCGGAGCGAAAGGTCCCTGGTTCAAATCTTCCCTCGAGTGAAAAGTTTAATTTTTATTTTCAGTTTATGTGACAAACTCTTATGTTTTCATCACTTTTTTGCGAGTGATTATCACATCCGCAAGAAAACCTAAATCGGGCAGGGTAGAGGAATCTTTTTACCCATTCGCCAAGTGTACAAGTTAGGTGGGTCGACAACATATTCCTGTCATGTGACGCACATGCCGTCACCAGTGTCGTATAGAATATATCAGACGTGTTTTCCTGTGGAGGAATCGGTTGACCTATGACCTTGCGATCAAATGTTTTCGGTTCCCATTGGAGAGGCACGTCCTTTCGTCTACTAATCGCGCGGTTTGGCGGTGCTGTCGCAAAACACAGACACTAAACTTATTACAGTGAACAGAGACGTCAATGAACGAACGGACAGATCATAACTTTGCGAAAATAAAGTAAGTAAAATTTTCGCTTGACGGAAGACTTGAAGGACCTCTCGTTCCGCAGCTGCTCACACTAACCACGGGACCTCGGCGCTCCTGAGCCCAAATAGTCCTTGATGTTGCCTATCTTGCTCATGGACTACTCAGTTTGTATATTTTTCCAATTTTTTTTTCATAGTTCCACACAACTACTTCCTGTTTTCTCGATTGATCTGTGTTCAGTTTTTCAATGCCTATCCACTGCTCCAAATTATAACTAAATCTGAGGGGCATGCGATGGGGAGGTTCCCTTGTAAGAAGATAGGCTGCAGAAAGACAAACCTACATTTATAGCATCTGTAGATTTAGAGAAAGCTTTTGACAGTACTGACTGAAATACAAATTTTGGAATTCCGGAGTTGTTTGGGATAAAGTACACAAGCAAAAAGTTATTAGCAACTTGTACAGTAACTAGACTGCAGTTATAAAAGTCAAAGAGCGTGGAAGGGAATCAGTAGTAGATAAAGGAGTGAGACAGTGTTCTAGCTTATTCCCAGTGTTATTCAATCTGTACATTGTGCAAGCTGTGAAGGAGACCAAGAAGAAAATTGGAAAGGAGACTTAAGTTCAGAAATCCATATATTTCAGAATCCTAGAACATGTTCCCAACTCAAAAGTAACGAGGTATCTCGCGCAATAGGACTTGTTCTATATCAGTATGGAGTACGAAAACATCGGTCATGCGAAATCCAAAAGCGATGGACTGAGGCACTCAGGTAGGTGCAGAATTTGACTTGCAAGAAGTCTTTCACTCAGAATCATAACAACACTAATTGCCAAATTTAGTTCACATTGGTACCAAAATTTGTGACAGGATTGAAGGTTTCTTGGTAGGAAGCATATTATCTTGGAATGGAGAGTCGTCTCAAGGGAAGTGTATTGAGACCATTGCTCCTCATGTTATACACACATCAAAAAACGTTTTGCATCACCTCGGATCCGAGAGTCTGGAACCTGTACAAAAAATTGGAATAGAGATCTTCATAAACATCATTCCCGCCCTTTTTATTCCTCATGGAAACCACACATTGCATGTTGTACCACCAAACGGCGAGACCTTCAGAGGTGGTGGTCCAGATTGCTGTACACACCGGTACCTCTAATACCCAGTAGCACATCCTCTTGCATTGATGCATGCCTGTATTCGTCGTGGCATACTATCCACAAGTTCATCAAGGCACTGTTGGTCCAGATTGTGCCACTCCTCAATGGCGATTCGGCGTAGACCCCTCAGATTGGTTGGTGAGTCACCTCGTCCATAAACTGTCCATTTCAGTATATTCCAGGCATGTTCGATAGGGTTCATGTCTGGAGAACATGCAGGCCACTCTAGTCGAGCGATGTCGTTATCCTGAAGGAAGTCATTCACAAGATGTGCACGACGGGCGCGCGAATTGTCGTCCATGAAGACGAATACCTCGTGAATACGCTGCCGATATGGTTGCACTCTCAGTCGCAGGATGGCATTCACGTATCGTACAGCCGTTGCGGCGCCTTCCATGGCCACCAATGGCGTACGCCGGCCCCAAATAATGCCACCCTAAAACAGCGGGGAACCTCCACCTTGCTGCATTCGCTGGACAGTGTATCTAAGGCGTTCAATCTGACGGGGTAGCCTCCAAACACGTCTCCGACGATTGTCTGTTTCAATGTATATGCGACGCTCATCGTTGAAGAGAACGCAATGCCAGTCCTGAGCGGTCCATTCGGCATGTTGTTGGGCCCATCGGTACTGCACTGCATGGTGTCGTGGTTCCAAAGATGGACCTCGCCATGGACGTCGGGAGTGAAGTTGTGCATCATGCAACCTATTGCGCACACTTTGAGTCGTAACACGACGTCCTGTGGCTGCACGAAAAGCGTTATTCCAAATGGTGGCGTTGCTATCAGGGTTCATCCGAGCCATAATCCGTAGGCAGCGGTTATCCACTGCAGTAGTAGCCCTTGGGCGGCCTGAGCGAGGCATGTCATCGACATTTCCTGTCTCTCTGCATCTCCTCCATGTCCGAACAACATCACTTTGGTTCACTCCGAGACGCCTGGATACTTTACGTGTTGAGAGCCCTTCCTGGCACAAAGTAACAATGCGAACGGCGGTATTGACAGTCTAGGCATGGTTGAACTACAGACAACATGAGCTGCGCACCTCCTTCCTGATGGAATGACTGGAACTGATCGGCTGTCGGGACCCCTCCGTGTAATAGGCGCATGGTTGTTTACATCTTTGGGCGGGTTTAGTGACATATCTGAACAGTCAAGGGACTGTGTATGTGATACAGTATCCACAGTTAACGTCTGTCTTCAGAAGTTCTGGGAACTGGGGTGATGCAAAACATTTTTTGATGTGTGTATATTGATGACTGGGCAGACAATATTAATAGCAACCTCACACTTTTCACATATGATACTGATATCTGCAATGACATATTGTCCGAAAATAGCTGCACAAATATTCAGTCAGATGCTTTAAAGTTGTGCAAAGATTGGCAACGTGCTTAAAATGTCCATAACGTGAAATTATGCACTTTGCGAAACGAGGAAAGTAGTATCTAGACTATACTATTAAAGAGTGACAACTGGAATTAGTCAATTAATATGAATACCTCAATATGTTTGTGGTAATATAGAATGGAATGAGCGCAGAGGTTTAGTTATAGGCAGACTTTGGTCCGTTGGTAGGATATTGGAAAATGCAATATATGAACTTACATGCCCCTCTTGTCAACCATTATACATGGTGAAAACATGCAGAAACTTTCAAGATATTGAGAACATCTCAAAACTCTGAGTGACATCTCCCACAGACATTTTCTGACCACCTAATGCCCCAAAACCAACTAAATTGAAGCGGATTTAAAAAGTAGGTAAAAAGACGAGGGCTGCTAGAAATCCTTGGGTAACAGAAGAAATATTGAATTTAATTGATGACAGGAGAAAATATAAAAATGCAGTAAATGAAGCAGACAAAAAGGAATACAAACGTCTCAAAAATGAGATCGACAGGAAGTGCAAAATGGCTAAGCAGGGATGGATAGAGGACAAATGTAAGGATGTAGAGGCTTGTCTCACTAGGGGTAAGATAGATACTGCCTACAGGAAAATTAAAGAGACCTTCAGAGAAAAGAGAACCACTTGTATGAACATCAAGAGCTCAGATGGAAACCCAGTTCTAAGCAAAGAAGGGAAGGCAGAAAGGTGGAAGGAGTATATAGAGGGTTTATACAAGGGCGATGTACTTGAGGACAATATTATGGAAATGGAAGAGGATGTAGATGAAGATGAAATGGGAGGTAAGATACTGCGTGAAGAGTTTGACAGAGCACTGAAAGACCTG
The DNA here is from genome assembly GCF_023898315.1 of Schistocerca nitens. Lineage (NCBI taxonomy): Eukaryota > Metazoa > Arthropoda > Insecta > Orthoptera > Acrididae > Schistocerca > Schistocerca nitens. Next base: position 361,454,078 of record NC_064621.1, read on the forward strand.
AGTCGAAACAAGGCCCCGGGAGTCGACAACATTCCATTAGAACTACTGACGGCCTTGGGAGAGCCAGTCCTGACAAAACTCTACCATCTGGTGAGCAAGATGTATGAAACAGGTGAAATACCCTCAGACTTCAAAAAGAATATAATAATTCCAATCCCAAAGAAAGCAGGTGTTGACAGATGTGAAAATTACCGAACTATCAGTTTAATAAGCCACCTGCAAAATACTAACGTGAATTCTTTACAGACGAATGGAAAAACTGGTAGAAGCGGACCTCGGGGAAGATCAGTTTGGATTCCGTAGAAATATTGGAACACGTGAGGCAATACTAACCTTACGACTTATCTTAGAAGAAAGATTAAGAAAAGGCAAACCTACGTTTCTAGCATTTGTAGACTTAGAGAAAGCTTTTGACAATGTTGACTGGAATACTCTCTTTCACATTCTAAAGGTGGCAGGGGTAAAATACAGGGAGCGAAAGGCTATTTACAATTTGTACAGACACCAGATGGCAGTTTAAGAGTCGAGGGGCATGAAAGGGAAGCAGTGGTTGGTAAAGGAGTGAGACAGGGTTGTAGCCTCTCCCCGATGTTATTCAATCTGTATATTGAGCAAGCAGTAAAGGAAACAAAAGAAAAATTCGGAGTAGGTATTAAAATTCATGGAGAAGAAGTAAAAACTTTGAGGTTCGCCGATGACATTGTAATTCTGTCAGAGACAGCAAAGGACTTGGAAGAGCAGTTGAACGGAATGGACAGTGTCTTGAAAGGAGGATATAAGATGAACATCAATAAAAGCAAAACGAGGATAATGGAATGTAGTCAAATTAAATCGGGTGATGCGGAGGGAATTAGATTAGGAAATGAGACACTTAAAGTAGTAAAAGAGTTTTGCTATTTAGGGAGTAAAATAACTGATGATGGTCGAAGTAGAGAGGATATAAAATGTAGACTGACAATGGCAAGGAAATCGTTTCTGAAGAAGAGAAATTTGTTAACATCGAGTATAGATTTAAGTGTCAGGAAGTCGTTTCTGAAAGTATTTGTATGGAGTGTAGCCATGTATGGACGTGAAACATGGACGATAACTAGTATGGACAAGAAGAGAATAGAAGCTTTCGAAATGTGGTGCTACAGAAGAATGCTGAAGATAAGGTGGGTAGATCACGTAACTAATGAGGAGGTATTGAATAGGATTGGGGAGAAGAGAAGTTTGTGGTACAACTTGACTAGAAGAAGGGATCGGTTGGTAGGACATATTTTGAGGCATCAAGGGATCACAAATTTAGCACTGGAGGGCAGCGTGGAGGGTAAAAATCGTAGAGGGAGACCAAGAGATGAATACACTAAGCAGATTCAGAAGGATGTAGGTTGCAGTAGGTACTGGGAGATGAAGAAGCTTGCACAGGATAGAGTAGCATGGAGAGCTGCATCAAACCAGTCTCACGACTGAAGACCACAACATTAAAAATACTAAAATTCAGCCACAACCTGTACCGTAATCTTACAGTAGGAAAAAAAAAAACTATCAAATACAGAAGACATTAATAGCAGGAAAATTATTAAAAACGACTACACTACACTACACTGTGCAAAGGCCCATATTCAACACATTAAAGTAATTCTACAGAAAAGGCGACACAAACAGCCAAAAAACACATACACACACAAAGCACTCACTGTTCGCAGCTGGCAAAGGAAAGATGACGTTTGCTACATATATAATTGCTAGAAACGGTATCCTTGCTGTTCTGTCTACCCAGTCTGACGAGATGCTTGCACTTATTGCATGATTTTGTTGTCACGACAATCAGAACTCACGTGACTGACTGTGGCTTTCATCATTGTTGCCCCAGAAGTCATCGCGCTGTACAACGTTTCTAAACAAGGGTAACAACGAGGCCGATATGGTAATTGGGACGACGCCGATTGGTTTGGTTGGAAACGTCTGAATTTGACTGGCAGTACAGAAAGAAAACTTCGAAAGAACAAGAGGCCTTCGTATACTAGATAGTGTTCATTTGGCCAGCAGTGATTTTACGTGGAAGCAACCAATCAGAATGGACGCAAAAATGGTGAGTAAACGAGTTTTGTGATGAGGTCGTATACGCACGAATTAATTGCTGTTACACAAACTGAAAAATGGGCATGGTTTCTGGGTCTCCATAACACGTCAGTTTTAATGTATCTGTGGCGACTGGTACAAAACTTTCACATGAGAGATTATTTTTTTCTTTTGTTTCAGGGAATGTGCTTTGCGTAACTTTTGAGACAAGGTGACGAAACTAGACTGAACTCCTGAACAGCTATTCGTTACAATTTTTTGTAATCATTTTTAATGCATAGTATCGACACACAGTGAATTTCGTAACTCTGCAATATGGTGTTGGAAGAGGACATCTAAATGTGTTGAATCATCCATCACGATAGCATGTATGCTGATAGAGACAGAAAGCGAGAGAGAGTGAGAGACAGAACTATTTTTCACTTTCGGCGTTACAACCATGACTTCCGCCACTAAACTTACCAGCTACTACTTGAAGTTCAGAACTTTTCTCTGCTTCACCGACTGAGGAAGACGGGTTGTCTACATTTTCATTGTGGAAGCTTATCAGTTCAAGCGAGGAAGTGCATGGCAGAAGGTAAAGATTTATTTGAAACCAATGAATGATCTTTTATTTTATGCCACAGTTTGTAATAAGAGAGAAGTTATGGACAGAATGTTCTAAATGGAAGGCAATGAATGTTGGAGTACAGTAATGTTGCTTCATATCAGTGGTTCTTAACATTTATGTGAAACCAGTCGTAAAATGGAGATCAGCAGTTCATGGGAATATTTTACTTCAAGGCAGTATCGTCCTACATGCATACAATCTGGCTGTCTCCGTTAATCTTGATGATAAATTGCAATACTCCGTTCACCGCACAAATATTGTTACATAAAGTTAGAATGTGGTAACATCAGCAACGAAAAGTAGAGCTACGGCCTTCACGAAAAATACCTATCAGGGAAACATTTGTGCAGACAGTTCCATAAGTGTTAAGGTATCATCTATAACAGAGTATCTTCAACATTGCAGACAAATTTGGTTTCAGTACGTTAGAGGAGTAGAATCTTTTAGACTGGGCTGCAGATTGTAAATTGTAATCACAGAGAAACACCATTAATTGATCGGCCGTAGAAGAAACGGAATTACTGTGTATATGGCCACTATGCCTGTGACTTAAAATAAAGATGATGCTGAAATAGTTTGTACTGCAAACGAACCAACATAGGAGGTAAAACTGTTGCCAATCTGAGGGCTGATTCTAATACCAGATTAATAAGCAACGTACTATTTTAGGTGGTATCCCATTGCCTTCTTCTGACCTTTGAACAGACTTACCCATCTGCAGAGAACCTACAGTAAACTTTGAGCTGCAACTTGGCATTTTACTTATTATCATACGTTGCCATAGGTGGAAGTAATGGAAAATGGATAGAGAGAAACCTTAAGATTGTAGTATTCGAAAGCGGATGCATCTGCTCAGCTGACAAGCATTCATGCCAGAAGTGGCATCCATGAGAGTGCTGTGCGTCACCCGCGATTCTGTATCCTTCAAAAATTGTTACAAACACGTGTCGTTAATGCATATTTCTGAAGATACGATGCAAGGAAATGACTGCTAGAGAGAAGCTGCAATGAAAAGCAAATTAAGCTGCCGTATCTTTAGTCTGAGTCACATTTTCGATTCACCACGCAGTTACGAAGAAGCTATGAACTGCTTAGAATGACTTTCATCCCGTACATTTGCGCTTAACATGGCGGTATGTAATTCTGAGTACACGGCTTCCAAGCCCATCTGCGTTGAGTGGCAATTACAGACTTAATTGCCTGAAGTCACAGAGGCGCTGTGAGCATTTCTAACTCTCCCTTCGTATTCTGGGATCGAAGATGTTTGATGACTGAAAATTTTTACTCATTCTGTCTGTATACACTGTTTTCTGATTCTTGTAATACCACGCTCAAGTCCGAATCCGAAAGCTGGATTGTCAATAAATACATCACTGAATATTGAATGTATGTTTATTAAGCAAACCTGTGTACTACCAGAACAGAACTGATCTAGATGGAGTGTGCAGTTATTTATATAAATATCGGATATTCCAGAAAGCTAGTGAATTTGTAGAACCATTGAATATTTCAGATATACAAACATTTCAAATGTAAAATGTATCAAGAACCTCCCAGAAATCATAAGTACTTAATAACAAATATTTTCTGTAGTCGGTCTGAACCGGTGACCCTCCACACGCCAGCTAGTGACGATAACCACTGCACCACACTGATGGCACCAGAAATCACCACATTGATCCATCTTCTATAGAAACAGTGACCCGCTGTTTCAGCTGACAGCAACACTTTGTTTGGATCTGGATGTTGCCGCTGGTTGCCTGTATGGCGGCACTGGTGGTGCTTCGCATTCTGGTCATGTTGTTACGTCCTCATCACTACGATGAGTATCGAAGACAACCCCTCGAAGCACCACCATCGTCGAGTTTTCTTCAGACTCCCATCGCCGATCTGCCCTTCTGGACAGTAAGAAGGCTTCATACGGAAGCTATGGACGACGTTTCTGCACTTTTGTCTACTCGAGGGAGGGTAATTATCTTCGATTTGAAATGTGACGTCAAGCATGCGACAAAGGATACGATACGGCCCAACCTAGTGCTTTAGTAACTTTTTCTGAAGTCCCACTGTCTACACACGTACCAAATCTCCCGGCCTGTATCTCACTGGCCAGTGCTTGTTGGCGTTATAGTGCTCTCGGTCTTTCTCCTGAGCTGCCTGGATTCTTCAGTTAGGTGTTTCACATAGTCATCCTGAATATTGTCAAGTTTGAGACACACACAGTATATCGATTGTCGTCACAGCCTCGTGACGTGGTGCGGAAAGAGCTGTATGAAGTCTGTAGTGTGTTGACCATTGTGTTGTGTTTGAATGTCACGAGTGGCAGAAGTGTGTCCTAATCTCCCTATTCGACATCGACATACGGTGAGAACATATCTGACAATATCTTTAAAGCATTCTATTAGGCCATAAGTCTGTGTATGGTAGGCAGGATTAGCCGAGCGGTCGAGGGCGCTGCAGTCATGGACTGTACGGCTGGTCCCGGCGGAGGTTCGAGTCCTCCCTCGGGCATGAGTGTGTGTGTTTGTCCTTAGGATAATTTAGATTAAGTAGTGTGTAAGCGTAGGGACTGATGACCTTAGCAGTTAAATCCCATAAGATTTCACAAATATTTGAACATTTTTGTGTATGGTAGGCATTTATACTGTGGGAGATATCGTAACACGAAATTACCTCATACTAATCACGACTGGGAAATTTTTTACGATCATAGAGCATGACATGGGGTGCACTGTGCGTGAAAATAATGTCTTCTACAAGGAACATTGTAATTTTTTGGAGCTTCAGCACTTGGTATAGCTTAGTCGAAAGCATAGCGAGTGAGGAAGTCAGTACAGACTACTATCCATCGATTCCCATTTGTCGATTCAAGGAACCTCCCCAGTAGTTCAGTTCCAGTTTGGTGGCATCCTCTTTCGGTCGGTTCCTCTTTCTTCAAGGCTTCTATGGCTTTCAGCAGTTTTGGATCTTCCCTGTGTTCTACAGCAGTGTCATTTAATGCTACAATGGCTGAGATTTCGTCCATGTTGCTGTGTAACTGCTAAAGGACTCCGTGAAATGCAGTCAGCGTTCATGTGTTTGCGTCCGCTTTTGTACACCACTGTGACGTCATACTCTAGAAGCCTAAGTTCCTATCTCGCCAGTCGACCTGGCGGACCCTTCAGGGCCAGTGGGCCGGCATGAGAATGGTGATCTATCACAACAGTGAATGGCTTGACAAGTAACTACAGCTGGAACTTTTTGATGGGCCAAACAACTGCAAGGCACTCTCTCTCAGTTGTTGAGTAGTTCTTCTCGGACCTGGAGAGTACTCTGGAAGCAAAATAGGTCACCTTTTCGGCACCTTCCTGATTTTACGCTAGACCTGCCCCTATCCCAAAACCGCTAGCCTCAGTGTGAAGTTCTGTCTCGGCATTCTTGTCATACAGTGCTGGAACGGGAGAAGATGTTAGCGCCTCCATAAGGACAAGCCAAGATCTATCTTGCACCGCGTTCCAGGAAAATTTGGCGTGTCCCTGCGGTAGTTGTTTCGAGGGAGATGCCTTTACAAATTGCCGGTAGTATGAGCACATTCGGAGCAAACTTCTCATATCACGAATGTGCCAAAGAGTTGGAAAATTTGTGACCGCTGTAATTTTCCCTGGGTCAGAATAGATTAGATGCCGCAAGATTTTTATTCCGTGGGCGACAAAAAAGGCCCTTTTTCGGGTTCAGGCGAGACTTATAGTCTGAATGTAGAACATGGTGCTCACGTATTAGATGTTCTTCAAATGGCTTTGGAAAAATGACAGTGTCATGCAGATAACAAGGACATGTCGTCCATTTACGAAGCAGATTTACATTCAAAGGTGGCTGGGAGTCAGGTAGTCCAAATGGCGAATGAACTCATAGAGGCTCTCAGGACTTATGAAGGAAGTCTTCTCACAGTCACCCTTATCAGCCTCTATGTGCTAGTAGCCTGTCTGCATCTCCATAGTCTTTGTGATTTTGTTCAGTAATCGAATATTGATGCTGAAATGCCACATGCCGTCCTTCTTCGTAAGGATCATCAGAAAGGGTCAGTGCCTCTCTGAAGGTTCAATTATGTCTTCTTGCAGTATCTTCTCCACATCCTCCCGATTATCTGTCGTTTAGCTGTCGGCATTCTAAATGAGCGCTGTCTAATTGGTGGATGATCCCCAGTGTTTAGGTGTTTTATCATTGGCTTCTTAGTCTGTTCTTTTCTCCATTTCAGGTATGATATCGTCCGAAAACTGACGCAGAATGTCTTATTACTCGTTGACATTGTTCTTCGTTGAAACCAGTCAAATGGCAACGTTGGTACAACGGTAGTACCTTCCTTCCCTGCTTTATCCTTAGTGCACCACTGTGCATGTCTCTTCATCGATGACGCAGCTACCCTCCTTGAACTGGTTCCGCTGTCCCTACACACATACATTTAGGGATGAGTTGTGGCTGCTAGTGACAATTAGGGATCGAAAGTTCTCCTTACATTATTTTCAAGGAATATGTGATCACTTTGAGTCATGTTGTCTATCCCATGGCATATTGTTCGTTCCCCAAGGGTGTTGATGCGTTCAAAGATGACGGGCACTGTCCACACAGCTGCATCATCCAACACTGATTTTCCGAGCACAGGGATAAATTGTCATATCGCTTCTCGCCACCACAGTCCCCAGGTCTCAACATTATTGAGCCTTTGTAGTGTATGCAGAGAAGAGTACGTGATCGCTATCCACCTCCATCATCTTTACCTGAACGGTATAAGATCCCTTGAAAACCATACAGGACCTGCATTTATCCATTCTGAACGAGTGGAAGCCGTTTTGAACGTGAGCGGTTTTCCTACACTGTATTAGGCTTGGTTATGTTTGTGTTTTTGGAGTTTCTACAGTTCCATCCACCCCCTGTAGTTTTTGATGTCTTTTGTTCTTAACCATAAAAACGGTGCAAACGTACAAATATTTCTCAAGCCATGCCCAAAAATATAGCAAACTGCTAACACCTTACAAGTGGGGGACAGAAATCTTTCCATTTAGTTCATATGATTATTACCTTTTTCCTGTTCACATCTTTCAAAGAAACATATTAGTACCAGTATCACCGCTGTTGATTGACCTGTCAGCTGTCAGAGTATAGGAGGAATGAGACAAATGCAGAAAGCACATTCCTGTTAACAGTTTAGGACGTACAAGTTGGTTAGTCTCACTGATTCATGTACTCGGTTTTATGATCGGAACGATTTTGTGTATTCACGTATTCTAAACGTGTTATTAACCTAGAAATAACAGAAAAGAATCTGATCAAATGTCCACTCGGACCTTGATAAGATTGGAAGAGCTGCAGTGATTGGCAACATGTTGTAAATATTCAGAAATGTAAAATTTTGCTGTTCTCGAAACGCTGAATAATAGGATCCTATGATTAACATATCAGTGAGTCACAAGAGGAATAAGTCAGTTTGTACAAATGCGTAAATGTAACAGTATATGGGAATATCGAATGGTATGATCTCTTATGCTTAGTCGTAAGTAAAGCAGGCGGTGGACTTCATTTCTTTGCTAAGATACTGAGAAAATACGATGAGTCTACAAAGGAGAATGCTTAAAAACTATTGTGCGATCCATCTCAGAATACTTCTCTGTTGTGCTGGGCACACAATTAGGTCTAACAGGGGATGCTGAACGTATTCAAAGAAAGGCAGCACAAGTGGTCTGAGGTTTGCTTGTTTCTTGGGAGAGCGTCACAGAAATGATGAAAAATCTAAACTGGCAGAAGCTTGACGGTAGCCGACAACTATTAAACGAAATCATAGGCTGTAGACTTTCAAGGTCGGTATTTACCTTACTGCTGATATTTATTTTGTGGGCAATAGGCCGTGGCCCAAGGCATAATTCTCTTTCTAACGTTTCGACTTCCAATGTTAAAGACAACAACAGGGGCTTTAAAGACTCAGAAAGCAATTACAGCCTCACAGAAGTTCAGCAAGCCAAACTATTTATATGTATCCACGCAATCGTCGTGGCGTTGCGTGCATACATTCAAACAGTTCACTTTACTGAGCACGTACGAGTCTATAACTGCTTTCTGAGTCGTAAAAGCCTTGGATGATGAATTTATCATAGGAAGACGAAACGTTAGGCAGAGAATTATGTCTTGGACCATTGCCTAATGTCCATAAAACAAGTATCACCAATATCCCACGAAAGCTTAGTTACCAGTCTTGAAGAAACACTGCTCTGTGAAGAACCTAGTATATACTTAACCCCCTACGTATCGCTCCCATAGGACCAGCGAGGACAATATTATACAGGGTGTCTCTGTAGGTACCTCACGACTTCAATGTGTCATACAATCCAAACTAATTAAGATATTCAAACCATGTTCGGCTTATGTAATACATAACCTCACAAAGCTTTTATGCCATTAAGCTCAATTTCAACGTGTGCGCCTCTGGTGGCATGCACAGCATCAAGTCTGTGTTCAATCTGTGTCCACACTCGGTGCAACATATCCACATCAACTGTGGATCAGGTTCTTTAAATCATGGATTTGTTTGACAGGCGTTTGGTAGAATCTGCCCTTGACATACCCACATAAACCGAAGTTCATCGATGTAATGTCAGGCGACGTAGAAGATCAGGGAATTGGACTACATGTGCCAATCCAACGATCTGGAAACACCCGGTCTTCAACACCTCGCAAAGTCCGAGCCCAATGTGGCGGTGTACCATCGTACTGGACCATGACTGTGTCTCAGCGGCCAGTCAGTTGTGGTAAAGCAAACAGCTCCAGTTTATCAAGGTAGTTTTTAGAATTAACTGTTTTTTCTTGGATAAAATTGTCCCATGATGCGATCAACCATTAACCAACGCCACACATTCACTTTCGGGCTTTCTCGTATCTCTTCTGTCACACTATGCGAATCGATTGTTCTCCAGACGCGAAAATTGTGTTTGTTTACCTTTCCACATACGTGGAATGTTGCTTCGTCAGTAAATGCTAGATTGTTTTGGAATTTCCATCCTCTTCTAAACAGTGAGGAAGTCCATAACGAAGTACAAATGTCGTGGCTTGTCGTCTGGTTCAGTGCATGCAAACGTTGCAATCGGTATGGATGCATGTATAAACGTTTCCGAAGGATCCGGAGCACTGTCGCCCTAGGAATTTGGAGCTCCAGCGACGTCCTCCGAATAGACTTTTCGCGGTGAACGTTAAAAAGCCAGCCGTACCCGCTCTGTATCAGCTTCACTTGTTCCAGGTCGTCCAGTATGATGCGTCACGACGACCCTTCTGTCTTCATTAAATTCCTATGTCACCGGCGTAGCGACGTCCGCGAGGGTGGTTGCTTCCTGTATCCTGACTGGAGGTTCATTTGAATCTGTATATCCGATTTGGTCTGACTAAACTGTTACACAACCTAAGCCTTCTCTTGAACCGTTATCATTATCCGTCACTCATGACAACCTGAAACAAAAACAAAACTTCGTGAGTTTTTCTGTCACATGAGCCAAACATGGTCGTAGCGTATCTTGTGAGACACCCTGTATTAATGGCAATTCGCACGGAGGCATTCTTGATGTGACAGCTACCTTTCTTTTGTAAGCTTTTTATTAAATGTCTGTCAGAGAAAATACAGACTACATTGATTTCGAAATCTTTCTCCTCGTGTAACATGTACCATTCCATTGCTAAGCAAAACTGACTATTGGTTGGCCCTGTGTTGCGCATGTGAAACAAAACTTCAAACTTCATGAAACGCAAACTTGAAATACAGAAAATGAATCTAATTAAATTCCCAAAGAAACTAATTGTTTGATCAATGAAAACTACGTAACTAAAACTCAGTACGGAAGCAGATTATGAATTATGCGTGATACGAAGTGCAAAGTTGGACTAAGAATATCCACAAAAATAAATTACTACTCTACTCGGAAGAAAATAACTGTTCGAAATTATCAGCACTGTTGACAGAAAATTAACCCACTTGCTACCACGACGCCTGACAATCCTGATTACACACTACTTGCTGAAGAATGCAAGGTGAGATCGGCCCTGAAATAAAAGTGACTTATCTCAAGCACAGCATGCTGTTTTTGTGTCTGGAGTACTGACGTTCTCGAAAGCAAGTACAAATCAGCAGATGCAGGAACTAAAGATACATAATCCACTATTTTTTTGTCAGAAACAAACTGTTGCTTCGTGTGGTATAAGGTGCAATGCACACAAGATAAAAGTTCAAGACTTTGCTGTGGGTCATTGAGAAGGGTTTTACTTTAAAGAAAATCGCTTTTGAGAAATCGAACAGCGGTACTGATACAAAGACTGCACAATATAAGAAGACTGTAACAATTACAAAATTCTTCCATTGCGAAGGAACTACAACCATACCTTTAAAATTCTTCCTAAATCGTCTGTAACAGTAATATGAACAAGAAAGCATTATATGTCAGTTTTCATCTTCATAATCAAGTATCCTAGATAGCTTCTCCCAGATTCACAGAAAACGGATATCATTCTTTGAAAGACTCAACTGCATGCTGCTATACCTCAAATTAGAATGCCCAGCGCTGCACAACAGACTGACTAGTAGTCAACCGCAGATAAAACTAAACGCAGAGTCAAGGATCTTATTTGCCACTCCTGCAGTGTGCTCATCCATCTTTGTCCCAGTACAGTAAAAGTGAATTATTTACAGTAGCAGAAAACAAATGAGAATTTTATACTTTAAAAGAATCCCTAACGCTAAAGTTAGGATAATTTGAACTATTATAGCCTGCCTCGATAGAACAATTGTCGTAAGGAGTCTAAAATAAAGTCGCCCGGAAAAATTAATTTACCAGTATAAAAATCGTAGACTAGGGCCATAGAATACGCATCTGACTGCTTTCAGTAATGTTTTGTCAGTCCGGTCACCGACAGACACAAAAGTCTGCTAAATAACAAAACAAACAACAAATAACTGTCTCAGTTTCACGCAGCAATTAATAAAAAAAACTGCACGCTGCACTAAGTTATTCGAAACAAAAAATTAGAATATTTTCATTTCAGTTCAGTTTGTGAAGGAAACTAGAACAAAATAGAACATGTATTCTTCAAATAACATTACATGCAATGCACTTCGTAGTAATAATTTCGTAATAATCTTTAAAAAGAAATCAATCATAACTGCAGTAGCTCTGGCGCAAATTTATATCATGTGAAGATGGCATCTCTTTCGGACATGTCCGAAAGAACAGATGCCATTGGTGACCATGCAGCTCTCTAGAATGAAAGTACAATTAAATCAATACCATCGGCTGCTGACGGGCGTTGATATACATGTCCGAAAGAACAGATGCCATCTTCATATCGATTAAGGCTAACCAGCTGATGACCTACTTCTGTGCGGCTGCATACGATTTGCCTGAACTCTTACGGGAATCGGTGGATTGTCTGCCGCGAGTAATGGGTATAATGGCAGGGGCACTACGAATGTAGTTTGTGGACTATAAGTCGAGAATGTGCCCTCGGTGGCTCAGATGGATAGAGCGTCTACCGTGTAAGCAGGAGATCCCTGTTTCGATTCCCGGTCGGGGCACACATTTTCAACTGTCCCTGTTGATGTATATCATCGTCCGGCAGCAGCTAATGGTATTGATTTAATTGTACTTTCAAATTTATATCGGTAGACCAGAACAACTGCAGAGCCAAGGCCACCGGGTACTGTTACAGAAATTTCTTGTTTCCTCGCGACAACGGCGGGTTGTTGATACCGTGCCTTTTTTAACGTTCTTCTGTGCGTTACCCAGCGATAACTATAGTAACAGCTTTTTGGGCGTGCCGGCCAAATATGCTTATATTTCGTTTCTTGCGTAATTAAGACATGGAAGCCGCGAAACGTCACAAGAATGCAAAATTAATATACTTTACGATTTTGCTCCCACGTCAGCCTATTAAATCGCAAATTTATATAAAGTTCGCAGTCAGAAATAAGTAAAGAATCCTTTATCACGTACAGACAAAGGGATTTATTTTGCCTAAGTGTATCATGGAGGACAGTGCAAATTAGGATCTGCGGGCACCCCGTACTTCTTTGCTCTGAGATCAGAGTTCTACGTGTAGCTCGTATAGAGATCACTGCCTCTACTGCGAGCAAATCGTTCTTGCGTATACTGCATTCCCCGGAACTCGAAGCTGGTGGCTGCTTGGAAGTTCTTCGCCGGTTACAAAGAACAAATATTTACAATTATTAGTAAAAGGGATTTCTCCCCACTGTTCCCTCTTCTCCGATTATTCAGTTGTAGTTTGAAATTAATATTGAGCTAGCATTATATTTCGAATTGGTATTTTAGCAGGAAATACACAACGTATGTAGCAGGACCGTTACACAGTCATTGTTCCAGTGTTCCATAAGCGAATGGAACGGGAAGGAACATCAATATGTACCACAATGCGATGTATCCTCTACCATGCATTTCAGTGCGGTTCGCAACGTGCGATTGTAGATTTACTGTGGAATAAGATGACTCCTTTACAAAACTATTGGGATTTTAAATACAAGTTGTTTTACAAAGATTCATCTGACTCTATAAGACTACCTTCTACATGACCCAATGTGGAAACTTACAGTAAATTTTACGTCATGCATAGGACTTGAAAGTTTTTCGTTACAGAAGAATGATTCGATTTTCCGAGGATACATCTCTTGATATGTGTGCATATGGGTACGTTTAAAATTAGGCTTAGCATCAAATTTTCCATCTAAAAATGCTGAGCGTGCCGTCCACAATACGCACGACAAACATCCAGTTCGGTTTCAGACATAAACATCACCGCCAAACACACCTAACAGACAAATGAAGACTAGGCTGGTACCAGGAGTAGACTTCTGTGGACCACGAGCGAAACTCTTTTGAGTGTGCTCTACGTGTGGAACGAACACACCGAGATGATCTACGCATTCTCCTTTACATAAAGACCCAGTGTCTTCAAATGTTATCCCCATCGTCGAATGCTTCTGAGCTGCAGTAGATGCGGTGCCGTACACTCAACGAACATGACATTGTACAGGTGTAGTCGCATTCCATCTGTTGAAACGTAGGAAGAAAACCTTTTTTCCTACGTCACCGTCATACCGACTCGGCGTATTTGGGTAATAAACGAGCGAGGTAGCCATCTGCACCGGACAGACACCTACTGGCAACTACATGAACCAGCAAAGTTCAGTTTCGATGCATAAGCTGAAATTTACCCCGTGTTTGTATCTTCATTCACAGAGAAGATAAAAGTCAAGACTGACTTACGAAATTAATATCATTTGTATCAAGTAACAGTAAACGGCCGTGCCGAGTCGGGTGCAGCCCGTCAGAACACCGATGTTAATTAACGTTGGGCGTGGCCAGTACTTGGATGTGTGACCGTCCGGGTACGCCGCGCGCTGTCAGTTGTCCCTTGGCCATTAAGGGAGGACAGAAGGGAAGGTGGTGTGGAATCCTTGATCACCCGTCTTCGCGCCAACGTCGTGAATTAAATTCCAAACCTTTCCGCAGTGTCCCATGAGGTGAGGGTATGCAATACTGCTGCCGTAAATCTCGAAGGCCATCAACAGTATCCATCCGTCAGTCGGACATGGACGTTAAGCTCGGCGCCCCCCTTGGTGCTCCTCAAGAAAAACTATTAAAATAGCTCAAAAGAGGAAAGGCCGCTGGACCTGATGGAATACCAGTTCGATTTTACACAGAGTACGCGAAGGAACTTGCCCCCCCTTCTTGCAGCGGTGTACCGTAGGTCTCTAGAAGAGCGTAGCGTTCCAAAAGATTGGAAAAGGGCATAGGTCATCCCCGTTTTCAAGAAGGGACGTCGAACAGATGTGCAGAACTATAGACCTGTATCTCTAACGTCGATCAGTTGTAGAATTTTGGAACACGTATTATATTAGAGTATAATGACTTTCCTGGATACTAACAATCTACTCTGTATTAACCAGAATGGGTTTCGAATAAGACGATCGTGTGAAACCCAACTCGCGCTATTCGTCCACGAGACTGAGAGGGCCATAGACACGGGTTCACAGGTAGATGCCGTGTTTCTTGACTTCCGCAAGGCGTTCGATACAGTTCCCCACAGTCGTTTAATGAACAAAGTAAGAGCATATGGACTATCAGACCAATTGTGGGATTGGATTGAAGAGTTCCTAGATAAGAGAATGCAGCATGTCATTCTCAATAGAGAGAAGTCTTCCGAAGTAGGAGTGATTTCAGGTGTGCCGCAGGGGATGTCGTAGGGCCGTTGCTATTCACAATATATATAAATGACCATGTGGATAACATCGGAAGTTCGCTGAGGCTTTTTGCGGATGATGCTGTAGTATATCGAGAGGTTGTAACAATGGAAAATTGTACTGAAATGCAGGAGGATCTGCAACGAATTGACGCATGGTTCAGGGAATGGCACTTGAATCTCAACGTAGACAAGTGTAATGTGCTGCGAATACATAAAAAGAAAGATCCTTTATCATTTAGCTACAACATAGCAGGTCAGCAACTGGAAGCAGTTAATTCCATAAATTATCTGGGAGTACGCATTAGGAGTGATTTAAAATGGAATGACCATATAAAATTAGTCGTCGGTAAAGCGTATGCCAGACTGAGATTCGTTGGAAGAATCCTAAGGTTACGGTACGCTTTTTCGCCCACTGCTTGAGTACTGCTCACCGGTGTGGGATGCGTACCAGATAGGGTTCATAGAAGAGATAGAGAAGATCCAACTGAGAGCAGCGCGTTTCGCTACAGGACTATTTAGTAATCGCTAAAGCGTTACGGAGATTATAGATAAACTCCAGTGGAAGACTCTGCAAGAGAGACGCTCAGTAGTTCGGTACGGGCTTTTCTTGAAGTTTTGAGAACATACCTTCACCGAGGAGTGAAGCAGTATATTGCTCCCTCCTACGTATATCTCGCGAAGAGACCATGAGGATAAAATAAGAGAGATTAGAGCCCACACAGAGGCATACCGACAATCTTTCTTTCCACGAACGATACAAGACTGGAATAGAAGGGAGAACCGATAGAGGTACTCAAGGTACCCTCCGCCACACACCGTCGGATGGCTTGCGGAGTATGGATGTAGATGTAGGCGTAGAAGAGGAGTAGGCTATGTACCACCAATGTGTTTCACCTTCTCCCTTCTCTCATCATTTCCAGCAAGAACATGATACTATACTACGAGGGCAGTTCAATAAGTAATGCAACACATTTTTTTTTCTCTGCCAATTTTGGTTGAAACAACCGGAAATTTCTTGTGGAATATTTTCAGACATTCCCGCTTTGTCTCGTATAGTTTCATTGACTTCCGACAGGTGGCAGCGCTGTACGGAGCTGTTAAAATGGCGTCTGTAACGGATGTGCGTTGCAAACAACGGGCAGTGATCGAGTTTCTTTTGGCGGAAAACCAGGGCATCTCAGATATTCATAGGCGCTTGCAGAATGTCTACGGTGATCTGGCAGTGGACAAAAGCACGGTGAGTCGTTGGGCAAAGCGTGTGTCATTATCGCCGCAAGGTCAAGCAAGACTGTCTGATCTCCCGCGTGCGGGCCGGCCGTGCACAGCTGTGACTCCTGCAATGGCGGAGCGTGCGCACACACTCGTTCGAGATGATCGACGGATCACCATCAAACAACTCGGTGCAAACTTGACATCTCTGTTGGTAGTGCTGTCACAATTGTTCACCAGTTGGGATATTCAAAGGTTTGTTCCCGCTGGGTCCCTCGTTGTCTAACCGAACACCATAAAGAGCAAAGGAGAACCATCTGTGCGGAATTGCTTGCTCGTCATGTGGCTGAGGGTGACAATTTCTTGTCAAAGATTGTTACAGGCGATGAAACATGGGTTCATCACTTCGAACCTGAAACAAAACGGCAATCAGTGGAGTGGCGCCACACCCACTCCCCTACCAAG
Organism: Schistocerca nitens; assembly: GCF_023898315.1. Taxonomy (NCBI): domain Eukaryota; kingdom Metazoa; phylum Arthropoda; class Insecta; order Orthoptera; family Acrididae; genus Schistocerca; species Schistocerca nitens. The sequence continues at coordinate 361,470,687 of NC_064621.1, forward strand.
AAAAAGTTTAAAGCCATACCCTCAGCCGGTAAAGTCATGGTTACAGTCTTCTGGGACGCTGAAGGGGTTATTCTGTTCGATGTCCTTCCTCATGGTCAAACGATCAACTCTGAAGTGTATTGTGCTACTCTTCAGAAATTGAAGAAACGACTTCAGCGTGTTCGTAGGCACAAAAATCAGAACGAACTTCTCCTTCTTCATGACAACGCAAGACCTCACACAAGTCTTCGCACCCGAGAGGAGCTCACAAAACTTCAGTGGACTGTTCTTCCTCGTGCACCCTACAGCCCCGATCTCGCACCGTCGGATTTCCATATGTTTGGCCCAATGAAGGACGCAATCCGTGGGACGCACTACGCGGATGATGAAGAAGTTATTGATGCAGTACGACGTTGGCTCCGACATCGACCAGTGGAATGGTACCGTGCAGGCATACAGGCCCTCATTTCAAGGTGGCGTAAGGCCGTAGCATTGAATGGAGATTACGTTGAAAAATAGTGTTGTGTAGCTAAAAGATTGGGGAATAACCTGGTGTATTTCAATGCTGAATAAAACACCCCCTGTTTCAGAAAAAAAATGTGTTGCATTACTTATTGAACTGCCCTCGTACAAAACGCTACACACCATACCATTACAGTCAAGTACACTTAACGGGTAGGCTTGCACACACAGCTCCAATACTTCGCGAAGGAAAGGTGCCAGCGGCTGCGAAGGATAGGGAACACCTTTTCAATTAGGCTGCTGAACCTTCCTTTCGGACTCTCCCACCCATTCATGTCGTAGGACTGTGCTCTTTTTGTGAAGTAACTTACGTAATTTGTCAAGGTGGTATGTGTGGTAATAACTTGACCAAATCGACGGCAGATTAAGGCAAGTTGTTAATGCCTGACGCAGTAACGTTTGGTACTTCGATAATAATTCAAGATTAATGTAGTCAGTGAGTTGGTCATCGCTGCTGCTGGAGCTAAATTACTCTGTTCATCTCTGCTATTTCTTAGTGGCGATGGGATGATAGATGGTGTTAGAGAGAGAGAGGGTGCAGTAGAACAAATTTCTGGAGGAGGTAGAAGTGAAGTAATAGGGACCAGTCGCTTGTTTGGTCAGTGCGTCCGGAACATTTCTGAAAGCCTGCAGTGCAGGTTGCTTACGGACTGGATGATAATGCCGTGCTGTTCTGTTCTCTGCTGTGGTTTGGCTGAGGCGCGCGTGCCGCCGGGAACGGGTTTGCCGCCTGCTCTCTCCCCTCCACCCGTCACCACACACACACTCCCCCGCCGCTCCCTCTTTTTTGTTCCTCATCCTCAGAGAGCTGCGTGGTGTCACGACAAATACCGTCGATGCTGAACCAGTGTGACCGCTCCCTACCTGGAGATAAAAGCCTCTTTGTCTGCGACCTAACACAACCAAGAGTCGTAGGTATCGATGTCTTCCTTGAGTCTCCTTTTCACCCGACGGACCGCCGTGTCGTTGCTGCTAAAAGTACGGGCTTTACTGGATAATGCCGAATTTCCTCAGCAAGTCGCAAAAAGTGGCAGTTTACAGGGTGTTTCAAAAAGAATATATGCATTAAAAAGTATTATTTTGTCCAAACTATCGATCGCTGCGCCTCGGTTGGTTCAAAATGGCTCTGAGCACTATGGGACTTAACTTATGAGGTCATCAGTCCCCTAGAACTTAGAACTACTTAAACCTAACTAACCTAAGGCCATCACACACATCAATACCCGAGGCAGGATTCGAACCTGCGACCGTAGCAGCAGCGCGGTTCCGGACTGAATTGTCTGGAATCGCTCGGCCACCCGGGCCGGCCTGCACCTCGACTCGGCTATTGGAGAAACGAATACAGTCTAGTCTATATTAATAGCCGCTAGATGTCGGTTGTCTTCTGTTTTGCGTTGTAACCGTTGTGCTTAAAATGGCTACTCCGCAGCAGAAATCATTTTTTGTTCTCGAGTTTGCGTGATTACAGCGCAAAGATGTTTCAGGTTGAGGTACCAAATTGATCTTCCGAATGGGTGGAACATTCGTTGATGGAACCGACAATACAGGATGTGTATGTAAAGGAAAGAGTCTCGGCCGCCCTCGTGTTCCTCAAGAAAATGTTGCACGAAATCAAACTGCTTTCCAACGTAATCCTTCAGAATCAAATAGTCGTGACAGTCAGGAGTTACAATTGCCTACAACAACAATTTGGCTTGTTTTGAGACTTCGGTTGGTTATGAAGCCGCACAAGTTACAGCTATTACAAGCTCTTCGTCGTGATGAAAAACGCAAACGTGTGGCATTTTGTAAAGAGATTCTTGATGCTATTGACGACAACGTTAGTGGTCAGGTAAACACACACTATGTTCGAATTTGGGCCTTCAGAATCAACATGCAGCCATTGAACATGTACGACATTCGCCCAAAGTCAATATGTTTTGTGCGATATACCGATCATCTGTTTACGGCCTATTCTTCTTTGATGGAAACACGGTTAACGGGCAGCAGCATCTCGCTATGTTACAAAAGTGGTTGTTTCCGAGCCTGCACGGAAACAACTTCATTTTCCAACAAGACCCCCTCACTGGAGTCGCCAAGTGCGTGAATATTTAAATGAAACTGTATCGAACCGTTGAATTGGTCAAGGAGCAGACGACTTAGCATGTCTCAGCTGGGCTCCGCGGTCACCGGATATGACACCCTCTGACTTCTTCCTGTGGGGTATCGTTAAAGACAAAGTGCATGTACCACCACTCCCACGTTGAAGAACCGGATCCGTACTGCCATAACATCAGTGACCAAGACATGCTCGCTCGAGTATGGGAGGAATTTCGGTATCGATATGATATGATATTGTTGGTGTCGCTGGTAGAGGACATATTGAACATCTTTAATCTGAACTCGAGAGGTTCGTGAATATGTGTGTAAAGTTTCATGTTCGTGCCGGCCGGGGTGGACGAGCGGTTCTAGGTGCTACATTCTGGAACCACGCGACCGCTACGGTCGCAGGTTCGAATCCTGCCTCGGGCATGGATGTGTGTGATGTCCTTAGGTTAGTTAGGTTTAAGTAGTTCTAAGTTCTAGGGGACTGGTGACCTCCGATGTTAAGTCCCATAGTGCTCACAAGGGAACCTCCCCATCGCACCCCCCTCAGATTTAGTTATACGTTGGCACAGGGATAGGCCATGAAAAACTGAACGCGGATCAATAGAGAAAACAGGAAGAAGTTGTGTGGAACTATGAAAAAATAAGCAAAATATACAAACTGAGTAGTCCATGCGCAATCTATGCAACATTTAGGAGAGTGCCAGCTTACGAGCGCCGTGGTCCCGTGGTTAGCGTGAGCAGCTGCGGAACGAGAGGTCCTCGGTTCGAATCTTGTCTAGAGAAAAAAGTTTAAACTTTTTTTTTTCAGACAATTATCAAAGTTCGGGCTCTCACACATAATCAACTTCGCTCTCCAAAATTCCAGGGCATGTTCAGATTTGCTTGGACATATGCACAATTTTACGGTCTACACACGGATACATTTGAAAACGTAAAAAACATATGTTTTGACAGAGCACAGGGAAAACTGTGCGACTGTGAAACTGTTGCATTCATTTGTTGCAGTTTATGTGACAAACTCTTGTGTTTTCATCACTTTTTGGGAGTGATTATCACATCCACAAGAAAACCTAAATCGGGCAAGGTAGAAGAATCTTTTTACCCGTTCGCCTGGTGTGCATGTTAGGTGGGTCGACAACATATTCCTGTCATGTGACGCACATGCCGTCACCAGTGTCGTATAGAATATATCAGACGTGTTTTCCTGTGGAGGAATCGGTTGACCTATGACCTTGCGATCAAATGTTTTCGGTTCCCATTGGAGAGGAACGTCCTTTCGTCTACTAATCGCACGGTTTTGCCGTGCGGTCGCAAAACACAGACACTAAACTTATTACAGTGAACAGAGACGTCAATGAACGAACGGTCAGATCGTAACTTTGCGAAAATAAAGAAAATAAAATTTTCACTTGAGGGAGGACTCGAACCCAAGACCTCCCGTTCCGCAGTAGCTCACTCTAACCACGGGACCACGGCGCTCCTCAGTTAACATTGTCCCTGATGTTGCATATCTTGCACATGGACTACTCAGTTTGTATATTTTGCTTATTTTTTCATAGTTCCACACAACTTCTTCCTGTTTTCTCTATTGATCTGTGTTCAGTTTCTCAAGGCCTATCCACTGTGTCAATTTATAACTAAATCTGAGGGGGGTGCGATGGGGAGGTTCCCTTGTCAGAGCCATTTGAACCATTTCATATTCGTATGGCTTACAGTTTAATAAATATATGCATTCGAAATACATGTATTCTTTTTGCAACACCCTGTATTGCACAGTGAAAGAAATAATCTGCGTGTCATATCGTCCTGTGAGAGCGATTGAGTTCAACAACAACATTGGCTATTATTGTTCGTAGCAGAAATAATAATAATAATTATTATTATTATTATTACACATTTTTGCCTCCAGGACAGCGGTTAAGTTGACTGTTACATGAGTATTTATTTATTTCTTGCTTCCTTCTTTTTCTCTTCCCAAAACCTCTTCATACTTTGGCTGTATTCCTGTTTCGTTTGCTCTGTCCATATTTGCCTGTTTTTCTTGCTTTCTCTTACTTCAGGTTTCGTAATAATAATCTTGGTTCATTTATCTTCTTTCATTTATCATTTCCTTGCTGAACCCTGCTTGTGTTCTTTGTGAGTTGCTGCTGTTCATTCTATGTGTGTGTCCATAGAAGTTACCGAGCGAGGTGGCGCAGTGGTTAGCACACTGGACTCGCATTCGGGAGGACGACGGTTCAATCCCGTCTCCGGCCATCCTGATTTAGGTTTTCCGTGATTTCCCTAAATCGCTTCAGGCAAATGCCGGGATCGTTCCTTTGAAAGGGCACGGCCGATTCCTTCCCCATACTTCCCTCACCCGAGCTTACGCTCCGTCTCTAATGACCTGGTTGTCGACGGGACGTTAAACACTAATTTCCTCCTCCTCCTTCCCTAATCCGATGACCTTGCAGTTTGGTCCCTTTCCCCAAATCAACCAATCAACCAACCAAGTTAGTCGACGTTTTCTGGTCATGCCTGTGTGTGCGTTCATATATTCTTCGGTTGGTCTCTTCACCCCTATATCATCTCTGTGCTGTGCTCCAAAAATTATTCTGCGAATTTTACGTTCTTTTTCTTCTGCCTCTGTTATGCCTGATGCTCCGATCGTTTCCGATGCGTCGAGTGCTTCGTGTAGTATCGCTGTATTGTAGTGTCTGAGTTCAGTCTGTCTTGAAATATTTCATTTATTGTAGTGCACCCATGTCATTTTGTGAGCTTTCTAAAGTTTTTTCTGTTCTTTCTGTATTGGATGCCGTGTTTGATCCTCCTATTTGTATATATTCCCCAAGGTATTTAAGTTTTTTCACTCTTTTAACCTTTCTATATTTTGTGCATCTGGCTTGGTGGTTATTATTCTTTCTTTCCATTCATTGCGTTTGCTCGTGTGATATATGTAGACCTGTTTCGACAGACACTTCATGTAAGTACTCCGTTGTTTCTTGTGATTCTTGTCTGTTATTCCTGAGTATTGCCAGGTCATCTACAAGTGCCAGGCATTTTATGATGGTCTTGTTTGCATGTATTTATGCGGTAGGTAATCATATATATTATTTCTCAAGTCAACAACCCATTTTTTCAACACATATTAATCGTACAGGGATGAATGAGATACCATTAGAAAGGTTTTTTCATCCAGCTTCTGACATTGCGTACCTATTCTTCGCTAAAACTTACTGTTTATGGGAAATGTTAACATAAAAGAGACTTTTAACTGTTATACGCAACAGCGCATCACGGATGCCCAGCTTCATACCAATGTTTTCCGAAACTAACTTATTAAATACGAATAAGAGACTCACTTTTCGTATTATCTTATTACAAAAGCCATTGTATTTGTTTTAAAGTACTTATTAACTGGATAATTTGTATGCAGCGTTGTCAGGCTACGACCGTGACCCCTGCGGTAGTCCATTATTTCTGCCCATGGAACAAGTTGACTTTTGTAAACGAATGTATTTTCAGGAACGACGACATATTTGTCATTGTACCCTTGAATAGTGGTTTACTTATTGCTACTATGAGCTACCGTGCTTTCCTGTACGAAAGGCAATTAAAATCTCAAAATTAGACGTTATTGTGACAGGTAAGATGCGAACACTATGCTCTAACCTACACGTTTCTCATTTATTTACTTCTTTGTATTTTATATTCCTGGTTCTCCTTAAACTTCTCTTCAACAGCAGGTAAATATAAATATTACGGTAGAAAGCAGTAATGCGTGGAATTGTATATGCAAGAATGTATAATAAATTCGTAATCATTATGTCACGTCGTTCGGTCCAGTTTAAAGACGTTTTCTCTTCATTCCCAAAACTACCCTTATTCCAGTGACTACACTGGTTCCAATGCTGACCGTACTTAAAACTATAAAAGTGCTTAAGTTTTGCACAAGTCCCCTCGTTAATATGAAAATAGCCATTCTACTGTGCGAACACCTAATGAAGCATGGACATGAACCATCTAACATGGAACAGGGCATGAAAATTGTTAGGATGAAAATCCACAACAGAAAACACCTAACATTATAAGAAAACTTCCACATACAAAGAGCTCTTGCAGTGAACAAGACAGTCATAAATGTCCAAATGATCATGCTAACCGCTTAAGCAATAACAGAGAGGCATAACGTAGCCAGACTAAATAAAATTCATAATTAAGAAATAAAAAACCCGCATCACACACACACACACACACACACACACACACACACACACACACACACACACACACACAGTAACAAACAAGAGTATTAAACTGCATACAGGCACTACATACTGTAAATAAACGCCGGCCGAAGTGGCCGTGCGGTTAAAGGCGCTGCAGTCTGGAACCGCAAGACCGCTACGGTCGCAGGTTCGAATCCTGCCTCGGGCATGGATGTTTGTGATGTCCTTAGGTTAGTTAGGTTTAACTAGTTCTAAGTTCTAGGGGACTAATGACCTCAGCAGTTGAGTCCCATAGTGCTCAGAGCCATTTGAACCATTTTGTAAATAAACCAAACCAAAACACAGCATTAGTGGAAGTGAGGTGTTACGTCGAAATGTATCCGTAAAACATCGACAACCAGACTTCCTGAGTACTCATACCATTCAAGTACAACTCCAGGACGCCACATATACATGAATAAGGTTACAAATCTTTAAACCGAAACGCCGGCCGCGGTGGTCTAGCGGTTCTGGCGCTGCAGTCCGGAACCGCGGGACTGCTACGGTCGCAGGTTCGAATCCTGCCTCGGGCATGGGTGTGTGTGATGTCCTTAGGTTAGTTAGGTTTAAGTAGTTCTAAGTTCTAGGGGACTTATGACCTAAGATGTTGAGTCCCATAGTGCTCAGAGCCATTTCAACCATTTTAAACCGAAACAAATATTAATTTAACGTCGCGAAACTTGTGGTACGAAAAGTTGTTTCTCACGTAACTACAGAGGAGTAACAAAAAACTGCAATGAAGTAAGAAATTTGTAATTATTATATAATGCAAATGTTATATACGAATACAAACTGTGTCACAAGCCACTGAAGATGATTCACAATTAGAGTAAGCGAAACGCGTGTGCCACTGTAAAAACAGCGTTTTATTTAGTTCATTAGACGAACCATATCCCAAGAAAAGAAAGAGGAGAAATAATTAACTTAGAACCAATTTGTTCCTGTTAACGTGTAATGTAATCTTATTTTAAGTTAATCCTTCCTCCGAAATTTTGTGATTGACCTTCGTTATACCGCGTTCTCTCTGAATGCTGCTAACCGATTTCCGTTTTATTGGGTTTTGTCCTTTTTTATATTCTTCATTTATTCAATTCTATTTACCGAATTCATTCTTCGTGCTCCGGTTCCTTTTTTCCTGCAGTCTATTCTACCTAATTTTCAATGCTAAAGTCACTGCTTACTGTTGAATAGAATACAATATGTAAGTGGTTACCATCAGCACTATGGTATTACTGATACATTTATTATCCACATTCGACACATCTACTCATAAAATTTTGTTCTCTGTAGTATTTGGCTAGTGAAAATGGGCAAAGCCCGAAACTATGTATTTTCTTCGAGGCTATTGGATTGCAGTCGAATTAAATTAGCTGACGCTGAGGGAATTACATTAGGAAACGAGACACTTGAAGTAATACATGAGTTTTGCTATTTGGGAAGCAAAATAATTGGCAAGAGCATTAGCAAGAACAGCATTTCTGAAAAAAAAATATTTGTGTATACGAAGTCTTCCCTGAAGCTATTTGTCTATAGTGAAGACTTTTACGTGGAACGTGGACGGTTAACAGTTCAGACAAGATTTGAATAGAAGCTTTTGACATGTGGTATTACGTAATGGTATTGAAGATTACGTAATTGATAGGGTAACTAATGAGGAGGTACTGTATCGAATCGGGAAGATAGGAAATTTAGGGTACAATTTGACTAAATTGGTTGGCAGGACAGGCATCAAGGAATCGTCAGTTCAGTAAATGAGTGAAGTCTCAGGAATAAAAATTTCAGATAGCGATGAAGGCTCGACTACAGTAAGCAAGTTCAAAGGACGCAGATTTTTGTAGTTATGCAGAGAGATGAAGAGCCTGCGCAGGATATGCGTATAATTATACATCGTCCGTCCAAAAAGTTGGAAGACATATTTTATTCCTGGCATGTAACCGGCGTCAGCGCATTAACTACGGTGGCGGCTGCTTGAGCTAACAACTGTAAATAACAGATGTTCCTTGTACCTGCTGGTGGAAAACCAAACTCTCGAATTCTGCAACTGTGCTAAATCATTCCGCGAACGGAACACACGAATTCGGCAACTTCTACCTGCTGCCGTTATTTGCAATGGTTTCAAAACAACATTGAAAACAGCGCACAATGAAAGAGATATATATGAAAACAAATATTTTATTTAACATTATACATAATGAAATATCTCAAGAAAAGAACTGAGTTTATTTTATATGTTCATGCTCAACTCGTGGCTGTTTTTCTGTTTGTGTTGATGTGGCCATTTTTGGCAGTATTAATTCTTAAGTACGTATCGGTTTGTGCACGTTTCAAACTTTTCAAAAATTTGAAGGCATTTGGATGAGCGGATTCACGCGAAGCATTGAAACGAGAGTGGCCTCACAACGTTAGTAATCCGCCACAAGGACGCAGAATCCGCTTCCCGAATGCATGAAGGAAACAATGCGTGTTCTTCCTCATCGATGTAATTTTGCACAATGTAATCTGCAAACTTCGTAAGTTTTTTGTTTTGTAGTTTTATGCTGACCAGGTCAGCAGAAACATCAGTTATATGGTCTTCCATCCATAGATTTGGCTTTTATTTTAGTAAAATTTGATAACGTTCTTCTGTTTATGAAGTTTTTTGGAACTGGTGCGTGGCCCGTTGACCTTCCGAGCGCGACAGTAAGATTTCGCTGCCTATAGCTAACAGTTTCGCAGAGGACCGCGAGTCTTTACCGCAGCATTGCCTTCCACGTTCTTCAGATGCTAAAACACTTCTTTAAGGTTTGAATTTATAGTCATCGCAAGTTAAATGCACATTACCGCGATTACTATAAACAGGTCGCAAAATACGTCCGTTTGCGATGTTTTCCTGTTCGATAACCTAAAGTTGAAGAACACAACGAAACATTATATAAGCCTGCAAAGATGCTAGCCAGTGGATGGTAACAACGTAACTGTTGAAGTATGTTTACAGCCAGACTTCTCCAGAGGGTCCGGCAACTCTGCTACCTGAGTGTAGAGTTTCCGAATTCGACTGACTGTTCAACTGAGCCTTTTCCAATACCCTTCTCGTGATCATTACAGGTTGCCGAACCGAGAGTGCCCGTTTACACCTGTGCGCCTTGTGGCTTGTCGCCGTCCGGCTGCAGTTTGCTCCATACGGAAGTACAGGCGGCCAGTGTGAACGCGCTTGTTGAGAAAGAGACATGCACCTACACGTGTGTCTCTACTTGTGTGTGTGGGGGGGGGGGGGGCGGCAAGCATGATCGCACGGAGACTAGGTGCAAGGCGCGGAAGTGTAAACACACGTTTAAGTAGTGGACGTGTAGTCGTAGTGTCTCAACGTTGTGTCGCAAATCCCAATGGAGCAACATCTCCAAACCAGATGTTTAACACATTTCCCATAACCTTTTGAAGAAGAGAATATTACACAAATTTTGCCCCATACACTTTGATTTTGAATGAAAACAATGATGCTGGGACGCCTTTCGCGACTTGACTGAATGCAAAACGCAGACAATTCTTCTCTGGAAAAAACTCAACAAGGATGACGGGACGTGACATTATCATCACGAACCTACTACAGAAGGACAAAGAGCAGGAAATTACATGAAGAGTCAACGCTTTGACGACGTAACCGATATTCAAACCAATGTGACGCGCGAATTGAGCGGCACCCCATAGCACTTTCTGGTGGTTTCACGTGGTTGTATGGACTTTCTCTACCTTTTATTGAAGCAGTCTAAAATGGTTTAAATGGTTCTAAGCACTATGGGACTCAACATCTGAGGTCATCAGTCCCCTATACTTAGAATTACTTAAACCTAACTAACCTAAGGACATCACACACATCCATGCCCCTAGGCAGGATTCGAACCTGCGACCGTAGCGGTTGCGCGGTTCGAGACTGAAGCGCCTAGAACCGCTCGGCCACAGTGGCCGGCTTAAAGCAGTCTGGAAACATTTTGGGCTGAGGGCGGGTATTAGCGTGAACAGCTGTATGAAACCAGTTTTCACACTGAACAGCGTAACAACGTAATCATAATTCGCTCGTGTTATGAAAAACTGATTGGCTCTGCAAAAATGATAGTACTAGGAATGGCAGAAAGAAATTTTAAAACGAGTGATGATCTGGTGTGTATTCATTGGCAGTGAAAGGTAGTCACCTAGGCTGGAAACAACTAGTGGATCCGAATCAACAACTGGTAGCACCTCGAGTCTTGCCCGCGCCGGCTGGGAGCTGTCCCTCGCGGCCAGATGCCAGAGCGCCCCCCCCCCCCCCCCTCCCTTCTCCTGCTATAGCATTCGTCACGGGCAGCGCATCCCGCACGCCCGCGCCACCGCCTCCGCGCCGACACGCCGCCTCGAGCACAGGAATCCCACTCCACTGGGCTCGTGTCTCTGGCCCAGCTGCCGCAGCTTCCGCTATTGCCACGGCCAGCCAAACCTCACCAGGCATCAAGGCGGCCGCACACCCGACAGTGAGTTCGACAGGCATGCGTGTGCAAGGCTTCACAAATCCAGTTAGCCTCCATACGTGATACACCTGTTCAAGCTTTAGAGTGCTTCGAATGCGCTGATCTTGAACGATGATGTTCGTTTTTGTCGACTTTGTCTATGTGATTGAAAGAAAAAAAGAAAGAAAGAAACTGGCCAGGTGCGAGTACGACTCACTGAGGGTTTTCGTACGAACTTAATTATGTATATACGCAGTTCGTCCATTCTGGGAATCGAGGATCGCGACATTGATATGAATGTTTTAGTTTCAGCTTTGGAGTCGGATAACAAATGACAAAAGAGATATTCTTTCCGTGTGATACACACTGAAGAGCCTAAGAAACAGGTGCACCTACCTAGTATCGTGTAGAACTTCTGCGAGGACGTAAGAGTGCCGTAACACAACGTGGCAAGGTCTCGATTAATGTCTGACTTAATGTTGGAGGGAACTGACACCATGAATCCTTCAGGGCTGGCCGTCAATCCGTAAGAGAGTACGAGGGGGTGGAGATCTCTTCTGAACAGCACGTTGCAAGGCATTCCAGTTATGCTCAATAATGTTCATGTCTGGGGAGTTTGGTGGCCAGCGGAAGTGTTTAAAGTCAGAAGAGTGTTCCTGGAGCGAGCCACTCTGTAGCAACTCTGGACGTGTGGGGGTGTCGCATTGTCCTGCTGGAATTTCCCAAATCCGTCTGAATGCACAATGGACACAAATGGATGCAAGTTATCAGACAGGACGGTTATGTACGTGTCACCTGTCGGAGTCGTATCTAGACGTATCAGGGCTCCCATATCACTCCAACTGCACGCACCCCACTGCACAGAGCCTCCACCCCTCGAAAAGTCCCCTGCTAAACATACGGGATCCATGGATTCATGAGGTTGTCTCCATACGCGTACTCGTCCTTCCGCTCGATACAATTTGACTCGTCTGACCAGGCAACATGGTTTCCAGTCATCAACAATCCAATGTTTCCTTATCGTAATAGGCTTTGGATTTATCTATACTGAGCAACGCTGGTATTCATATTTTGGAATGAACTGTTCCGGCAATTTGCAGTTGATTTGCTTCACATCACTGGACCTAGAGCTAGTACGAAATGGTGCCTCACAGCTGACGTTCGTGCAGAAAGTATGTACACACGGTCATCCATGTACATGTTGTTAAGCTTGCGTGATTGAAACTTGATCAAGCCTTAAGCAGCTGGAACAGACGTAATACGTGCACAACATTACCGTACAGGCGATCACGTACGTTTCCATAAAAAGCTTATCGTGCATACTTGTTAAGCTTGCAATTACATGTGTGGATGGCTGCCTCACTGCCTTATCACATTGTGCAATAAACCATATGTACTCGGTCGTGAAGTATATTCACGGTCGTCGAAAAATTAACCTACAGCCAACATTACGTATCAAATAGTTCATTTCGAACATTACAAGTATGATGCTGTGTGAAGAACTACTGACTGAAACTTTTCAATTAGTTGATAGATATTATCCTTGTCATGTGCTAAATGAACGATGCTTTTAATTTAGATATGCAATGTTAGCTGCAGATTAATTTTTCGACGACCGTGAACGTGCCTTATGACCGAAACTAGTCGGAATATTTACTTTGCCAATCTACGAGCTTCTCGTTATTACTCTTTACAAGATGTATGTGGATTTTAAGTAAGGATCTAATCCCAAATATCCCACGTCAGTTAGTGTTTCATTTCAGACGCTCATTTTTCCATATGAAGTATTGTAATTAATGACTACGCGTACTGCATTTTAACTACTAAATTTACGATACTGGTTACTCATGTACCCTTGCTACAGTGTCCTTTATTGGCGTCAGTTATCTGTATACGAGGTGCGGCTAGAAAAAAACCGGACTGATGCTGGAAAAAACATTTATTTACAATTATTTACAATTTCATGTTATCTCCTTCAATGTACTCTCCTCCTCGGTCTCTACACCGCTCCATACGAATTTTCCACTGTTCATAGCAATGCTGCAGATCATTTTCGGTAAGTCCATACATTACTTCCGTCGCTTTTTCTGTTACTGCTTCAACAGTCTCAAATCTAGTTCCTTTCAAAGCTGACTTGACTTTAGGGAAAAGAAAAAAGTCACAGGGGGCCAAATCAGGTGAGTAGGGTGGATGATCTAAGATGGGAATGTTGTGTTTCGCCAAAAACGTCATCACTGACAACGCACTGTGAGCTGGGGCATTGTCTTGGTGAAGGATCCATGACTTTTTTCTCCACAAATCGTTCCGTTTTCTCCGTACTCGCTCACGTAGGGTAGCCAGGACGCTAATGTAGTAATGCTGATACACTGTTTGTCCCTCTGGTACCCAATCAATGTGCACAATCCCTTTGATGTAAAAAAAAAAAATCATCATTGCCTTGAATTTCGATTTTGACATTCGTGCTTTTTTTGTCGTGGAGAACCAGGAGTTTTCCAATGCATCGATTGGCGTTTAGTTTCGGGATCGTAAGTAAAAAACCACGATTCATCGCAAGTAATAACATTTTGTAAGAAGGTGGGATCACTTTCAATGTATTCCAGGATGTCAGAACAAATCATTCTTCGGCGTTCCTTCTGTTCAATTGTGAGACACTTTGGAACCATTTTTGAACACACTTTGTTCATGTTGAAACTTTCATGAAGAATCTGCCTAACACTTTCCTTGTCAACTCCTGTTAACTCAGACACTGCTCTGATTGTTAAACGGCGATCTTGTCGAACAAGTTTACCGATTTTTTCAATGTTTGCATCAGTTTTTGCTGACAATGGTCTGCCAGTGCGAGTGTCATCACTGGTGTCTTCGCGGCCATCTTTAAATCGTTTAAACCACTCAAACACTTGTGTTCGCGATAAACAATCATCGCCGTACACTTGTTGTAACATTACAAACGTTTCGCTTGCAGATTTTCCTAGTTTGAAACAAAATTTGATGTTAACACGCTGTTCTTTCTGTACACTCAACATTTTCCGACGCACAGACAAAACGTCAACTACTTAAAACATACGCCACGGGCAGACTGAGTGCAGGAGGCAGATGAAACTCGAGCAGTAGGCGGAGCGAGAGTCACGTGACAGGCCACGCGACTTTCAGCCTTATTGCATTCGTTTTATTGTTTCACCAGTACTAGTCCGGTTTCTTTCTAACCACACCTCGTAAATGCTGGATGCACCCAGGCCATCACCAGCACTTAACTGTGTACCTACATATATAGATTTTGAAGATGATATCTACATCGGAATATTTTGTCGTATTCATGGCTAATAATATGTAAATATTTTTTGTAATTTTTCTTATACAGGTTGGTCCATTGATCGTGACGGGGCCAAATATCTCACGAAATAAGCGTCAAACGAAAAAAACTACGAAGAACGAAACTTGTCTAGCTTGAAGGGGGAAACCAGATGGCGCTATGGCTGGCCCGCTAGATGGCGCTGCCATAGGTCAAACGGATATCAACTGCGGTTTCTTTTAATAGGAACCCCCATTTTTTATTACATATTCGTGTAGTATGTAAAGAAATATGAATGTTTTAGTTGGACCACTTTCTTCGCTTTGTGATAGATGGCGCTGTAATAGCCACAAACACATGGCTCAAAATTTTAGACGAACAGTTGGTGACAGGTAGGTTTTTTTGAATTAAAATACAAAACATAGGTACGTTTTAATATTTTATTTCGGTTGTTCCAATGTGATACATGTACCTTTGTGAACTTATCATTTCTGAGAACGCATGCTGTTACAGCGTGATTACCCGTAAGTACCACATTAAATGCAATAAATGCTCAAAATGATGTCCGTCAATCTCAATGCATTTGGCAATACGTGTAACGACGATTCTCTCAACTGCGAGTAGTTCGCCTTCTGTAATATTCGCACATGCATTGACAATGCGCTGACGCATGTTTTCAGGCGTTGTCGGTGGATCAACTTTCCCCTCAGAAAGAAATCCGGGGAAGTCAGATCCGGTGAGCGTGCTTCGACGACCAATCCACCTGTCATGAAATATGCTATTCAATACCGCTTCAACCAACGCGAATTAGTGCCGGACATCCATCATATTGGAAGTACATCGTCATTCTGTCATGCAGTGAAACATCTTGTAGTAACATCGGTAGAACATTACGTACGAAATCAGCATACATTGCACCATACCCATAATGCCGCACCATACATTAACCCGCCAAGGTCGCTGATGTTCCACTTGTCGCAGCCATCGTGGATTTTCCGTTGCCCGATAGTGCATATTATGCCGGTTTACGTTACCGCTTTTGGTGAATGACGCTTCGACGCTAAATAGAACGCGTGTAAAAAATCTGTCATCGTCCCGTTATTTTTCTTGTGCCCAGTGGCAGATCTGTACACCACGTTCAAAGTCGTCGCCATGCAATTCCTGCTGCATTGAAATATGGTACGGGTGCAATCGATGTTAATGTAGCATTCGCAACACCGACGTTTTTGAGATTCCCGATTCTCGCGCAATTTCTCTGCTACTGATGTGCGGATTATCCGCGACAGCAGCTAAAACACCTACTTGGGCATCATCATTTATTGCAGGTCGTGGTTGACGTTTCACATGTGGCTGAACACTTTTTGTTTCCTTAAATAACGTAACTATCCGGCGAACGGTCCGGAACTTGGACGATGTGTCGTCCAGGATACCGGGAAGCATACATAGCACACGCCCGTTGGGCATTTTGATCATAATAGACATGCATCAACATGATATCGACCTTTTCCGCAATTGGCAAACGGTCCATTTTAACACGGGTAATGTATCACGAAGCAAATACCGTCCGCACTGGCGGAATGTTACGTGATACCACGTACTCATACGTTTGTGACTATCACAGCGCCAACTATCACAAAGCGAAAAAAGTGGTCCAATTAAAACATTCATATTTCTTTACGTACTCCACTAATATGTAATAAAAAATGGGGGTTCATATTTTAAAAAAAACGCAGTCAATATCCGTTTGACCTATGGCAGCGACATCTAGCGGGCCAACCATAGCGCCATCTGGTTTCCCCCTTCAAGCTAGACGAGTTTCGTTCTTTGTAGTTTTTTCGTTTGATGCTTATTTCATGAGGTATTTGGCCCGGTCACTATCAATGGACCACCCTATGTATCAATAGGCTTGTTATATACTGACCTTCAGCTACCTCAACTTAGTTGGTTACACCATTGTTTCTCTATTTGTCATAGATCTGAAGATGGCAGTAGCCCAAACCGGTAATTGTGAATTGTAGAATTTGTGTGATCAAGACGGATCTTTACAAATAAAGTGCCATATCATGATTGCGGACTCATTTACAGACTTTGTCTTCAATTGATATATTTTTCATGTGATGTAATTACAAATTATTCATTTTCGGATTTTTTCCTGTTATGGTTGCACTGTGAAACCTTGACATAAATGGCCGTACCTTTTGATAGCGTTGACATACAAGCTTCAGTTTTTTGTAGTGTCAAGGGACCGTAGACCTTAATATGTCACAAAAGTTTCAGCTTGATACGTCTACCCATTCCTGTGAAAATGCGTTTGTAAGTCAGAGGGACAACTAAGTAACACTGTAAGAGTTCCGTTTTTACCGATTGAGGTACGAAACCGTAAAAAGAAGAAAACAAGCCGAGAAATATCGGGAAAAAGTCCAGTAACCAATCCGAAACACGAGGTCTGTTCAAAAAATTCCAGAACATCCGTAATTTCGCGTGAATGGTGTGTTGGAGCCAATTGCGTTGACATCCATGCACACTTTTGTGTTTAATGTGTAACTGCCGGATGTTTCATTGTTGTATGTCTGTTAGTTACTGTGCAGTGCTGTAATGAGTAGAATGTTATGTCGCACAGTTTGCGAATTTCGAGATGGCAGAATTAGAAGAACAACGCGCCTGCATTAAATTTTGCGCGAAATTAAGAACACGCCAAATGATGTAGGAAGCCTATGGTGATGAGTGCTTAAGCAGTACTCGGTGTTACGAACAGTTCACATGGTTTAAAACGGACGGAAGTTACAGATAACCCTCGTTCAGGACGCCCATCGACGTCTACCGGCGACGCTCATATCAGGAACGTCAACGATATTGTGCGTGCCAGTCTAAGATGACTGTCCGAGAGATTGCAAAAGAATATAACACTTCAGTTGTTGAATCCTGCCTAGTCGTCGAATTTGAGGTGTCTAGGAAACCTGCTTTCTCGGATCGCTGGACAACAATTCAAACAAATCGTATTAATAAGTTTTATTACGAAGAGGAAAAAATACAATATTTTACATTATGTTGAACAGATGTGTCGCAAGCAAAGGGCGACTGACAAAATAAGAAATCTCTTCTGTATAACAATTACAAGTTCGAGATACATAGAATGTACAAGGGATGTAATGAGCTTTGACGCTTCTGTCTACACTGCTGGTCAATAGAATTGCTACACCACGAACATGACGTGCTACAGACGAGAAATTTAACCGACAGGAAGAAGATGCTGTGATATGCAAATGTTTAGCTTTTCAGAGCATTCACACAAGGTTGGCGCCGGTGGCGACACCTATAACGTGCTGACATGAGGAAAGTTTCCAACCGATTTCTCATACACAAACAGCAGTTGACCGGCGTTGCCTGGTGAAACGTTGTTGTAATGCCTCGTGTAATGAGGAGAAATGCGTACCATCACGTTTCCGACTTTGATAAAGGTCGGATTGTAGCCTATCGCGATTGTGGTTTACCGTATCGCGACACTGCTGCTCGCGTTGGTCGAGATCCAATCACTGTTATCAGAATATGGAATCGGTGGGTTCAGGAGGGTAATACGGAACGCCGTGCTGGATCCCAACGGCCTCGTATCACTAGCAGTCGAGATGACAGGCATCTTATCCGCATGGCGGTAATGGATCGTGCAGCCACGTCTCGATCCTTGAGTCAACAGATGGGAACGTTTGCAAGACAACAACCATCTGCACGAGCAGTTCGACGACGTTTGCAGCAGCATGGACTATCAGCTCCGAGACCATGGCTGAGGTTACACTTGACGCTGCATCACAGACAGGAGCGCCTGCGATGGTGTAGTCAGCGACGAACCTGGGTGCACGAATGGCAAAACGTCATTTTTTTCGGATGAACTCAGGTTCTGTTTACAGCATCATGATGGTCGCATCCGTGTTTAGCGACATCGCAGTGAACGCACATCGGAAGCGTGTATTCGTCATCGCCATACTGGCGTATCACCCGGCGTGGTGGTATGGGGTGCTATTGGTTACACGTCTGTCACCTCTCGTTCGCATTGACGGCACTTTGAACAGTGGACGTTACATTTCAGAAGTGTTACGACCCGTGGCTCTACCCTTGATTCGATCCCTGCGAAACCCTACATTTCAGCAGAATAGTTGCAGGTCCTGTACGGGCCTTTCTAGATACAGAAAATGTTCGACCACTGCCCTGGCCAGCACATTCTCCAGATCTCTCACCAATTGAAAACGTCTGGTCAATGGTGGCCGAGCAACTGGCTCGTCACAATACGCCAGTCACTACGCTTGATGAACTGTGGTATCGTGTTGAAGCTGCATGGACAGCTGTACCTGTATACGCCATCCAAGCTCTGTCTGACTCAATGCCCAGGCGTATTATTATGGCCAGTGGTGGATGTTCTGGGTACTGATTTCTCAGGATCTATGCACCCAAATTGCATGAAAATGCGATCAAATGTCAGTTCTAGTATAATATATTTGTCCAATGAATGTCCATTTATCATCTGCATTTCTTCTTGGTGTAGCAATTTTAATGGCCAGTAGTGTAGTTGATAGTCTCCACACTGCTGTAGAACTGGGCTGCGGGCAGTCGGTCGCGGCGCTTATGTTCTCTTCGGATAGAGGCCATTGCCATCTCATTGTCGTCCTGGTGAGAGGTCGGTCAGCTCGCAACTGGCTGACGTCTCCTTCACAGCCCTCTATGCTCTCTCGTTCCCGACTGGCGTGCCGGCGCTTGGCTTTACGCCGTAACTATGTAGTTGGATCATGTCCTGAAATCCTGACACTGCATCTAGGAATGCTTCGTGTTGCCGCCAAGTTCGCCCCACGGCCCATGAGTCAAGACCTGAAAAACCTTCGCCTCGCAATCTGTGAAGAGCTTTTGGATCGCGTAAATGAGAACGAGATGTTCCTTAAGAGAATCATATCTGGTCATGAGACTTGGGTACTGTTATGATGTTCAGACGTTGAAAGGACGAAAATTTGCAGCGATAGACCAGATAAAAGAAAATTCTCCGACGGCGCTTCGCGCGATCAAGGCGCACCAAGAAGTGGAAACGGCGTTCGAAGCGATTTATGAACTGTGGAGAAGAGTATTTAGAATGAGACCGTACACAGTAAGTCAAAGGTAAGTTTAGAAAATTTTGTGATAAAAATTTCGGAATTTTTTGAACAGACCTCGTACGCTTCAGCAGTGTCAGGAATTAAAAGAGTCATTCCAAAGAATCAGTCGTAATTTTGACTGTGGTACGACTGGCTATCCACAAACAGTAATTTCCTAACAGCCAGAGGGCGGTTAAACCTGACGCATCGAGTCTAGAATCGAATGCAGATCCTTCCCAGAACGAACGAGCGCATTTCAAAGTGCCTGAAAGATGAAACGCGCCAACGTTAGAAGTGCTTGTGGTGTAAGTGCGTTGCCAGTACCTCCATTTCCAGGAACATTGTATCCACAGCGCCGGGTCTCTCTCACGCTGCATAAAACATGCCCTGGAGAGGTGCGCGCGAGTTTTGTGGCCCGTAACGCACAAGAACTGGAAAAAGAGCAAAAACGATGAATAAGGACGGGAAGAGGACGAGGAGGAGCAGGGGGAGGTGGGAGGAAGCGCAAAAAATAGATGTGGTGGGGGGGGGGGGCTGTGAAATATTTCTGACGGATCGGAATGCCATCTGAGCGCTCAGTTTATGTGCGCAGGCAGCTTATCAGAAACGCCAGCGCTCAGAGATTTATGGCGCATAAAGCAGGCAAGCGGACACGGGGTGAGACAGTGTTGGAGGGGAGTGGAGAGGGGATGCCGACAGTAGTGCTGAGCCCCTTCCCCTCCCATCTCCTGCCGTAATTGGTCTACCCATCCGGCGCGCATAAGCAATATCACCTGCGTAGCCACGCCTCTGTGTATTGTCGGCCAAGGGATGCTGCGCCAGTTCTCGGATTAAGGGGCTCTGTACTAGTTGAAATCTTGAAATTTTCAATTTTTGTTTTCTTCGTTGATCTTAATCTACGGAATTTCTCCTTTCCAGTGATACATACTGATCAGCCAGACCATTATGACCACCGACCTACTATCGACATAAATCCGTTCAGGCGATATCATCGTCACGTAGCGAGGAATGACTGCAACTCAGACACACGCACTGCTGTCCATGTGTAGAATGAGAAGGCGTGCGATCTATCCGAGTTTGACCGATGGCAGATTGTGATGACCCGGAGGCTCGGCACGAGCATTTCGGATAGTGCACGACATGAGTTTTCGAGGCGTGGCAAAACCAAGGATTGGGCGGCCACCACTCATTAGATGTTAGATGTCGTTGGCTGGGCAGGCTGGTAAAACAGGACAAGCGGCGAATTGTGGCGGAACATAGTTCAGACTGTAATGCATGGCAGATTACAAGTGTGTCTGAACAGACATTGCACCAAACACTCCTAACGATGGGCCTCTGCAGCCGACGGTCCATGCGTGTGCTATTGTTAACTAAGACTGAAATGGGCGCGTGACCATCGGCACTGGACGTTGGCTCAGTGGTAGAACGTTGCATGGTCTGATGAACCCTGATACTTTCTTCATCATGCCGATGGGAGGGCGCGAATCCGTCGTCTTGCAGGTAACAGCTCCTTGGAACCTGTATGCGGGATGAAGACGAGCTGATGGCGGCTCCGTTATGCTCTCGAGAACATTTACGTGGGCGTTCATGGGTCCAGTGGATCTCGTGCAAGGCACCATAACAGTCAAGGAATCGTTCATTGGTTGCAGACCGCGTACATCCCTTCGTGAAGATCATGTTTTCTGACGGCAATGGCATTTTTCAACAAGATAACGCTGCATGTCACAGGGCCGGTAGTGTGATGGAATGGTTCGAAGAAAACAGTGGCGAGGCCTAGTTGATGTGCTGGGTCGCCAGATCGGACACATCAGGGATGTGATTGAACGTGGCATCAGTGCTCATCGCCCCCTTACCTGGAATTTACGGAAATTAGGTGACTTTTGTGTGCACATGTGGTGCCAAGCCACGACGCGTCGCCGCCGTTACACTTCGCAGAAGAGTACATACCGGCTATTACGTAGTGGTCATAATGTTCTGGCTGATCATTGTTTACAGTACGTATATATTATTGCTTTATCTCCGGTTTATTATTTCATTTAAAGAAAACACTGTGGTGGGCGTGACTATTTTCCAACAATCTGAACAATTTTTAATATTATTTTTGTGTGGATCTAAAATTTAAAAACCTCTCTAACACCGGCCTGATTTAGCTTCACTGATCAGGATAGTAAAAACATGCGTATGTTAAGGGAATTTTCATTCACAAAGCAGGCTTATCACATTCACACAGTTCAATACTGTTCTATCCTGATTAAATTGAGCTTAACTTAAATTCCATTAGGCAGTGAAGCAATTTCGAAGTCTCGATGCGACGAAAATTGTCAGTCGATCTCCTGAAAATATTTGTAATAATTATTAACTTTCGGTGATCACATGGGGAAGACCGGAGATCTGCTGGTAAGACCGTGTTAGCCTATTTATTTGAAGTAACTGGATATCTTGAGCATACAAAACGGCAGGTTCGTCCAGTGTAAATCAGACGTTCCCCACTGATCCCGTGCAACACAGCGTAGTAAGCAGACACTGTCAATAATAATCCGTTAAATAATACGCGAACATACTTACTTTAGTTTAGTTCATGTATTAAATTCCTTCTCATACAGAATCTCATCAAGATGGCGACTAGCTCAACAATACATACATATACATCCTCCTTCTTTCACGACTAATCCGCAAGAAGTCCCTCATTCTTTTCATAAGAGAAAACATAGATAGCATAGAAGCTATGCCATGGAGTAAATGGACGCTCCAAGGAATAATTGGGCTTGAAACTACTTTGCATTGATAATCGGTAAGATAAGAAGAGATATTTCGAGATATGTACTGAGTTATATAATTTATAAAATTTCTGAAAATATCGCGGAGAGACCGCTGCAAGAGACATTACAAATTGAAGAAGACAAGATTCGTCAGTTGTTTAGGAGATGCTTTCAAAGCAGTTCATGAAGTGCAAAGGTCATGTACGAAAAGCGAATGGGTACGTGGCTGCGACGACTGAAATTGCTCACAAGGATGGGAAATGGCAAAGGATTAGATGGTAAATATAGCCTCACACAACGTCTCAGAGTTAAAATCTAAAATTAAGATGGCATGACTGTCAGGCAAAATGTTAGTGGCGTAGCTGTACGGGCAGTTTTGTTTCACCTCTCGTCAACAAACGATAAAGCCGTTCACGGCCTGTGCCCTCCAGGAAGTGATTCGTGGTGCAAATACAAAAGAGCACAGCAACATGATAAATTTATTCACAAAACAGCTATACCTGGTGTCATAGTGGATACCTGTTGTCATAGGTTCGAATCCTGCCTCGGGCATGGATGTGTGTGATGTCCTTAGGTTAGTTATGTTTAAGTAGGTCTAAGTTATAGGGGACTGATGACCTCAGATGTTGAGTCCCACAGTGCTCAGAGCCATTTGAACCATTTTTTTTTTATCATAGTGGAGGTCTTGAAAGAAGCTTTCAGAGATATGTAAGATGTAACGTTATTGAGGAAGTGTCTTCTTGGCCGCACCCAGAATCCTAACGAGTCCATGAACAACGTAACTTCGGCCAGAAATCCCAAAACAGTGTTTGTGTCAAGTAATACACTGCATTTTTCTGTCTTTGGTGCAGTGGCAATGTTCCATGAAGGAAATGTTGCAAGGTGTCAAGTCCTAAAAAAGGCTGTTACAAACTCTTGGTCGTTTCACAGTGAAACAAAATGTTAAATTTTCATAAACGAAGAGTTAGGGCATCAGAGAGAGCTGGTGGAAACCCTAAAATAGTGGGGCAAACAACGCAGACGAGCAGAAGAAAAGACACTGCAAGATGAGGTGAAAAAGGATGCAGACAACCCATCTTATGGAGCTGGAATGCAATGACAACTTTACCATCTGTTTCTCGTAACTTTTTTTTATGAATATAGTGTGTTATTATGGTTAGAAATGTTTAACCTACAAGCCATTTTTTTACAAATATTTATCCGCAATAGTTTCTGAGAAAAGGTACCTTTATAATGAATAAATTTTACTTTATTTAAGACAGGGGTTATGAACCGACCCAGACCCACTCAAAGCTTACGTTCAAGAATATCTGAGAATAACGAATCACGGAAAGGAATGAGGGAAGCTGTATTGGCACTAGGTCAAATTTTGTAAAGAAGATTAGAAGGAAACAGAAAAACATGTATAGTATCCATTGACCTAGAAGAGGCATTTTATATGATCCATTGGAAGTAGTGGTGGGCAGGAAATCGAGTATCTGTTAGAAATCACAGTGATTGAGAAGTCACAGATATCACAATAACAACTCTACAAAACCTAACTGCGATTTCAGTCACAGTTAGCATTTCACATTCAACGCCGTGAACCATCTGTGGGCCGAATTCCATACTCCTTTCTGCGATTTCAGTGACAAGTCGCGGCTAGAAGTCGCAAGTAGCAACTAAAAAGTCCAGTTAACGGTGTCATCTGTTGGCCAAAGTTCGTACTACGCTCATCTCTGCGACACGCTGTCGAGTCCAACTGCGATTTCTGTGACAAATCGCAACTAAGAGTCGCAAGTAGCAACTAAAAAGCGCAGTTAACATACTTTTCCTAGTGCCATCTGTTGACCGACGTACGTACTTCGTTATGAGAGCCTTGTGCCTCACGAGATCGATGTGCTGTGTGTGCATATGAAGGGCTTATTTCAATAGTGGTACAAGTCCATTTTTGTTCATTTTGAGATACAGAGTCGTAAAGTTAAATGAGCGCTGAAAAATCTGCAGTTGAGATATCAGAAATATTCAAGCATATGGCTTCTTGCTAGAGATGAACCTTTATTTATGTTTGTTTGGATCATTAATTTCAGAAGCATTATAGACAGAAAAGTGGAGGTAATGGACTTGTACCACTATTGAAATAAACCCTTCATATTATATGACGACATGCACATTCAGCATCAGTTATGATTGGTCAAATACTGCTGTGACTCTGATTGTATTATATTAAGAAGCAACACTGCCTTTTTCTCCTGAAAATATCAAGTAACGTAACAACTGTGTTTGATTCTGCTTCCAATATGACAGTTTTGGTTACTACTCCACATGCCTACAGGACTTTGCAATGTTAACACAGCAGAACTTAGACATCTGTATAACTGTAGTGAAATGAAAACGGTCATATGAATGCCTCAATTTTGTTCCAACACAGTTCAAGACTCGGGAGAAAAGATTTACACCTGGTGTTCTACATGGCAACTTTACACACAAGAACTTTTTGCCGACACTACTACCACCTACATAAGTACGCTTTTCCTGTGTTACTTTCAAGTAATGCACTTAAGCTATTTCTGATTTAACTGGAAGATCTGTACTTCCCACTTTCGTATCAACAGCCTCAAAATGCATATTGTAGACTTCGGGATATGTTACAGGTCAGTGTCACACCAAGATTGTGGAGAAAGGGGGGGGGGGGGCATGTCACTCTCTAACAAGTGTTTACCAATAAGTAAGTGGCGGAAAATTATGGGTATTGGACGGCTTAACATGTGGAAAATGAGATTTTTATTATTCACTCACTGTATTTAACATTTATTATTCCTTTAAAATCGCACAACAACTTCAATAAAACACAGTTTAATCATTCACACATTTATTTCACAATTATTTCACTTTTAAACTGCAAATCCTCTAAGAGCTGTCTTGAATCTTCACGAGTCTCTCTCAACTGTCTTGATGTGGATAGATACGCACAGCAACCAGTAATCAGAGTCAGAACTGCGTCTGCAAAAACACAAGGATTATTAAACAATTTTTGCTGTCACTAATTACTAGCAATATAATTGACAGAGTAGATTGCTAATATTTGCTATAAGGAATATCACATTTGCAAGAACGATCTCACTGAAGTAATTAAGTCCATCGAAACGCTTAGAAACTAATCTCTCGTCTGACGAAAACGGTCTAAAGACGCAGTGGCAATTTCATCAGATCTGTTGACAATGATATTTTGAGTTATCACTGTACTGAGTGACTGAAATGTAGTTCAGGTACCTGTGAACATAACAATATGTTAGAATTCATTTTCTAAACACGAACTATTACGGTACTGTACGGCTACTTACATATTAATTACACTATTAATACTTTCACAGTTGTTTCTTTAATACAAAATTAAAGCCAACGGAAGAAAAAACGTAAAACATACTTGCCAATGACAGGTTTGTTGAGATGCCATTTTCTGTGTTGACAGATGTAACTTTTTCATACGGTGATAAGTCACAGAAATCGCAGAAGTCACAGAAATCGCAGAAGTCACAGAAATCGCAGAAGTCACAGAAATCGCAGAAGTCACAGAAATCGCAGAAGTAGCAGTGGCGGAGGGATACACGACCTATGTTCCTTAACTGCGACCCTTCACTGCGACAAATGGTTCAAAAATGGTTCAAATGGCTCTGAGCACTATGGGACTTAACATCTATGGTCATCAGTCCCCTAGAACTTAGAACTACTTAAACCTAACTAACCTAAGGACATCACACAACACCCAGCCATCACGAGGCAGAGAAAATCCCTGACCCCGCCGGGAATCGAACCCGGGAACCGGGGCGCGGGAAGCGAGAACGCTACCGCACGACCACGAGCTGCGGGCAACTGCGACAAATCACAGTTAAGTAATAACAGATACTGAAAAGTAGCATTCACAGAAATCACTGATATCGGAAAATCGCAGTTTAGCCCATCACTAATTGGAAGTTATGCAAAGTATGACCTGACTGCAAGGACAGGGGGCTAATTTTGAGTGCATACAAACTTTGAAGTAATGTACTGGATGTTAATTTTTATTTCGTCCAGAAAGCGTTTCGTTGGTTAACCATCATCATCAGGTACAAAGGCATCATTTTACATGGCTGTTCTTAGTATTGAGAACTGACGATTTCGTGCAAGTATGCGAGGTAGCTATGCGGTTAGGTTGTGATATCCAAGTATAGCAGTGCGACTGCTGCTTTCTGTAGCTGAAATTCGCTTCTGAATACCAATGTATGTCACTCACACAATATTGTAAATGATGTAAAGTGAGAAACATATGTGAATTTCAGCCTCAGAATGCAGCACACGCGCTGCTCATCTTGTACTTGAAGGGTGACAATTATTGAACTATATGAAAAAAGCGCAAATTAGTTACAAACTACGGTATGCAAACACTTTATTCATCGTGTAAACGTCACTACACAAATTCGGATTTCGGTTTTGACATATTCGATATGTCGGCCATCATTGTCGACGATGTGGCGCAGACGAATAGCGAAATTCTGCATGACCCTCTGAAGTGGCGGAACATTGAAGCTGTCGATGCCCTACTGAAAGGCTGTTTTCAGCTCGGCAATGTTCTTGAGGTTATTGCTGTACACGTTGTCTTTAATATAGCCCACAAAAAGGAGTCGCATGTGTTCAGATCCGGAGAATATGGCGGCCAACCGAGGCCTATGCCAGTGGCCTCTGGGTAGCCCGGAACCAGAATGCGGTCTCCAAAGTGCTCCTCCAGGATTTCAAACACTCTCCTGCTTCTATGGGGTCGAGCTCCGTCTTGCATGAACCACATCTTGTCGAAATCAGGATTACTTTGGATAATGGGGATGAAATCATCTTAGCCGGCTGCTGTGGCAGAGCTGTTCTAGGCGCTTCAGTCCAGAACCTCCCTGCTGCTACGGTCTCAGGTTAGAATCCTGCCTCGGGCATAGATGTGTGTGATGTCCTTAGGTTAGTTATGTTTAAGTAGTTCTAAGTCTAGGGGACTGATGACCTCAAATGTTAAGTCTCATAGTGCTTAGAGCCATTTGAACCCGTTTGAAATCATCTTCCAAAACCGTCACGGTACCGTTCGGTAGTCAGCGTGCCATCACGGAGTATCGCAACGATTATTCCGTGACGACATTGCACACCTCACGATCACCCGTTAAGGACGAAGAGATTTTTCGATCGCGAAATTCGGATTCTCAGTCCCCCATATGCGCCAGTTTTGCATGTTGACGAACCCATCCAAATGGAAGTGGGCTTCGTCTCTAGACCAAACTAAATTCACATCAAAGTCCTGTTCATAAATTGTATGGATAATAGTGTTAGCGAAACACATACGCTGTTCCCAGACTCTGGGGATAAATAGCTGACGGGTTTGAATTTTGTATAGGAAAAGACGCAGATCTTCAACAACAATTTGTCGCAGTGTCTCCCGGTTGATTGCCACGTGATGTGCAACTCGTCTGATCGATTTCCTGTGGTTGGTTGAAACACAGCGCGTGTCTTCTCGATGTTTTCAGGCGTTTGCGCCCGTTTTGGGCGACCGACATTGCCAACACTGTCATCGCGAACACTACCCGTCCTCTCAAACTTTCGAATCAAATTCTTGATTGTTAGCCTACTTGGGCTGATTGTCTTCAGCTTGAACTCAGTCGAAAACTTCTCTTGAGCCGCAGTTGGGCTGTTATTGCTCGCATAGTAGGCCTTCACAAGAGCTATTAGCTCAGGCTCGCTGTACCGTGACATTCTCGTGCAAATGGTCGACAACAATAAGACGCGTGCGCATGCGGATACTAATTCCCTTCATCGTCCGCGGCCAGCCGTGCGGTTTGAACGTCCGTACGCAAACCGTTCAGAAGTTATGGCGATTTCATTTCATGCAATTCAATAATTGTACCCTGTAGATGTCACAGCCTGCACGAAATCACCAGTGCTTATCAGTAAGAACAGCCATGTAAAATGACGCCTTCCATTTGGTGTTATGGTCAACCATGAAAATGCATAGTAGACGAAATAAAAATTCATGACTGAGGCACAACTGTACGTGCTGCGCAGAAGAGTCGGGCAGTACGCGCGAAAATTCAAGCGGCGCACCAGGTACAAACTAGAGTCAGCTGTTCCCAATAGGTAGATGATAGCGCACGAGACTTCTCAGCCTTTGGCTCCGGTTCGATCATTACTACCGTCCCTGTCAAATTTTTGTGTCGCTCTCTTGTTAGATTTTAGAAAACCAAAGTAAGAAAACGTTTGGCGACACCATCTCTGACGGTGCGCGCTAGCTTGGCTAATTAACTCGCGTATCGATTTTTTTGTCTTAACAGTTATTCCTCAGCACAGTCTACCCTGCAACGGCTTTACAAGTTTTTTCAGTCTGTTTCTAATCACCCTATGTATTTGTTTCACTCCAACACTTGCAGTCCTCACATTATGGTCCAAATCAGGTGCAATGGATAGAGAGTTGAAATTACTTGATGAACGTAAGTAAAACAAGGCAAGGATTGTAGTTAAAATAAGTGAAGTCATTCTGACAGACTGAGATTAGGAATTGGGCTGTTGATTAGATAGATTACGTAGGTAGGTAGGTAGAACGAGTAACGAGTGAAGAGGTCCTTGATCGGATTAGGGGGAAAAAATTGTAGTACAACGTGACTAACAGAAGGGATCAGTTGATGGAACACATGCTAACGCATTAACGAAACGTCACTTTATCTCGGGAAGAGGGGGAGAGATAAAAATTGTGGAAGAAAAAAGCTTAACTATAGTATGCAGTCTTAGGGGGATGTTGAGCGCAGTCATTATACAAACAGAGAGACGTGCACAGGGCAGTTGCATCTTACAAGTGACTAGCACTTTCTGTGCCTGCTGTGTTAAGCTGTGTGCAAGTTCCATTTATACCTGTGTAATAAGCTTAGTGTTACAGCTGATTTCGTTGGGTAAGTAGATTGTTTCCAGAATAGATTAGTACTGTCATCCTCCCCACCACCCCAGTGTAGACTACCCCAATCCAACGTTGTGCAATGTAGAATATCCCGGACAGGGAGAACCGAAAGATTGCGCCCACCAACGCCACCCGTGCGCTGGCCGGCACAGAAAGAGCCGGGGCAATTCCCCGTCTTCCTGCCGGCGCCACTGATCGGGTGGCAAATTGAATTTACGGATCGGCGGCTCCTTGGACACTGTGGTGATAAGTGGAAGGGGGAGCGGTTCAGGGACACCAGTACTCCAAAGGCAGCCGTGTGGCCGTGCTCTGTGAAAGAGCGACAATTAGTCCGCACTGACTTTTGGAAGCCATGTAGCTTGTAACTGTTGTCATTTTAAAATGAGACTGCAGACACCACTGAAAACTCAACGTTTAGCATTGGGGGCATAATTGCGTCTTTAATTTTTACTACAAGAACGATGTTGTACTGTGAAATGTCTTAGTCGTAATATATTTGGAATACTGAGTCCAACCATTAGAATTCTTAACGTATTTGTAAATAAATGTCTTACAAACAACAACGTATGTTGCACGTTATAGAGGAGCTTATTAGCATCAAAGACTGTATAACCATATTATAGTGGGTAAATACAAACTCATTTATAAGGTCTTATGTATTAGAAGTCTTGTCGAAATCAATGCGTGAATCAATGTTAGGATCCCAAACTGCAGTTCATATTATTTAGTGTATTCTGTTTTGTTTTATAAATAAGATTGGTTACTGTAGTTTCAGGTTGACTGTTGAAATAATAAGTTTAATTTAAGTAAGTTCCTCGTAACTGAAGGAAATTGAAGAATTTTAATTAAATGAAAGATACTTTAATAAGATTTGTAATTGAATAGAGCAACTTGGGATGCTTTGTGCTGAAGGAAGTTTGACCTTTCACCAACTGCGACATGGTCGCGTATACAAACACTGATCCAATACTGTCAAATGTTTTTTTTTATTTCAGTCTTTGATCACAATATGAATTCTTTAGACGATGACCGGTTTCAGTCCGTAATGACCATCCTCATTACGGACTGAAACTGGTCATCGTCTAAAGAATTCATATTGTGATCAAAGACTGAAATAAAAAACATTTGAAGTTTGACCTGGTTTCAGATAAGTTTAGATACAGATTTAAATACGATGTTGTAGTGGGAGAAAGTTAGCTTTTGTGAAAAGAGATTTGAACCCGTTTCACTGCATAAGTTATTCAACCCAACGCTAAGATTCTTCTGTTCCGCGTGGTGAACGTTATGTTAGAAGGCGGAGCTGCGTTTTGTTAGCAAAGAGAAAATATATTGTATGACGATTGTACATCGTCTGGGAATAGAGTGAAGTTCTCATATCGCCAGTTAAAGAAATATTTAACTGTGCGTTTGGGTATTTCTCAAACCATGAACCTTTTAAGGTCCTGGTTAACAGATTGGTTCCCCGTTTGACAGAATCATCGCTACGTCCTTGAATTCCACAGTATGTGTCAGCTACTAAGGTGATAACAGACTGACTGACATTGTATCGTCACAGGTCAAAAGCTAAATACAGACTCTCCGAATGGAGGAGCAACGCCCATATTTACGAGTTTGCAAGTCTGGCGAGAATTGTCGCGAAGCAAATAATTTTTAATTGCTCAGATTTTATAATAAAGACAGTAATTTTGACAGAAGTATACATTTTTGGAAACCTGAGGATTATTGTTGCAAGGATATAATGTTAGTTATTCGTATTGTGTTCAGTTTTAAAAAAAGAATATTCTAGATTGTGAAAGCTATATCATCGATAACTTTTGAAACAAGCTATTTTTGGATAAAGATAATTGTTCTTTCAAAAGAGGAGAAATGGAGGGTTTCAACTGAGGTATCTCATGGTTAACACAAATTACTTTCTCCCGCGTAGAAATTTTAGGAAATACATACTTCGTAGGAATGGTAAGTTTTTCATATTTTAGTAGAACCAACAATAGTATTACAATCAGGAGACTGATAACTAAGTAAAGTTTAATGTGAAACATCTTTATTAAAATTTCGACAGTTTGCGAAGTATATTGATTATGCATGACGTGTTTGATAGACAGTTCCCCGCTCTGGCCCTAGGCGAGCCAATCGGGTCCGACCGACCATCGTGTCATCCTCTGCCAACTGCATCATTGTATGCGATACGAAGAGACATGTGGTCAGCACTCCGCTCTCCCAGTCGTGTTCGGGTTTCTTGACCTTCGAACAGCTGTTAATCGGTGGAGAAGCCCCCCAGTTGGCCTCACGAGGCTGAGTGTACCGCGTACCGGTCCTCCAACCCAAAAAAAAAAAAAAGAAAAAAGAAAAAAAAACTTGGCAGTACCGGCAATCGAACCCCTCCGCATAACTTTCAGCCACGCTGACGACACAGTTGCGAAGACGGCCATTTAATAGACATTATAAGAGAAATATAAAGCGTTATTTAGATCATTGGCGCCCCCTTTTGCGTTTCATTTACTTTCACAGATACAGGTCATTGCAGAGGTGAAAGAACTAGTGACAAAAATCGCTGGGTAACGGTTGTAAACGAATGTGTTATCGCAAGCAGGTGATGGAAACGTTTAGCCCACATCATACGTATCGCCAGTCTTTGCTTATCATACGGTTGAACAGAGCGCTCAGAAATGGTAGAGATCGTGGTGATCAGTAGTATTTTTTTCGTGCAGCGCTCTCGCCTCTCCTAGACGCAGGGTGGTCGTAGCGTGACGTGGCAACGCCGGTCACCGGTCGCCCAGCGCCTTCCATCGTTCCCCAGATCTTCCCCATTTACAGCGGCTGATGGAGAGGGCTTATTGCGGCGACACAAAAGGCCCGCTGCCGCAGTCTTTCCCACCTCCCGGACTCCGCCGTGTCCGTCCCTCGTTCTCCATCTCCAAGAACAGGCTGACCCTTCGCTGTAAGACGAGGACGCGGAAGGGCCCGGACTGACGGTGTGCTGGCGAACACACACCCCACTGCCGCCCCTCTCGCTCGTGTATGTGTGTATGTTGTGATACACGAAATTTACGGTAATAGCGATAAAAAGTGTTACTGTATACTGCAGTCGGTGTGCCAACAACTTTATCTTCGAAAGTTTGTTGATAATTATCATTCAACAAATATGGTTCCTGCACGCTTGGAGGCAAGACATTTTATGTGGTTTACTATAAGCAAGTAACAGATTCCGAAAACCACGGCTAGAATCCAAGGGGTGACCCTTCTTCTTTCCTATTAGTTTTTGGTTTCATGGCCATACA
The DNA here is from genome assembly GCF_023898315.1 of Schistocerca nitens. Lineage (NCBI taxonomy): Eukaryota > Metazoa > Arthropoda > Insecta > Orthoptera > Acrididae > Schistocerca > Schistocerca nitens. Next base: position 361,503,351 of record NC_064621.1, read on the forward strand.
ATCATCCATAATTTATACAGTAATGAAAATAAGTACCCATACACTAGAGCGTGGAAAAGTAAACTGCCTTTATTGACAATACAAAACCAAAAACACTAATTGGATATGCACTATACACATTGGCCAGTTGCCAATGCAGCTGTGCTGGTATATAGAACGAGAATGAACAAGCCTTTACAAAACAAAATACAAAAACGTCTGCCAAGTTCTCTACTGCGCTGGGAATTAAGTATTCATACACACCAACAGAAAATGACACATCCAACAAAGCCAGAACATGTTTAATACTTCGTATGTATACCCTTCCGATGTATTACTTCTCGCAACCTCCGTGGCATGGAATGGACCAATTTTCTTGTAGTTTCCGAGGGGATACTTTTCCATTCTCGAAGGAGAGCCTTTTTCAAAGAGGCCTTACTACGGATGTCGTGTTTTCTCACTCGTGTTTCCAGCTCACTCCACAAGTGTTCCATGTGATTCAGATCCGGACTCTGAGCTGGTGTTTTTAAGAGTGAGCGGAGTGTTGTAGAGCAACCACAGCCGGACAATTTGCGCCGTATGTTTGGGATCATTGTCCTGTTGGAAATAATAATTTCTAGGAAGACCCAAGGCGTCAACACTCAGTTGTAAGTTCTGTTTGAGAATGTTCATATACACAAATCTGTCCATGGTACCTTCCACAAACACTAATTTTCCGACACCGGAGGCTGACATACAGCCCCATACCATCACTCCTCCACCTCTGTGCTTCACCGTGGGTTGAATGTTGTTTCGGTAGAGGCCTTTATTCGGTCTTCTCCATACCAAGTTCCTACCATCATTGTGCACGATATTACATTTGCTGTATCACTAAACAATACAGTATCCCAGAAGTCTGCTGTCTTGGATACATGCTCTTTCGCGAATTCCATCCGCCACTTCCTGTTCTTTTTGCTGATGTAGGGCTTTCGTCTCGGGATCCTGGTTCTGTAGCCCAAACGATTGAGAATGGTACGAACTGCCCTTGGAGTGATGGCCTTTCGGAAGTGGTCATGTACATATGCGGATAGTGCCGACGCTGTCGTTTTCGGGTTTTTCTTGATGATTCTTAGTAGCATTCTGGTCTCTCTTGTTGTAAGTTTCTGTGGACGACCGTGTCGTTCACCGTTTATTACTACAGGTCTGTCCCTATATCGCTTAATGATAGATTGCACAATCGCTCGGCTTCGTCCTATGATGTTCGCAATTTCGGCTTACGACTTGTGTTGAAGATATTGGGCCACAACGATGTTTCGTTCCTCAATGGTCGTTTCCTTCCCCTTGCGGCCCATTTTGCTGTTCCACGGTACCCCACGTCCGACGTGCTGTTGCTTCAGGGCCGCCACACGACTACACAAGTGTGGCATGCACTCAGAGGCTGCGTCAGCCGTTTGTTTGGTTGAAAGTAGTCCGCTGTATGAATACATTTTGCCCTGTCGTAAAGCGTGCGGAGTGTAACATATTTTATTTTCCCAGAATAGATTCTTGGCATACGGGAAGCTTCATTACTAAGAACATGGTTATCTGACGCTACATCGGCCGGCCACGGTGGCCGAGCGGTTCTAGGCGCTACAGTCTGGAACCGCGCGACCGCTACGGTCGCAGGTTCGAATCCTGCCTCGGGCATGGATGTGTGTGATGTCCTTAGGTTAGTTAGGTTTAATTAGTTTGAAGTTCTAGGGGACTGATGACCTCGGAAGTTAAGTCCCATAGTGCTCAGAGCCATTTGAACCTTTTTTTTGACTCTACATCATAGTACTTATTCGTATCGCCACTGTGGGTGATTTACTATCCCAACACACTATCGTAGTTTGTCACCACCTATTGTATGAATACTTATTTCCATGACTGTAAGTGCTGTTGAGTTTTAAGTACGTTTGGTGATATAGATATTCTACTACAGTTCCTCACTTTACAGATATAATATGGTAACTTAACAAAGTAAAAATAATAATTTTCCTAAATTTCTAGTATAATTGAGCATGTGTGTTTTTTGTCTTTATCTTCCTCTGCCGTGGTGTTGTGTCTTATCGTCCTCTGCCGTGTTAGCGAGTTGCAGTCACCCCTCTTGGTGAGTCCTTTCTATAGCTCGCGCAGGATATGGTAGGCGATGCGCAGTTACCAGATTTCGTCCTAAGAGCTGGGCGAGTTCATTCTTTCAAACAAAAGGGGAGGCCGACAAGCGTGTATCACCTTTCGGCCAGTCGGCGATGACAGAATCGACGCGCGCGCCCTGCAATATTTCTCAAACGATTTTACAGAAACCATTCGGTAAAAAATCATTGTTACTTGTAGCTTTATATGTCAGGTTCATTATAATGTGCCCATCATTTTGATAATGGTCATAATTAGTGTGATATTTACGTGGAAGTAACACGCTGCGCGGAATTGGAAAAAGTTTGCAATAGGGGTCCCTATGATTTTGCGTTTGGTGCATATTACATAAGGTGTTGCTGTATATGAAATTTAGCAAACGTATTGAATTTTTCTTTAGACGTGGTTGGCGATCTCTATTTGTCACCAATCTCAAGAAAATTGATCTGATGTAGCGCACTCATCTGCGATCGCAACGCGCAAGCGATAAAGCCAGAGTGAAATATTTACAACTTTCCTCGTGATTCATAAACGGTTTGATATATCGAAAGGAGGTTTTGAAAAATGAAAGCACACAAAGAGAAGAGTAATTTGCATTATCGTTATTTTGCAAAACTTCATATCTATCGTGTTATTCCGCTAAGTACAGACTTTTCTGATGAAAGAATGTAATTTTCAAGGGCCATCGACAGTTGGCTAAATGAAAAATGCTATAGGTTTTGGAACAACATAAATGAAGTCAGTATACGTTCATTTTGTACAGAGGATGTGCTATTTCATAAGATGCTGAACTTACTTTTCTTCAGTTCCTTACTTAGTAAACCACTGTATCTGTATTCTCTCGCAATTGTGCCGGCACATGTTAGTGAGGTGAGACTGTGTGAACTCCACTGCGTTTTAGCAAAAGAAAAAATTTTTAACTTTGCAACAAGAGAAATGCGTAGGTTTTACTCAAAATTCCCTGTGCGCGACTCTTCTCTGAAAGTTACAAGTGGTTAATAATCCAGGCGAAAATAAATCGCTGCATTTCCGGCGGAATTCTGCTTAGATACTAACGAAAGAAGAGGTGACATCATCTCGAATAGTCACCATGCAGGTGCGGGCATGGAGGGTCCCAGCTTAATATTTCCCATAGTTTTGAGGCTTCAGTTTAGAACGCCACTTCCCCTCCAGCGTTGGGTATTTCCCCCTACAGCGCTCTGTGACCCCCTACAGCGCTCTCTTCGACCCCCCCTCCCCCCCGCCCCATCACACACACACACACACACACACACACACTCCGCTATTCCCCAGCCGACTGCGCATCTAACGGCCACAGCATATTTTCGGTTCTTCGCCTTCCTGATGTAGGCACCTTGCAGCGGCCGTATTCGCATTTCGTCTCACACTACAGGTCTCTTCCGGCTCATACCTGGTCGGAAATGCCTTTATCGCGATGTTTACAACTGTTACACACATCTGTACTTACCCGCAGGATGTAAATTTTCCAGTGTCACATTATTATGGACACTCATAAGTCTCCCGTAACTGTGCATTGAGGGCTGTCGTTCCCGACGGAGTGGGGGGTGTCCCTAACACGCAGTGGTTGGTTCGGTCTGTCGTGGGTTTATTTTAGGTACATCCTAATCTTAAACTTGCTTAACAGTGTTAGTTACATTTTATTATTGACAACAGTACCTGACAAAAAAAGTGCTTCAGGCAGAAGACTTGGTCGGGCGCCAGTATAACTTCGTCCACGTGCGCACCATCAGCAAACATGTAAAGAAGGGCAGCTGGGGAGAACTCGTGCTCTGCGTGATTAGTGTAGTTACGAGGCCTGGTAGGGTATATAAGGGGCGTCAACAGCGCCAAATGTTGAGTGATCACTTTGAAGGATACGAAGACACTGTGTACACGTGTGAGACAGTGTTATCAGCCCTTGATAGAGTAGATGAATGGTGCACTATCCAGATGTGTGCAGTATTCAAGTGGAACATTGGCCTGCATGGGAACCTGAGGGTAGCCATACTTGTCGTAAAGTTTCCGGTTGCCCACATGTCACCACCAAAATGGAGGGCCGCCGTATTTACCATACAATCAGTAGGCTGCCGTTGACACCACAACACAAACGGCTGCATTTGGAGTGGAACCATGGCCATGAAGTATGGACTGCTTATGAATAGCGTTCCATTGTGTCCAAGGATGAATATCGGTCGTGGGCTACTCCGTGTGACCCTCATCTTGATGAGTACGGCGGTGCGCTGGGCAGTGATGTGAGCCGAGCAAATGCCTAGTGGGCAGGACATTTATAAATGGACATTTGCTTGGGAATTTGCCCAAAGCAAACTTTTTAAAGTTTTTACTGCAGGAATGTATAATTTACCACTTGAAATAAGGAATCGAACGATACCCCCCATATTAAAAGTTAGTGAATGTTTACACTTAAACCTACGTACATAATTCATTCCCTTGCCTTTACTGACATTCCAACTCGTCGTACCAAGAAGGGCACGTGTTGCTGACAGCGGCTTATCATTTACAACGGTCTTTTTAACCGTTCCACTCTCTCTCTCTCTCTCTCTCTCTCTCTCTCTCACACACACACACACACACACACACACACACACACACATCCACACCGCGTTGAACAGGTGTGCAGTAATAAGCCACTGTAAAAAGGACATTGTCCTTAGATGATCGCCTTGTAATGTAACGTGTCAAATCTGTGGATATTATTAAAAATGATTATTGATAACAACATTATTACTGAATGCATTTGTTTCTTGATGATAAATCTATTCCTAAATGTTAAACTCTTTTCAGTGAAAAACCAAAAAAAAAAAAAAAAAAAAAAATGCTTTGTCAGATGTAGCGACATTTGAGTCAGACTATAGTTTCCTATTATCAATTTTCGTATAACTGCTCTGCTGTGAATATAAAATGAGATCACTAACATAAAAGAGTTTAATAACAAAGAATCGATGCCCGAGACGCTGGAATCGTTCGATTCCTAGAGAATCGGTATTTTCTTGGAATCTGAATCGGAACATGACGCATCCCTAGTTAAAATCGTTATGGATGAAGTCTTTTTATTCTAATTTTTTTGCAGTAGCGTAGTGTAACTAAAAGTACTACCTACAGGCTAGCTACTTAATTTAAACTACATTTTGTTTCAAAAATTACTTTTAAACTTGATTGTTGTTTTCTTTTTTTATTATGTACTATCCCAATAATTAACCTCATTAAAGATGTAAAGAGTTACGATCAAATTCCAATTGATTTCCCCTGATAAATCTCCAGCCCGCATCTCGTGGTCGTGCGGTAGCGTTCTCGCTTCCCACGCCTGGGTTCCCGGGTTCGATTCCCGGCGGGGTCAGGGATTTTCTCTGCCTCGTGATGGCTGGGTGTTGTGTGCTGTCCTTAGGTTAGTTAGGTTTAAGTAGTTCTAAGTTCTAGGGGACTTGTGACCACAGCAGTTGAGTCCCATAGTGCTCAGAGCCATTTTTGATAAATCTCCCCTAACGCTCAAGCAGCTTTTTCAACTTTGTCAATAATCTATAAAATGCATACATGCCCGGGCGTTTATGAACTTTGGCCACTTACCAAGGCATTTATCCTGGACGTTTCCCCCAACTTATAAATACGCAGGCATTTTGCACCACTAGTCCTGGGGAGAGATTCTATTCTTCCAGTGCTTTGGAGGGGTACAGCGGTGTAAGTCCTGGCGTCATGGTGTGGGGAGCCTACGCGTTTGAGTTCAGGTCGCAGCTGCCGCTGACTGAGGGAGCTCTGACGGCACAACGATACGTGTTCATGAGTTACCTCCCATGCGCAATATCGTGATGTCATTTTTCAACAGTACAATGCTTTCCACACGTGGCGTGTCTGTATGAACTGTGTGCGAGGTGTTGATGTACTCCCACGGCCTGCAAGATACCTACATTTGACTCCGTTAGAAAATTTCTGCGAACAGCTCGGACGTCAGCTTTGTTGCAATGCAATTATCCAGAATTTCAAGGCTCAGTTACGAGAGTATGGGGGCATCTGGCCTCAGCAGAGGATACAACAGCTTTATTACATTCTTCCCAATCGAATCAGAGCATGCATACCGATAAGCGGCCTCATACTGTCAAGTTCTTTGCAGATTTGACTTAATATTGTAATCACTAAAATAACATTAGATACTCTCTTAATCCGTGAAGTTTATTACCTCCTGCCCTTCTGGGTGCCTCGATTTTGTCAGGTATTGTATTTTACAACTTGACAACAGCGGCTTATGATAGATCTTATAATACCTGACGTTTTAGGTTTTATATCGCCATGTAAGCTGGTTTAAATGTCTTATGAAACTGGTGATGGTCCGAGGACTGAAACTGGTTGTAATACAGAAGTGTTTATTATCAGTTCTTGGCGATGTACTTTGATGTTTTTGAAATATTTGCGAGATTTGGGGCACCACCTTCACAAAATATACGTGGTACACCAATAGGAGGTAGAGCATGAAGGTTCCAGTGGATGGAGTATCCTACAAAAGCATCCAGGTAGCTTTGTGGCAGCGTATGGTAATTGCGTAAGTGATCTGTGTTACTGTAAAAGAATCGTGAGTGACAAGGAATTGGTCCAACCCGATATATCGAAACCCACCCAGAAAATTTTTATGCGGGGAGAATACAACGAAAGAAAATCGCTGTCAATATTTTAGGTACTGAGATGCATTGCAATTATTTTTTTAAAGTTGTTGTTACTCGTTTTTGTTGCACAGAGGATCACTTGTGACTGTGGTTCATAGAGCCCTTCCTGCCTAGCGCGCGATCGATCGTGGCGAGAGAGCATTGCGCCGTGTAGGAGTGACACAAGCGAATTTGAGGCACATAAATCATATAAAAAATGTAATGTATCATTACTGTTTTGAATAATAAGTAGTTTGTATCGACAGCTAAACTGTTGCATACGTAATTCTTACAAAGGTGACTAGCAGAGGAATATAAATCAGGCAGTTTCATTACATTACATACGACCTCCATCAGTCGTCATTTATACAAATGACATGTTTGTAACACATACATCATTTTACAACAATTCCTGTAGCACAGTTCTTATGATAATTTTTCAATAATGTATATTTTAGAAACAATGGAACTGTTCCCTGTTTATCCCCCACAATCATCACAATAAAGCGAAGCGTCATTTGAATGACGAAAACGAAATTTTCCTTACATCAGGCACTCTTGACAAAAGAAAAAATTAATGCTTTCAGGCATGTCACAGTAATGACTACTTTTATTGATGCAGAATCGCGGTGGAGTAAGAAATGGTCATGGCCGTTGCTCTGATCTCCCCCCACCCCTCCTTCGTACTTCCATCTGTAGTCCACATTATACAATGTCTTTTACGAAGAATTGAGAGGAGCGAAGATTACAATAAACTTTCTAGTTTACTTAGCTTGTCATGTTGAGTTGTCTACAGTTCTTCTTCTCTAGGGGTCTGATTCTCGAAGCTGAAAAATCTCACGTTGTAGGTCCTCACGGTTGGATTGAGCTAAATAAATTTGAAGATAGTTGTTGCAGAATTTATGTTTTTACGTAAATATATTTTCTCACTTTTTAGTATATCATACAGTAGTTTGATTTTTCCCATTAACACTGCTGAAATTACATTGTTCGCACAAAAATACGTCCTATCACATCAGAGGCATGCTTAAGATTCCCATACTCTGCGGAAATAATATTCCAAAGGGTTTGCAATTTTTCTTAACATACGAATTTCTACTAGTTTCTGTTACATTATTAATTTCGATTATTATTTCATAAATGAATCCAGAAATAAGTATAGTAAACAGTACAGGATTGCGTAATAGATTTTAAGTGTGCCAATGTCCGCAGCTCGTGGTCTTGCGGTAGCATTCTTCCTTCCCGCGCACGGGGTCCCGGGTTCGATTCCCGGCGGGGTCAGGGATTTTCTCTGCCTCGTGATGACTGGGTGTTGTGTGTCTTTCATCATCATTTCATCTTCATTGACTCGCAAGTCGCCGAAGTGGCGTCAACTAAAAAGGACTTGCAATACGGCGGCCGAACTTCCCCACATGGGGCCTCCCGGCCAACAATGCCATACGACCATTTCATTTTCAGTGTGCCAATAATTCGTAATTTCAAATGTTTCTAAAAAAAAATTAACCGTACATTCAGAACTAGTACTTACCGATTATAACATCGAAACTAAAATATTTTATAAAGTAATTCATTTTCATAAATTTTAGCTTGAAATATAACATACTGTGTGTAAAATTATATTAGTTTTCAGAAAAGCAACTGAGATAATACTGACCCGTCCAAAAGTCGAAAAATAATTCTGGCATCGAGAACTATTGTTGAGGAAAAATAATGCTAGAGGAGGATGTCTCGTTACACGCTGCATACAGAGCTTAAATAAATCAGCCCGTAAAATGTGCCGATGCAAACTGATATTGCACGAATGACTGAAATTTAAGAATACTCAAATGACACGGAGCTGTCGGAAATTATATTGTCCGACAGTCCCCTTAAAATTGTTTCCACATTCGAAATACTTCCTTATCGAGAGTCAACACTTGTTCCGAGTGGAATCCGAATTATATAAACAGTATTCCTTCGTCCTCCTGAAGGACAGAGCTATCGCTATGTACAGGCCAAAGAGATTCCAGATTTTGATAGGTCGGTTAATAAGATATTTGCCTCTAAACAGTCTTTCCTTTTATTTTTGGTCCTAGAATGCCTTGAGGCCCTTGAAGACAGACATAAAGGCTGCGGAAACAGTTATCCACCCATACTTATCACTGCCATTGTTGTATATAACTGTCATAGCATTGTATTGTATTGTATTGTATTGTATGGCACTGGGGACCTAGAAACGACGGAGAGGCTTCGTCCCCGCCGTAGCCCTCAGTGGTACACAACCCCACCGCCGCCCCACACCGAACCCAGGGTTATTGTGCGGTGCGGCCCCTAGTGTGCTACATCTCCAGTTGGGGGTGCACCAATTCTCCAGCCACCTGGCGAACTACGAATTTGGCAATTTTCAACGTTTTTTTAAAAATACTTGCAGTGCATCTTATCAGCCAAAATTTTGACAGGGTATTCTTCCTGTATAAAAAATTTCAGGGCATGTTTCGACACGTCGGATTCGATCATTTCCTTGACAGACGCACGAACATGGTTTGTACGACGCAAATAGGATGCACCTGTAATTGCGTGGAAAACCAGGAAGGCAGCCATATCGCCTCCTTTAGCCTTACCAGGTGTCAGGATCATATCTCTACTTTCCAGCACCCTGCGCATAGGAATACATATAGTGTCACTCCGTCCCAAATGTGTAATAATAGAGATTTAAAAGAAAAATTATTTTTATCGATCGCATATGAAGCAAATATATGAAAATCGTAATACTGACACTGACCTGTAACTATTAAACATGGAGTAATAATTTTTACAAATTTTCACACATCCGCATTTGGCGCAGGTTTTCCGGCGCAAAGTAATTGTTACTGCGGGTTTCCGTATCCGCGAAGACCTCTACGTATCATAAATTGAACTTTTTCCCGTTCGTAGTCTGTGTTTAGGGTCACGGATCGTACTTACTGCAGTCGGCGACGATTTCGTGCTTTGATCTTCGCAGAGCGCAGGCGGTGGCAGAATGTTTCGGGCTATGAGTGTTCCGAAACTGCGCCGTGTCAGGAGCCATTATTGGCTGACGTCAGACGGTGTGAACGGGGCGTCACGCGAGTTTCCGGAGCCACAGTGGAGCCTAGGAAACTGTCGACTGCCGACTTGCGTCGTGGCACTCCGTTGTAGCTGAGTTTATTCTCTTTTAAGGGCGCTGTGAGCTTGTGAATGGTGGAAAAATGAATTTATGTAGTCTTCCTGATTACATTGATATGCAGAATGCCCCAAAAATACTTTTTACAAACTTTGGGAATAGGTTCTTTACACCAAAACAAGAAAAAATGTCTAGTAAACGTCGGCTCTATTTGCATACTTAAATACTTGTTCATCTTCGATATTGTGAAACACATCTCTTCTACTGTGAGGGCATTACTTTCCATATTTTGAGAAGCGGAAGTATTGATCAAAGCAAGGGAAAGAGTCCAGCAAGCGTAGGGTCTACAATGCATACTTTAAGAGATTTGAGCACTTGATGATCTTTGCTACTACAAAACACGTTTCTTCTACTGAACAAGTGCTCGTAGCTCTTAAGGTATACATTTTATGGGACATTTTTTCCTTGTTTTGGTCCATACTACCACCTCCCAAATTATGGAAAGCGAAGAGCTTGTAGTAGAAGAGATTGTTTCATAGTATCGAAGATGAACATGTGTTCATAGCTCTTAAGGGATGCATTTTAGAGCCCAAGTATACTAGACTTTTTTTCTTCTTTCGTTGTAAGGAACTTGTCCCCAAAGTATATACTTTATTGCCTTTAAAATGGAAAGTGGCAGCTATGTACTAAATTCTAGAGTTAGCGCCGTATGCACTACGACTGCCCCTTTACTTTTATTATAGAAAACCATTAGTATTTCGCAAAACAAGTGGAACAGATTTTGCTTCCAGCGATTCTGCTTCGGGTATATTGTATGTGCTGGTGACACTTCTGCTTTGCAGCATCTGTAAATGATGATCTTTGCTCCTTTTTATTTTGGTCTTGGTGAAGTGTTTTGTTTACTTTCTACTGATAGTTTATTGGCTAAGTGGGTATAGATATTCTTTAGTGGACAACAGATACTAACACTGCTGCACATCAGGAAAGTTGATAAAAGAACATTCAGTGGTTAGTAGATTACAAGTAAAGGAATCATTACAAAATGAGACGAAGCTGTGTATGAGTTCTTCATGGGAGGAACCCCTCCTGATGATTCCAATTTTCAAGTGAATAGTGGTGAAGCTTGTAGTTTTTATTGTTTTTTATTGTTCAGTTACTTCGAGGAAATTACACCATCAGATGGTTTACTCTTCGCATTTCCATTATCAAAGAAGATGGTTCAAATGGCTCTGAGCACTATGGGACTCAACTGCTGAGGTCATTAGTCCCCTAGAACTTAGAACTAGTTAAACCTAACTAACCTAAGGACATCACAAACATCCATGCCCGAGGCAGGATCCGAACCTGCGACCGTAGCGGTCTTGCGGTTCCAGACTGCAGCGCCTTTAACCGCACGGCCACTCAAAGAAGATGTTTCGACAGTCGATTATGAAATTATATCACAAACCCTGAATTTTACCTATAGTCATGAATTAACTGTAGATTTCTATTGCTAGGAATATGAATTTCTTTAAGCGATTACATGTTTTTCTGGTTAATATACATATTGTGCGGGGTTAAATAGGTCTAGTATCACAGCCATCTTGTCATAATATCTGGTAAAAATTTGTGGAAGCGTTTTATAATATGTTGTCTATCAGGGTTTTTTATGGTTGTTTTTATAAACATAAATACTTCAGATTACTTGCAAATTGTTTATGAAGTATTCTGCATTGACTGTGACGAACTGCAAAACTGTATAACACGTAGGCTACGAAAGAAATAGTTGATGAAAGAAACAGGTGCTGATTTTCACATAATGTGGAGCCGAAAAAGTACCCATTGCCCCTAAGAACTTAAGTGATAAGCCTATGTAATGGATAACGCTAGTGTGCTGGCGGTTAATTCATATTTCTCCGGTTCCCATCCTGATGGTAGGAGGAATTTTCGTGATAGGTATTGGGCCTGAAAGAGAAAAGATTGTGGCTTACAGTTAATGATCACCATTACCCCATGCCTATCTCACGGCTGCCATCTCCAAACTCTCCAGAATGACCTTATCATACGGTGACTTGTTCCTCACATGGGGCCACTATGTGGAGCCTATTATAGATAGGTAGCCAATGAGCGGTAACTAGGTTTCATCCTCTACCTTTCCTTCATTTCATATTCGTCGATAACGTTAAGATTGCAATGCAAACAGCTCTCTAGTCATTAACTATGGGGAGTCGTGTAGGTTATGTTAGAACTAACGACTAGCGAAGAGAAACATTTGTATATATTTTGTGCCAATCGATCTTATATAAACGGTGTCTCAGTTACAAATACGAGCCTTTGCATAGCCATTTATATAACGTCTGAATATTTTTACAGACCCAAGTGTCGTACGTCAAATTATTGGTCTCTGTCTTCCACAAGCAAGGAATTAATCTGGAATTCGGTACACACTGTAACCGATATTTCGCAGAGCTCTGATGTTCAGTAAGCCAAGGTCCCTTCACTGAACACCTGTTTCAGCTCGTCGTTCATTTGCTCGCAAAGAGGCGTTGCACAAGTAACTACTCAAACGTGCTATTAAAATAGTTTGCTTCGTTTGCCCAGTCAGGCAGAACGCACCAGTGTTACCATTGATACTGTTCAGAAAGAAAGAGTGGGGAGCGGGGGCAATTCTGAATTAAGTTATTTTTTTGTGACCTGTGTACAAAAACGCCAACGGCCTTGCCGCACCGGCTCCCGTCTGCTCACCGAAGCTAAGCGCTGTCGGGCAGGGATGTGTGACCATCCGGTCTGCCGAGCGCTTTTGGCAAGTGCAGTTAACTCAATCCTTGTGAGACAAACTGAGGAGCTACTTGATTCAGAAGTAGCGACTCCGGCCTCGTAAACTGGCATACGGCTGGGAGAGCGGTGTGCTGACCAAATGCCCCTCCATATCCGCATCCAGGGACGCCTGTGCCAGAGGATGAAACGGTGGCCGGTCGGTACCGTTGGGCCTTAATGGCCTGTTCGGGTGGAGTTCAGTTTAGTTTTTATTTACAAAAAGGAAAAAGTCAAGATACGAACATCGACTGTGATCCTGTATTTGGTTTCATATCCTGGACCAATTAGTGTGCCGGCCGCGGTAGCCGAGCGGTTCTAGGCGTTCAGTCCGGAACCGCGCGACTGCTACGGTCGCAGGTTCGAATCCTGCCTCGGGCATGGATGTGTGTGATGTCCTTAGGTTAGTTAGGTTTAAGTAGTTCTAAGTTCTAGGGGACTGATGACCTCCGCAGTTAAGTCCCATAGTGCTCAGAGCCATTTGAACCAATTAGTGTATTCTGCATTGCCCGACAGTTGTAGTAGGTCAGATGCAAGCAAAGTGAGAAGCAGGAAACGCACGAGTAAAACTGCAGCATTTGATTCGTTATGTCCCCGCTGAGTTAAAATGTTGTGTTTAATGAGTTTGTTATTGTGTTGTACAACCTCCAAGATTCACAAACTGAACCAATGAGACCGAATTGCTGTGTCTGTTCATCCATTTGATCTACAGGTTTCATTAGCCTAAATATTTCCGATGAACTGAGGTAAATTACGTCTTCATCTGCCCTTATCAATGTTGTGTTTGTATGAGGGGGTGGGGGTCAGTTCGGTTATTTACATGTGGTTAATCTCTTTTTTGCGAATGACACATTTCCAAGTACCATTCTGAAGTCCGTTCTATGGATTCTAGAAAAGTTCGTTTGTTGCATCACAATAAATCGAAGGCATAAGCGTTCCCTGTTTTCGGTTTGTCGAATCGAGATCGTGGTTTTATAGGTATCTGCTGTTTTGTTACCGCGTGATTAACGGTTGAGATTTATGCCTGAAATTTGATTCAAATCTGGCGCATGGACTGACCTAATTGGCGGGCACCTTGGTTTCGGCCGCACTTAGTTTCAAGTTCATTTCCCCCGTCGTAACTAAGAAACATTTATATCGAGCTCGCACTGTTTATATAAATTCGCCTTATCTTTCCAGTTTTGGATTAGAGCGGGATGGTCATTAATAGAAAGATAATAAACGTTGATTTCAGTGCTCAAAATTTTGTATAACGACACTTTAACATTACTCACGTCACTTGAGATTAACAGCCGTTGTAAACAAGTCGGAGATAAATATTGCTGCGATGATAAGATCCTTGACGCTGTCGCAGATAATTCAACGCATACTTTCATGTTGCTAATACTGTAATGCACTTATTTACAAGTGGCAATTTCCGCTTTTTCTGGCGAATATATCTGTCACAGAAATACTCAAAGCAGCCATCCCTGTTCGGACACTGAACATAAATCTCGTTGTACCAAATTTGGCTTAACAGAGAAATGGTTTTGATATTGGTCTGGAACATTTTACTGTGAACAGAAGTCTGAACTCATACCAGGAAAAAAACGCAGTCAGGCATTGTTTTACGTCTTTCTTTAACCGTATATGTTTGAGGCAATTACTATTAGATTTATTATTGTTGTGATGAAGATCATCGTGTCGTGCCTTTCTTGGAGCCTCTTCCAAACGTTCGCCAAGACGTTATTCGCAGCTGCTGGTGTGTTACGTATTCGACTTCATTGCTGTTTGACTTTTAATCATTAAACGCGTTGTTTGGACATGCGTATCAACATTAAAGCCAGTACTGAGATTATGGTTTAGCGTCCCGCCGACAACGAGAAAATCAAAGAGGGAGGCTTGGCAAAGTTCGCATAATGACAAAGAGCATCGTGACGTATTGAAACAGAGGTAATCACTACGGTTAGCCTTGTGTCACTAACACATGCAGCCTAGACCTATTTCGCTGATACCAGTTTGTTTAAGATTCAGTCAACGCGCTTCATGCTTAAGTATTATGCTACTTTTGCGAACTGAAAATCTCTTCTGCAGGACACAACATGGACTCCGAAATCGGCGCTCGTGTTAATTTCTGCTCGTTCTGTTCGTCCATGACACCTCGCGGCAGGCACATTTCCGCGTCTATACCGATGTGTTTCTTGACTTCTGGAGGAGGTTGGCGATATTCTTGCACAATTATATAGTAAACAAAACTGGAACTAACGTAACATCGGACCAGTTTCGCTTCTGTATTGAAGCCTAATAAATCCAGTAAGCCAGTACGTTGTTAAAACGGGAAAACATGTGAAAGTAGTTTCGGGCGTATCCGAATTTTACAGGTACGTATGTTTAAATGGTGAGGTAGAGATATGACATCTTTGTTACTGTACTAGCGAAATAGAAACACCAGAAAATCGCATCAACTGACAGAAAAATCTGTAGATGATTTACACATTGTACAACTGTCAGCTGAACCTCGAAACCAAGTTACATATTGCTCTTAAATTTCGGCGTTAAGTGTGCAAGGCAGATGTCCCACCAGGCATGCTACGTTCGCGCAGAAATTTGTGAAAATAATCTGAATCGATTTCGAGTGGATACTATTGTGCTGTTGGTGGCCATTGTCATGTTTAATGGAATAGTAATGCAACATTTAATCCTCTAAGTACTTGGAGTGTCGTTAAAGATTCCTTGCCACCACCAGTCGCAGGTTCGAATCCTGCCTCGGGCATGGATGTGTGTGATGTCCTTAGGTTAGTTAGGTTTACGTAGTTCTAAGTTCTAGGGGACTGATAACCACAGCAGTTGAGTCCCATAGTGCTCAGAGCCATTTGAACCATTCCTTGCCACCAAAAAAACAAATACGAGTAGTAGCAGTTCGCAGAGCGTAATTGTGCCTTGTGTGGTGCATTTCGAATTAAAATAAATGTCATGTCTGGTACATGAATGACCTCTATGACAATATATATATATATATATATATACATACGTACTCTGCAAGCCACCATACGGCGTATGGCGGAGGGTAACTTGTACCACTTTAGTCTTTCAAAATGGTTCAAATGGCTCTGAGCACTATGGGACTTAACAGCTGTGGTCATCAGTCCCCTAGAACTTAGAACTACTTAAACCTAACTAACCTAAGGACATCACACACATCCATGCCCGAGGCAGGATTCGAACCTGCGACCGTAGCAGTCGCGCGGTTCCGGACTGCGCGCCTAGAACCGCGAGACCACCGCGGCCGGCCTTAGTCTTTCACTCTCCTGCTCCAGTCGCAAATGGAGCGAGAAAAAGAAAAAAAGAGACTGTCTGTATTCTTTCGGGAAGCCCTGATTTTCTTATCTTATCTCGCATAAGTAACGCTAACGTAAGTGCTGGTAACAGTAGGATCGTTCTGCGTTCTGTCACAAATGCCGGTTCTCTAAACTTTCCCAGTAGTGTTTTCCGAAAACAACGCCTCCTTCCCTCTAGGGATTACCAGTAGCGTTCATGGAGCATTTCCGTAATACTCACGTGTTGATGGGATCTACCGGTTATAAACCTAGCACCCCGAACTCACCGAGTGCTTAGGACTGCTGCAGAAACAGTCTTGTACTTCGAGCCTTTGCCCAACCCTTCTTACAAGCCAGGCGATCCTGCCCGCCGGGCAGTATTTCACTTGGTTGGGGCGTTCCAAAAATATCGAAGACTTCAGTTTTGCATCTCACTGAACGTTACAAATCGATGTATTAAAGCAACTCGTGACTGCAGCACACCGCACTTGTACACTAAACGACTCTCCACGTAACGCTATGGCACTCACGAGAAATATTTTGAAAAGCTGAAGTATTTTTGTGATATATTACTTCTACATGAATGTAGATGGAAAAGTTTTTATTTTCAAGAGAACCATCCGGCTTTACCAGGGTACATCTTTTACATGGATGCACAATAAATCCGGGGTAGTCTCCAGAATTACGTTTAGAATGAAAGTTTTAATTTACCTTTACGTTACTTTAACGTTCAGTGTGCTTTCCACCGGACGCACAGCAAACATGCAGACGTTAGTGAAAATTGCCCAGTAATTTCGCGGGCGTGTCTGGAATAAAAGCATTCACTGGTGTTGCACTGCGGCGTCGCATTTCACCCAAAGTTTTTCGATGGGTACGCTTATAGACGGAGTATTTCAGAAGCCATCGTGAGAAAAAGTCACATACCGTGAGATAAAGTGGTCTTGGAGGCAAGTGGTGCAATAAGGATCCGTGCGTCCTTACGCTGTGTGAGGCTCAGTGACCTACTCTCACCGAATATCACGCCACAATGTTCTATCTGAATTGCACATGTTCAAACGGAGGACGCGAAACGCTGTGTTATAGTCATCTCGACAGGACATACATCGCGCAAAGAATGAGCGAGTGAGCCAGTTGCACCAAGACTCCTCTAGTGGCAGCCGCATAAGCGAACCACTTGAAACTAACATAAACGTTAGTTTAGTTTCGACACCAAAATTTATCGCGAGTTTCTAATCTTTCGTATAGAAAATATAGTATTGTGTAATCGGATGACTGTTTCTGAAACACCCTGTGGTATCTCTTTCAGTCACCAGACATATTAGAGACATGTATCGGTCAGTCTTATGCGAAGCCCGTAATTCACAGTGCGCACGGCCTGTTCTTCTCACGGACCGGGCATTCGAACGTCAACGTTGAGCGTCCCGTATTTCTGACGCCATAGCGTGGAAAAAAAAAACCCACATTAGGTAGTCTTTCCGAATATGTAGAGCAATAACAAGCACGACGAACATTCTGAACGTGCGTTTGAATACGTAGACCTGTGAGATGGAAGAAAGCCACCTACGTCACTTGCACGCATCAGTACAGAGTCGGGAGTCACCATATTGAAGCCCATACTTGGTGGACCTCGTCTCATAACTTCCGCTGTGTGAATACACCCGTTTCAAAGGCACCAGCAAACTGATTTCTCGAAAACGCGTCGTTTATTGACATGATTCGTTGTGATAGAATAAAGGGAAACGTCGATTGGTGGTTAAATAAATTTCTAATGGTAGTTTGCGTGTAATGAAAGTATGCCGTTTCAAGGCGAAGTCGCTTGTTACAGACGTTCAGCATAGCGTAATGAGTAGAGACGCTGAGTTACGAAGTGCTGGGTGATGTGCTGCAAGGTTCATTCACTTTTTTTTTTTCGCGTTTCCTACTAGGTCCTGAGTCTTTCTTATTAATTCAATCTCTTCGTGCCCAAATTATTTCCGTAAGTTGTGGACTTTTAATGAGCATCTTATAGGGCTAAGAAACAACTCCTAAATCACAGTTTAAATGTTGAAAGTGAGACATTAGCCTAAACATGTAAGAAAAAAAAAATAGTGGGAGCTATTGTTCACTCTGGACTCGCGAGTAATCCCACTTGGCGATTTAAAAAAAAAATTATTTTTAAGTACAAAAAAATCGTAAAAATTACATTTTTTCATGCATGTTGGTTGTCCTTTGAGTTCACTAAGGTGATATACCGCGGAACTTAAGAAGTGTGGTGCTATACACAAAGGCACACGGCAGCTTTTACACATTACTTTTGTTTTCATTTCCTTATCCTTTGTGCCACATTCGCGGCACCTGCAGACGAACTTATCTGGAATTCCTGACACTCCTCTTTTCGGTGCTTGAAAATGCACAGGCCTTACTCTTCGCTTACGACTTGAGAAACCAGAGATGAGCTGCCTTGCCAGGTGTTGTCAAAAAGTTAGTTGGTCTGCTTTCGTCTTTTTGAAACTTCCATATGACGTAGGATTTGGCAACTGCCAAATCTACTAAAAAGATTAACCGGGGACCTAGAAACGTCCCCGCCGCAGCCGCAGTGGTCCACAACCCCACGACGACTACCGCAGTCCACTTCACCCCTCCGCCGCCCCATACCGAACCAAGGGTTATTGTGCGATTCGGCCCCCGGTGGACCCCCCCCCCCAGGGAACGTCTCACACCAGACGAGTGTAACCCCTATGTTTGCGTGGTGGAGTAATGGGGGTGGACGCGTACGTGGAGAACTTGTTTGAGCATCAATCGCCGACATAGTACAGCTGAGGCAGAATAAGGGGAACCAGCACGCATTCGCCGAGGCAGTTGGAAAACCAACTAAAACCCATCCACAGACTGGGGGGATACCGGACCTCGACACAAGTCCGCCGGGCGGTTTCGTGCCGAGGACCAGGCGCTCCTTCCCACTCCGGAAAGCCGTGCGTTAGACCGTTCAGCTAACCGGGCGGGCTACGTATTATCTTGTTGTTTGTTGTTGTGGTCTTCAGTCCTGAGACTGGTTTGATGCAGCTCTCCATGCTACTCTAACCTGTGCAAGCTTCTTCATCTCCCAGTACTTACTGCAACCTACATCCTTCTGAATCTGCTTAGTGTATTCATTCCTTGGTCTCCCTCTACAATTTTTACCCTCCACGCTGCCCTCCAATGCTAAATTTGTGATCCCTTGATGCCTCAAAACATGTCCTACCAACCGGTCCCTTCTTTTTGTCAAGTTGTGCCACAAACTCCTCCCCAATTCTATTCAATACCTCCTCATTAGTTATGTGATCTACCCATCTAATCTTCAGCATTCTTCTGTAGCACCACATTTCGAAAGCTTCTATTCTCTTCTTGTCCAAACTATTTATCGTCCATGTTTCACTGACATACATAGCTACACTCCATACAAATACTTTCAGAAACGACTTCCTAACACTTAAATCTATACTCGATGTTAACAAATTTCTCTTCTTCAGAAACGATTTCCTTGCCATTGCCAGTCTACATTTTATATCCTCTCTACTTCGACCATCATCAGTTATTTTACTCCCTAAATAGCAAAACTCCTTTACTACTTTAAGTGTCTCATTTCCTAATCTACGAGGGTTGCCCAGTAAATAATGCCCCATATTTTTTTTCACCGAAATAAAAAATATTAGAAATGTGAAACTTTAGGTGCGAGTTATTTGAAGTTTCCCGCGTGTGTACGCAAAGTTTCAATTTCCTCCGACAGAGAGCGGTGGTGTAGGAATGTTCTAAAATGGCGTCTGCAAGTGACATCCGTCAGAAACAACGTGCAGTGATTGAATTTCTCGTAGCAGAGGAAGAAACCGTGGGCAATATCCATAAACGCTTGTGCAACGTCTACGGAACATCTGCAGTCGATAGGAGTACTGTTGGTCGCTGGGCACAGAAGGTGAAAGCATCAGAGGGCGGTGCTGCGGAGCTCCCGAGATTTGCCGCGGTCGGGAAGGCCTCCCACGGCTGTCACGCCTGACATGTTGCAGCGGGCTGATGTTCTCATTCGACTGGATCGACGCATTACGACTCGACAATTGGCACTGGAGTTGTCAGTAAGCAAAGGAAGTGTGGATGTGATTATCAATCAGCTTGGATACTCAAAAGTGTGTGCAAGATGGGTTCCTCGGTGTCTTACTGTCGATCACAAATCCCAAAGAAAAGACATTTCTTTCGATTTGTTGCGACGCTTTCACGTTGACGGGGAGGCCTTTTTGTCACGGATTGTGACAGGTGATGAAACTTGGGTGCATCATTTTGAGCCCGAAACAAAAAGACAATCGATGGAATGGCGTCATGCTTATTCTCCACAGAAGAAAAAATTCAAAACAGGTCCTTCAGCCGGAAAAGTCAAGATGACTGTGTTTTGGGATTGCGAGGGCGTAATTCTCATTGATGTGATGCCAAAAGGCAGTACCATTAATTCAGAGGCTTATGTCAAAACATTAGACAAACTTAAGCAGCGCTTCCGGCGCCTTGGGCGTCATGTTAACCCACAGGATGTTTTGATTCAGCATGATAACGCTTGTCCTCACACAAGTTTGAGGACTTGTGAACACATCGCGAAACTGGGTTGGATAGTGTTACCCCATCCACCCTACAGCCCCGATTTGGCTCCTTCAGACTTTCACTTGTTTGGGCCAATGAAGAATTTCATTCGTGGAAGACGTTTTGCCGATGACGAAGAAGTGATT
This sequence comes from Schistocerca nitens, assembly GCF_023898315.1. NCBI lineage: Eukaryota > Metazoa > Arthropoda > Insecta > Orthoptera > Acrididae > Schistocerca > Schistocerca nitens. Next base: position 361,524,046 of record NC_064621.1, read on the forward strand.
CACGAAGTGACAACCTGGCTCCGTAGGCAGAGTAAAGATTTTTACCGGCAGGGAATACACGCTCTTGTGTCTCGCTGGAAAAAGGCCGTCGAACTTGAAGGAGATTATGTGGAAAAATAAAGCAAGTAGACAAAACATCAGTCTTTCACATATGTAAATTTGATTGTTGTGGAATAAATACTTCTGGAGAAAAAAAATATGGGGCATTATTTACTGGGCAACCCTCGTAATTCCCTCCGCATCACCCGAGTTAATTTGACTACATTCCATTATCCTCGTTTTGCTTTTATTGATGTTCATCTTATATCCTCCTTTCAAGACACTGTCCATTCCGTTCAACTGCTCTTCCAAGTCCTTTGCTGTCTCTGACAGAATTACAATGTCATCGGCGAACCTCAAAGTTTTTATTTCTTCTCCATGAATTTTAATACCTACTCCGAATTTTTCTTTTGTTTCCTTTTCTGCTTGATCAATATACAGATTGAATAACATCGGGGAGAGGCTACAACCCTGTCTCACTCCTTTCCCAACCACTGCTTCCCTTTCATGCTCCTCCACTCTTATAACTGCCATATGGTTTCTGTACAAATTGTAAATAGCCTTTCGCTCCCTGTATTTTACCCCTGCCACCTTCAGAATTTGAAAGAGACTATTCCAATCAACATTGCCAAAAGCTTTCTCTAAGTCTACAAATGCTAGAAACGTAGGTTTGCCTTTCCTTAATCTTTCTTCTAAGATAAGTCGTAGGGTCAGTATTGCCTCACGTGTTCCAACATTTCTACGGAATCCAAACTGATCTTCCCCGAGGTCCGCTTCTACCAGTTTTTCCATTCGTCTGTAAAGAATTCACGTTAGTATTTTGCAGCTGTGACTTATTAAACTGATAGTTCGGTAATTTTCACATCTGTCAACACCTGCTTTCTTTGGGATTGGAATTATTATATTCTTCTTGAAGTCTGAGGGTATTTCGCCTGTCTCATACATCTTGCTCGCCAGATGGTAGGGTTTTGTCAGGACTGACTCTCCCAAGGCTGTCAGTAGTTCTAATGGAATGTTGTCTACTCCCGGGGCCTTGTTTTGACTCAGGTCTTTCAGTGCTCTGTCAAACTCTTCACACAGTATCTTATCTCCCATTTCGTCTTCATTTACATCCTCTTCCATTTCCATAATATTGTCCTCAAGTACATCGCCCTTGTATAAACCCTCTATATACTCCTTCCGCCTTTCTGCCTTCCCTTCTTTGCTTAGGACTGGGTTGCCATCTGAGCTCTTGATATTCATACAAGTGGTTCTCTTCTTTCCAAAGGTTTCTTTAATTTTCCTGTAAGCAGTATCTATCTTACCCCTCGACAGATAAGCCTCTACATCCTTACATTTGTCTTCTAGCCATCCCTGCTTAGCCATTTTGCACTTCCTGTCGATTTCATTTTTGAGACGTTTGTATTCCTTTTTGCCTGTTACATTTACTGCATTTTTATATTTTCTCCTTTCATCAATTAAATTCAATATTTCTTCTGTTACCCAAGGATTTCTATTAGCCCTCGTCTTTTTACCTACTTGATCCTCTGCTGCCTTCACTACTTCATCCCTCAGAGCTACCCATTCTTCTTCTACTGTATTTCTTTCCCCCATTCCTGTCAATTGTTCCCTTATGCTCTCCCTGAAACTCTCTACAACCTCTGGTTTAGTCAGTTTATCCAGGTCCCATCTCCTTAAATTAGCACCTTTTTGCAGTTTCTTCAGTTTTAATCTACAGTTCATAACCAATAGATTGTGGTCAGAGTCCACATCTGGCCCTGGAAATGTCTTACAATTTAAAACCTGGTTTCTAAATCTCTGTCTTACCATTATATAATCTGTCTGATACCTTTTAGTTTCTCCAGGATTCTTCCATGTATACAACCTTCTTTTATGATTCTTGAACCAAGTGTTAGCTATGATTAAGTTACGCTCTGTGCAAAATTCTACCAGACGGCTTCCTTTCATTTCTTCCCCCCAATCCATATTCACCTACTATGTTTCCTTATCTCCCTTTTCCTACTGACGAAATCCAGTCACCCATGACTATTAAATTTTCGTCTCCCTTCACTACCTGAATAATTTCTTTTATCTCATCATACATTTCATCTATTTCTTCATCATCTGCAGAGCTAGTTGGCATATAAACTTGTACTACTGTAGTAGGCGTGGGCTTTGTGTCTATCTTGGCCACAATAATGCGTTCACTATGCTGTTTGTAGTAGCTTACCCGAAGTCCTATTTTTTTTATTCATTATCAAACCTACTCCTGCATTACCCCTATTTGATTGTGTATTTATAACCTTGTATTCACCTGACCAAAAGTCTTGTTCCTCCTGCCACCGAACTTCACTAATTCCCACTATATCTAACTTTAACCTATCCATTTCCCTTTTTAAATTTTCTAACCTACCTGCCCGATTAAGGCATCTGACATTCCACGCTCCGATCCGTAGAACGCCAGTTTTCTTTCTCCTGATAACGACGTCCTCTTGAGTAGTCCCCGCCCGGAGATCCGAATGGGGGACTATTTTACCTCCGGAATATTTTACCCAAGAGGACGTCATCATCATTTAATCATACAGTAAAGCTGCATGTCCTCGGGAAAAATTACGGCTGTAGTTTCCCCTTGCTTTCAGCCGTTCTCAGTACCAGCATAGCAAGGCCGTTTTGGTTAATGTTACAAGGCCAGATCAGTCAATCATCCAGACTGTTGCCCCTGCAACTACTGAAAAGGCTGCTGCCCCTCTTCAGGAACCACACGTTTGTCTGGCCTCTCAACAAATACCCCTCCGTTGTGGTTGCACATACTGTACGGCCATCTGTATCGCTGAGGCACGCAAGCCTCCCCACCAACGGCAAGGTCCATGGTTCATGGGGGGGACGTATTTTATCTTACTTTATCGTAATTTTAAATCAGAACAGTAACACCTTCCTCGGCCACGACTTGTAGCGGCTAGTTCCAGTCAGACCTCTATACGGCGTATTTTAAAATTATAGGTAAAGGGGCGACTAGAGAACAATGAAAGAAGCAAATAATCATAATAAACATGTGTCCGGATACCAGTGGCTTCTCCGATACGACGTAATGCGACTGAGTATATGTACACCTTTTACCGGAGGCCCTGGGGATCCAAACTGCAGATACGCACCTGATGACGAACACATTACAGCAAGCATTCACCGCGGGTAGCGTTCGCTTGTATATCCGGGCTTTAGCATGATTCTTCATCGATGAAAATCCTAGATGTGTTCTGGATACATTGACAACCATCCGCAGTGCGTTCCCGAAGTTTAGAATAAAAATATCCAACGGTTCAACACAGGGAACCTGGGAGGCTATGGTATTGGCGAGCCGTGACCGATTAACAAGTCAAAAAACCATGTATCAATACTCAGGTATCGAATGAGAGGAGTTTACCACTCTAATTTACGCATCACGTGCAGTGTTTCGATATAAACTTAGCCTTAGAAGGCTGTAACTTTGACATGGCTGCACTTTCGAAACTGGTACTTCAAATCTGGTAAACAAGTTTCTCTCGAACCTACGTTTATTAAGATTATTGTTTAATTGGCCTCTACTCGCCTGTCTCTTTTACACCTATAACTAGTCTTTTCTCCATAGATTCGTCGACGTACGGTACACGTATGTCACATATAATGCACACATCTCTTCCTCCTCCCATCTCTTAGTCTCTCTCTTCCACCCACTCACTGCCCCTCTCCTGTCCCCTCTCTCCTTCTCCCCATCTCCTTCTCCTCCTCTTTCTCTGCCCATCTCCTCTTTTCTCCTCTGTAATATGGTTCTATACCTGCAGCCAAAGAGAGAGAATATACATAATGCGGCTGTGGCACGTTGTCTAGCGCTCCCTGCTGTAACAGGCTCTACCATTAGCCGTGGTGTTTCGTGAAGGTGTTCTGTGGTTGATCGGAAAGCGAGACAGTACGGCTACGAACTTTTAAGGTAAGAAATATGCCGAATTTCGTTTCGAATTCGTGCCTACTGTTTGCGAAACATGTAACTGCATTCAGAGAAGCAATAAAACTGAGAATATTTCTTAGGCCTATTTCAAGTCAGTACTGTTTAAAAATTAGGGGTTTTGTACACTTGTATTATACGCCAAACAGAAAGAACTTCCACGAGTTTATCTTTACATGAATCCGCGAATTTATTGCTTACCATAGCTTCCCTAGGTTTCCATTGAAAAACAAGCCACCACTGATAAAGACATGGGTTAGTGCGATGAGAAGATTGCTTTCCGACAAAAAATACATTTGTTTTTCATATTTCGAAGCCAAATTTATGTATGAAGTGAATGACAAAAAAAGGTACGTCTAGTATTTTCCAATTCATCAGCAAAAACGTAATGTACAGAAACTACCACCTACAGTAAGTGTGTCAAACGAAAGGTATTTGCAGGAAACTCACGCTAGTATCAATGCATCGGAAGTGATATCAACATCAACTGTATCACTACAAAATATTTTTGTATTAATAAGTGTTGGTAAATGTACGCCACATACTCATTTTGAAATATGTTGAGCATGTTGGCAGAACGTATCAAAGCATTAACAGCTGAGTACTGCGCTCGTTTCGTCTACTACATATTGTTCTACATATTACCCCGTACTAAATTTTCCAGGCCATGGCTTCTACTTCTGAATGCTCCACTGTTGACTGTTTGTTGTTAAAGTATTTGTATGAAAGCTACTCATACTGTTACGAGATGACGTACGTGAAGTGTTAGTGTGCTATACTCAGAGATAATTTTGTTTCTGGCTATAATTGCTAAACGTGGATATTAATAGCCCGGATGACATTCAGTTTAATTGTGTAAATCAAAACCTGCCCATAAGCTGATGATGTTTGTGTGCCCTCTAGATGATGAAGGGCTGAAAGAAGGATTTGGCAGACTAGAAAACGAGGCTGGAGAGTTGGAGTCTTCGAGTAAACGACACAAAAACACAGTAATTCTTCGGCTCTAGGACAAAAGCTACAGTTAAAGAGAAATACATCCAGTTGAATGGAGCCAACTACGAAAAATGTGAGAAGCGCTGGTAACCGATGGTAGCAGCATAAGCAAATAAATAAAAGCAAGTATTGCTGAGGGAAACAGAGATTACTGGGCCCTGATTATCACGTTACCTGAGAAGAAAATCTAAGGCGACTGTCAATCGAACGATTATGAGGCCGGTGGTTTTGTGTGGCTCGGAAACATGGTCAGTGGCTGTGGCAGAACATGACTTGTTCAGAAAATGGGACGGGAAAATATTCAAATGGTTCTAACAAGGGAACGTCCCCATCGCACACCCCTCAGATTTAGTTATAAGTTGGCACAGTGGATAGGCCTAAGCAAAATACACAAACTGAGTAGACCATGTGCAACATAGGCAACATCAAGAAAAGTGTGAGCTCTGGAGCGCTGTGGTCCCGTGGTTAGCGTGAGCAGCTACGAAACGAGAGGTCCTTGGTTCAAGTCGTCCCTCGAGTGGAAAGTTTACTTTTTTTATTTTGGCAAAGTTATGATCTGTCCGTTCGTTCATTGACGTCTCTGTTCACTGTAATAAGTTTAGTGTCTGTGTTTTGCGACCGCACCGCAAAACCGTGCGATTAGTAGACGAAAGGACGTGCCTCTCCAATGGGAACCGAAAACATTTGATCGCAAGGTCATAGGTCAACCGATTCCTCCACACGTCTGATATATTGTATACGACACTGATGACGGCATGTGCGTTACATGACAGGAATATGTTGTCGGCCCACCTAACTTGTACACTTGGCGAATGGGTGAAAAGATTCTTCTACTTTGCCCGATTTAGGTTTTCTTGTGCATGTGATAATCACTCCCAAAAAAGTGATGAAAACATAAGTGTTTGTCAGATAATAATTGTCTTAAAATAAAAAATTAAACTTTTCACTCGAGGGAAGACTTGAACCAAGGACCTCATGTTCCGCAGCTGCTCACGCTAACCACGGGACCACGGCGCTCCTGGACTCATATTGTCCTCGATACTGCTTATCTTTCGCATGGACTACTCAGTTTGTAAATTTTGCTGTTTTTCCATAGTTCCACACAACTTCTTCCCGTTTTCTGGATTGATCTGTGTTCAGTTTTTCAAGGCCTATCCACTGTGCCAACTTATAACTAAATCTGAGGGGGGTGCGATGGGGAGGTTCCCTTGTAAGCACTATGGGACTTGACATCCGAGGTTATCAGTCCCCTAGACTTAGAACTACTTAAATGTAACGAACCTAAGGACATCACACACATCCATGCCCGAGGCAGGATTCGAACTTGCGACCGCAGCAGCAGCGCGGTTCCGGACTGAAGCGCCTAGAACCTCTCGGTCACAAGGCCGGCCAGGAAAATACTGAGAAAGAGTTTTGGAACAGTGAGCGAGGCAGGACAGTGGAGAACACGGAAAAACAAGGAAATGGAAAGACTGTACGGTTCTGCTGACCTAGTTTTGAAAATCAAGTACTACAGATTAAGATGGCTGGGCCGTCTAAAGCGAGTGCCATATAATAAATCTGTCAAGCCGGTCCGAGAAGAAATCCAGGCGGCAGAAGGTACTAAGAAGACCACGGAAACGGTGGCTGGATGGTATGGAGAATGACCTGAGAAAGATGAGAATGAGGAAATGCAAGAAACGAGCAGAAGATCGACAAGATTGGGCTGCGATCGTTAGAGAGTTCAAGGTCCATCATGGGCTGTAGCGCCAAGTAAATAAGTGTAACTGTTAAACGCTAGCAGCCTAAATTTATTTCATAATTTCCTTACGCATTATCATATACGACGCTCAATTCTTTTTCTTATGCGAAACATGTCGTAGGTTTGATCAATTTGCTTCACTCTTGGGGCGGAATTGCCTCTCTATGGTATTCCGTATCTTCGGCTGCAACTGACACAGAGAATTTTTGGACAACATGGTTGTGGAGATGAAGCAGCGATTAGTATGATTAATCAAGTATTCAAAAACAGTCTTAATCACATTTATTATTATTATTATTATTATTATTATTATTATTATACCACCAACCGGTTTCAACCCGACGTAGTGGTCATCGTATGGGCGTTTACACACATACTAGAGTGCGCCTGATATACGCTTTATAATCCATGGCAACGGCGTCCTCACCACAAGGAGTAGAGGGCTCTGTAGTCCGTCCATATTAGCCGTTTTAGTAAATTGACTCAAATATTTTGTACGTAAATGTACGAATAGATATAATACAGGCGACACCAGTTTTTGTATGTCACGAATTGTTTTACTTTTTATTATGGCACATAATGTAATACTTTTACGAATTTTACGAGTTGACTACGGAACATTTGTTATTATTTTATAATTAACGCTATAATTGTAACTCTTTCTAAATGGAATAGTTCCGTTTTCTGTTACTGTCACTTAAATTTATGTTAAACCAAGGTGACTAGTAATTACATATAATAAACTGTATTTAAAGCCTTTGATCGCCGCTGGGGGTGTTGCCGTCTATTCACATGACCTCAGCACGCTATTTAAGCCCATACGAAGGGTTAGTCTCGCATAGTTTCCTGCCGTTATGTAGACAGGAGTGACACCACCAGCATTCGACCAATGGGTAACATATTTTAAATTTACGTAATTTTAGCTGTTGTGTAATGGAGTCGCTCTAACGGATATCTATAATTTCACAGTGTAAACGCCCAGATGACCCCTACGTCGGGTTGAAACCGGTTGGCGGTATAATAATAATAAATGCGATTAAGACTGTTTTTGAATAATCGACACAGAGAAGTTTTTTATGTGTTGATGTACCGCAGTTATTTGTGTGATATTTGTATGTACTGGTTTCATTGAATAAACAAATGTAATGATGTTAAATGGGAGTATTTTGAGAAACAATAAAATCATCTACATTTTTAAAAAACTAAACCATGTTTGATTTTCTAGAAATTTTCAGTGTCGCCCTCATTCGCTTAGGCTGTGTGCGGGACGTAGCACCTCTGTTCCGCGCCTCCACGTGTTCCTTGCGAAAGTATCAATCCCGAAGTAATTTTGAACAAACTAGTTAGGCCATTGGGAGCCTTACGGAGCTTAGCTGGGACGTGCTGAGAGGCAAGACTGAGCGGCTGGGCCATCTTGGCTGGGCGTAGGCACGTCCGTTGGGGCGCCGTCCACCGGTCGCTTCAATTACGAGCAATCAGGCGCAACGGCAACGGCGCACTCACGCCCACAATTAATGCGCTCGCCTGGCCGCCCATGGCGGGGGGGGGGGGGGGTAGGTGCGCCCCTCGCGCGTCCGTGGCAACGGCCGGCCGGGTCGCGGTTCACAGCCGGGTTAATTGTCGCGGCCGCAGCGGCCTTCTGTCCGACTGCTTGTATTCCTGGTGACGCCATGGCTCACGTGTAGATGGCGCCGCGGAAACTCCGACACACACGCCACTTTGAAGTACGGGACGTGATCTCTGTGCTACCTCCATGTTCGGTACAACGCTGGTATCTCAGTCCAGAACTGCAGGATGCATACAGATGTCTCGGCAGCTCCCGCAGTCTTCAAGTTTGGCCAAATATTTCATCTACATCTACATCTATACTCCGCGAGCCACCTTACGGTGTGTGGCGGAGGGTACTTATTGTACCACTATCTGATCCCCCCTTCCCTGTTCCATTCACGAATTGTGCGTGGGAAGAACGACTGCTTGTAAGTCTCCGTATTTGCTCTAATTTCTCGGATCTTTTCGTTGTGATCATTACGCGAGATATATGTGGGCGGTAGTAATATGTTGCCCATCTCTTCCCGGAATGTGCTCTCTCGTAATTTCGATAATAAACCTCTCCGTATTGCGTAACGCCTTTCTTGAAGTGTCCGCCACTGGAGCTTGTTCAGCATCTCCGTAACGCTCTCGCGCTGACTAAATGTCCCCATGACGAATCGCGCTGCTTTTCGCTGGATCATGTCTATCTCTTCTATTAATCCAACCTGGTAAGGGTCCCATACTGATGAGCAATACTCAAGAATCGGACGAACAAGCGTTTTGTAAGCTACTTCTTTCGTCGATGAGTCACATTTTCTTAGAATTCTTCCTATGAATCTCAACCTGGCGCCTGCTTTTCCCACTATTTGTTTTATGTGATCATTCCACTTCAGATCGCTCCGGATAGTAACTCCTAAGTATTTTACGGTCGTTACCGCTTCCAATGATTTACCACCTATGGCATAATCGTACTGGAATGGATTTCTGCCCCTATGTATGCGCATTATATTACATTTATCTACGTTTAGGGAAAGCTGCCAGCTGTCGCACCATTCATTAATCCTCTGCAGGTCTTCCTGGAGTACGTACGAGTCTTCTGATGTTGCTACTTTCTTGTAGACAACCGTGTCATCTGCAAATAGCCTCACGGAGCTACCGATGTTGTCAACTAAGTCATTTATGTATATTGTAAACAATAAAGGTCCTATCACGCTTCCTTGCGGTACTCCCGAAATTACCTCTACATCTGCAGATTTTGAACCGTTAAGAATGACATGTTGTGTTCTTTCTTCTAGGAAATCCTGAATCCAATCACAAACCTGGTCCGATATTCCGTAAGCTCGTATTTTTTTCACTAAACTTAAGTGCGGAACCGTATCAAATGCCTTCCTGAAGTCCAGGAATACGGCATCAATCTGCTCGCCAGTGTCTACGGCACTGTGAATTTCTTGGACAAATAGGGCGAGCTGAGTTTCACATGATCTCTGTTTGCGGAATCCATGTTGGTTATGATGAAGGAGATTTGTATTATCTAAGAACGTCATAATACGAGAACATAAAACATGTTCCATTATTCTACAACAGATTGACGTAAGCGAAATAGGCCTATAATTATTCGCATCTGATTTATGACCCTTCTTGAAAATGGGAACGACCTGCGCTTTCTTCCAGTCGCTAGGTACTTTACGTTCTTCCAGAGATCTACGATAAATTGCTGATAGAAAGGGGGCAAGCTCTTTAGCATAATCACTGTAGAATCTTACGGGTATCTCGTCTGGTCCGGATGCTTTTCCGCTACTAAGTGATAGCAGTTGTTTTTCAATTCCGATATCGTTTATTTCAATATTTTCTATTTTGGCGTCCGTGCGACGGCTGAATTCAGGGACCGTGTTACGATTTTCCGCAGTGAAACAGTTTCGGAACACTGAATTCAGTATTTCTGCCTTTCTTCGGTCGTCCTCTGTTTCGGTGCCATCGTGGTCAACGAGTGACTGAATAGGGGATTTAGATCCGCTTACCGATTTTACATATGACCAAAACTTTTTAGGGTTCTTGTTTAGATTGTTTGCCAATGTTTTATGTTCGAATTCGTTGAATGCTTCTCTCATTGCTCTCTTTACGCTCTTTTTCGCTTCGTTCAGCTTTTCCTTATCAGCTATGATTCGACTACTCTTAAACCTATGATGAAGCTTTCTTTGTTTCCGTAGTACCTTTCGTACATGATTGTTATACCACGGTGGATCTTTCCCCTCGCTTTGGACCTTAGTCGGTACGAACTTATCTAAGGCGTACTGGACGATGTTTCTGAATTTTTTCCATTTTTGTTCCACATCCTCTTCCTCAGAAATGAACGTTTGATGGTGGTCACTCAGATATTCTGCGATTTGTGCCCTATCACTCTTGTTAAGCAAATATATTTTCCTTCCTTTCTTGGCATTTCTTATTACACTTGTAGTCATTGATGCAACCACTGACTTATGATCACTGATACCCTCTTCTACATTCACGGTGTCGAAAAGTTCCGGTCTATTTGTTGCTATGAGGTCTAAAACGTTAGCTTCACGAGTTGGTTCTCTAACTATCTGCTCGAAGTAATTCTCGGACAAGGCAGTCAGGATAATGTCACAAGAGTCTCTGTCCCTGGCTCCAGTTCTGATTGTGTGACTATCCCATTCTATACCTGGTAGATTGAAGTCTCCCCCTATTACAATAGTATGATCACGAAACTTCTTCACGACGTTCTGCAGGTTCTCTCTGAGGCGCTCAACTACTACGGTTGCTGATGCAGGTGGTCTATAGAAGCATCCGACTATCATATCTGACCCACCTTTGATACTTAACTTAACCCAGATTATTTCACATTCGCATTCGCTAATAACTTCACTGGATATTATTGAATTCTTTACTGCTATAAATACTCCTCCACCATTGGCGTTTATCCTATCCTTGCGGTATATATTCCATTCTGTGTCTAGGATTTCGTTACTGTTCACTTCCGGTTTTAACCAACTTTCCGTTCCTAATACTATATGCGCACTATTTCCTTCAATAAGCGATACTAATTCAGGCACCTTGCCCTGGATACTCCTGCAGTTTACCAATATTACGTTAACTTTTCCTGTTTTTGGTCTCTGAGGACGGACGTTCTTTATCAACGATGCTGATGTTCTCTCTGGTAAGCCGTCAGGTATTTTATCGTTTCGCCCAAGGGGGGGGGGGGGTCCCTCTAACCTAAAAAACCCCCGTGTGCACGCCACACGTACTCTGCTACCCTAGTAGCTGCTTCCGGTGTGTAGTGCACGCCTGACCTGTCTAGGGGGGCCCTACAGTTCTCCACCCAATAACGGAGGTCGATGAATTTGCAACCATTATAGTCGCAGAGTCGTCTGAGCCTCTGGTTTAGACCCTCCACACGGCTCCAAACCAGAGGACCGCGATCGACTCTGGGCACTATGCTGCAGATATTAAGCTCAGCTTGCACTCCGCGTGCGATGCTGGTTGTCTTCACCAAATCGGCCAGCCGCCGGAAGGAACCAAGGATGGCCTCAGAACCCAAGCGGCAGGCGTCATTCGTTCCGACATGTGCTACTATCTGCAGCCGGTCACACCCAGTGCGTTCAATAGCTGCCGGAAGGGCCTCCTCCACATTACGGACGAGACCCCCCGGCAAGCACACCGAGTGCACACTGGCATTCTTCCCCGATCTACCCGCTATTTTCCTGAGGGGCTCCATAACCCGCCTAACGTTGGAGCTCCCTATAACTAATAGGCCCGCCCTCTGTGACTGTCGGGACCTTGCCGGAGAATCGGCCACTGGCCCAACAGGCGAGGCATCCTGTGGTGGCTCGGAAACGATGTCATCACCACTAGGAAGCACCCCGTACCTGTTGGAAAGGGGTAAGGCAGCTGCCACGCGGCCAGATCCCACCTTCGCCTTTCGGCCAGGCACGCGCGAGCCCACCACTGTCCGCCATTCACCCTGGAGTGATGGCTGACCGGTAAGATGCTCACTGCCGGAAGACGCAGCGACATCAGGGGTTCCATGTGATTCCAAGGCCACCGAAGTAGGCATAGGTCTCACCACAGTTGCCCCAACGCCACTACGAGCCGACGCCTGCGCCTCGAGCTCGATGAGCCTAACAGACAAAGCCTCCACCTGCCCCCGAAGAGTGGCCAATTCTCCTTGCGTCCGCTCACAACAACCACAGTCCCTACACATGACTATGTTTACCCTACTCTATACGGTGACAAATTCCCAAGATAATCTTCTGATGAGCTACTCTGATAATCAAGAAACTCTCACTGAAATACGAGACGCGAAAACTACGCTAGGTTTTCCCAGAAAAACTATTTAAAAGCTAAGCGCAGCAAATAAGTACAAAATAAATTTCTCTCCTAACGATCAAGAACTGTTAGTTTCTATGCAGAGCAGATAAACACAAATAGAATCCCTTCCTTAGTGGAAGGTCGTAAACAAAATGCAAAATAAACGCTTTATACAAACAGTACTCGCTGCTGCTGGTGCTGTCGCTCTGGCTGTCACAAGACAACTGCTGATTCAAGTGACTAGTGGCTAACGGCCGCGAAACAAACAAAAGACGGTTTTAGGGCGCTTTCTGTTCTAAACGATCAAGAAAACACTAAGAAATCTAACACGAAAACTACGTAAAGTTTTATCAAGAACTGTTAGTTACTATGCAGAGCAGATAAACACTAATAGAATCCCTTCCTTAGTGGAAGGTCGTAAACAAAATGCAAAATAAACGCTTTATACAAACAGTACTCGCTGCTGCTGGTGCTGTCGCTCTGGCTGTCACAAGACTGTACGTAATTAAGGACTGTTTACTCATTTCAGATTATAAACATAGCGATGGTCTGTAACCGTGACTAAGGCAGAGAACTATCAACTCGGCAAGAGACGTCACAACTTCATTAGAAGTTCATAAACAGAAATGTTCCACAACTATTCCTATACCACCGTCCTAATTTCAACCATACTTCGTACACAAATCACAATCTGGAAAGAATCGGTGTGGGGTAAGAACCACCCGCCTAACAGAGGGATTGGAGTGGGACTGAAATAGCATTGTAACCCACGACGCGAGAATGACGGCAGTTATAGACTGGCGACAAACTGTACACATAATTTCAAACCAAATTTGTTCTTCCTGACGACCACCACAAAATGATGAAAGGACAAAAGCTTGTCGCTTACTACATTTTCGTACATGCAGTAAAACTTTCGCATGAAGCATGACGTTTTAATTTCTTTAACTTCTTTACTACTAACTGTATTCGTGACGCATATGCCACTGAATGAACCAGAAAAATTACATCGTTGCATGGCAGCTAGCCCAGGAGATATGACGTCAGATACTGAGGCGCGTGAAAAACTGCGCATCATGCATGACTTTTTAATTTATTACTTCTTTGCTACCAATTCCGTTCGCAACACATTTTGTAAACAGTAGCCACATAGAACACTGGAGGTACCTGCAAAACTGTATCATTACACAGCACATAGTTCAGGAGATACAACATTGAGCTGCGTGAAAATGAAACTGTAGAGCGAAATTCGCTAGACAGACAGGTGAAATACGTGTACAAAGATCGGTGAAATATGTGAAATATACAGGGTGTTTCAAAAATGACCGGTATATTTGAAACGGTAATAAAAACTAAACGAGCAGCGATAGAAATACACCGTTTGTTGCAATATGCTTGGAACAACAGTACATTTTCAGGCAGACAAACTTTCGAAATTACAGTAGTTACAATTGTCAACAACAGATGGCGCTGCGGTCTGGGAAACTCTATAGTACGATATTTTCCACATATCCACCATGCGTAGCAATAATATGGCGTAGTCTCTGAATGAAATTACCCGAAACCTTTGACAACGTGTCTGGCGGAATGGCTTCACATGCAGATGAGATGTACTGCTTCAGCTGTTCAATTGTTTCTGGATTCTGGCGGTACACCTGGTCTTTCAAGTGTCCCCACAGAAAGAAGTCACAGGGGTTCATGTTTGGCGAATAGGGAGGCCAATCCACGCCGCCTCCTGTATGTTTCGGATAGCCCAAAGCAATCACACGATCATCGAAATATTCATTCAGGAAATTAAAGACGTCGGCCATGGGATGTGGCCGGGCACCATCTTGCATAAACCACGAGGTGTTCGCAGTGTCGTCTAAGGCAGTTTGTACCGCCACAAATTCACGAAGAATGTCCAGATAGCGTGATGCAGTAATCGTTTCGGATCTGAAAAATGGGCCAATGATTCCTTTGCAAGAAATGGCGGCCCAGACCAGTACTTTTTGAGGATGCAGGGACGATGGGACTGCAACATGGGGCTTTTCGGTTCCCCATATGCGCCAGTTCTGTTTATTGACGAAGCCGTCCAGGTAAAAATACGCTTCGTCAGTAAACCAAATGCTGCCCACATGCATATCGCCGTCATCAATCCTGTGCACTATATCGTTAGCGAATGTCTCTCGTGCAGCAATGGTAGCGGCGCTGAGGGGTTGCCGCGTTTGAATTTTGTATGGATAGAGGTGTAAACTCTGGCGCATGAGACGATACGTGGACGTTGGCGTCATTTGGACCGCAGCTGCAACACGGCGAACGGAAACCCGAGGCCGCTGTTGCATCACCTGCTGCACTAGCTGCGCGTTGGCCTCTGTGGTTGCCGCACGCGGTCGCCCTACCTTTCCAGCACGTTCATCCGTCACGTTCCCAGTCCGTTGAAATTTTTCAAACAGATCCTTTATTGTATCGCTTTTCGGTCCTTTGGTTACATTAAACCTCCGTTGAAAACTTCGTCTTGTTGCAACAACACTGTGTTCTAGGCGGTGGAATTCCAACACCAGAAAAATCCTCTGTTCTAAGGAATAAACCATGTTGTCCACAGCACACTTGCACGTTGTGAACAGCACACGCTTACAGCAGAAAGACGACGTACAGAATGGCGCACCCACAGACTGCGTTGTCTTCTATATCTTTCACATCACTTGCAGCGCCATCTGTTGTTGAAAATTGTAACTAGTGTAATTTCGAAAGTTTGTCCGCCTGAAAATGTACCGTTGTCCCAAGCATATTGCAACAAACGGTGTATTTCTATCGCTGCTCGTTTAGTTTTTATTACCGTTTCAAATATACCGGTCATTTTTGAAACACCCTGTATGTGGCATGTGCGTATGCGGGCAAAGCCACTGGTAAAAATCTCTTCCTTAACGCATGGAACTATTTCAATTAACTTTCGTAGGCAAATAGTTGCAATAAGAAAAGAAGTATTTTAAGAATAAAAATCAGCATTATCCTGTTGGTGAGCATGATAACATGAAGAGAAACCAGGGGAGGTAGAGGAGGATGATGAGCGTGGGGGAAGGAGGGTATCGATACAAGTAGAGGGAGGAGATGGACAGAAGTAGCGGAGGGGGAAATGGGTAGCGAGTGGAGTTGTGGAGATAGAAAGAGAAAGGAAAGAGGAGGAGATGGGCAGAGAGAGGGCGGAGAAGGAAATGGATAGAGAAAGAGAATAGGAAGAGGTGGGCAGAGAGAGTGGAGAGCGGAGAAGATGGACAGAGAGAGGGGGTGGAGGAGATGAACAAAAACGGGGCATAGGAGGAAAGGAAAGAGGGACAAGCAGGAGATGGACTAATAGAAGATTGTATTAAATACATACCCGAGCAACTAGTCCAGAATGATTGCTTCCTCCGCGTAACATCAGAATTTTAGAATCTGTTTCGTGGTATATTTCCCTTCAAATATTAGCAGAAAATTTAGTATTCGAGAAATTTTTCTTGCACTTTGTTTCTTTATTGCAGGAAACTGACAAGCATTTGGAACACTGTATCGTAAATCAGTTGTCTGTCACTCGTACATGTATCTGTCTTGTCAAAATAAACAATATATAGCACCTATAAGTGCAGACAGTTTTTCTTGAAACTCGATATTTAATTGCCAGTTGAAACAAACATGATGTGGCAGTTACAGGATATGTATCTATAACATAAATGGCTCAGCTGAGCTATTAATCAGCTAACCCTGTGCACGGAACCAGTTGCACGTTGTCTGTCTGTGTTGCCGCATGTCGTTGTACTAAGGCTTTTCTCTCTTCCATTATTGACAGAACAGAAGAACACACTCCAGAGGTAAGCAAATTGTGATGTATTATTGCCATAGTTAAAGAACAAAAGGTAAGAAGTTAAGGTGTACCATTCACAACAATGTGAAATTTGTACCTCTTATTGTTGCTTGTGTAAGAACACAGGTTATGCAGTGCGTTATCAACAAATATTGCTGGCGTTTTCCATAAAGATCGGATATGCTGCGTCTTTCGAAATGTCTACACTTGGACGTGGGGCCATTTTCACTGTCATATTATTACTTTAATTGATGTTTTAATGCGGAATTGTAGAGAACGCGTTAACTTGGTTTCTTTATGGATGGTCTGTACATACAAAAGGAAATAAAGCCAAGTTCTTCATGATCCGCGGAAGATGTGAAACTAGCATTAACAAGCGTTACAGGCGGCTCCTCTGGATGACGTGCCAGCAGTTAGCTACATGGTTTCAGAAAGCGTGTGGGTGCAAAAAGATGGAAAATGGTAAATGCTTGTGAGTTTTGACACTGAAATACATTGGCCGGAATAGCCTTTTCACTGTATGGAAAAGCATACCAGTCTGATCTCTGCCGTCTTCACATGCTTGTTTAGTCTTTTTTCCGTGTAGATGAATTTCGACCTTTTATACACTGGACCGTTTTCACAATTAAAATACCGTAATTGTATTACATCAACTATAGCTGCATGGTTGGAATCCAGGCAGTGAGTAAGCATAATAGCAATACTCGGGGCACCTGAAGAAGACGGATGGGTCGATCGTCGAAATATTGTATATAAAGTAGAAACAAAACCTCGGCAGAAGACTCTCGATATTTGGTTGCTTTGTGTACCATCCCCCGTCCCCCGTCGCCCGTCGCCCGTCCACCGTCCCTTCCTCGCGAAGAATGTCAGTTGGTTAGCCTTTGTGGTCTGGAATGTGTCAGCCGAAATAAATACTGCTCATCGCGTCATTCATGCGACGCTCAGTATTGACGGAAAGCGCTGGTTTGTGTTCCGTTACAAACAAAATAATCTTTTAAAGCAAAATTTTACGTGCCCACTCGATCGAGCGGTTTGTAATTGGTTTAGTGAGATGTTCTTTTACTCGACATGTGTTAACAGGGACCGTAAAACACGAAGAATAACATATTGTCCACCAGCGACAGCTATGATCGAGCGAGGTGGCCCAGTGGCTAGCTCACTGGACTCACATGCGGGAGGACAACGGTTCAAACCCGCGTCCGGACATCCTGATCCAGGTTTTCCGTGACTTCTTTAAATCGCTTCAGGCAAACGCCGGGATAGGTCCTGTGAAAGGGCACGGCAGACTTCCTTCCCCATCGTTCCCTAATCCGATGGCACCGATGACCTCGCAGTTTGGGCCCCTCTCCCAAATCAACCGAAAGCAATGACGTGGACCGCGGTGACTGCTACGGCCGTGCAGCGGCGTGGCACAACTTGACTAAAAGAAAGGGTCGGTTGCTATAACACATACCGAGACATCAAGGAATTGTCAGTTTGGTAATGGAAGTGTGGAGGGTAAAAATTATAGTGGGAGACCAAGGCCTGGATATAGTAAGCATGTAAGAACGGATGTAAGTTGCTGTTGTTAAGCAGAGATGAGGATAAAAAGGCTAACTTGGAAAGCTGCGTCAGACCAGCCTTCGTATTGAAGACCAAAACGACAACTTAACATCAACAGAGGTACAAAGAAGTCACCATAAAACTTTCTGCACTGCAGGGGCGTAACCGCTCTATTTGGGACGGTGCAGGTGCGAAGCGTGGAAGATTTTTGCAGGCATTCTCCGACGGAATTGAAAGCCTATATGGCCGCAGGGTTTGTAACACAAGACGCAGAGCGCAACGAAGCGCGACGGCGGCGAGGGAACTAACGTAAGAATGCGTGCCTCTGGGGGGAAAAAAGAAGGCGCTACCGTGTAGACCTGGGCGAGTTGTAGGAAATAAGGCTCTCGCATACAGCGAAAACTGTCTTTTCGAAGTCGACGCAAGGCACTAGCGGAAGGTGGTGGGAGACATGGGCCTACGGATAATCCTGAGACATGGAAAACTCATCGATGTGCTGGCAGGCTTTGATGACGCGTTCCTATAGTGTTAGTACGTTATTAACAGCAAATATTTAAAGCGTCCCCACAACCAAAAT
The DNA here is from genome assembly GCF_023898315.1 of Schistocerca nitens. Classification (NCBI taxonomy): domain Eukaryota; kingdom Metazoa; phylum Arthropoda; class Insecta; order Orthoptera; family Acrididae; genus Schistocerca; species Schistocerca nitens. The sequence goes on from NC_064621.1 coordinate 361,542,572, forward strand.
CCAAGGGATCAACATTGGGGGAACGAGCTGGCCAACGTATTGGACCTCCCCGACCAATCCATTGCCCATTAAATGTCTGTGTAAGTGTTATCGGATATTCCGGAGAAAACGGGATGGTGCTTCATCGTGCATTCAACGTTGTTGGAACAGTATCTGCTCTAGCAGACCAAGTACGTGGTTTGGGAGGAATTGAAGATACCTTACACAATCAGCTAGTTTGGTATTACGTGAGGTACTGTTAGTTCATCGCTCATAATTCCTGTCATACATGAACTGACAATCGGCACTGAGTCTTCCCTCTTCAAGTGCCCATGACCAGTCGCAGAGGAATGTGTCCTCGTTTGTTTACTGCATTTTTTTTTTTTTTTTTTTTTTTTTTTTTGTGGGACTTAACATCTGAGGTCATCAGTCCCCTAGAACTTAGAACTACTTAAACCTAACTAACCTAAGGACACCACACACAGCCATAACGAGGCAGGATTCGAACCTGCGAGCGTAGCGTTCGATCGGTTCCAGACTGAATCGCCTAGAACCGTTCGGTCACATCGGCCGTCTCTACTGCATTCTCTATTCGTACCTAATAACAAAGAGCCTGTAGTAGAAGATCTGTATTTTGTAGTATCGAAGCGATCGTTTGAGACCCACCTCGCTTTATTTGTTCATGAGACCCAGAAACTATTAGATACAGGCTCCCAGGTAGATGCCATTTTCCTTGACTTCCGGAAGGCGTTCGATACAGTTCCGCACTGTCGCCTGATAAACAGGGTAAGAGCCTACGGAATATCTGACCAGCTGTGTTGCTGGATTGAACAGTTTTTAGCAAACAGAACACAGCATGTTGTTCTCAATGGAGAGACGTCTACAGACGTTAAAGTAACTTCTGGCGTGCCACAGGGGGGTGTTATGGGACCATTGCATTTCAAAATATATATAATTGACGTAGTAGATTGTGTCGGAAATTCCATGCGGCTTTTCGCGGATGGTGCTGTAGTATACGGTGAAGTTGCAGCATTAGAAAATCGCAGCGAAAAACAGGAAGATCTGCAGCGGATAGGCACTTGGTGCAGGGAGTGGCAACTGTCCCTTAACATAGACAAATGTAATGTATTGCGAATACATAGAAAGAAGGATCCTTTATTGTATGATTATATGATAGCGGAACAAACACTGGTAGCAGTTACTTCTGTAAAATATCTGGGATTATGCGTGCGGAACGATTTTGAAGTGGAATGATCATATAACATTAATTGTTGGTAAGGCGGGTACCAGGTTGAGATTCATTGGGAGAGTGCTTAGAAAATGTAGTCCATCAACAAAGGAGGTGGCTTACAAAACACTCGTTCGACCTATACTTGAGCATTGCTCATCAGCGTGGGATCTGTACCAGGTCGGGTTGACAGAGGAGATAGAGAAGATCCAAAGAAAAGCGGCGCGTTTCGTCATAGTTTTATTTGGTAAGCGTGATAGCGTTACGGAGATGTTTAGCAAACTCAAGTGGCAGACTCTGCAAGAAAGGCGGTCTGCATCGCGGTGTAGCTTGCTGTCCAGGTTTCGAGAGGGTGCGTTTCTGGATGAGGTATCGAATATATTGCTTCCCCCTACTTACACCTCCCGAAGAGATCACGCATGTAAAATTAGAGAGATTCGAGCGGGCACGGTGGCTTTCAGACAGTCGTTCTTCCCGCGAACCATACGCGACTGGAACAGGAAAGGGAGGTGATGACAGTGGCACGTAAAGTGCCCTCCGCCACACACCGTTGGGTGGCTTGCGGAGTATAAATGTAGATGTAGAAGATCGACAAGAGGTCATAGCTCTCAAGCTTTTAAAGCCCATGTTTACTGAAGTTTTTTGTCTCAAGATACAGAGTAACGTTTTCTTAATACCCTGAATATTTCGCAAAGATTCCTGATATCCCCTCTCTCTCTTTCTCTCTCTCTCTCTCTCTCTCTCTCTCTCTCTCTCTCTCTCTCTCTCTCACACACACACACACACACACACACACACACTAACGCACGCTTTTGATGGGAACGGACAGTGAGCCAGTGCTGGCGCCGCGCAGTCAGAGGCGAGCGCAGCGCCGCGGACCGGAAGCGGCGGCAGGCCGCGGCCTGTGGCCTGCACGTTTCCGGCGCCAGTGGCTGGCAGCTATACTGCGGCGCCCACTCGTCGCCACTTCCTGCCAGTGGCCATTAGCAGCCGCAGCCCACTACCTGAACCTCCTCCTTCCTCTGCAGAGCGCCTCTCACCGTTTGGCAGTCGCTTCCATACGCATTCACTCGCCGTATACACAATGTGTACTATTTATCTTAATCACCGCAAATAACTTTTTGCTCAGAAGAAAAATAAAAAAAAAATGTATCAAGCAAATGTTGCTTAGCTTCGAGAGGGACATATCCACCATTAACACATTTCTTGTACCTTTGTTCGTTACGAAGACATGAAGAGCAATGCCTCCTTTTTAAATAGCACCATGTGCACTACTGGCCAATAAAATTGCTACACCACGAAGATGACGTGTTACAGACGCGAAATTTAACCGACAGGAAGAAGAAGCTGTGATATGCAAATGATTAGCTTCTCACAGCATTCACACAACGTTGGCGCCGGTGGCGACACCTACAACGTGCGGACATAGGAAAGTTCCCAACCGATTTCTCATACACAAACAGCAGTTGACCGGCGTTGCCTTGTAAAAAGTTGTTGTGATGCCTCGTGTAAGGAGGAGAAATGCGTACCATCACGTTTCCGACTGTGATAAAGGTCGGATTGTAGCCTATCGCGTTAGCGATTTATCGTATCGCGACATTGCTACTAGCGTTGGTCGAGATCCAATGACTGTTAGCAGAATATGGAATCGGTGGGTTCAGGAGGGTAATATGGAACGCCGTGCTGGATCCCAACGGTTTCTTATCACTAGCAGTCGAGATGACAGGTGTCTTATCCACATGGCTGTAACGGATCGTGCAGCACGTCTCGATCCATGAGTCAACAGATGGGGAAATTTGCAAGACAACAACCATCTGCACGAACAGTTCGACGACGTTTGCAGCAGCATGGACTATCAGCTCGGAGACCTTGGCTGCGGTTACCCTTGACGCTGCATCACAGACAGGAGCGCCTGCGATGGTGTACTCAACGACGAACCTCGGTGCACGAATAGCAAAACGTAATTTTATCGGATGAATCCAGGTTCTGTTTACAGCATCACGATGGCCGCATCCGTGTCTGGCGACATCGCGGTGAACGCACATTGGAAGCGTGTATTCGTCATCGCCATACTGGCGTGTCACCCGGCGTGATGGTATGGGGTGCCATTGGTTACACGTCTCGGTCACCTCTTGTTCGCATTGACGGCACTTTGATCAGTGGACGTTACATTTCAGATGTGTTTCGACCCGTGGCTCTACCCTTCATTCGATCCCTGCGAAGCCCTACATTTCAGCAGGATAATGAACGACCGCATGTTGCAGGTCCTGTACGGGCCTTTCTGGATACAGAAAATATTCGACTGCTGCCCTGGCCAGCACATTCTCCAGATCTCTCACCAACTGAAAACGTCTGGTCAATGGTGGCCGAGCAACTAGCTCGTCACAACACGCCAGACACTACTCTTGATGAACTGTGGTATCGTGTTGAAGCTGCATGGGCAGCTGTACCTGTACACGCCATCCAAGCTCTGTTTGACCCAATGCCCAGGCGTATCAAGGCCGTTATTACGGCCAGAGGTGGTTGTTCTGGGTACTGATTTCTCAGGATCCGTGCACCCAAATTGCGAGAAAATGTAATCCTATGTCAGTTCTAGTATAATATATTTGTCCAATGAATACCCGTTTATCATTTGCATTTCTTCTTCCGCCTTCAGTTGAAGGTCTGACAGGGAATCCCGTGAGGGTGAGGTCGCAAGTTGAATCTTTAGGCTCGTGTATCATGAAAAATAGTGCGCCACAGTGACGCCAAAGGTTCGCATCAGCAAGATGGAAGGCGAACTCTTTGGGAGGTGCAAATCGTGCAGGACGTTCAGCAAAGTATGCACTTTTGAAGAATGCATATAGAAATATATTGGCGCAAGGGGGTGATAACAAACAGTGGAGTGTGACAGCAATCAACCGAATGCGAAACAGTCTGTCATGGACCTTATCGTAAAACCGGCTATCCTTCAAGGCTTAGTTGCTGATAATGCGATAATATATTTTATAGGCACGGAAAAAACAAACATCCAAAGGTTCAGAGGCTGAATTTGTCCACTGGTTCCAGCCGGTATGAACTGCAATGTCACATACTTTTCAGGCGTGATAACTTACTCTAAACGGGCATGATATTTATACAAAGCAAGTTCTTTTGACCAGCCACTGGCCAAAATCAGTGCTCATAACATAGTTGCAGTTCTCTTACTCGCATTTTCACACTCTTGCTTGCGGTGACGTAAATACTCCTGACTGCCCTTGCAAGATCACGCACAGGAGAAACAATCGTTGGGGACAAAGCGCTTCCAACTTCTCGCAGCACAATAAATAACTTTCAAGCCAATCTGGCATCCAGATTAACAGTCAGCATAATTTTATACCCAAGCGTTAAAGCATTAATGCTATATGATCTTGGCCGGGCGGTTTTAGGCCCTTCAGTCTGGAACCGCGCGATCGCTACGGTCGCGGATTCGAATCCTGCCTCGGGCATGGATGTGTGTGATGTCCTTCGGTTAGTTAGGATTAAGTAGTTCTAAGTTCTAGGGAACTGATGACCTCCGCTGTTAAGTCCCATAGTGCTCAGAGCCATTTGAACCTATATGATCTTGATACAACTCTCTTGGTACCTCTAATTTCCAGGATTCTTTTCATACACATTTTCTCTTCGAATCGCGATTGGTCGGGATTCAAACAAAATTGTTTGCTGAACGACGAGAGAACTTCGTTTATCTCATCTACAAATTTCTGGGCCGATTCCGTAGTTTTCCGTGCATCGTAAAGTTAACACTTTGTTTGAAATTCCTTTATCTTAGGTCTTCCACTTCTGTAGCATTGTTTGAAGCTATGCAAGCATCCATTGCTTCCCTTGAAATCATTGTAATCTATGTCGCGCGCAGTTTGATGTGCATCACGTAGTAAGTCACTATCATGCACATCCTGTAAATTGTATAGAGCATCCTCGAAACGCGCAAATATGTGTTTGTGACGAGTGCGTCTTGTCCTCCCTTGAATATTCGTAGTTTTTCTTATGAACTAGACGGTCATATTACTGCAGACATTTTAGAAATCTGTTCATAATTATATATATATATATATATATATATAGCGGATGATCTTCCATGTACGTAATTATGTTTAGTACCCACTTCTTGGACAACGATTGTCCTTTACTATGTTTCACTGGAGACGGGGTTTGTGGCTCCGTGTCCGACAAGGATGATGAAGTTTGATTTGTTAAGCACATATCGTCATCACTGCACTTCTCATGTACATTGTCCGCACAGTCCATCGTGTACGACACCACACTTGCCACTGACTCATCTTGCAGAAACACTGATGTTTCATCTGCCACTTCCTGCGAAATTCCTTGGTTCGTTTCTGACGAAATGTCGTCTTCGGGAACAGTTCTTGTAGATATAAACCAACGTTTCCTTTGTCAATCGTTGCCACTGCTCTGCTTTGTGTCAACAACACTAGCACTGTAGCACCGTCATGAATTACTCGTCGACTAAGCAGTTGTAACTACGCTCCGTAGCCACTTGCTGTGCTTACCATTAGATACGTCCAGTCCTCGCTCCCTTTTGTCATTAGCAGCGTGGGGCGTCGAATGCCCTGAACATCATAGGATTTTGCGACCTCGCACTCAAGGGGTTCCTTCTGAGCAAGTAGAATGTGCATCAACGAAGAGCAGGAGGAAATGTTACATAGCGATAAAAAATATACTCCACTACGGCACTACATTTAAACGTACTGTAAAAAAGACAACATTATTGCAGTTATTGTTCTGCGAACTGACATTCTCCATAGATGAGCAGCATTTTTACCCTCTTTTCGTCAATCTACATTATACCTTATATTTGACCGCAGATACAGACTTTCTACACAGAGGAGACATAAACAGTCAGTTTAGAGAGTAAGGAACTACACAAGATAAGTGAAATAATGACGCCCTCCCCCCAAGGACGGAATCCTGCATCTGCACCTGAGGGACCAGTAAATAATGATTTGAGAATTCTCTGCGTTTCCTGAACGATATGAACAGACAGCGTGAGACAGTTACATGAATACGCACAAACTGCAGCGGAAAGCTAACTTTGAAGGAAGAGCCAAGAACCATATTACTTCCTCCCACACACTTTCTCCTTTATGACTATGGCGGTAATCTACCGGGTGATCAAAAAGTCAGTATAAATTTGAAAACTGAATAAATCACGGAATAATGTAGATAGAGAGGTACAAATTGACACACATGCTTGGAATGACATGGGGTTTTATTAGAACAAAATGGTTCAAATAGCTCTGATCACTATGGGACTTAACATCTGTGGTCATCAGTCCCCTGGAACTTAGAACTACTTAAACCTAAGCAACTTAAGCACATCACACATATCCATGCCCGAGGCAGGATTCGAACCTGCGACCGTAGCGGTCACGCGGTTCCAGACTGAAACGCCTAGAACCGCACGGCCACACCGGCCGGAATTATTAGAACCAAAAAAATACAAAAGTTAAAATAATGTTCGGCAGATGGCGCTTCATCTGATCAGAATAGCAATAATTAGCATAACAAAGTAAGACAAAGCAAAGATGATGTTCTTTACAGGAAATACTCAGTATGTCCACCATTATTCCTCAACAATAGCTGTAGTTGAGGAATAATGTTGTGAACAGCACTGTAAAACATGTCCAGAGTTATGGTGAGGCATTGGCGTCGGATGTTGTCTTTCAGCATCCCTAGAGATGTCGGTCGATCACGATACACTTGCGACTTCAGGTAACCCCAAAGCCAATAATCGCACGGACTGAGGTCTGGGGACCTGGGAGGTCAAGCAGACGAAAGTGGCGGCTGAGCACACGATCATCATCAAACGACGCGCGCAAGAGATCTTTCACGCGTCTAGCAATATGGGGTGGAGCGCCGTCCTGCATAAACATCGTACGTTCCAACATGTGTTTATCAGCCTGGCTGGGGATGATGCGATTCTGTAACATATCGGCGCACCTCACCCGTCACGGTAGCAGTTACAAAACCAGAATCACGCATTTCCTCGAAGAAAAAAGACCCGATAACGCTAGATGGGGGTGGTAAATCCAACCCATACCGTGTCTTTCTCGTCGTGTAATGGAATTTCCACGACAGTTTTAGGATTTTCGGTAGCCCAAATTCTGCAGTTGTGGGCGTTGACAGACCCTCGGAGCGTGAAATGAGCTTCGTCGGTCCACAACACGTTACTCAACCAATCGTCATCTTCCGCCATCTTTTGAAACGCCCACACCGCAAATGCCCTCCGTTTCCCTAAATCGCCAGGTAACAGTTAATGATGCCGATGGATTTTGTACGGATAGCATCGGAGGGTACGCCTAAGTGCCAACCAAACAGTAGTATATGGAATGCCGGTGCGATGTGCGACTGCACGAGCGCTGACTTCCCCGTGCATAGACGAACCCGCTACAGTCTCCATTTCTTCCTGAACTGTCTCAGCAGCATTACGCCTTCTGCTCAGTCGGCCACTACGGGGTCTATCGTCTAAACAACCCGTGGCTTCGAACATCGAAATCATTCTCGCCACAGCTGCATTTGTCAACGGACCTTTACCCGTTCGAATCCCCTTCCTATGGTGATAGGATTGTAACGCTGAACTAGCACATTCCCCATTCTGATAATACAGCTTCACTAAAAGCGCCTTTTCAGGCAAGGTCGACGTGCTGCGACTGCTGGTGCATCTGATTCTCTCCCTCATTAAAACTCCTTTTATACACGATTGTCATGCGCAGTCACTGACTGTCCAGCGCCATCTGTCGGACATTTTGTGAACTTTTTTTTCCCTAATAAAACCCCATGTCATTCCAAGCATGTGTGTCAATTTTTACCTCTCTATCTACATTATTCCGTGGTTTATTAAGTTTTCATATTTATACTGACTTTTTGATCACCCGGTATTAAAATCTGACAGTCGTCTTTCCTGCTTAGTATCAATGAAATGTTTTTTTTTTTGGGGGGGGGGCGAAGAGGGGGAGGGAGGAGGTGAGAAATAGTACAGCGTATTGTAACTATTAGGGCCATTAAAAAAAACAAACCGGAAGCTCTTGAATGAAAAGAGGTGAAGACACCGTAATACCATTGCCTAGCGTAGAAGGTGTGGTCTGTATAAGAGCGATGAGATCCGCCGCTGTGGGCGCACACCGACGTGACGATAGAGGGAGCACGTGCAGGCGTCGAACGTCCACTGCACTTAGCAGTGCCAAAAACACAGAAATGGAGTCTTCAAAAGAAGGGCGAAGGTATGTCGTGAGTTTCCTTACAGGGAAGCTTCAAAGGAAGAATAAATATATGTAGTGCAGTTCCTTTCAGCGTAAGGAGTGCGGGAAGCGGAAATTCGTCGAAGAATGGCGCAAATGTATGGAGAGACTGCATGTCCGTTGCTATGTCGACGCTCAATCCGACTTGTGCGGCAATGGCTCCCGCCGTAACTCGCAGGTCTTCAATAACGAGGGCATCCACGTGCTGGACAATGGTATCGGTAATGCGGTGTGACGTTCCAGATCGCGCGTCCTTGGCATACGATACCTGTCTTTACCTAAACCGCTTCTCCACCTCGTGGTCCTTGCAAAGGACCTACAGTGCCGTTCGTACATTTGTGTCATGCTTTGAATTTTCGTTCGTCGCACTCCTTCCGTAATTAGGAAGCCTCCATTGCTCTGTTTTCAAGGGTGTCCAGTAAATTGCACCCAATGAAATTTGCGCCCAGAAAAGGCCGAGGAAGGGTTCACTAATCCCCCCTCCGAACTCTGCGACTTGCCCAGCAGGAAGGAGGACTGATGAAGAGAACTGGAGGTACTCGAAGAACTGTAATGCGTAAATTTTTATATTTGAAGTGATTGTTGCAGTTTTATTTTCTGTCGGACCTAATAATATGTATTTACTTTACGACCAGATCTTCAGAAAATGCAATGGAAAACATTAAATCTGAATTACTAACGCGTATTTTAAAAATGATATCTCCTTTACTTGACAGCGAGTACTTTAAAATAAAATAGGGTGTATTCCCACGGGTCAGCATGTGGTACATGTAATGGGCATAAGATGCGTTGTCATACTAACGAAAAGGCCAATTTGCATGCATGCAGGGTGAACCAGAACTTCACCGACAAAATTTCGCATATTGTCCAGGGATATTTCCCGACTAATTTGGTATGAGGGTGGTCTGCAGTGGTTCGTTACAGAGCAGCACCTTTCGCTTGTTCTCTTACCCCTTGTACCGGTATTTCATTGAAAATGTCTGCATAACAGTGACATTGCTGACATTATGCGGCCGGCCTGGGTGGCCGAGCGGTTCTAGGCGCTACAGCCTGGAACCGCGCGACCGCTACGGTCGCAGGTTCGAATCCTGCCTCGGGCATGGATGTGTGTGATGTCCTTAGGTTAGTTAGGTTTAAGTAGTTCTAAGTTCTAGGGGACTGGTGACCTTAGAAGTTAAGTCCCATAGTGCTCAGAGCCATTTGAACCATTTTGACATTATGCGCTGTGAGTCTTCTTTGGAGACAAACTTATTCCATTCACTCATGGTGCTTACTACAGACAAAAGTAAGGCACACTTTACTCTTGGTGCTCAAGCCTGCACTCAGTAGTGCACTGCTCCAATCTCGGGTTGGTTTTTCCAGCAGTGTTGGTACGTTAACAGTGACATTCAACGGCGTTTTTCGTTGCGACGGGATCTTCTCATGAAATTTCAATCACCAGTTTTCTCCTCCGATTGCAAAAACATTCTGTTGCCACACAACTACACAAGGAGAAATGATCATCACGATAAAATACGAGAAATCAGGGCTCGCACAGAAAAATGTAAGTGCTCGTTTTTCCCCCGTGCCGTTCGAGAGTGTAATGGTAGAGAGACAGCTTGAAGGTGATTCATTGAACCTTCTGCCAGGCACTTTATTGTGAATAGCAGAGTAATCACGTAGATGTAGACGTAGATGGATAGGTTTACTCATGAAAGAGTCGGCCGATATGTAGCTTGTCTATCGGTTCCCTGAACACAGTGGAGAAACGGCATGACTACGATATGCCCAGCTGTTTCCGCAGTGATGGCGACCCGGTAACAGCAGTTTTGCATCTTTAAATAGGCGTCCACGAATAACCTCATCCTTTCGTGTTATTACGCTCTGGTGATTTTTATTACAGCCTTCGTCACTCTTGTGAAAGTATTTTCACAGAAACAAAGATAATTATAGTAACAAAGCCCGTTATGTCATGCGCCATCGGAGACGACATGTCTTTATACCAAAATACTCAGAAAAAATATCTCTAAACAAACCCTGGGCCGGTCGGGGTGGCCGAGCGGTTCTAGGCGTTACAGTCGGGAACGCGTGAACGCTACGGTCGCAGGTTCGAATCCTGTCTCGGGTATGGGTGTGTGTGATGTCCTTAGGTTAGTTGGGTTTAATTAGTTCTAAGTTCTAGGCGACTGATGACCTCAGATGTTAAGTCCCTTAGTGCTCAGAGCCATTTTGAACAAACCCTGAAATTTTGTCGGTGGGTCTGGTCCATCGTGTATAGGTGTATGGGAGAGGGTACTTCCCACAGTACCAGTTATCATCGTTTCTTCCCGTTCCATTCGCGTATGGAGTGGGGGGAAAAAAAAAGATTGCTTAAACGCCTCAGTGGGCGCTGTAATTAGTTTACACTCTCCTCGTTATCCCCACGGGACCGATACTAACCAGTTGTACATTCATTGATTCATCATTTAAAGCCGGTTTTTGAGACTTAATAACTAGTCTTTCTCGAGATAGTTGGCACCCACCATCACGCGTGTTCCAGTTCAGTTTCATCAACGTCTCCGCCACCGTCGCCCACTGGTCGAACGAACCTGTGACCATTAGTACTGCCTTTCTCTTTTTCGCCATATATCCCCTGAATTGGCGAGGATTCCACACACCCAAGCACGGGTGTTTTCTGCACTGTCTCCTTCGTACACTGATTGCATTTCCCTAGTATCCTAACAACGAACCGAAGTCTACCCCTGCTTTACCTACGACTGAGCATATGTGATCATTCCATTTCATTCACCTGAGAAGTGTTACACCAAGGTGTTCGTACGAGTTGACTTGTTGGTATTGTGGTCATAAGACACCACGTAGTTTTCGTTTTGTGAAGAGTACTATTTTACATTTCTGAACATTTAAATCACGTTTTCAGCCTTTTCATCACTTTGGAATCTTATCATTATCTGCCTGAATATGTGTGCAGGTTTTTTTTTTTTTCAGACAGTACCTCATTATACACTAAGGTGACGAAAATCGAGGTAGAGATATTTCACATATACAGATGGCGGTAGTATCGCGTACATGGCAATGCGTTGGCGGAGCTGTTGTTTTTACTCAGGTTATTCGTATGAAAAGGTTTCCGAGGTGATTATGGCAGCACGACAGGAATTAACAGACTTTGAACGGGACATGCTGTTTCGGAAATCGTTACGGAATTCAGTATTCCGAGAACCACAGTGGCGAGAGTGTGCCGAAAGTACCAAATTTCAGGAATTATCTAGCACAACGTACAACGCGGTAGTCGGGGGCCTTCACTTAACGACCGAGAGCAGCGGCGCTTGTGTAGATTTGTCTGTACCAACAGACAAGCAGCAGTGCATGAAACAACCACAGAAATCAGTGTGAAACATACGACGAACGTATCCGTTACGACTATGCGGTGAAATTTGGCAGCAGACGACCAACGCGAGTACCTTTGCTAACAGCACGTCAACGCCTGCAGCGTCTCTTCTGGACTCGTGACCGTATCTGTTGGACCCTAGAGGACTGGAAAAGTGTGGCCTGGTCTGATGAGTCACGAGTTCAGAACTCATGGTAGGATTCGAGTGTTGCGCAGATCCCACAAGTCATGGACCCAAGTTATCAACAAGGCACAGTGCAAGCTGGTGGTGCCTCCATAATGGTGTGGGCTGTGTTTACATGGAATGGACTGAATTCTCTGGTCCAATTGAACCGATCATTGACGGGCAGTGGTTATGTTCGGCTATTTAGGAACCATTTGTAGCTATTCATGGACTTCATGTTCCCAAAGAAAGATGGAACGTTTATGGATTACAATGCGCCGTGTCACTGGTCCACAATTCTTCACGATTGGTTTGAAACACATTCTGGACAATTCAGACGAATAATTTGGACACTCAGATCGCTCGACGTTAATCCCATCGGGCATTTACGGGACGTAATCGAGAGGTCAGTTCGTGCACAAAATGCTGCATCGGCAGCACTTTCGCCATTATGGACCCTATAGAGACAACATGGCTCAATATTTCTGCAGGGGACGTCCATCGACTTTTTGAGTCCGTGCCACGTCGAGCCACTGCACTACGGCACGACATTAGGAGGTATCCCATGACCTTTGTCGCCTCGTTGTAGATAACCGTATCATCAGCGAAAAGCATGAGATTACTAAAATATTGTCCGCAAGGTCATTACTACACAACATCAACAATCAGGAAGTCAGGTGAAAAAACTGCGAATTGGGTTTCACAGGATCGGATGTGTTCGGAATCCATGCTGTTTGACACGGAGGAGATGGCGCATAACATTTGAGATCAGGATATGTTCGAAGAACATACAGCAAATGGATGTCAAGGATGTTGGACGTTAGTTTTATGATTCACTTCTGATACATTGCTTGTGTATGAGTTTGACCTGTGCTTTCTTCCAACCCCTGGGCACCGTTTTTTTTTTTTTTTTCCCCGAGGGATCTGTGACAGATTATGGTTAAAAGCGGGCTAACTCAGACGGAAATCTCATATAAAATCTGATATAGATTCCACCGGGTGCTGAAGTTTTGTTAAATTTCGTCGCTTTCAGCTGTTCCTCAACACCACCAACACTAAAATTTGTATCATTTCTCTTTGTAGTTGTGCGAGAAATATGTGGGAACAATACTCCTGGATAATTCCGCATATCATTGTCGATATTACTAGCTAGAAGATAAACGATCAGTGTAAAATTCTATGCTAAAAGAACAGAGTATTCATCACAACTTACTGTACGTAACGTCATAACATACGTACGAAAGAATAAAAAAATTTCAAAGTGACAAAAGTATATCGATTTTTTATATTGTGACATAGCACGCATGTTAATGTTACCGATGACAGTGCCACTGCAAGGGAATTACTAAATCAGGTTTTCCGGAATACCTTCATCAAAGAATGCGAAGTAAATAGTCCAGAATTCGAACCAAGGACTGCTGCCAACATGATTAACTTAGGAATAGATATCATCGGTGTAGCGAAGCAACTCAAATTACTTAATAAAGGCAAGTCTTCCGATCCACACTGTAGGCGAATTAGATGCCTTTCAGTGTGTACTGCCATGGTATATAACCGCTCATTCGACGAAAAATCCGTATCACAAGTCGGGGAATTTGCTCAGATCTCACCAATAGTAAAGAAACGAAATGGGAGTAATCCGTCCTCTGCTATAATATTGCTTAGCGGTATGGGATCCGCATCACATAGGATTGATGGAGGACATCGAAAAAGTCCAAAAAATGGTAGCTCGTATTGTATTATCGCGAAACAGGGGAGAGAGTCATGGATGTGACACACGAGTTGGGGTGGCAATCATAAAAGAAAGGCATTCTTTGTTGTCGGGAATTTCGATCTCTAAGTTTCTCCACCTGTTATGAAAATGTTTCGTTGCGAAAACGATCATTATAATAAAATAAGAGAAAACAGGGTCGCCTTTCCCGCGCGCTATTCGAGAGTGCAACGGCAGAGAAATAGCTTGAAAGTGCATCCGCCAGGCACTGCAGAGTATTCATGCAGATGTAGATGTAAATATGCATCATAAAAAAGGCAAGCAGGATATAAGCGTTCAAACAAGTGGAACCAGTGTCATACGCATATGTAAGAGAGAATATCGTGATCGTTATGTCGACAATTGGTGGCACTCTTGCTCTTCTTGCGGCAGTAGGATATTTTGCTCACGTTGGTATTTGCATGGCGGCGTCAACGCAGCTCGGTCAGGGTTTTGCAGCACCTCACTGCGGTTGGAGGGAGGGAGGGAGCGAGCGAGAATCCGTGTTGCAGGTGGTAGGCCGTGACGTGGTGAGTGGGTAAACTGGGTGCAAATTTCACAGGTTTCTAGTTGGGTGCAAAGTTCACTGCGTGCAATTTTCATATATCCATTTTGAGAACTTTTTGAGTTCAGTGGACGTTCGACACTTGCACGTGCTCGCCGTGTCGTCATGTGAGTGTGGGCCCGTGTCCCTCTAGCGGCGAAGTGTGCAGCCTTAGCGCTGTTATAGAGACCACACATTTTGGTCCCTTCAGCGGTTTTCGTTTCACGGCCCCCGCTCGTTTCTTTTTTGAAATGCTGTAATATGGATAGTAGGCAATGAAAACTTCGTAGCTCCATCTGTCTGTGAAAACCACGTAATCCCAGCAAACACAAACTCCTTTATCAAAGAGATTTGGCGGTGTGTGGATTTCTCTAATCTTTCAATAAACAGGCCCCTACTAGATAGTTAAAAATGTAGCAACTTTATCACTATCACTATATTAATTTTTAAGACATCGTTTTTGCTCCACCCGGAAAAATTAACAAAATGGAGTTAGGAGGTTTTTTTTGCTTACCATCGATATGTGCCTTGCACCTTACCGTACGATGGCCTGCGCTGACCAGATGCAGATGTGCGAAAGATGCCGGAGCTGACCAAGTTTGAAAGTAGTTGGTTTTGTCTGTAGGATGATTTGAGACCGGCGTAGAGTACCTTCAGAGCAAAGTCGGTGGACAATGGAGCAACTTTGAACGCGAATGTGGTCGGTTGGTGGCATTTGGGCTGCGGGCGCTGCCGGACTCATTGTGAGGGCGAACAGCTGGCGGCGCGGCGCGCTGTTTGCGGTTGGCGCCGCTTCTCGCCGCGGACTGCGGCCATAGCGACGCAAATGTCAGCGCCGCGTTTCCTGCCGGCCTTTCACCCGGCCACCACTCCTCGCCGCGCTGGCATTTGCGGGCCGCGGCCCAGTGTACCGCTCTGCAGTCGCGCAGGGCACATGTACGAGGGGCGTTCAATAAGTAATGCAATTTTTTTTTGAAAGTACGTTGGTTTTATTGAGGATTGCAATACACCGTATTATCCTCCACTCTTTGGGCTACAAGACCCTGTTTTTTAACATAACGTCCGTTCAGTGCAACGACCTTACGCCACATTACCAGGAGGGCTTTGATCGCTTGGTACCACTCTACTGGTCAACGTCTGAACCAACGTCTTGCTGCTTCAATAACTTACACGTCATCCATTTACTGCTTCCTGTGGAGTGCGTCCTTCATTGGACCAAACAGATGGAAGCCGGAAGGTGCGAGACCCGGGCTATAAGGGTAGATGAGGAAGAACAGTTTTGTGAGCTTCTCTCATCTCTCTCGTATGTGAGGCCTTGCATTGTCATGAGGAAGAAGAAGTTTGTTAGCATTTTTGTGGCGGCGTACTCGCTGAAATCGTTTCTTCAATTTTCCCGGGATAGCACAATACACTTGATAGTTGACCGGGTCTTTGATTCTGATCTGTCGATCACCTGGAATTAGTGTATCCGCACGTTCCAACACTACAGAGGTCACAGCTACGTATGTGCGGCCGGCCGGCGTGCGGGTGATCGGAGAGTTTTGCGGGACCTTGTTGCAATGATGACAGACGCCTCGTCCAACGACTCATCGTGCTTTTGTTCACGCCAGGTTTATGTACACACGCCATTTTGAAGGCTACGTATAGCGCCGCCATCTATCGGAACTTCATGATATTAGCGGAAATATTCCACGATCACCTGTGACGAACTCTTTTTTTTTTTATTTATTTTTTTATTTATTATCAACCGAAACTGGCCGAGGCAGAAATGTGTTTCTTTACTTTGGCCGGCCGCTGTAGTCGAGCGGTTCTAGGCGCTTCAGTCCGGAACCACGCGGCTGCTACGGTCGCAGGTTCGAATCCTGCCTCGGACATGGAGGTGTGTGATGTCCTTAGGTTAGTTAGGTTTAATTAGTTCTAAGTTTAGGGGACTGATGACTCAGATGTTAAGTCCCATAGTGCTTAGAGCCATTTGAACCATTTTTGTTGCTTTACTTATTGAACACCCCTCGTATCTCTGGAGCGATTGCAGGCTAGTGGTGGGCAAGAAACCACATATCAGTTCCAAATCACAACGAGTGAGAAGGCGCAGTTTTCACAATAGCAATTTTACAGTTTCTGGCTGCGACTTCAGAAACAATTATAAGTCACAAGTAGCAATTTGAATGGCATTTAACATTCAGCGCTGTGTGCTATGTGTTGAACGACGTTCGTAGTTCGTTCTCGGAGCGTCCTAACTGACGCTATGCATCATCGAGGAAATGAAACAAGAAGCCAATTTTTTGTGGGAAAAATTTTGCGCTTGATGTTTTACCAGGCAGCAACACTGATACATTTGGTTATAGTAGTGGTCGCCAAACTTTTTTTTCTCAAGAGCCAAAACTAACCTTGAGGGTCCGCATATGTAACGATATTATTGTTAATTGGTAACCTACATAAATTAGTATTTTCTGAGCCCCCTGTCGACCGCCGGCCACCAGATACTGGTTGTTGAAAGTCGACTGTTGTTCGTTTCATATTGCTGCCATTCTCGACGTCCCCAAAGTGTGACACTGCAATTGCCTGACGAAATATTTCGTTATCTGTATAAGCAGGGGCGAATATATAACCAGCGTCAACGAGTGAATATGTGTGCCGGACCTGGATTCAAACAAGGGATCCCCTCATTAGTAGGCAGCTGCACTACCCACACACCGTGTGTGTCGCAATTGCGCGGACTATATCGGCACGCCTCTCAGCCGACCCACATTCCTACCCCGCGTCACCTCTCTACACTCCCCATCCATGTCCTCAATGGTTGCTACTTTGCGTTTCCTCAGGAGGTCGGACGTACTTGTGCATCTGGACTGAAGGTCTCTTCGGACATATCGAAAGAACAGACACCATGCATTCATATGAACGGTCACACATGTTTACGAAATGTTTTGAATGTCATTTTTCCTCTACTTATTGCGTTGTGTTGCAACAGCTGTCATTTAATTTCACCCAGTGACGCGGCGCAGTAGTTAGCTCCATGGACATGCATTCAGGAGGAGACACTTCAGATCCGCGCCCAGACATCCAGCTGTAGATTTTCCGTAATTTCCCTCAGTCGCTCCGGGCAAATGCCGGGATCGTTCCTTTGAACGGGCACGACCGATTTCTTTCTCCATCGTTGGAACATTCCGAGCTTGTGCTCCATCCCTAACGAACTCGATGTCAAGGGGACGTTGATTCCTAATCTTCCTTCCTTGTTTAATTTAATTTCATATTCCTGCGGTATGTACCGTATTTGAAGATGAGCGTCACTGTAATTCACGATCAAGTCTTACTCACATGTCAAAAGTTACACCGTGGCAATTGATCGGTACGAGTGGCGCTCGTCCGTGAATTGTCAGTACTGGAAGACAAACAATAAAACATTCCTCGCTCAGATCCTCTAACCCCGCATTGGCAATGATACTTACCCTCTACCTCTGAGCTAAGCGGCGAACTTTACTCAGCTCAAGGCCGAATTTACCAACATCGATTACAATTAAGCACATGCCAAAATATTACTTTCTTCGGTGGTGGCTCATCTAATGCAACTATATGAAAAGCCATTGTCGTATGCATTCCGCTCCTTTTTATTTGTGAATCACTGCACTGCCGACTTGTGATCTCATTAATGTGTGTGTGCCGTTCTGGAGCTGTACTTGGTTGGCTTGTGTACCCAGGACGTCCGATTTTTGGTGTTTGACAAACACAATTCGACTTAACACCTGACGTCCACTGATCACTGTGTTTTGGTTTGGTTTGTCTCTAAATATTCTTTTGTGTTACTCAACAGGAAAAGTACACTCTTAAGAGGCTGTAGACTTCAGTTGAAGTTTTTGGATTTGGTTGTTAGTTGCATATTATTATAAAATACGGCTGAGAACCGCGGGCCGCAATTTGTCGACCAGTGAGCTAGGGTGCGTTGCTGGACATTAACAGGCCCTGCGCCCCCCACGTGAAAACTTGGCTGTGGTGACGCTGGGACCGATCAACTTATAGTGTAGCGCGATATTTAAACACACATAACGCACTTTTCATCATAAAAGCTACAATTTCTATGTAATTTCAGGAAATGTATATTACAAAATGGAGAATGCTCCGACGAATGTTTCGGAGTGTATTATACACGTGTGTCATATATATATATATTATTTATCAAGCCAACATCGCTTTTTCTCAACACAGAGTGGTCGTAAAGGAGTGAATGAGATACGATTATAAAGATTTCTTCAACGGCTTCTGACACTGCATACCGATTTTGCGCTAAAGCTTACTGTCTGCGGAAAATTTTAACATTAAAGAAATTTTTACTATCACAGGCAAAATGGCATCATCGATGCCCAGCTTCATACCTATATTTTACGAAGCTAACTTATTAATCACGGATAAGAGACTCACTTTTCATATCATCTTGCTGCACATACCATTTAATTTGTTTTAAAATACTTATCAACTGGATAATTTGTATACAGCATTGTCATAGATAATAACCACGACCACTGGGGTAGTCCATTGTCTCTGCCCGTCGTACAAGTTGACTTTTCTAAATGAATACACTTTCCGAAACGACAAACATATTTGCCATTATCGGCTTGAATTTTGATTTGCCTATTGCTACTACAACCTCACGTACTCACTGTAACTGAAAATGTCTGTCGAGTTAAAGTTATCGGTTATGTGGCCCTCCTGGCAGTCCCCGATCTCTGCCCGTCGTTCAAGCCGGGACAAACATTCCGAATGCAAAACACATTTTTGGACACATCGGAATGTATATACAATGATGTATCATTCATTCGTGATTATCATTTCACGTCGCTCGCTTCATTTTTAATGATTTTTCTTCATTCCTACAACTACACTTATCCCAGCGACTACACTTGTGCCAAAACATTGTCATTGCTTAAAGCTATAAACTTGCGAAAGTTTCGCACGGGTCCCGTGAACGTACATAAACTACTAAAAATGCAATCAGGTGCCCATTGCGTAACTTAAGCA
The DNA here is from genome assembly GCF_023898315.1 of Schistocerca nitens. NCBI lineage: Eukaryota > Metazoa > Arthropoda > Insecta > Orthoptera > Acrididae > Schistocerca > Schistocerca nitens. The sequence goes on from NC_064621.1 coordinate 361,561,887, forward strand.
TTTTGTTCAACACTGCAAGACACAGGTAAAGTTTTGCGCATATCTTGAAGTATCGCCCTTAAACTATTCCCGACGTCAAATACATAACCATATCTTTATCAATAATGACCTGGCAGAAAATTTAAGAATTGAGAAGGCTTTAACAAGGGAAGAATGGAATTTTCATTATTCACTCGCAGTCTGTCTCAGCTTTACTTACTATCCCTTTAAATGACTTCAGTGACACATTGTTGAAATACTCAATTTGCACACTTTACAGGGCGCGTTGGTTGCTACTTGCCGCTAACCACAGTGTAACGTCTACAGTGATAAGTCGCAGAAGTCACATTTTAACTTTGGCAAAAATGCGGAAGGTACAAGTAATGCGCGTGACTGCTACGGTCGCAGGTTCGAATCCTGCCTCGGGCATGGATGTGTGTGATGTCCTTAGGTTAGTTAGGTTTAAGTAGTTCTAAGTTCTAGGGGACTGATGACCTCAGATGTTGAGTCCCATAGTGCTCAGAGCCATTTGAACCATTACAAGTAATGAAATCGTGAACTGCGATTATAAACGTTGACAACTCGCAATTAAAATTCGAATTTATCGAAAGGTATCATTCACAGAAATCATTGATATCGGAAAGTCGCAGTTTAGCGCATACAACTTCGCGTGATCTCAACATCGAGCCGAGACAGTCTGGTGACTTCGGTACAGAGCTGTTAACGATTTACTTAAACATCGAGAATTCAGTATTGCACTGTTTGTTCTATTTTTACGCGTATGTATGAGTAGCAGCAACAGTATTACAGAAAAATATTTGAAAGAAGGAAGAATTCCTTTCCATTGGACAGTACCACAGAGGTCTGGGTATACTTATATCATTGTAAGAGGAGTATAACGTGTTGAAAAATATGAAGACACTGATCAACAGGTAATATTACAGGACTAAGTCTTGCGATTTAATACGCCGTACGTTTACTTAAGAAGAGAGAAACAAATTAAGTAGTACGGAAATACGCGCACAGTCGTTCCAGTGAATGTATTCAAATTTGGGTTATTGTCATCTGCAGATTTCGGTTATGTACGGTCAACATGGTCCAGTCACGTTAATGTGATCACCGCCTCTGTTCGATGTCACTGTACAATAACCACTGACAGAATGCAGATAGCAGCAGTAGCACTGAATGATGACATTTGGTTTGTCGGGCGCTCAACTGCGTGGTCATCAGCGCCCGTACAAATTCCCAATCTTTGCACTGTCTAGCCTCGCCACTTTCCCGAATGATGATGAAATCATCACAACACCCACTGCGCGGGCAGAGAAAATCACCGACCCGGCCGGTAATCGAACCCTGAACGCCGTGATCCGGAGGCAGCAACGCTAGCCACTAGACCGCGACCTGCAGACTCTAGCGTTGGAGGGTATATAAAGCGTGCCAGGGGACGCAGAAAACAATTCAGTCGATGTTGTACTGCAGAAACGAAGCGATTTACCTGACGTCCAAAAGGGCATGATCACGATTTTCGGGCCGCGGGTGGAAGCATTTCTGAAACGGCAAAGTTTGTAAACTGTTCGCCTGCCAACATGGTAAAGGTATACCGCGCATGGCAAAGTTTCAGTATCCAAAACAGGCGCCGAGTCAATAGTTGTGCTGCATGGGCCTTAGATGGAATTCGTGAACGACGGCACAGAGATGTGTACGGGCAAATAGACGTGGAGATGAAACAAGGGGCTACCGACAGTATCTCCTCAACGACCGTCCAGGGCCTCCGTAGCAGGCACCTATTTCATGCACCCGTCCTGACTGCTTTTCATTGGCGACGAGGGCTCGCACTTGCACGCAAATAACGCAGCCGGAATTGCACGGAGTGGCGACAGGTGGCCATTAAAGATGAATTACGATTTATGCTCCATCGAACAGTGGCCGTTGTCATGTACTGCGTGAAACGTCTGAAAGCAAATACCCTGCAACAGTTGGCGTAAGGGTCCAGGTCTGAAGGCAGTCCCCAGGTGACCTCGTCTGGAAGGCACAGAGGATCAATGCAAGTAAGCACCTATGCTTGGGGACCATGACAAGGCGCCCAAGACCGTGCGGCTACACCGTGCTGCAAAAAGTGAGCTTCTTATGCACATACGCATACTAATCGCCATCATGCTGCGCGGCCAACCGTGCAGTTTGAACGTCCTAATCCAAACCGTTCAGAAGTTATGACGATTTTATTTCATGTAGTTCAATAACTGTCACCCTGTATGAAAGGATGCGTGGCAGACAAGCCTTGTGCAACGATCAGCGGACTCGCTACGTGGAGCATCTCACATGTCAGAGCTCGTTGGCTCCACTGTGTGCTTAGCGTGAAGCGGTAGATCTGAAAGTGATCCGATTTTGAAATTTATTTTACATCCCAACACTACATTCTGAAAATGGTTTCCTCATCAAAACTTTATCTTCTAGCTCCCCTCCACAACCCCTAGAAGCCTATCATTGCAATTATAAAACACCTTATACACGTATATACGAAAGCAACATGGGAAATACAGTGTCACAAGATCAATACTGTCGGCAGAAATTAGAAGCAGTAGTGTAACTGCCCGGGCCTACTGATACAAATCTTATCACAAACTAAGAACTTCTTTCGTTTTATTTTAGTCCTCTCCGTCCAGCGAACTACGGGATGCCAGAGAAAGACTGTTACTTGGCTGCAAATAATATCCCGTATAAAGGACAAGCAGTAAAGCGCATTTTATTGGTATTTTCTTGCGGCTGAGGCACTAAAAGTTATACGTTGCGAGCGTCCGGAGGAAATTACTTTAAAGGAAAATTAGTATTTTTATGATAAAAATTTTGATCACATCTGTAGCAATAAAAGCAGCGCGCAAGAGTCGTAAACGGCCCCTCGGTTTGTTCTCTCGTGTTCGTACTGCTCCAAGGCATCCGTCGAATCAACGTCGCCGTCAGTCTACTGCTGCGTCATTAGAGTTCCAAATAGAAATAGACCAGAAACCAGAAGGTTGGAGCAAAGCTCGACTGTCTTCGTTCCCATTACGCTTCAAAGTTTGAACAAATATGGTTCTGTAGAATACAAAATTCGCATGTAACGAGGCCATAGTGAAATGTAAATCAAGGGTTTTGAGTCAGTAATATTAGGAAAATAAGCTTATCAAATGGGTTGAAAATAAAAAATGTAATGTCTAGAATAATAGCATTATTGTAAAACTGCATTCATAACTAATTGGTACGATACCGATACACTACCTAGTATGTTCCAAACCGCCCCGCATAAAAACGGGATTTTTCCGGAGCTCATAGGTCGCGTTATATTGGTGATTGAAAGGTACGGTCAAGTGCTGTAGATAGAGCTTGGAATAGAGATACATTGTATACCCAACACGAGGATCGTTTTACTGTAACTATCCAATAGTATAGCGTCAAAGTTTGACTATTATGCACTTCTTCCAGCTTGGGCAAATGTTGTTCTTTTTGCGTTATTTGTGCTCTGTGGTGTACTTTAAAGGGGCTTATAGAAACACCATTTAGTTCTTGGGGGGGGGGGGGGGGGGTTCACGAGAAAACTCTAAAAACATGGTTTTTGGGTACCAAAACCGAGCTACGGATTCGCAAACGGGCACGCACAGCAAATGACTAATTTTTACGATATATTCCTAAGATCCCGATCTCGAACAACCTTGAAAATGTTTTCTTGATACCTCAATCTGTTACCGAGTTACAAAGATTCCAAGTTAGCCAAAATGTACAGGGAAAATATGGTGTGATGCGAAAACGTAGTTTATAAAGTGACGTAACACGGAGAAACAAACTGTAATGTGTCTGTGTTATCAGTGTACTGGGAACCACATGTTGTCGAACTGAAGAACATGCAAAAAAAATTTTACACGTAAGATCCGATCTGAGATGTAAAGTTAGTTTTGCGTTATTCCGATTTTGCATAAGTACACTATCAAAATTTTACTGCACCATAAAGTTCTTCTCAAATGAGTGACACGCCCTGCTGTAGTACGGAAAAGAAGGGTACCAGCGGAAAAATGCTCCTAAAACGGGCACAAAAAGTTTAATGTGCTCCTATTTTTAAAAGACTCTGAGTGAAAAGTGGGGCACCAGTTGCCTCATTTTATCTTCCTGTGGTGTGCGTACTGTAAGACCTTCGGTACACACACCATCAGATTATTTGACTTGTCGCTCTAACGAAGTAGGCGAGTGTCAGCAATATGTCTCGTGGTCTTATCGTGGCGTGTTTATCTTCTGCCGTTAGGTCAGACGATAGAAATGCCACTTGCACGCTTAGAGTAGCAGATTGACGGTGACCAACTACAAACAGAACTTGATTGATTTTCACACAAATTTATTAAAATAATAAAAAGCATAGATATTACGTAACTTGATTCTGGATGCTGTTTACAATCTGAAGTTCCTTTGGTCATGGTACTCGTACGTTAATCTTATTCTCACATATCTCTGATACTTGACAAAGTGTCTATACATTTATCTTCATGGCTATGTACAGGAATATGGTAATCTTATTAGGCGCAGACTGAAACTTGACTATAGACTGGTACAGACAACTGCAGACTGACTAATCGGACGTCTGTACACTCGTTATAATACCTCGCGCGTTCAGGTATCACTGCGCGAGTGTGATCCGCGAGGAGAATAGGTTCTACGGTAGCAGCAATCTCATTGGCTGCGTTACATATTAATACGCGGATCGGCGGAATTTGGTCCGTCTCTAAGGCAGCGCCATCTCGTAGTGCGGAGACGGACGAGCGCTGCGCCTGCGCTATTGTGCTTAGCGGGGCGCGCTCTAGTGGGAAAGTTGTGTACGCGCTGACTACGCGGAACTATGTACACAACACTTCCTCATCACCTTTAAAAATTTTCCCAAAAATTTTGGCATGCGAACATATTTGTGCTTAGAGAACATGCTGAGAGAGAAGGAAAACTAATAAATACTGGAAGATACAGGGTGTTTCAAAAATGACCGGTATATTTGAAACGGCAATAAAAACTAAACGAGCAGCGATAGAAATACACCGTTTGTTGCAATATGCTTGGGACAACAGTACATTTTCAGGCGGACAAACTTTCGAAATTACAGTAGTTACAATTGTCAACAACAGATGGCGCTGCAAGTGATGTGAAAGATATAGAAGACAACGCAGTCTGTGGGTGCGCCATTCTGTACGTCGTCTTTCTGCTGTAAGCGTGTGCTGCTCACAACGTGCAGGTGTGCTGTAGATAACATGGTTTATTCCTTAGAACAGAGGATTTTTCCGGTGTTGGAATTCCACCGCCTAGAATACAGTGTTGTTGAACAAGACGAAGTTTTCAACGGAGGTTTAATGTAACCAAAGGACCGAAAAGCGATACAATAAAGGATCTGTTTGAAAAATTTCAACGGACTGGGAACGTGACGGATGAACGTGCTGGAAAGGTAGGGCGACCGTGTACGGCAACCACAGAGGGCAACGCGCAGCTAGTGCAGCAGGTGATCCAACAGCGGCCTCGGGTTTCTGTTCGCCGTGTTGCAGCTGCGGTCCAAATGACGCCAACGTCCACGTATCGTCTCATGCGCCAGAGTTTACACCTCTATCCATACAAAATTCAAACGCGGCAACCCCTCAGCGCCGCTACCATTGCTGCACGAGAGACATTCGCTAACGATATAGTGCACAGGATTGATGACGGCGATATGCATGTGGGCAGCATTTGGTTTACTGACGAAGCGTATTTTTACCTGGACGGCTTCGTCAATAAACAGAACTGGCGCATATGGGGAACCGAAAAGCCCCATGTTGCAGTCCCATCGTCCCTGCATCCTCAAAAAGTACTGGTCTGGGCCGCCATGTCTTCCAAAGGAATCATTGGCCCATTTTTCAGCTCCGAAACGATTACTGCATCACGCTATCTGGACATTCTTCGTGAATTTGTGGCGGTACAAACTGCCTTAGACGACACTGCGAACACCTCGTGGTTTATGCAAGATGGTGCCCGGCCACATCGCACGGCCGTCGTCTTTAATTTCCTGAATGAATATTTCGATGATCGTGTGATTGCTTTGGGCTATCCGAAACATACAGGAGGCGGCGTGGATTGGCCTCCCTATTCGCCAGACATGAACCCCTGTGACTTCTTTCTGTGGGGACACTTGAAAGACCAGGTGTACCGCCAGAATCCAGAAACAATTGAACAGCTGAAGCAGTACATCTCATCTGCATGTGAAGCCATTCCGCCAGACACGTTGTCAAAGGTTTCGGGTAATTTCATTCAGAGACTACGCCATATTATTGCTACGCATGGTGGATATGTGGAAAATATCGTACTATAGAGTTTCCCAGACCGCAGCGCCATCTGTTGTTGAAAATTGTAACTACTGTAATTTCGAAAGTTTGTCTGCCTGAAAATGTACTGTTGTCCCAAGCATATTGCAACAAACGGTGTATTTCTATCGCTGCTCGTTTAGTTTTTATTGCCGTTTCAAATATACCGGTCATTTTTGAAACACCCTGTAGTAGACAGTGGTTGTGGTATAGAAAGAGCGCAGTAGACAATGGCAGTGTGGGAGAAAGACCGTGTAACAGTGGCAGTGGAACGTAGTTGACAGTGCCAGGAAAAGAGAGGAGGAGACAATGCCAATGGGAGAGGAATAAAGATAAGGAAGAAAGTGGCAGTGGATGAGAGCTAGTGACAGTGAGAGACAGTCTAAGACAGTGTCAACGAGGAAGGCTGAGATGGTGACAGGTACGAAGAGACAACAGTAATGAGAAGGAATAAATGAGATGATAGCTATAAGAGAGAGTAAGAGTAGTAGTAGGACAGAACGAAGGCGTATGTGGCTGTGAAACAGGAGTCAGTGATAGTTAGAGAGAGACAAAGAGATAATGACAATGAGTTTGGTGAATGAGAATGGGAAAGAGGAACTGGATGAATGTGAGCGACTTACCAGCGATGGACAAGTGGATGTCTGTGCGAGTAAAAGTCTCAGCTTGTGGGAGTGAGATGTGAGTTACATGTTAGAAAGAGCGCGAGTATGTTCGCGTTCCAAAATTTTTGGGAAAGATTTTTAAAGATACTGTGGAAGATAGAATGAGGCATCTGGTACCCCACTTTTCAGTCGGAGTCTTTTAAAAGCAGGAGCACATTAGCCTTTTTCGTGCTCTTACAGAAGCAATTTTCCGCTGGTAGTATTTTACTTGAAAGGATATGAAGTTGAACGTCGCCTGAAATTTTTCGTATTCTGTAAATTGAACCAATCCATTATTCAATAGAACATTAAAAAGATGCGTTTAAACGGCCACAGTACTTTCACACTGAGATGACAAACGTCATAGGATACCCCCTAATATCGTGTCTGACATCATTTTGGCCGGCGTAGTGCAGCAGCTCGAGATGACATGGACTCAAAAAGCCGCTGGAAACCCCTGCGGAAACATTGAGCCATGCTGTCTCTATAGTCGTCCATAACGGCGAAAGTGTAGGTCCGATAAAATTTCGATGGGACTCATGTCGGGCGAACTGCGTGGTCAAACCATCCGGGCGAACTGTCCAAAATGTCCTTCAAACCATTGGCGAACGATTGTGGCCCAGTGACATGGCGCAATATCATCCATAATAATGCCATCGTTGTTTGGCTACAAATGATCTCCAAATAGCCGAACAACTGGAAGCCCCGGTCAATTCGATGTAAAAACAACGCACACCATTATGGAGTCACCTTCATCTTGCACAGTGCCTTGTTGACAACTTAGGCCCATGCCTTCGTGGGGTGTGGGCCACACTCGAATCTTGCGATCAGTTCTTAGCGACCGAAATCTGGACTCATATGACCAGCCCACGGTTTTCCAGTCGTCTGGCGTCCAACCGATATGATTACGAGTCCAGGAGAGACGCTGCAGGCGATGTCGTGTTGTCAGCAAAGGCACTCACTTCTGTCGTGTGCAGCCATAGCCCATTAACGCCCAATATCGTCGCATGTCCTAACGAACACGTTCGTCGTATGGTCCATTTGATTTCAAGGGTTATTTCACGCAGTAGTGACAACTCTACGCAAACGCCGCTGCTCTCGATCGGAAAGTGAAGGCCGTCGGCCACTGCGTTGTCCATGATGTGAGGTAATGCCTGGAATGCGGTTTCTCGGCACACTATTGATACTATGGATGGGGGATTATTGAATTCCCTAATGATTTGCTAAATGTAATATCCCAATCGTGTAGTTCCAACTACCATTCCACGTTCGAAGTATGTTAATTCCTGTCCGACGGTCGTAATCAAGTCGGATATCGAGTCACTGAATCACCTGAGTGTAAATGACAGCTCGGCCAGTGTACAGGCCATTTATACCTTTTGTAAGCAATATTGTCGCTATCTGTATACGTGCATAATGCTATCCCACGATTTTTTCGCCTCAGTGTATATTTCTGAAAATACACTGATGAGCTAAATGTTATGACTAGCCGCCAATGAGAGACTGAATGTTGCCAGGTGCTGTTGCGAGCGCGTGACGGAGTAAGAAAAATGTGTAAGTGTAGCAGAGACCAGTGAGAAATCATTCGAGTGACGATACAGGCTGCAAATGGGGAAATGAAATGAAATGATCGTATGGCATTTATTGGCCGGGATATCCCTTCGGGGTTCGGCCGCCGTATTGCAAGTCTTTTTAGTTGATGCCACTTCGGCGACTTGTGTGTCAATTATGATGAAAATACAGTGACACGAGCGACTTGTTGAGGAAGGGCAGGCTATCACGAGCGAGCGCTTGCGAAGGAGCGCCTCGGAAACTGCGATGCTGGTCGGCTGTTCATGTGCCGACATTACGAACTCGTGCGGAAAGTCCTTGGGGGACAGTGAAACTGCGAGTGGACTATAAGTTGTTGGATTCACGCCTCATCACGGAATGTGATTCTCGGAGGCTTGCCCGCTCTATAAAGTGGCGATCTGTATCAGATCTGACGACGGAGTGAAGTACTGGTGCAGGCGCTAGTATTTCGTACTTTACCGTTCACCGCACGTCGTTGAGCACGGAGCTCTGCACCACACGAACCCTACGTGTTTCCGTGTTGCAACGGCATCGTCCGTCATGCTCCATTAGAGGTACCAACACACATGGCGCCACTAAATCCGACGATTTCCACATGGTTGACAACGGGTTGTACACAATGCTTTGAAGGGGAGTAAAAACTTATTAAACTTTTGTCTATTTTGTATACGAGGTATGTTCAAAAAGCATCGGGAATTTTGTACAAATGGTTCAAATGGCTCTGACCACTATGGGACAACATCTGAGGTCATCAGTCCCCTATAACTTAGAACTACTTAAACCTAACTAACCTAAGGACATCACGCACATCCACGTCCGAGGCAGGATTCGAACCTGCGACGTAGCAGTCGTGCGCTTCCAGACTGAAGCGCCTAGAACCTCTCGGCCACAACGGCCGGCGGGAATTTCGTAATTTAGCTGGTTGTATTAGTCCGACTCGCGCGATTTTTCGTTTTTGTGCTGGTAAACCTGTCCGGAACACAGTCGCCAGATATGACCCTGTGTGACTGTTTTCTGTTTCCAGGAACAAAGAGAACCTAAATGGCCGTTGTTTTAAAAGGTTAGGTGAGGTTTAAAAGTGCATCGTTGAAAGAGCTAAGTGCTAGCCCAAAGGTCGAGTTTCGGAGTGTTTTGGGGATTGAAAGACGATCTGGCACAAGTGTATAATATCTAAACGGGACTACATTGAAGGAGATAACATTAATGCAGACAAATAAAGAAAATTATCTCAAAAAAAAAATGGCCAGGTGCAAGTAGGACTCGCGCACTGAGGGTTCTGTACGTATTTATATATGTATGTAGACAGCACATCCATTGATTACATGGCTTTCGAGTATGTTTTAATTTAAAGTTCAGAGTCGGATAACAAATGAGAAAGGAAAAATTTTTTCGTGTTATATAATTACAATTTAACACTTCCATAACGTTTTCCCTTTACTTCCAGCTTCAAACCTTTCTTCCTGCCAAATTTCATGATTCTACGTTTACGAGACGTGCCCTATAGGATTTAATGTGTGGGTTCGCGAGTTTCAAAATATGTGACATAGATTCCCGTATCTTTTGATTCCTTAGTCTTAGAAACTTAACGTTTTTACACTAAAAAAGGACTATAGACTTCAGTATGTGATACAAATTTCAACTTGATACAAGTAACAGTTCCTGAGAGAAACGAGTCTTAACAGACGGAGGGACAGACAGACAGTCGGATAACAAAAAACCAAAATTTTTTTCGTGTGATATGATTAAAAATTAACAAGTTCGGATTTTCACCTTTACATGAACTCTGACACCTTTTTTCTTCCCAAATTGCGTGATCCTAGACCAATGAGAAGTAACTTATAGGTTTTGGTAAGTGATATTTGGATTGTAAATAAAAAACCGCCTTCTGTTGCTGCACTGTACAAGTATTTTATTTCTCCCAGACGCATTTCGCCTCTTTTCACTTCAAAGCATCATCAGTGGGATCTGGAACAATACAGTTTTGTTTTGATATGTGTTATTTGTAGATTATAAAATTTGTTAGATAACACATATCAAAACAAAACTGTATTATTCTAGATCTCACTGATGATACCTTGAAGTGAAAAAGGCGAAACGCATCTGGCAGAAATTGAAATATAGTGCAGCAAGAGAAGGCGTTTTTTATTTACAAAACAAATGTTTCTGCGATTGCTGCGGAAGATGGCCCGCAAATAAACTCGTCTGGTGAGTGAATTTGCGAGTGTCCATACTTTTTGGTTGCATCGACTTAGATGCTTAGAATTATTATATCGCCAACTGACTACAGACCGTAAGTAGTATGTGACATAAATTTCAACATGACACGGGGGTTCCTGAGAAAAAAAAGAGGTCTTAACAGACGGACAGTCTGATAATAAATGACAAAATTTTTTGTGTGATATAATTACAGATTAACAAGTTTCGTATTTTTTTTTTTTTCTTACGTTGTAGTGTGAAACTTAGCTTCTCGACGATTCTAGGTCAATGAGAAGTGGCGTATAGGTTTTAATGAATTGCTCTGATTTAGAAACTTCACTTTTTCACATCTCCGAGGGACCATAGACGTTAATATGTGACACAGGTTCCAACTTTATACATCTACCCATTGCTGAGAAAAAGAGACTGAAACAATCGGACAGACAGCAGCAACAAAGTCGTCCTATAAGCGTTCCGTTTTTACCAATTGAAGTACGGAGCACTAAAAACGAAAATTGCCTAAACGTTTTGAACACGCCTCGTATGTCATAAATAAATGTTGCTTCTATTAAAGTTCCAACCCTTGTATTAAATGGAGGCTGTGACTCGGTATCACACTACATCTGTCTTCACAATTTTCTCACCGAGCGAGGTGGCGCAGTGGTTAGACACTGGACTCGCATTCGGGAGGACGACGGTTCAATCCCGCGTCCGGCCATCCTGATTTAGGTTTTCCGTGATTTCCCTAAATCGCTCCAGGCAAATGCCGGGATGGTTCCTTTCAAAGGGCACGGCCGACTTCCTTCCCCTTCCTTCCATAATCCGATGAGACCGATGACCTCGCTGTCTGGTCTCCTTCCCCAAACCAACCAACCAACAATTTTCTCAAGGAAGAAGAAAAGGATATGAAAGGGACTCGATGTAGTCTTAATATTGTAAACATTCCGAAAATGAGAAAACGTGTAGAGAACGGGCTGTAATATTATTGCAACATGCGGCTGTCGTGTTCTGTTGGTCCTCCGCGTTTTGGTTCGCACATTAGCGAGTCGCGTACACGGTAGGGTTGCTGTCACTAATCTACGCGCGCCACGCTGCCACCTATCACCTCGCCTCCCCGATATGGCGCGCTGCACTGCGCTTCCCACCTCTGGCTGCTCTATTAATGACGGCCGCCGTGATTCACACGCCGGCCGCTGATTACCGCGGCGCTGCTGCGCACGTGTGTCCGCTCGCTGTGATTTATACCTGTTGCTAGCGATTTGTTCGGCGTTCATCAACAGCTATTTTCAAGTAATGTACGCTCTGTCCGACTGCTGTGTGTCTGTCTGTGTGGTGTGTGTGTGTGTGTGTGTGTGTGTGTGTGTGTGTGTGTGTGTGTGAGGGAGGGAGGGGGGAGAGCATGCGTGGTGCGGCTAGTCGGATTTTGCCACCGATGTTTGCGCATTGTAGAATGTTATCCGCGCTATATATTTCGGTGTCACACTGTCATAAGAACAGGCGGACCCCACCTGTGACTGTGGGGGTGAGGGAGGAGGAGAGCGGACTACCGGCTACATATTGACCGCTGTTCCGCTCTCCTAGATCTGCACGTGAGTTATCTAACGCGACACCTGAATTACTGATTATTTGTTTGTAGATAATGAAAACGCCAGAGATATGATCCAGCCTCAATGACTTAATTTGATCCTTGGACTATACATCACTTTCTTATATCCTTCAAAGTTGTGAGGAATGCATATTATTTTGGTCATTCTGTAAACTCTTATGTAAATATCGATATGCGTAGCCCACACAGAGAGCAAAACCTTGTAACTGAGTAATCTTTGACTACTGCTCCAGTATCTTTGCATTGCTGCACCGCCTCTACCTGAAAGCAGTAGCAAAGTTACACGCATTCTAAGTTCAGCAGTGTTGATTGGCTGACGTATTTTGACGAACAGGTAGGAAATGTTCTTTAGAAGTGTGATATAAGATTAATGGAATTGGAGTATGAATACATTTGTGGAGAAAGAAGCTAACGAAATTATTCGTGAGTTTTTCTGGAATGTTAAGAGATTGTGGTAAGCACGGAAGTGCGTAGCATTGTTTTGTGTTATTAAGATTGTAGTAACGAAGTTCAGATACTAGGACTGTTACGTGAATTGTTCTGATAAGAAGATGAGATTCTCTTGCTTAAAGTTGTTTCTTAAGGTCGTGTTACGTAAACCTATTTTGACCGTTACTTGTTGTTTAAAGCATCACTGTTGAATATAGTGTTCCATTTGAATTTTGTCAGAAGTCAGTTCTTATCAGTTAAAACACATACTTTTCGTTCAGTTTATTATGTACGTACACACATTGCAGTTCTTGGTACGCAGTTTTCAGTCGTGGTTTTTAATATTGCTTTGCCGCTATATGCTGTGCGCTGCTTTCAAGAAACGTGCAAAAATGTTTATCAAGACACGAGGTGAGTGAAAATACAGTTTAGGGCTAGGAATTTCTTTGTAATTTCAGTTGCGCACCTATTTCAGAAGTCAGGTTACCTTCAGAGTAGCATTGCAGTTTCTTGTAGAAACAGTTAACTTAAGCTTATAGGAAGAGTTGAGCAAATCATGTTCGCCTTATTGCATCCTTCCTGTCTAATCGCCCATCTTTTGTCACTGTTAACAATGCCAATTCCCGTACCTTCCATCCCACTGTATAAGTGCTCTAAGCCTCCGTCTCCTCTCTTCTCTTTTATCACTCTTTACACTGCTGATATGCCCAAACCACCCCCACCAACCCACCTCCTCCAGTATGTTGATGACACCGCTTTCCGCCCCAACGAAGTTCTCTTACGTCCCTCCACATCGTCGTACGCAGTGCACTCCGTCTCGCTTTCTGCATTCATTTACCTTGCCCCACAAGGGTCCTCTACCATCTCATCATATCCCTAACCCTCCTCGCCCAAATCAGACACCTACGTATCTGCTATACTGTGCACAAACTGCATTCCAGTAACCCCATTGTCTCGCCTCTGATAACCACCGTGGTACGCTGCTGCGTCTTCACAAAGACATTTCTCCACCCCTACATCTACACACACTCCATATCCTAGCTCAGCGCCGTCTCCCAGACACTGAGATCCGCACTAACATTTATCCCTCCTACCTACTTTAACTCTTTCCCAGCTAGCCCACACTAATCAGGGCTCCATTCACTCCTATCTCTTACCTCTTGTACCACAATCTTCCTCACACACCATACTACTCCTAACCCTGTGTCTCTCTCGCCACCTTGTATTCCCAATATCCGCTTCACCTCCTACCCATCATCTCCATTGTTACCCCACATGACAGATACATATCTCTTTACTCAACCTCTATGGAACATATTCTTTTCTCCCACAATACTTCTCACCTAGAGCAAGTTCTTCAGATGTTAAGTGACTGTCCAGTGCTCCAGTACTTTCTTCAAACAATAATATCATCGCAATTGTGTTTTTTCAATCGTATATTGTATACTGAAGAGTGAAATGTTGTATCGCTGACAGCTCCCTCCCCCGCCTTCCCCCCATATTGGACATGGGGGACGCAATAACAATAAAGAAAAAATGCATTTCTGTGATTATTCCTTTTTTAACTGGGTACACGATAAGGTAATTTCGGCATTTGTGCCATTGGTAAGTATTCCTGTTGACATTACATTTACTAAGCATTTTATTTTACGTCTATGTAACAATACTAAGAGATTTTTATCTTATACTTACGTCTAGATGGAGTGATGTCCATAAAACATCTTGGAACGTAATTTCTTTTATTTATTGCGTTCTTAATATAGGTCCATATCTACCTTGTATAAAAATATCGTGCTATTTTTGTCAGTTCTCAACTTACAGATCGTTCCATTGATGCATTACGTTTACAAGTAAATTATTCTTTGATTGTCAAAGGTATTATTTGCCAGAGGTAATTTTCATTATGTAGATGTGCTAATTTTAAAGTTGTATTGTTTTTTGTGTATCGTGTTGCGTTCATTCGTTTCCGTTTTATATTAATAAAATTTCCCAGATAATCTGCTCATTTAGTGTGTCATTAGGGCATCTATCTGTGTGTGCACAAATTTCTAACTCTCCCCAAATATTCGTGGTTTGACCTTCTGATATCCTATGTAAAATTTTCAAAGCGCTTTCGATTATGTTCACTCATTGGTTTATATTTCCTAAGTGTAGGTAAAAACTAGATTGGTTGCTTTCGCAATCTCTCGTGCGCTCTTTAAATCGTATGCTAAAACCTTTTCCTCTTTGTCCGATGTAAAAACTATTGCAGTCGTCACAGGAAATTTTTCAGACACTTTGATTAGAAAAGACTGGGACGTCACTTTTTCCTGATCTCAGCTTTGTTTCTGTGTTGTTGGTACTTCGAAGTGCTAGTTGTATTTTCGTACTCTTTAATAATTTTTTTTGTATGTGATATGTTTCCTACATATGTTGTTGGTACAGGTTTTGTCATCTCTTTTCAATGTTATGTCCTTATGTATGATGACGGCTTTAAGTTTAGTATGATCTTAGTAGATTTTGAGTACTGTATCTGGGTCGAATTATTTTGTTGTGCTATGTATTGTAATGTTGTAATTTCAATTTTTATTGCTGGTTCTTCCATCGGTAAATTTATGATTCAATTGATTATTGATTTAAAGTACACACGTTTCTGCGACTTGGGGTGGCATGAATTTTTATTGATGGCGTCTGTAGTTGTAGGTTTTCTGTAAATTTGTAACTTGTGTTGCTTATTATCATTGCTTATTTTTAGGTCTAATAAATTGATGGATTTGTTGTTTTCTGCCTCTGTTGTGATTTCTTTTTAATTTTTTTGATTCAGATTCTTTAATTGCGTGTGAATTGTTTGTATATCCTTGTTGTCTCCATTTATTAGTTGTAATGTATTATCTAAATACTGTTAGTAGTAGATAATTTGACAAGGAATAGAGAATTGGAGGTGAAAAATTTTTCTTCTAATACATTGAGAAATATGTCTGCAATAGTACCTGCCATACAATTTTCCATTGCTACCCCATCGTTTTGAGTATATTTTCTTATCAAATTCAAGGTAGTTTTGTGATATAGTGAGCTGTAGTAATTTTATGATTTCATAAGTCGAAACGGGGTTGCCTGTCTGTATCTAAGCAGGTTGTCTTTTAAAATTTCAATTGTCTAGACTATTGGTATGTTTGTATATTCGTACAAGCTTCTTATATCGAAAGAGATGGACTTACCAACTTGGGAGATTTGATTGTTTTTTTTTTTTTTTTTTTTTTTTTTTTTTTTTTTTTTCATGGGCTAGTGGTCGTGAGTTTTTTGTAGTCTATTCCTGTTGTATGTATATAGTTTGTTCAATAATGTGTTCAGCTTTGCACTTAGGTTATATGCCGGGCCGTCTATACGATTTATTATTGGACAATCAGGGTATAGTCTCTGTGTACCTTTGCTTGTGCTCTCAAAGAAGGTGTATATGAATTCATTATAATTCATGATTTTTGTCTTGTTCAATGAAGCTGCATTACAATTTTTTTATTGCTTTTCTGGTTTGAGCATTGTACTTATGTACTTCCGTGATGCTGTTATTCAGGAAAAAAATTTTAGTTCATCGCTGTAGTCGTTTTCATTAATAATGATTATACTATTACCTTTGTCCGATTTTATTTCTGTAGGATTTTGTATTATCAGTTTGGTATTTATGCTGTTTAGTGTGTGTTGTTCAGTGCACGTCCTTGTATTTTTCTGTTTCCTGTTTTTTATTTCTGTTTCAGTGAGTTTTGCTGTTTTTGGAATTAGCTCATTTTCTTCGCCTTTGGATAGTTTTGCCATGTCAATAGTTACCTTAGTTACCTTTGGTGTAGCTATTAGGTGTTTCATAGATGTGTTGTGAAATACTGGTCCAAAGTTATATTTTAAGTCTTTATTTAGTAAATTTGTTTATTTAGTTGTGAACGATGATTGGTAAGGTTTTTTACTCGTGTGTAGAACTGAAACGGTGAAATAATTTCCGGTTTTAGTTTCTGAGTGAAGTGTTATTTTTTAATTAACATTAATTTCTTTTTGTGAACTGTACGGGTGTATCGATTGGTATGCCAAATATATCCATCTACGAATTTGGTAACGTAGTCAGACATTAAAGGAGTTAGATTTTCACTTAATTTTAGGTAAGGTACGTTTGCCTTTATTATTTAGTTTTCTAGTAATTGTGCGCTCATTTGAGCCTTTGTGGTCCATCATCTTT
Source organism: Schistocerca nitens (assembly GCF_023898315.1). Lineage (NCBI taxonomy): Eukaryota > Metazoa > Arthropoda > Insecta > Orthoptera > Acrididae > Schistocerca > Schistocerca nitens. The sequence continues at coordinate 361,578,849 of NC_064621.1, forward strand.
AGATGGACTTGCCACTATTTTGTTGGAAAAATTAGAATAAAATTCTCCTGAAAACCATGCTGGATCTGTATTTATCTATTCCGAGATGACTGGAAGCTGTTTTAAATGTCAGAGGGTGTTTGCACCGTATTAGTCTTGGCAGTGTGTGGTGTTTTTGGTGATTCCATGTTTTTGCCCATCCCCTGTACATGTTACAGTGATGCCAACTGTGAAAGGTGATAGAGGAACAGTACCGCTGTCCACGAGAGTTAATCATTTAGTGCTTGCCTGAAACTGATTTCCAGTTGCCTTCAAAATTTCAGTATGTGCCAGTTAACTATGTCAAAAGCATCTTCTAAATGTACAAATGCTATATATGTTGGTTTTCCTCTCGTCAGTCTGTTTTCTATCAGTATAAGTCGTAGGATCAGTATTGCCTCGTGTAGGGGTTTTCCTATATTTCTCCGGAATAGAAACTGATCTCCCCCGAGGTCGGCTTCTAAATGCCTTTCCGTTCTTGAATAAATAATTCGTGTACGTATTTCGAAGAAGACAGTAAAGCACAAAATTCTTCTTCTTCTTCTTCTTCTTCTTCTTCTTCTTCTTCTTAGGTCTTCAACCATGTGATCAGTTGGCAGCAGCTCGACATGATATTATGTCTTTGGCCTTCCTCTTGAGAGCGGTATAAGGTGGCGCTACCTGTATCCTCTTTTCTTTCGTTGATGTATTCCATTCTCGGTCTATCTGCGCAATAGCGACACTGAAATCGTTTCCTCGAGGAAAAATGCGGGTGAAGCTTCGTGCAGATGTGTCTCTAGTATGGCCGTCTATCGCTTCACGTCGCACCTTTCGGTTCTGCACTCACAGTGACTACATAAGCTGCCTATAAAATAGTGTTTCCCGTCATGCGTTAAGACCTGGTGAGAGCTTTCGCCTGATTTCATTCAGCCCACGTAATGTAACAGTTACACGTTTCCTCCTCCATGAAAATTCTCGGCCGCACGAAGACGCTCCTGCACAATTGTCGATGGAAAGTGTTTTATCAACCACCATACATCTTGAACTTCGCTCCCTCTGATTTTTTTCTCCTTGTTCACCTGAGCAGCTGGCTATGGGAGCAGTATCTTGGCGAAGACAACGAGCTGCAGAGCAGCGTAGACAGCTGGTGGAAATCACAAGCTTTCTGTAACGAGAGTATTGGGAAGTCAGTACCACGCTACGACGTATGCCGCCGAAGTCGGAGCGGCGACTGTGTAGAGAAGTACGATATTGCAATGCCTCTGTTGTTAAGAAGAACATGCATGCATGCATGTTTGAAGGAACAGCTACTGCATCGACTACAGCCGTTATGAAATACATGAAATGTTTTCGCAATTGTTAAAACGTACAGCTATTAGTTGTATAATGGAATGACGACAATGAAAATTTGTTCGCGACCGCGACTCGAACCAGGATTTTCGCTTTGGCTATCAGTGCGCAATTCACGGCCAGACTCAGAATTCCATACGTCGTCGTGCCTGCGTCACAGCCTGTACTCGTACATACATTATTCAGGGTGGTCCATTGATCGTGACCGGGCCAAATATCTCACGAAATAAGCATCAAACTAAAAAACTACAAAGAACGAAACTCGTCTAGCTTGAAGGGGGAAACCAGATGGCGCTATGGTTGGTCCGCTAGATGGCGCTGCCATAGGTCAAACGGATATCAGTTGCGATTTTTTAAATAGGAACCCCCATTTTTATTACATATTCGTGTAGTACGTAAAGAAATAAGAATGTTTTAGCTGGGCCACTTTTTTCGCTTTGTGATAGATGGCGCTGTAACAGTCACAAACATATGGCTCACAATCTTAGACGAACAGTTACTAACAGGTAGGTTTTTAAAATTGAAATACAGAACGTATGTACGTTTGAACATTTTATTTTGGTTCTTCCAATGTTATACATGTACCTTTGTGAACTTATCACTTCTGAGAACGAATGCTGTTACAGCGTGATTACCTGTAAACACCACATTAATGCAATAAATGCTCAAAATGATGTCCGTCAGCCTCAATGCAATTGGAAATACGTGTAACGACATTCCTCTCAACAGCGAGTAGTTCGCCTTCTGTAATGTTCGCACATGCATTGTCAAGCGCTGACGCATGATGTCAAGCGTTGTCGGTGGGTCACGATGGCAAATATCCTTCAACTTTCCCCCAGAGAAAGAAATCCGGGGACATCAGATCCGGTGAACGTGCGGGCCATGGTATTGGTGCTTCGACGACGAATCCACCTTTCATAAAATATGCTATTGAATACCGCTTCAACCGCACGCGAGCTATGTGCCGGACACCCATCATGTTGGAAGTACATCACCATTCTATCATGCAGTGAAACATCTTGTAGTAACATTGGTAGAAACTTACGTAGGAAGTCAGCATACATTGCACCATTCAGACTGGCATCGATAAAATGGGGCCAATTATCCTTCCTTACATAATGCCACACCATACATTAACCCGCCTAGGTCGCTGATGTTCCACTTTTCGCAGCCATCGTGGATTTTCCGTTGCGCAATAGTGCATATTATGCCGGTTTACGTTACCGCTTTTGGTGAATGACGCTTCGACGCTAAATAGAACGCGTGCAAAAAATCTGTCATCGTCCCGTAATTTCTCTTGTGTCCAGTGGCAGAACTGTACACGACGTTCAAAGTCGTCGCCATGCAATTCCTGGTGTATAGAAATATGGTACGGGTGCAATCGATGTTAATGTAGCATTCGCAACACCGACGTTTTTGAGATTCCCAATTCTCGCGCAATTTCTCTGCTACTGATGTGCGGATTAGCCGCGACAGCAGCTAAAACACCTACTTGGGCATCATCATTTATTGCAGGTCGTGGTTGACGTTTCACATGTGGCTGAACACTTCCTGTTTCCTTAAATAACGTAACTATCCGGCGCACGGTCCGTACACGTGGATGATGTCGTCCGGGGCACCGAGCAGCACACGCCCATTGGGCATTTTGATCAAAATAGCCATACATCAACACGATATCGACCTTTTCCGCAATTGGTAAACGGTCCATTTTAAGACGGGTAATGTATCACGAAGCAAATACCGTCCGAACTGGCGGAATGTTACGTGATACCACGTACTTATACGTTTGTGCCTATTACAGCGCCATCTATCACAAAGCGAAAAAAGTAGTCCAACTAAAACATTCATGTTTCTTAATGTGCTACACGAATATGTAATAAAAAATGGGGGTTCCTATTTAAAAAAAACGCAGTTGATATCCGTTTGACCTATGGCAGCGACATCTAGCGGGCCAACCATAGCGCCATCTGGTTTTCCCCTTCAAGCTAGACAAGTTTCGTTCTTAGTAGTTTGATGCTTATTTCGTGAGATATTTGGCCCGGTCACTATCAATGGACCACCCTGTATATTTCCCGTTCAAGGGAGAACATTTTAACTGAAAGTCGCTGCCAGAAATCGGCGGAGAAATAAGATATTGCAGTGCCTGTGTTGCGAGAAGAACGATGCGATGTTCCTTCGTAGATGTAAGCATGCATACAGGGTAGTGGCTTTCAGTTAAAAGTCCTCCGCTGTACGGGAATTAAATAATTTATGTGCGAGCACAGGCTGTGACTCAGGAACGACGACTTACGGAAGTTTGAGTCTTGCAGTGTGACGTGCCCTGTTAGCCAAAGCGCTTAAGGCGTAAAGCGGAAAATCCGAATTAGAGTCCGGGTCCGGCACGAATTTTCACTGTCGTCATTCACTAACACAGCTGATGGTTGTTCGTATTCGCAACTGCGAATACATTTGGCGTATGTAGAGAAGAGCTGCAAGGTGTAGCTAAATGTTACAAATCAAACATTTTTTATCTTCCTTGTGGTTTCCATTCCGCGACCGATTCTCCATGCTTTGAAGTACCTCTCTTTTGATACCATGTGTGAAAAAATTGTACTACTGTAATCTGAGCGAGTGTTGGGAGAATAGGTTAGCAGAGGACGCCACTGTTCCCCAACGCCGTCGTCAAATGTTAATTCCCGAGAAACTTTGACGAAGCCGTTTAGTTAACGGTCTGTGTGAATGGCACCATTTGAAATGCGTTATGAAATGTTTTTCATGTTCGTGCGTACGTAACTTGAAGCGGAAAACCACTAGGCCTAAGAGGACGCCGAAGAAGAAGCAAACAGGTGATATTAATGTAACGGTGCTGATAAGGGCGCGTCTTCGAAGTGGTTTGTACTTACCGTATAAAGTAAACGAACTTTTTGAAAATAAATAAATGAAAAGTCTGACGCAGAACAACGGTTTATTATTCATTAGAAATAGAACATCTTTGCAGCGATCCAAATGGCTAAGGAGAGTGTTTTTCTTTTTAAAAAGTACTTGGAAGTTTGAGTTGCGTCCGGTAAACATCATTAAGGAGATCCGAGAAAAGAGGAGCAGCGGCTCGTTAAGATGGGCGGTGGCGTGTAAACGCCGCGGCATGCCTCGGCTCGGCGCGCTTGTAGCGGGGGGCGCTTTACAAGACCCGAGCAGACACTGTATAGTGTATGGGAACACTCTGCCGGGGGCAGGAATGTGGGGGGACCGCGCCAGGGGTGCGCAAAACCGACCGAGCCGTGCCGCACACCACACCGCGCCCCGAAGCGCAGCCCTGGAGGACAGCTGCGCTGACGCGCCATGCCAAAAGGCGGGTCGCGGGGAACAGCGTGATAATAAAATGTCCGCGAGGTCGCTGCTGCATACTGCAAGGTGGTCCGGAAGAGTGGAACCAACCTTCTACAACAAAAACAGCTGGGTAAACAGAAGTCTACAGTCAGGCAGTATGAGAATGGGAAAAGCGAAAAAAAACCAGTGAGGCAATGTACCAACATAATAGCCATTTTGAAAGCCACCATCTTGGAAGCAACTCGTAAGTTACAGATTGAAAGGAGGTCATGTGACGTACCCGCTAGAAAGAATTTTAGTGCTATTTCATGCATGCTGGATCGTGTAAACTCCACAGTCTTTAATTATTGTTGGTCCATAGTTCAACCATACACAGATACTTTTAAAACGTTTTATTTCAGTGACACAACCGGTTTCGGGCATTCATACCTCTCTTGAGGTGTCTAACGTTTCCAATTTCATTAATCTTTTCGTCAGCAGCATGTCGCCAGCTCCAGCATTGCACATGAATATTTGAATATATAGCGCCACTTTATATGTTGCTCCGATAGCAAAAACATGCTGTTTTTATTTACTTATATGGTGAAAAAGTTGTATCTAATTATTACTTGCCAGTGGATGGCGCTTTGTCTTGCTATGACGCATACGGTTTTCCAGAACAGGGTGTATACAGTTGCAGAGCAGACAGCAGACATATTCTAAATACACCACTGTGACACATAAAGCACAGTTCATAATATTCTTCATGTCAGTTTAAACATCACAAATGTGATTCACATTCGATGTTTTTGTTTTGATAACAAAGACAATCCAGTAAGCAAAGATATCATTAATCTTCTATTGAGCAAAGGCATCAACTAAGCAAATAAAATAAGTGGAAAATGCAACGTGTTAATAATAGAGAAACGCCTTTATTCTAAGAATGAACTAATTATTTAAGTCAATTATTGGTTCAAATGGCTCTGAGCACTATGCGACTGAACTTCTGAGGTCATCAGTCGCCTAGAACTTAGAACTAACTAAACCTAACTAACCTAAGGACATCACACACATCCATGCCCGAGTTTTACCGAATATGGTGAGAAGTTTCATCGCCGTACTCTGGATAATGGGTGTTCGTGTAGGTGGTGTCGGTTGAAATCCTCTGCTATTAAACAGGTGCCCTTCTCTCATGAAGGAGGCTAACAGCAATGCGTTGGACCTGTGTTAACGCCATCAGCTTACACGTAACGTGTAATGAAGAAAAATCAGTCATAACCGGAGAAAGAATAAAGCTGTGCTCAAATTAAAGGAACCATTTTTTTTCTACTCTAATTCTGTCTGTATGATATGTCACATGCCCCCCTTTCCTTATGAAAATTGCCGGCCTTGGTGGCCGAGCGGTTCTAGGCGCTTCAGTCTGGAACCGCGCGACCGCTGCGGTCGCAGGTTCGAATCCTGCCTCGAGCATGGATGTGTGTGATGTCCTTAGGTTAGTTAGGTTTAAGTAGTTCTAACAAGGGAACCTCCCCATCGCACCCCCCTCAGATTTAGTTATAAGTTGGCACAGTCGATAGGCCTCGAAAATCTGAACACAGATCAATCGAGAAAACAGGAAGAAATTGTGTGGAACTATGAAAAAATAAGCAAAATATACAAACTAAGCAGTCCATAGGAAACATAGGTAACATCAAGGACGATGTGAGCACAAGAGCGCCGTGGTCCCGTGGTTAGCGTCAGCATCTGCGGAACGAGAGGTCCTCGGTTCAAGTCTTCCCTCGGGTGAAAATTTTTTATTTTCAGACAATTATCAGAGTTCAGGCACTCACACATAATTAACTTCGCTGTGCAAAATTCCAGGACATGTTCAGATTTGCTTGGATATATGCAGGATTTGACGGTCTACACACGGAGCCGGCCGAAGTGGCCGTGCGGTTAAAGGCGCTGCAGTCTGGAACCGCAAGACCGCTACGGTCGCAGGTTCGAATCCTGCCTCGGGCATGGATGTTTGTGATGTCCTTAGGTTAGTTAGGTTTAACTAGTTCTAAGTTCTAGGGGACTAATAACCTCAGCAGTTGAGTCCCATAGTGCTCAGAGCCATTTGAACCATTTTTCTACACACGGAAAAATTTGAAAACCTTAAAAACATATGTTTTGACAGAGCACAGAGAAAACTGTGCGACTGTGAAACTGTTGCATTCATTTGTTGAAGTTTATGTGACACACTCTTATGTTTTCATCAATTTTTTGGAAGTGATTATCACATCCACAAGAAAACCTAAATCGGGCAAGGTAGAAGAATCTTTTTACCCATTCACCAAGTGTGGAAGTTAGGTGTGTCGACAACATATTCCTGTCATGTGACGCACATGCCGTCACCAGTGTCGTGTAGAATATATCAGACACGTTTTCCTGTGGAGGAATCGGTTGACATATGACCTTGCGATCAAATGTTTTCGGTTCCCATTGGAGAGGCACGTCCTTTCGTCTGCTAATCGCACGGTTTTGCGGTGCGGTCGTAAAACACAGACACTAAACTTATTACAGTGAACAGAGACGTCAATGAACGAACGCACAGATCATAACTTTGCGAAAGTAAAGAAAGTAAAATTTTCAGGCGAGGGAAGACTTGAACCAAGGACCTCTCGTTTCGCAGCCGTTCACGCTAACCACGGGACCACGGCGCGCCTGTGCTCATACCATCCTTGATGTTGCATATATTACCCATGGACTACTCAGTATATTTTGCTTATTTTTTCATAGTTCCCCACAACTTCTTCCTGTTTTCTCGATTGATCTGTGTTCAGTTTTTCAAGGCCTATCCACTGTGCAAAATTATAACTAAATCTGAGGGGGGTGCGATGGGGAGGTTCCCTTGTAAGTTCTAGGGGACTGATGACCTCAGATGTAAGTCCCATAGAGCTCGGAGCCATTCGAACCTTATGAAAATTACTAGTTGCATCCAGGATGGCGGCTTCCAAAATGACCACCATGATGGCAACATAGCCTCAGAAGTTTTCACACCTCGCCCAGTCTCCTACTTAACTTTAGGTATGTGTTTATCCAGCTCTTTTTATTTTAGGCGGGTGATTCCATATCTAAGAACCACTGTGTAGAATGGCATGAATAACTTTGCGTGAGATTTGACCTTGGATCATTCCGTAGGCATCTTCATTGAATACAAGTTTGAGATATTCTTTATTGTGAATGTGATGTAATGACAGTAGGAGGTATCAGTCACATTTTTTCCCGAATGTAAAGTAGGTGCAAACCAGCAAATTGATTTCATATAAGAGATAATTAGACATCATCAACCATCACCCACTGATATAGCAACACCCCTCATCAAAATAACATATTAATTTAAAAATTAATCATGAAATTTTTAAATGAATCCAACCTTAGTCGGTAAAATTCCAAAACACTGAGAGGTGACTGTATGACCTTCAGCCCAAATCTCACAAAAGACAAAAAAAAGCTCCTTCGTAACAATAAGATAAATAACAATAGCATCCATTATGGACTACGTTGTGAGGACTGCACCTGTTGATTAAAATAATGATGTATATGATATTCTGCGCCAGTCACACATTACTTCATTCACTACGCGTTTCGACGATTAGTCCATAATGATTAGGTCAAAGGCAATTATTTATACAGCTGTTCGTAGTGGTAATCATCAGTGATTTGTAGTGATTTGTTGCAGCAAAAGATTACGTTGCGACTGGCAAGTGCAAGAAGACAATATTTGTGCTGCATTCTTGCAAAATTTTTGTGCACGTAAAAATCCGGTCTGAGGTTTAAAATTAGTTTTACATTATTTCAATTTCACACAAGTAAACTATAAATATTTTGCCAGCTCCATAAAGTTCTTTTCTTAACAAATTTTGCACCTTTTTAAACAGAAAATTCTATATTATTTTATAGGCTTAAAAACTGATAATCTGATTTTTTTGCGTTTTACGGCATTCCAACTTGCGTAGTCTAACAAACCTACTCTGTTTTGTACCGTATTTGCTTGCCTTTTTTGTCTTGTTTGCCGTAAGTTCAGAGGGGTTCTACTAACATAACTTGTAGTTTTGTTTCCTTCTAATTTGTAATCTTATTTTTCTGAGACAAATAACAGTCAAACACAAAAAGACTATATATTGTCTCAAGGATATGAGAGAGAAAAAAAGAGAATGAGAGAGAGGGGGGAGTGGGAGGGGGGGCTACGACGGTTCAACCAGACGAGTTTCAAGTCTGTAGCAGCTGGGAGTGTAAATATTAGCTCGGGAAAGCCTCGGCGACTTTGCTTCTTCCTCGAGGCTACTGCTGGTTGGCATCGTGTTCGCCTCTGCGCCATCTTAAAAGCGAGTGCGCCGTGCAACTAGTGGTGAGAGTACATCTCTCTTCCGCCTTTCTGCTCTCGGCCTTGAGTCCTAGCATTCTACGGTTTTTCCCTCGAGCTTAGAAAGCTGCCAGAAATATACTACGAAAAAGAAGGAAGACACAGTATAGAATCGTGCCATTTGTACACTGGCAACAAGTTTCGCTGCATTTTAGTGCCCCCGGTACGAAAACTTTTTGCAAAGCTATTAAATATATTTTGAGTAGGAATAAACCTTTCTACGTAACAGATAGAAATTGTGCCAGATTTTAAAGTGACACTCTTTGTCACTCTGTTATCTCCAAATTACTGACATTGTATAACTACTCGTATTTACTAGCTTTTCTTTTCAAAGATTCAAAGCTTTTTTCTTAACTAATCAAAAAATCTCCCCTTCGATAGTTTTAGGGACAGGAAACTAATAGACGGGAAGGACTTCGGCACGTTGTGGTACCACCTCTCTGCTTGTCATGACTGGCAAGCTCGCTACTTTGCATGCTGCGTTTAACGAAATAGAAACACTTTGGATCAAAAGGCGTCGGTTCTACCTCATTTGCAGGATTTGAGAGCAATGTTGTGGTCGTGGATCGATTCCACAGCAGCAAAATGAGAAGTGGTAGCAACACAAAATTTAATATTTTTAAAGGACTCCTGGTAAAAACTGCGTTATTATTATTATTGCTTTTCAGCGCATACTGTATAATGATAAAAAGGTGTAGAATCTGGTTAAGGCGAGGGAAAACATTTGCGCCAGGGTTTCGCAAGGTTGGCTCTGAGCACTATGGGACTTAACTACTGAGGTCATCAGTCCCCTAGAACTTAGAACTACTAAACCTAACTAACCTAAGGACATCACACACATCCATACCCGAGGCAGGATTCGAACCTGCGACCGTAGCGGTCACGCGGTTCCAAACTGACGCGCTTAGAACCGCACGGCCACACCGGCCGGCGTTTCGCAAGGCACAGTGGGTTTACGTTTAAGCTGCAATCTAGGTCGCTGCAGCGACAATGACCACAATGGTGGAAGGACCCGTCGTCGGAAACAGAGGGCCTTCCTACATGGAGAAGGGTGCTGGGGACGTCTCGTCTCTAATGCTGGAGTGGGCTCCTATAAAACCCCTGAAACTGGCTTCAGTGTGTGCTGCAGTGGTTCGTCCCATGTTTCCAATCCAGTCTGTATCGTAGGCACGCTACTCCCACAGGGAGAAGAAAAGAATTTATCTCCGTTAAGTTTTCCGGTAAGCTCGATTTTGCATGAGGCTTCAGATTGCGAAGATATTTGTCATCTTCGCTGAGTTTGAAATAACGGCCCTGATCTCGTGTCCCAAAGCAATAAAACTCCCCCCGTTAAGCAACTCTGCCATCTCCCTCGTTCACTTCCTCGGCAATATACTCGTAGTCCGGTAACACTTTGTTATTAATTGCACAAGAACCAAACATTGTACAGGTATCATACATATGGTGGGCTTATTTCAATAGTGGTACAGTGCAAATTGTAGGATACACAGACTTAGACGAAGAAAATATGTTATACAAACATGGCTCTGGGAGCGCTTTGTTTACAATTTACAACTAATTTTCACCAACTCATTAATCATAGAAAACGCACAAAACACGACTTTAGAATCGTGGAGAACATCCACTCTTGGAGACGTCTGGTTAAGTTGTGCACCGTCAGTGTTATGTTTTACATGTCGTTGTTGCCTTGCGACGTACGCCACTGCTTGTTTACAGGTAACATCAACCGTTCCAGCGATCAGAATGTCCTTTGCCAGCACACGGATAATCGCGACCGGGGGAGACCTAGGACGAGGACGGTGTCGTGTATTTTCCGCCCTGTGAAGTTTCGCCCAGAAAAGGTCGAGGAATGGCCCACTAATCCCCTGGGGACGCGAGCTAGCATGCTCAAGCCGTACCGTACTAGCCATACTATATGTTGCATGTAACAGTTTCAGTGTTATTAGTTCTGATATGTATATGTTTTTACGTAGAGAGTTCTTACTGATTAAAAGTAAAAAAAAAATATTCTATTAATTTATGCAGAAATTTGGTTTAGAACACATACACAGCGACGTTGCCCAAGTGAAGTACCAAATAAGTAAATAAATAAATAAAAAAGTAAATTTCGGTCAGGTTTTTGAAGGGCCATTTGTTGGCTGGTTCAATGCTGAAATTTGTTAAACTTACGTCAGAGAAGCACTTGACCCAAAGGACATGAAAGGAGCCGCTAAAATATTATAGTTCAAGAGTGCATTTGTAGATGATCAAAAAATTGTCGAGACTAACAAAAATTAAGAAACAGTTAAGGAGGTGGTTCTTAATAAAATTGAAAGACAAAGAAAACGTAGAAAATCTTTCACATAATTGTCATACAAAAGATGACAGTGTATTAGTTGAAGAAAGAGCAAATGAAGAAGAATCCAATGAAAGTAGTAGTAATATTTTCTTTTCTGACATCTGTCAGTGACCTTTGACTGTCTTGGAAATCTAACAGTTGAATCATCAAAATAGTAAGTGACAAAATATTTAAAAACAAACATTACTCATTCGTTTTTGTTTAACAATGAGATGAAAAAAAGCCTGACTCCTTCTATATCAGCCACAGCGTGAGAATGTTTATAGAACTTAGATGGCACACTCAACTAAAAATCACAGTTTGTACTATTCTTGTTATAGTCTGTTTGCCACAGGCACGAGTTTGAACAACGCATATGAATTTCTTAAAAGTTTTCAAGCGTGGTTGAATTTTTAAAACCTTAGGAACAAGTCTAACTGTAAACAGAAATACCTTACCTTGACAGCACCTCAAACGGAAGAATGGTCCTATCGGAATTAGTAAATGAATAAATGATTTTGTGAGGATGGTAATTGGTGAGGATGACAGAAGTCCGCGATGGGTGTCAAAATACATAGCTAAACCACTGCGTAAACATCCGTCTAAAGCAGAACAAAATATTGGACGTGTAGGTAACAAAATAGGAAATTAATACAGTTCTGTGTGAGCTCGAAATTGACCACGCCAAATATCGCCGAGTCATTGGTTCAAATGGCTCTGAGCACTATGGGACTTAACATCTGAGGTCATCAGTCCCCTAGAACTAATGGACATCACACACATCCATGGCCGAGGCAGGATTCGAACCTCCGACCGTAGCGGTCGCGCGGTTCCAGATTGAAGCGCCTAGAACCGCTCGGCCACTCCGGCCGGCCGCCGAGTCATTCAATAACTTAATATTTAAATAGCTTTTTATCCTGTTTCCTGATTTATCGTCGCTTAACAGGAAACTGCTGCCATCATCCATAGTTAATAGCTCTGCTTAAAGTTCAGTCTCTTCTCTTGTCTCTGGATCCCTCTCACTTCCGCCCGCATCTCGTGGTCGTGCGGTAGCGTTCTCGCTTCCCACGCTCGGGTTCCCGGGTTCGATTCCCGGCGGGGTCAGGGATTTTCTCTGCCTCGTGATGGCTGGGTGTTGTGTGATGTCCTTAGGTTAGTTAGGTTTAAGTAGTTCTAAGTTCTAGGGGACTGATGACCATAGATGTTTAGTCCCATAGTGCTCAGAGCCATTTGAACCATTTTGAACCTCTCACTTCCCTGCAACTTTGCCCTTTGCTTGTATAACATGCTCTTCGTTGTTCGCTGGTCAGGCGTTTCTGTCACAAAGTGGTACCGTCGATTATGCAAGCTACCTAACTCCTCTGAATAGATTTTTGGAAATAGACGTATTTTCCTCTCGTGCCCTCTTCTTTGCCTGGTTCAGAGTCCTCTGTACTTTCAACCTTGCGTCATCCGGAGCTCCACATTGATGCTCGTGCGAAAAGAGCACTGTAGAATCCTTGGTTTTAAGCTTTCCTCGTCGGTGCTTCTCTTTCTGTTTTGAACAGCGCCAAATCACAGTCTCATGTTCCTTCGTTTTCTTCACTGTGTAAGAATAACCTTCATAGTGGCAACTAGACTCACCACGAATTGCCGTTGAAACTTGGTTCAAATGGCTCTGAGCACTATGGGACTTAACATCTATGGTCATCAGTCCCCTAGAACTTACTTAAACCTAACTAACCTAAGGACATCACACAACACCCAGCCATCACGAGGCAGAGAAAATCCCTTACCCCGCCGGGAATCGAACCCGGGAACCCGAGCGTGGGAAGCGAGAACGCTACCGCACGACCACGAGATGCGGGCCGAAACTTGTATATCACAACTACTGAGGTGGTAATATCCAGATGGCACGATGTGAAGTCTACGAAAACTAGAGCGATACTAACAGGCAGAGGGGACTGTGCCATAAGTCACTCTGTGACTGTGCAGGCGGAGTTCGGCCGAGTCTACGGAAAAGGTAGAGCAAGGTGATTAGGACGGTCCGGCTGCAGGTAGGGCGGGGCACAATGGACGAGGTACGAGGCGGAGAGTTCGCAGATTTCTAGTGGGGCTGAAAGTTAGCAGGGCGGAGAATTCATACATTCGACAAGGACACCTTAACGGGAGGCGGCAATTCTTCATGCAGTTGACGACGACCCTAGTAGTGTCAGAACAAGACATGTAGAAGCAACACTGAATGTTGACCACGTGATTGTCTGACGAGTGTTACGCGAGGACCAGGTGTATCCATACCATTTACAGCGTGTGCAGCACTATCAGCAGCTTATTTTCTTGCACGTGTACCCTTCTGCGAATGTTTTCTTTAACAAAGTGTCAACCCTACTTTTTGTGCAATGGTGCTGTTCACAGATGAGGCTTCGTTTCAAGGAGATCGGATTGTAAATTTTCACAAGCGGCATGTATGGGCAGACGTCAATCCTCACGCAACTGTTGACGATTCTCTGTCAATGTTTGAGCCGGCATTGTTGGTGACTATTTTGTAGGGCCTTGCTTTCTTCCATCCTGGCTCAGCGGACAAAGTTATCATAATTTCGTAGAGAATGTTCTACCTGATCTGTTAGCAGATGTGCGTTTGGCTGTGCGACAAAACGTGTACTTCATGCACGAGGGAGCACCACCTCATTTAAGTGTTGAACGTCCGTCAGCTTCTAAATAGCAGGTTCGGTGACGGATGGATAGGTAGGTTCAAATGGCTCTGAGCACTATGGGACTCAACTGCTGTGGTCATTAGTCCCCTAGAACTTAGAACTACTTAAACCTAACTAACCTAAGGACATCACACACATCCATGCCCGAGGCAGGATTCGAACCTGCGACCGTAGCAGTTACGCGGTTCCGGACTGCGCGCCTAGAACCGCGAGACCACCGCGGCCGGCGGATAGGTAGGGATGGACCAATTGCCTGGCCTCCACGCTCTCCGGACGTAAACCCATTGGACTTGTATTTGTGGGTGCGTTTGAAAGCTCTTGTGTATGGAACACCAGTACAAGATGTGTGGAGTCTCCGTGCCCGTATTATGGAAGGCTGAGAAACCGTGTGCAATGCTTCAGGGAAACATCAGTGCACCCGATATTCACTACGACGGCGAGTTGATATTTGTATCTATGCCTACGGAGGGCACATTAAGCATCTCCTGTGAGAAAGAGGTGAATGTGGTATACTGGTTCGTTTAAATGAGTTGTACCATGGAAACAAAGCGTTTCCAAACCCACGTTTGTATAACACAATTTCTTCGTCTACGTGTGAGGAATTTGTCCTGCTATTCGTGCCGTACGTTTTTGTTACAACCTGTGGACAGTAAATCAGAAAACGTCCGTTTTGACTACCTTGCTATATTCCTTGCTTTGGAGCTGTGATATGCGTTGTTCAGTGTGGTTTAGTGTTAACTAAAGATACACTGATGTAACAATAGCTATGGGATACCTAGTAATATTGTGTGGGACCTCTTTTGCCCGGCGTAGTGCAGCAACTCGACGTGGCTTGAACTCAACAAGTCTCCTGCAGAAATACTGAGCCATGCTGCTTCTGTAGTCGTCTGTAATTGCGAAAGTGTTGCCGGTGCAGGATTTTATGCGCGAACTGACCTCTCTATTATGTCCCATAAATGTTCGATGGGATTCATGTCGGGTGACGTGGGCGGCGAAATCATTCGCGTGAATTGTGCAGACTATTCTTGAAACCAGTCGCGAACAATTGTGGCCCGGTGAGGTCTTCCATAAAAATTCCGTCCTTGTTTGGGAACATGAATGGCTGCAAGTAGCCGAACATAACCATTTCCAATCAATGACCGGTTCAGTTGGAACAGAGGACCCAGTCTATTCCATGTAAATACAACCCACCCTTCTATAGAGACACCATCACACAGTGCTTTGTTGACAACCTGGGTGCATGGCTTCGTAGGGCCTGCGCCACATTCGGACCCTACCATCGGCTCTTACCAACAGAAATCATCACTCATGTGACCAGGCCACGCATTTCCAGCCGTCTAGGGTCCAACCGATGTGGTCACGGTTCCAGGAGTGGCACTGGAGACGATATCGTGCTGTTAGCGAAGGCACTCGCGTCGGACGTCTACTGCAATACCCCATTAATGTCAAATTTCGCCGCATTGTCCTAACGGATACGTTCGTCGTACAACCCACGTTGATTCTTACGGTTATTTTGCGCAGTGTTGTTTGTATGATAACTCTAAGCAAACATAGGTGCTTTCAGTCGTTAAGTTAAGGCCGCCGGCCCGCGTTGGCCGTGGTGAGAGTTAATGCTTTAAAATTTGGTACTCTCGTTACATTCTTGACACTGTGGATCTAGAAATACTGAATTCCATTACTGTTTCCGAAATGGAATGTCTCATGCATCTAGCTCCAACTGCCATTCCGCGTTCTAAATCTGTTAATTTCGGTCGTGCGGCCGTAATCACGTCGGATTATACTTTGTTTACGCGATACTAGCGCCATCTGTATATGTGCATATCGCTCTCCCATGACTTTTTCTTATCTCAGCGTATAATCTAGTTTGGAGGAAAATAGGATCGTGTCAGAATTACGCTCCAAGGAAAAATTCGTATTGGAAGTCTCCAAGGCACGGTTCACCAAAGCTTGCCACGAGATGGATACAAATCCCGTCTCACACACCGTACGCTGCGCCACCGTCTGCACACAGTTGCGCAATATTTACCCTGTGTGATGAGAAAACCAGGGGCGGGATAGAGCACGTGAAATCTTGCGGCGCCGCACGGCTTCTGTCCGCGCTGTGCATGTTTGTTCTCGTAATGGGCGATCACTGCGGTCGCTGCTTTTGGAAAGTCTGTTCAGACAGCACAATCTCCAGTTTGGCGGCCTCTGTCCCCTGCGACGGATGGGAGATGAGGGACACACTGTGGCGTTTCTGACACAGTTTTCGTCCACATTACAATTCTGTTTTACTTCTACTCGCTATCAGTGGGACAAAAACTTTCAGTAGCACCAAGGTGGGGAGGAGCATCTTGCACTTAGTTGTGCAGCGGATGGTTTCACAGCGTGCGAACGTGCCCGCTAGCGGTGACTGTATCGCGCTGGAGTACCGTATAGACAGCCAAGAATCACATACTTAGCGCGGCGCGAAGCAGTACAGTGTTGTTAGTTAATATTTATCACTAGCTTAGCATCCGCTGCTGCGCTCTCGTAAACTGTATGGTCTGTACAGATGTTTTTGTTTTTCTGCAATTGAATTTTTATCTTGTTAACAATTTGCAACATCATCTAAACTTTTCACACTAATTATGCCCTTAGAAGCATAGTCTTTTCGGAGTGTACATCTGATAAAAAAGCGAATCTTGTCGGAAGTCTTTGTTAATGCTGCCTTTTGAGTTCTTGTGGTGATGTTTCCACAGAAACTTCCGCTCTTCAAACACAAAAATTATGCACTTTTTTCCAAAAATGACACTGAACACGTACTAATTTATACATCAAATACCAGTTTCCATAAATGTAGCGTTAAAATGCTGTAGTAGTATTTTAATAATGATTTATTTTCAGAAAAACTTCCACGCACTATTTTACCCCCTTAGTGGCTGAATTTACAAAAATGTTCAAACATATATTTTTTAAAAGTTTCTGACTAATAAACGACATGCCAATTTTCGTAATTCTAGCTTCAAAATTGCCTTAAGAGCCACATGTTTTAAAAGGCATTTCATCACATTTTTCGCCCCCTTAGGAGTGGAATTTCGAAAAACCCGTCTGAAACGACGCCTACAGTATAAGATGAACACCCTCTGCAAATTTCAAGTTTCTTTCCTTAGTGGTTTTCGCTGGGCGCTGATGAGTCAGTAAGCAAGTGAGTCAGTCAGTCTGGGTATTGCCTTTTATTCATAGAGATTTGAACTCTGTTGTGCTCCTCCACCCATACCGTCAACAATTATTGCACTGATAGAAGGTTAATAATAATTTCATAAAATCATTAACTAAAGTAAAAACATAAATATGTAGAACATTCTAACTTGGTCGTTACGGACCAATCAAAAGCGCGCACTGAATGTGCAGACACCAAACTGTTACTGTAACTCACTGCGATTCTTCTACCGGGCACGAGTGAGGCAACAGACGCCGGGACGGTCAAGTGGAAAAGTGATTCCGGTAATAATTCGTCGCGATTAACAGTGCATCGGAAAACGTTTGTGTGTAACAACTCACTAGAAGTTTTATACCAGGCGTGAACAAAGGCAAGATGTTGTGTAACGTGTAACCGGAAATCGTTTGTCGTGTTGAACAGTGACTGTGTGAAGTTTTGGACATCTTGTGATATTGTGAATCATTAGATCGTGTCTTGTTGGGGTGCACTTCCACGGAACTTAATTTAGTGAATGCCCATAATCAGGCTCTCACTTGCGTTTCTTGATTACCGGTAAAAGTTAATGGATAAAAAGCATGTCACATCCTATTTATTGCTAACTTTATTTCGTAGCACTGGATTTTCGCCCACACTGCCAATTTAGTCTAGCACAGTTTGTTGTTTGAACGTCGAATTCTGTGCCTATATTGAGAAGAAGCCAATCTGGATGAGACCTACGAAACAACTTTAGAAGACGCGAAGTAGCCAAACCAGTCAGTGATGCTAGGAAGGTGAAAAGACATACCCTCATAAACTGTAGCATTGATAGACCTTGGCATTTCTGCAAGGTGGGTAGGGCATCTTGCGAAACCCGCGGTGTAACGGATAATAATGCACCGTCGCCATTCCTGTATAATTTTTTTAAACATTACAACACGACAGCCCGCAACAAACGATTAGCTGGCCCTCTGCTTCGAAGACTTGTTGCACTCTGCCAGCTTGTTCTCTTATACAGTTTATCAGCATCACTGTCCGCAGCTCGTGGTCGTGCGGTAGCGTTCTCGCTTCCCACGCCCGGGTTCCCGGGTTCGATTCCCGGCGGGGTCAGGGATTTTCTCTGCCTCGTGATGGCTGGGTGTTGTGTGATGTCCTTAGGTTAGTTAGGTTTAAGTAGTTCTAAGTTCTAGGGGACTGATGACCATAGATGTTAAGTCCCATAGTGGTCAGAGCCATTTGAGCCATCAGCATCACTCTACATCACTCAATAGCGTATACCGGCACGTTAGTGCACAGACATCTTTCTCAACATGGAAGGAAGACTTGCTGTGTCGTCAACGTTGCGTCGTTAGAGAAGGCATCCCCGAAAGCTATGAGGCACTTCATACACTTCTGACACTTTACAGTTTCCGGGATAACTCGACGTCGCTTAGGGCGCAGTGACTAGCTGCGCTTGTACAAAATATAAACTGCCCGTGAGTACACACTAGCTGAAGGAAAGAAGAAAGGAAGCTGATTTAACGTCCAATCGACATTGAGATCATTAGGGACGAAGTGGTACAGGGATAAGGAAGGAAATCGGCCGTGTCCCTTCAAAGGAGTCATCCAGACATTTGCCTGGAGTGAGTTCCGGAAGTCACGGAAACCGTGAATCAGGATGGTCAGACGAGAATCTGAAACGTCGTCCTGTCGAATGTGAGTCCTGTGTGTACTACCACTGCGCTACCTCGCTCGGTCCCACTATCTAAAGGAGAACCTTTATTGACTCGTAAGTTGGCTATTGGGAAAATATGTTTATTTTTTTTAAGGGTGTCTTCGCAGTTTACACAGATCATTCGCGAAGATCTTTTTCTTAAGCTACATTGCACCTCCTGTAACTAAGCACGCGAATACATAGGGTCTAACGGGTATAACTGCCGATATCTTTATACGTGGTACGTTAATACGTACACACATCAGTGTGCTGATTGATTTTTCTCTGCTTCGAACAGTCTTCCCACTAAGAGGACTATGCTTGTCAGTATAGACTGAATATTTTTCGCCCAAGCGTCCACACTTCAACACCTGACTAGCTGCACAGGGGAAAGACAGCGTTAATGGCTTGCTCTTGTCACACGTACTTGGAGATACTAATCAGTGTAAAAACATACGACTTGTAACAGCTAGTTAGTCTGCAAATGACGTAAATACTTATGTAATCTTGTTCAGTACACCGTCCTGAGTCATCAATAGAAATATCTGCTCTTATACCCGTTACACCCTATATAATCAACAATTTGTAAGCTACGTCTGTCCCTTGCTTGCTATGACTGTGTAAAGTCTGAGTCCTACTTTTATCAGCTTGTAATAATGAACTTCTTCCTTCCTTTCACGACTGCAAATCTCTGACTCTTGTTATGTCGGCAATGAGTTTTGCAAAAGAAATACTATGTCCGCTCACATCTCGAAAGAAGAAAATAACGAATAAAAAATAACGGTAAGAGAGAAAAAAAAATATCGCTTAGCTTGAAATCTCCGAAGAAGCAGGCCTACGTTTGCGCACCTAAAACTTGCCTTTTATCTGTTTACCCTAAACACGAAGATAGTCCTCAAATGAACTGTATGTATTTATATATGTCCACAAATTTAGGGTCTTAATATACACTGATGATTTATATTCGAAATGAAGCATTACTTTCGAACCCGGCATCCAGGATGTTTTGATTACTAGCAAAAGACGTCACGGCTACATTGCGTGTTGTGTTCCATTAGGGCTAACACACTATTAAGCTTGTGGATGTTTCGGCCCATCATTGTCTATAGCGTTGTATTGCTTGCGAGAAATTATGATGGTGCAACTACAGCGTACGTAATATTTGTCCTTCCTGGCAGATTAAAACTACCAGACCGGTATTCGAGCACGGGACCTTTGTTTACCTTTCGAGCAAGCAAATGCTCTACTGACTGAGCTATCCAAGCACTTGCCCGCGATAAGCAAAGGTCCCAGGTCGGCTCACGGTTTGAATCCGCCAAGAAATTTCAAATCGGCGCACACTCCACTTCAAAGTAAAAATTTTCCTGTACACGTATTAGCTTTCGGCAACTGACAACAACATGCCAAAGGATGTGAAGTGGTAAATTGTCTTATCACGTGTAACTTGTTATTCTTATCTCTTAAGCCGAACGTTTGTACTGAAGGAGTTAAACCAAGTGCTTCGGAGTGGCGTGGTTTCAGCGCAGATGTGTAATCGATTTTTTTAAAGTGCTGTACTTAAATCTTTAGGAATCACACAACGCTTAAGTAACAAAAAGAACACTGCAATACTTTATTTACGTGCATAAAACGGCAGAATCTATATACACTGCGTCTTTTTCACCTGTAGCACGATCTTAGAGAGTTGCTGCAGCCGGTATAAGTGATGGGTGAGTGCCTGTAAGTAGGGCGCACCGTCTGAGGATGAGTCTGGCGCGGCTCGAAAATATATTTTTTAAAAAGCGTTACAAAGCAGCTCTTTGCAGTATGATTAAAAATTCAATACGTTATTTTATGCCATATTCGACCAAATCAATGGGACAGAAATATACCGAAAATCTTTTATTGTTTTTTGTTTTTTCAACGTCGGTTACAGAAATGGTACAGTTACTGGTTTCGACTTCTTAGTAAATCACCATGATGGGGTGATGATGATCTACATGCATACTCTGCAAGCCACCGTATGGTGCGCGACGAAGGGTGCCCTGTAGGAGTACTCTTCATTTCCTTTCGTGCTCCAGTCGCAAACAGAGCGAGGGAAAAACTACTGTCTATTTGCCTCTCTAATTTCTATTATCTCCGTGGTCCTTGAGCGAATTGTACGGTGGCGGCAGTAGAATCGTTTTGCAGTCAGCTTCAAATGCCGATTCTCCAAATTTGCTCATTAGTGTTCCGTGAAAAGAAAGTCGTCGTCCCTCAAGGGATTCCATTTGAGATGCCGTAACACCTCCGTAACACGTGCTTGTTGTTCCAATCTACCGGTAACAAACCTAGCAGCCCGCGACTTAATTGCTTCGATGTCTTCCTTTAGGAATGGGTCAACTAGCGTCCTATTTGCGAGCACCTTTACAGGTCAACCATACGTTCCTAAAATTCTCCCAATAAACCGAAGTCGACCATTCGCCTCCCCTTCTACAATCTTTAAATGCTCATTTTGTTTCATATCGCTTTGCAACGTTACGCCTAGTTATGTAATCGACGTGACTCCGTCAAGCACCTCACTACTAATGCTGTACACGGAACATTATTGATTTATTTTTCCTGCTCATCTGTATTTACTTCCATTTCCCTACATGACAGCCAGCGGTCCTTCATCACACCAACTAGAAATTTT
Organism: Schistocerca nitens; assembly: GCF_023898315.1. NCBI lineage: Eukaryota > Metazoa > Arthropoda > Insecta > Orthoptera > Acrididae > Schistocerca > Schistocerca nitens. The sequence goes on from NC_064621.1 coordinate 361,600,384, forward strand.
GTCTAAGTCGTCTTGCATCCTCCTACAGTCATTCAACGACGATAGCTCCCCGTATACCTCAGCATCATCAGCAAACAGCCACAGACTGCTGCTTACACTGTTCGTCTGATCGTTTATTTCATGACGATACCCTTATTTATTTCGTGACGATACTCTTGTCTCTGATGAACAGTAGCTGACTTCTGTTACATAAATAGTCGTCAAGCCACTCGCATAGGCCGGCTTGTGTGGCCGAGAGGTTCTAGGCGCTACAGTCTGGAACCGCGAGACCGCTCCGGTCGCAGGTTCGAATCCTGCCTCGGGCATGGATGTGTGTGATGTCCTTAGGTTAGTTAGGTTTAAGTAGGTCTAAGTTCTAGGTGACTGATGACCTCAGAAGTTAGTCCCATAGTGCTCTGAGCCATTTGAACCACTCGCAAACCTGGGAACGTATTCCGTATGCTTGTACCTTCGTTAATAGACGGCAGTGCCACTGTGTCAAATGCATTACGGAGATCTAGGATTATGGAATCCGCTTGTTCCCCTTCATCCATGGTTCACAATATCTCATGTGAAAAAAGGGTAAGCTGAGTTTCGCTTGAGCGATGCTTGTTAATGCCGTACCAATCTGTGGACGGAAGCTTTTCCCTCTCAAGGAACTTTGTTATGTTCGATGATGATGATGATGATGATGATGATGATCGACGTCAGCTTGCCAAGAAATCGAAACCGGTATTGGTACCCCTTTTGTACCCGGGGCTGCATAGTACAGGAATCTCTCCATAATTCTGCCACCGAAGGTAATAGTTATTTCAATACTTGTACCTGTTTTAAAAGATCTTTCTTCTTGAAAAAATTCTCCCTCCTCTTCATTAATAAATGTCCTTCTTTCCGTCTGGTAAGCTTAGTAACAAGTGACATTTTGTAAAAGCTGCGCTGCACCCTAGGCCGCGTCCATTTTTCAGCGACGCTGGCGCACCTGCGCCCTCCGCTGTCAGCCGTGCGCCTTGCGGAGCTGCCGGGGACGAAAGGGCGCCAAACACAAATCACTATCGACCGACCGACCGGTGAGTGGGAGGGCGGGTGGAAGCAGTCTCTCTCTCTCTCTCTCTCTCTCTCTCTCTCACACACACATACATACGCGCGCGCGCGCGCGGTGGCTCGAGGACAGGCGGCGCGTGTCGCATCGACCGCCTCGAGCGGTCTCGCCGCGGATCGCTCCAGGGTCGGTGTTAATGCCGGCCAGAGTCGGCCCGAGCCGTACAGCAATCAGGCGACCGCGTTATTAGGCCCCTAGCGCGCGCGCGCGCCCTGCTATTCCATTCCCGTCACGGACCTTTAAGCGGTCTTCCTTTGAAGTGCGGCGCTCTCGCTCTCTCTCTCTTTTCCTCACTTCCTCCCTACCTCCCTCCCTCCCTCCCCCTCCCTGCTTCACACCCCCTCCCCTCTTCCCTCAGACTCATTTGCTCCTTTATTTATTTAATGTAATACACACGAGTCGATATGACGGTGCTTGGTGAATAAATAGATAAATGGAGGAAACTATCGCTTCTGCTGACAAACCAGCAGTCGTTCACGAATAACCGCTCCAGTCGCTACACGGGGTGTTCAGTAAGTAATGCAACATCCGAACATATCCGAAAAGGAATGATTACAACACTTAAATGTCCATGGGCTGATAATGAAGAGACTGATGACCTAAGATGGTAAGTCCCATAGTGCTCAGAGCCATTTGATAATGAAGAAGAACCAGGAATGAACACCAATCCCAGCGACTCCATCGACCCTGTAGATCTGATAACAATAGTTGAGCTACGAAATATAATCAAAGAAACAGAAAACAAAAAGTCGCCTGGCACTGATAATATATGGTTCAAATGGCTCTGAGCACTATGGGACTCAACTGCTGTGGTCATAAGTCCCCTAGAACTTAGAACTACTTAAACCTAACTAACCTAAGGACAGCACACAACACCCAGCCATCACGAGGCAGAGAAAATCCCTGACCCCGCCGGGAATCGAACCCGGGAACCCGGCACTGATAATATAAATATGATTAAATATGCATCTGGTCAACTAAAGCAAAGGCTCTTAAATTCTGTGAATGTTTCCTGCTTGAGCGGATACGTACCTAACGAAGGCAGCGAAGCTTTGGTATACCCTATTTACAAGAAAGGCACAATCACAATGCACAAATTGCCGAGGAATAAGCCTATTAAATTCCAGCTACAAACAGTAAGCTAAAATTATAAACGAGAGATCAGTACTAATAGTGGAAGCACGTATGTTACAGGTGCAACATTGTCATGTTCTGATTGTCTTTCCACTTTGACAGAAGTAACCGACAAAAGATTATCAACTTACTACATTTTTATCGACTATGAAAATAAGTCTGTCAAATTAATGCGGAAAATTCTGTGGGAAGCACTTAAGGAATCGGGAATTCCAGATCATCTGATTACGGCAATTCAGTCATCAAACAAAAATAATAAAATATGGATCCGTGCTGTGAGGAATGCCACACAATCTGCTGATATCAGTCCAGGAGTCAGACACGGCTGCCCACCATGCCTCACTCTTTATGATGTTTACATTCAAGATATCATTCACAAATGATGATTTTATTCAATAACATGTTAAGAGGCGATGATTTTAATTTTATGTTAATGCTATTTGCTGATGATCAGATTGTAATAGGAGAATCTGAAGAAAAGGTCCAAAATTTAGTAGGCTACACAAATTGAGTCAAACTGCCGCTAAATACGGAATGAGAATATCGACCGATAACACAAATCTGATTTTATTTCAAGGACTGGAAACCTTAAGACCCAAAATAGTTATAGATGGACAAATAATTGAACAAGTAATAGTGTTTAAATACTTAGGGTGCAATTTTAAATTTCCTATGTCAGATGAAATAGAGATGAAATTGACCGGAATCGGACATTTCTGTGGAACTATACAACCTACAATAAAACGTAACGGACGGAAAGAAACATTAATTAAACCCTATAAAGTAATAGCGTTACCTTTCCTGCTGTATGGTAGCGAAAGTTGCAGCTTAACATCTGATCAATAACGACGAATCGAATCATCAGAGATGAAATCGTCCGCTTTGTAATGAGATATTCATTGTTGCACCATAAAAGAAATTCCGATATTAGACTACTGCTAAATGTTGAACCTATTTCAAAGATAATTGAAAATATCGACTGAACTGGAAAGAACATGTCCAACATATGTCCGATAATGGAATAACGAAAGCGGCAGTACAATATAATTCGACCGGCAAGAGGAACGTTCGACGTCCATTTAAGAGATACCGTGAACAATTCTGAGGCAGAACAGGCCAAGAGAGCTAATCCTTTAAGAGAATGATGATGATAATTCTTTTTTTCTGAAAGCAGATCGATTTTATTCAGGATTCCAATACACAATATTATTACCCACTGTTTTGGCTACAAAACTCTATTTTTCAACATAATTGCCCGTTCAATGCGACGGCCTTACGCCACTTTACTGGGACGGTGTGTATGCCCTCGTGGCAGCACTTTACTGGCCGACGTCGGAGCCAGCGTCTTCCTGCATCTGTAGTCTCCCTATCATCCATGAACTGCTCCCCGCGGATTGCATCCTTCATTGGGCCAAACAGATCGAAGTGAGAAGGTCTGAGTTCCGGGCTGTAGGACAGATGACGAAGAAGAGTCCAATGAAGTTTTGTGAGCTCCTCTCAGGTGCACAGACTTGTGTGAAGCTATGAGTTGTCATGGAAAAGGAGAAGTTCGTTTGCATTTTTGTGGCGACGAACACGCTGAAGTCATATCTTCAGTTTCCTGAGGGTAGTACAGAGTTGAACGTTGCACTATGAGGGAGGACATCAAACAGAAAAACACATTCAGAGTCCCAGAAGGCCGTCGCCATGACTTTACCGGCTGGTGGTGTGGCGCCACTCGGTGGACTGCCGTTCTGTTTCCGGTTCGAAGTGATCACGCATGCTTCATTGCTTGTGACGATGTTCGACAAAAATTTCACGATCGGCCTCGTAACGCGCAATCAATTCCGCACAGACGGTCCTTCGTTTCTCTTTATGGTCTTCTGGCGCTGGGGAACCCAGCAGGTACACGCCTCTGAGTGTCCCAATTGATGGACGTGTGTGTCAGCACTCTCCAGTTCACCACCGGCAATGGAGGGTGAAGCTTTGACAATGCCAGCCACTCGTGCTGGCGAAACGTCAGAAAAATCATTAGATGAACGTCGGCCGAAGAACCCGAGACTGAAGCCAATAGGCAGTTTGTCAACAAGTGGCCACGAAAGCCTCAACAATTTTGTATTACGCCTCTACGGGGAGGAGATTTGCAGATTGTACCGACGCCTTGACCAACGACGGAAGAAGAAAGCGCGACTGATGTCCTCTCTCGCCTTTCTGTCACAGTGCCGAGATGAATGTGCTACACCGAAGTTCTTGAGATGCAAGCGCCTATTCACCACCGCCCAAGCACATCGTATCTACGACAGAATGGAACGAGCTTTTCTTCGTGAGCGAATACATACAACACGGAGAGACTTGGCAAGAACGGATCAGGAACTTCTGGACATTTTCTATCAACTAAGTAGCAGAATGCATCGAGACGACTGGGACAAGATCGACAGCATCACTCACAGGAGCATGCAGAACGAACTCGAGCGCTGCACCGAGCGACAGAAGAAAAAGTTTGAAAGATGCCGGAAGCAGACCGACAAGGCGACTCCCGACATGTCACACACAGTGGTCAACCTCACTGAACGACAATTGACCGAAGCGGAAGTGTCTGTTCTTCAAAAAGGAGGGAATTTCGCTATCATCCCGAGAACCATACCTATGGAGGACATCATTGCCAACACCGAAGCAGCCATTCGTGCCCTTCCTTGTGAAAGGGCAGAGGAAATACGCACGGAAACAGCCAGGATACTGCGCCGAGCAAAACCGCCAGCTTGCAACCTGAAGAAAGAAGAGGTACAAGCCATTAAGAATCTCAACGCCGACAAGAGTATATTGGTACTGCCTGCCGATAAGGGGAATGCGACCGTCGTAATGAAGACCGAAGATTATGAGCAAAAGATCCGAGACCTATTAGATCCGACGACGTACCGAAAACTAAGCGCAGATCCGACGCAACGTATCACACGGAATACGAATCGATTGATCAAGGCGTCTTCTCTGCCGGCGGACATACAGAGAAACCTGCGCAACACAGAAGCCCTACCACCTCGGCTGTATGGATTACCCAAGATCCATAAGAACAACGTTCCACTGAGACCGATCGTTAGCGCTCCTGGATCACCGACATATAAGCTGGCAAAACACTTGGCCTCTCTGCTCCAACCACACGTGGGGAAGACCGACACATACATTAAGGACTCGGGACATTTCATTGAGAAGCTGAAGAAACTGAAACTTGCACCAAACGACATCCTGGTCAGCTTTGATGTTGTTTCGTTATTTACGAAAGTGCCACTCAGTGACGCTCTGGAGCACATCGGTTCCATTTTCCCGCTAGACATCAGAAAGCTCTTCCATGCATGTCTCACCACGAGCTATTTCACGTGGAATGGCGACTTCTACGAACAGCTGGAAGGCGTCGCCATGGGTAGTCCTCTCAGTCCAGTGGTGGCCAACTTCTTCATGGAACAATTCGAAGCACAGGCACTGGACTCGGCCACTTGCAAACCTAAGGTGTGGTACAGGTACGTCGATGATACTTTCGTGGTGTGGAGCCATGGTGAAGAACAGCTCGGTGACTTCCTAAGACACTTGAACAGCCTCCATGCCAACATAACATTTACCATGGAAGTAGAAAAGGACAAGAAACTGCCATTTCTAGATGTGCTGGTCACAAGGGACGGCGAAAACCTGGGACACAGCGTGTATCGAAAACCGACTCACACGGACCGATACCTGCACAAACTGTCAAACCACCACCCGAGCCAGAAAAGGGGCATGATTAGTACGCTCGTAACGAGAGCAGGACGAATATGTGAGCCGCAACACCTCAAACGAGAAATGCAACACCTGGAAACAGTCCTGAGGAGCAATGGGTACTCCACAAATTATATTAGAAGTGTAACTGAGCCAAACACTCGGCGAAGTAAGGAACCAGAAAAAGAAATGTCGGGTACGGCCTTTCTGCCATACATTCCCAGAGTGACGGACAGAATCGGCCGTATATTGCGCAAACATGGCGTAAAGACGATCTTCAAACCGACAAGGAAGATCAAAGAGTGTCTTAGATCGGCGAAGGAGAAAAGAGACCCACTTTCAATGTCGGGAATATACCGCATACCATGCACATGCGGAAAAGTTTATGTCGGGATGACTGGACGATCCATTAAGACCAGGATCAAGGAGCATAAGCGACATTGCAGGTTGGGGCAGGTGGAGAAATCGGCCGTGGCAGAACACGCACTGAATGAGACCGACCACGTAATAAAATTCGCCGACACGGAAGTTCTGGCTGTAGAGAACCACTATCACACGCGCTTGTTCAGAGAAGCTGTAGAAATACAAAAACACGCGAACAGTTTGAACAAGAAAGAGGAAAGCCTTAAGGTCAACGGATCCTGGCTTCCCGTACTGCAGCGAACGACCGTCGCAGGTAGCAAGAGGAGAACCGCACCGGAAATGACCGCGGAGAGCCCTCGGACGTTGGCGCGCCAGGTACATATAGTCTGCGCCCGCGAGCTCGGCTCCAGTTCACCACCGGCAATGGAGGGTGAAGCTTTGACAATGCCAGCCACTCGTGCTGGCGAAACGTCAGAAAAATCATTAGATGAACGTCGGCCGAAGAACCCGAGACTGAAGCCAATAGGCAGTTTGTCAACAAGTGGCCACGAAAGCCTCAACAATTTTGTACTACCAACAAAGACGCCCAGTTGTGCTGCGAGGTGTTTGTGATTCGTCCATCACCTCGAATGAGGGTGTCCGCATGTTCCAACATTACGGGAGAGCCGGTCGCGGTGGCCGAGCGGTTCTAGGCGCTTCAGTCCGGAACCACACGACTGCTACGGTCGCAGGTTCGAATCCTGCCTCAGGCATGGAAGTGTGTGATGTCCTTAGGTTAGTTAGGTTTAAGTAGTTGAAAGTCTAGGGTACTGAACTGATGACCTCAGATGTAAGTCCCATAGTGCTTAGAGCCATTTGAACCATTTTTGTCTATTTCATGCCACGTCGAGTTGTACTACCCCAGGCAGAAAGATGTCTGACACGATATTAGAAGGTATCCCATGACTTTTGTCACGTAGTGTGTATGGAAGCCATGTTCTAGTGAAAACTGACATTGTAAATGTTAAGTTGTACATAATGATACAGTGAATACTTAGAAACGTCCCGTTATAGGAATGCAGGAGATTTGACACAAGAAAACTTAAACCCGCTAACTACTATCAGGACATGTGTTCCAAGATAGATTATGAGAGAATCATTAGGAATTTGCTGCCTGTTATTGATGCGTGCTAATGTTCCTCTGGTAATGGGAAGTCTGTTAATGATTTGCAGAATTCTTATGATTATAGAGTGCACCTGTATGTTGTGCTGTATTCAACTTTCATTGTTAACCATCTGCTCGTATCATCGCGGCTGCAGATAGGCAACCCAAGGAACAGATTAGCATATCTTGCCGCCGCAGCGCATTCCCCTACAATTCGTGTTACTGAATGGCAAGCACGTATTGACGTTTGCCGTGTCACAGGCGGTGCCCACAGAAAGATGCTTCCTCTAGTGCTGTGGGCCTATGGTATATATGGTATTTTTGCGCTGTAATCTGAAATGCCAGGAGAAAGTAGGAATAATCCTGTATGTTCCTCCCCTCACACTGCTCGCAAAAGAAACGTCACGCTTTTTTTCATAAAGTTCCTTTTACCACCACATTAAAAAGATATATTTGTAGACAGTGAGTAAAAATTTCATCCATACAGTGTAAGTACGACGAAAAAAAAAAAAAACGTAATATAGCATACACTGTGGTGTAGTGAAGCAAAATTAAATACTCCAAGAATGAATTGTCACTTTGATTTGAAACTTCCTGGAAGGTTATAACTTTTTTCTCGGCCTGTCGTCGAACCTAGGACCTTTACCTTTCGCGGACAAGTGCTCTATCGACTGAGCTACCCAAGCACGACTCACGACCCGCCCTCGTAGCTTCACTTCCGCCAGCTCCTCAACTGTTACTTCCAAACTTCACAGAAGTTCTTCCGCCTACCATACGGGCCTAGCACTGTGCTAAAGGCAAAGGCCCCAGTTTCCAGTCCCGCTCCTGCCCCCTGTTTTAATCTGCCAGGACTTTCCAAAGTCAAATGAAGACGAAAGTAAGAGTTTTCTGGATGTAAAAGTACCCATTTTCAGCAACTGGAGCGGGTATTCATCATTTCAGTACAGAGTTGTATAACAGCAGCTATCTCCAAACATCGACAAACTAATAAACTAATAGTTAATCCGAGTAGCCAGGATTCCCATTACTGTGGAAAAACGAAGTGCGATTATGTGTTAATGGAACTTATCGTTTTGGTAGTGATGCTCTACTTTTATCCGCTTCAGTGCGGATAAATGGGAACTGCGAATGGCAGATCAATAAAGCAAACTGTGATAGTTGACCTGAAAATGGATTACAATTACAGCAAATAAATTTATAATCCGGAGACTGAAAAGAAAGCAGCACACATTAACAGTGTCGCAGAATATCTCGCTTATACGATAAATCATGCACATTTATATCTTGTAGCTCTTACGTCTTGTCTTTCAGACACGCCGAAGAAAGGCAAACATACACTCACAGCATTTGTACATTCAGCGAAAGCTTCACAAAACGTTGACTTCTATACACTCTTCCAGATACTTCCAGGTATCAGGGACAGAATACGGGGGACGAAAGGTCATTTGCAACTTTTACGAAAAGCGGACTACACTTACAAGAGTTCAGGGATATGAAAAGTAAGCGGTAATCGAGAAGTGGGACACGTTTGTGGCCTATCCCCACGCTATTCGGTTTGTACATTGAGCAAGAAGGAAGGGATACAAAGGAGAAAATTGGAAAGGGAACTAAAGTTTAGGGAAAAGAAATAAAAACTTTGAGGTTTGCCTACGAGATTGTAATCCTGTCAGAAACAGCAAAGGACTTCGAAGAGCAGTTGAATGGAATCGATTGTGCCTTGAATAGAGATTGTTAGATGAAGAACAAAGTAAAACAAGGGTAACGGAATTTAGTCGAATCAAATCAGGCAATGCTGAGACAATTAGATTAGCATATGAGTCAGTAGAAGCAGTTGATGAATTTTACTATTGATTATCACGAAAAGTAGATAGGATATAAAATGCATACAGGCGATAGCAAGAAGAGCACTTCTGAAGAAGAGAAATTTGTTAGCCTCTAATATAAATGTGGTGTCTGGAGTGTATGCCTGCACGGAAGTGAAATACGGTGATAAACAGGTCAGACAAAAAGAGAATAGAAGCTTCAGAAATTTGGTGCCGTAGAAGAATGCTGAAGATCAGATGGGTAGATCGCATAACTAAAACGCCCGTACACGAACAAACAGTATGTCGAAGTTTACTATATTTGCTAAACATTTGCCCGTGTACGGTGCTGTTTGGCGTGTTTGCCAAGAATAGACAATGTTTTTGATGTGGTTCAAAATCGCTCTGAGCACTATGGGACTCAACTGCTGAGGTCATCAGTTCCCTAGACTTAGAACTACCTAAACCTAAGGACATCACAAACATCCACGCCTGAGGCAGGATTCGAACCTGCGACTGTAGCAGCAGCGCGGTTCCGGATTGGAGCGCCTAGAACGGCTCGGCCACCGCGGCCGCCGTTTTTGATGTGTTTGCAAGAAATTTTGATAGAAAGTATGACAAGATGATGGACGTTGTCTGCATCGATGTTTCGCCGCATATGTTTACTGAAAAATAGTTTTATTACAATTTATCTCAATGTATCGTGAGTTTCCACAACTATGGAAACTACGATCAAGAATAAAAACAAAATAGCACTGACAATTACCAAAATGATAGAGGTGTCTCATCTTTCCCAATTACGCGGGATGAGGTTATGAACAAAATCAGTAATCTACGCACAGGATAAAGCGGAAATGCAGTGAAAAAAAATCGAAGTTGCCCGGTTCTTCCACGGATAATATGAGCTGTACACCCCGACGTTGCGTCATTTTAATAAACAATCATTAGGGGAACAAGCAGAAGAGAATAAATTTTCGCATACTTTAGTCGTCTTTTTCAGTGTGAGAGCGCAGTAACTCCTCTCACTGTCCATTCACAGAAAGTTAATGAAACCAACATGTTCTGAGGGTAACATTTCCTTTAGCAGGTTTTCATGTTTATATATTTCATTTTAAATCATTCCCTGGGCCTCCGTCTTTTTCCACTTCTTGTTCTTCTTTAAACACGGTGCTAGAGTCAACGTTAGAAGTGGTTAATCTGCATTTGTAGCCGTTTCCACTAGTGTCTGCTTCAAAATTAAGGTTAAATTTACAATCACCTTTGCTGGCTCATGCACGGGCTTGTTTGACGTATCCGTGGTTAGATGAGAGCGAATCTGACAGACAAGTTTGCTCTTTGTCGATGGCCTTAAGAAGTTATTAGCCCGCATCTCGTGGTCGTGCGGTAGCGTTCTCGCTTCCCACGCCCGGGTTCCCGGGTTCGATTCCCGGCGGGGTCAGGGATTTTCTCTGCCTCGTGATGGCTGGGTGTTGTGTGCTGTCCTTAGGTTAGTTAGGTTTAAGTAGTTCTAAGTTCTAGGGGACTGCTGACCATAGCTGTTAAGTTCCATAGTGCTCAGAGCCATTTGAACCATTTTTTGAAGTTATTAAATGTTTCATTGTCCATTCAAAGAAATTTGATGTAATAATTGGCTTATGAGATGAATATTTTCTTCAACTGGTTTTCGTGGGCAAATCTCTCATCTTAAGCCATCCCCTAAATCAATTGCTTCTTCATTGTCTTTAAACACAATGCCCAAGTCAATGCCAGAAATGCTTTGTCTGCATTTGCGGCCATTCTCACGAACACGAAGAGCGTCTGCTTCAAAGTGATGTTAAACCAACAAACTCCGTTTTTACGTGTACGAGCACGTTTCACAAATCCACGGCTAGATGAGAGCGAATTTGACAAACAAGATTGCTCGTTAATGAGGAGGCGGCGAATCATCATAGGGAAAATTGAAATTTATGGCTCGGTTGATTGGTCACATCCTCAGGCTTGAGGAATCATCAGTTTGGCAATGAAGAATCGAGTGAAATGTGTGCTTTTGGGATAAACTAGTGCTGTCCAAACCAGTCTTAGAATTGTAGACAACAACAGCGATAATGACTACGACGAGTCGACAGAGACCGCCGGTGCAGAATAGAAAAATATTCAGATAGTGTTCCTGAACAACCTCCGAAATTTTCTCAGTGGAATCCTGGTTCGCCCACTCTGTTCCTATTATGTTTTGGGAGAATTTGTCGTAGTGTCAGGCAGTCCGGAGCATCATGTACGGGCGCGCCTGAACTTTTTCGCCATTTCCTGCACCAGCCGTATCAGCCAGTATTGTCTTCAGCTAGTGGAGGCACGATAAGTTAATAGCCTCATTAGTAGTAGTAATAGGAAGAGGGGGCGGTATAGCTGCTGCTTCTGTGACGAGTTTCGTCAGCTCTGCAGGCCGGCGGTTGGCGGTTGCGCAGCCACGGCGTGTGGGCGGGCTGCGGCGGCGAAGCTCCGAGAGCTTTGTAACCGTAGGGGGCGCCGCGCGAACGCGATAACGCCGACTAGCGAAATGACACGAATCGTCAACTCATTGCCGCCCGTCGGTCTGGCTATTCGGTGAATCAGAGTGTTTCTGGAGACAGACTGCAGTCGGGCCGGCCGTGTGAACGCGATTACGGCAAGGAGAGTGCGTGAGTCAGTACTGGCGGGTAGTCGGTGGCCGTCCGCGGCACGAGAGCACGGTGCGACGCGACCATGGCCGGCGAGTGGTCGCCGGAGCAGCAGGAGGAGTTCTTCCGCGTCATGGGCGACGTGCTGCGCGCCCGCCTCGCCTGCCTCCAGGGTCCGCGCTTCGACGCCTGCAGCGGGCGGCAGCAGCAGCCTGTTAAGGGCAGGCGCCGACGCGGCGCGCAGGTACCATCGCATTTTTAGCGTTCCGTACCTTCACCGGTACAAGCGGAACCCGTATAAAGATCGCTTTGTTGTGCGTCTGTCTGTCTATCTGTCTGTCCGACAGTTAAAAACCCTTTCTCTTACGAACGAGTAGACGTATCAAGTTGAAATTTGTCATTTATTAAAATCTGCGGTCTCTATGTGGTGTAAAAAAGTAAAGCATCTAAGTCAATGCAGTCAAGAGATGCGGCAATTTATGTCACATATTATGACACTCGCAAACTCACTCATCTTCACGTGTAGGGTACTTCCCGTTGACGTAGAATCATAAAATTTATCGAGAAGCAAAGCCTCGCCGTACAACAGAAGGGAAAAAAAAATCCGGAAATTGTTAATTTGTAATTGAAACATACGAAATTTTGGTCTCATTTGTTTTCAGACTGTTTCCGTCCGTCTGTTAAAACCCATTTTTCTCAGACACAGTAAGCGACATAAATTTCGACATGACACGTACACCTAAGTTCTATAGTCCCTTGGCGATGTAATAAATGTAACATTCCAGATCCATGCAATCAAAAGATATAGTCATTTATATCACACGTTATGTTATGTTAACCGGGGACCTAGAAACGACGGAGAGGCTCCGTCCCCGCCGCAGCCGCAGTGCTCCGCAACCCCGCAACGGCCGGCCGGAGTGGCCGAGCGGTTCTAGGCGCTTCAGTCCGGAACCGCGAGACCGCTACGGTCGCAGGTTTGAATCCTGCCTCGGGCATGGATGTGTGTGATGTCCTTAGGTTAGTTAGGTTTAAGTAGTTCTAAGTTCTAGCGGACTGAGGACCACAGCAGGTAAGTCTTATAGTGCTCAGAGCCATTTTAACCATTTTGAACCCCACAACGACTACCGCAGTCCATTTCACCCCTCCGACGCCCCACACCGAACTCAGGGTTATTGTGCGGTTCGGCCCCCGGTGGATCCCCCAGGGAACGTCGCACACCAGACGAGTGTAACCCCTTTGTTCGCGTGGTACAGTAATGGCGGTGTACCCGTACGTGGACAACTTGTTTGCGCAGCAATCGCCGACATAGTGTAGCTGAGGCGGAATAAGGGGAACCAGCCCGCATTCGCCGAGGCAGATGGAAAACCGCCTTTACCATCCACAGACAGGCCGGCTCACCGGACCTCGGATTCGTGCATTCCCGCCCGGAAAGCCATGCATTAGACCGCACGGCCAACCGGGCGGGTATGTATATCACATACTTTGATTCTCGCAAACTCACTCATCAAAATCTACAGGGTACTTCTCGTTTGTGTAGAATCTCGAAATTTGGCAAGAAGCAATGTTTCACAGTACAACCAAAGAGAAAAATCCGAAAATTGTTAGTTTGTAACTGTGTCACACGAAAATAAATTGTCATTCGTTATCACACTGTGTGACTGTCCCTGCCTTTGTTAAGATGGTGTGACCATATTTTCTGAAGCTGAAAACGAACCACTTCTCAACTGAGCTTTTTTTTTAAAAAAAATGGCGTTAACCGTAGGCCTTTAAGCTAATGCAGATAGGAAATCTAAAACCTTATTTATGTATTTATATTAATAAACAAAATACTTGTATAATTATGAGACTACTCAACGTATTCAGTATGACAAAGGCAATGGTATTACCATATACAAAATAATGTGGAGTTTAACATTGCTGTTAATGTAAATATAACCACCAAAACAATTATCATGTTATACAAGTCATAAAACTCTGTTATTGGACGTGCTTTTCTGAAGAATGAGTTTTCTTCAGAAGTTTCTCTGTCTGCTTCAAGTAACTGAAAAACTCAAGACAGTTGTATTTGAAATTTATTTGGGTGATTAACAGTGCTTTCTGCGTTTCAATTTTCAGTTGCTGATGTCCATATTTTATTCATGCTTGTAAAAACAGACTCCATAGGTGCGTTAGTACCTGGCATTGAAAATTCGAATTCTACTACCTTAGAAAACTTGCTGAATGATAACTTTTGAGAGAAGAAATATGAAACATTTCTACTCATCTCAGACCAACTTCTTTTCCCTCGTTATTCCACTGAACAATTTCGTCTGCAGTAGCAAATTGCTTAACATAAACAAATTCGCTGAAAATGGCATTATCATCGATTTTTGTCGAGTCGCCAGATTCATTTTTAATCATTGGCATACATATTTCAGCATCGCTCTATTTTAGGATATTGTTAAGTAAGAACCATTCAAATTTCTCATACAGTTCAAATCTGTCAATCCAGACCGTTCGGTATTCAGTACATGAACCATAAAAGCATATGCTACTCTTAGGAAATCCTCTACTTTCATCTCACTTTCATCTTCTAACTCACGCAAAGCACATTTTACAATATGTAGCATAAAACTGTTCTCACTTTTCTCTGTCATATTTTCTTTCAACTGGGAAAGAGCCATAGCTACTTCAACATCTGCTGCAAGCTCGTCTTCTACCTGCAGAACTGCCTGGATGGAAAGTTGTGGCTCAGTTGCGGGGAAAAAGAGGAACAACTTTTGCCCAAGGGTTTTCAAAAGAGAATTTTATTATCCCCGGTCATTTTTCGTGACTCAGAAAATAGGATCTCAGACCTTCAAAAAGTGCAAGAAATCTTTTTCCACTGGTACTATTACTTAATTTCCCGTGTTCAAAATCTCAGCAAAGCAGCAGAAAGCTTTCCGTAATTCTATTCGCACCGTGGGTATGTGAAAATGACAATAAATTTTGTGAACAACTGTTTCTATATCGATAGGTAAACAATCTGCAGCAGTACCGATTGTATTGTTCACTATATGTGCTGCGCATCCAACCCCAAAGACTTCACGATTCAGTACCATTTTAGTTTTGTGTAAAGTATTTCTTGTTCCTCTACGTACTGTCCGATAAAAATTACTGTGGGTATAATAATCGCAGAACGTGATTATTTTGCTATCTATGTTGTTTTTTGTAAGCACATCATTCAGGTAACTGGTAACAATATCTGCTGTTTCGCCTGGACGTTAATCGAGTTGCTAAAGTCGTACACGGACACCTTGTAGCGGTAAAAGGTACCTAATCCCAATAGGAAAAACGTTTCTCTCCCCTTGAAAAATTGGAAATGAGCGTACAGCATTGCGGGCCGAGAGTCCCCCATTCGGGGAAGTTCGACCGCCGAGGGCAAGTACTTATTGCATTCGACGCCTCATTGGGCGACTTGCGCGTCGGAGATGTGGATGAAATGATGATGACAACACAACACCCAGTCCCTCAGCGAAGAAAATCTCCTACCCCAGCCGGGAATCGAACCCGGGCACCTTGGTGTGGCATTGAGCCGCGTTGACCACTCAGCTAACGGGGGCGAACTGTTCCCTTGATTGGAAGCATCTGTAAACACTGTAACATAAATGACTTCCTGCAACTCGTTTTGTAACATTTCACAAGAATGAGGGGCAAATACGTTCATAAACAATGGTTTCAGTATTTCGACCGCAAGAGAATTTCTATTCAAGCCAATTTCTTACTAGTTCCGAATCACAGTCATTAGAGCGAAAACTATGATTTTCTTCAACCACGTGGTAAGCCCAGGCTCCTTCAATTAAAGCTGGGGGCAATTCACGATATGTTGCTTGATTTGGCCGGAAAAATGACGCAGCAGAAATTTGTGCCCTTTAATGTTTACTTAAATTTGCATGTTGCTCATTGTCGCTCATCCTTCCTTGACACACGCAAAACTCGATGTTACAAATGGTGCAATGAACTTCAGAATCCGACCGTGTTTTCTTTATGAATGTGTACCTACGATAGAAGGTAAAGTATAAGACTTTCGTTCGTATTTATTATTTATGCGTAATCATCGCGAGTTAATTTAAAATTTACTATAAATTGCAAGCTCTATACCATAAGCTAAGATACTTTTCTTGCAACGCAGCAGTGAGCACACACATTCGTGTTGGCATCTTGAATCTTCCACGGAAATGCTGAAACAATACACATCACACTACGATGTCACTGATTGTGAGAGAATGGAATCGAACTGTCGAAGCGAAACGCGGGAAACAAAATAGTGTCGGCAGTGTGGCCATTTAGATGATTTGTTTATCGTAACGAATTTTGTCCATTGATAATATAACTTCCGTTCTTAGCAATTGTGGACCTAAAGATTTAAATATTACATAGTATAACACAGAGAATGAAAGATAAGTGCATGTTGGTAACAAAACGGGACAAATAGGCGTCCCGAAAAAACCTATCGGGGCACTGTGACTGCAGGTTGAAAAACAGTACTGTCCCGTTCAAAATAGGACGTCTGTTCATTTTAGTTAAGACCTCCTTTACACAGAAACTACTGGTGGAGTAAGAAAGTTGAACTTGTAAGACAGTGCAATTAAAAGATACCGCCTTTTACGTCACATATTTTGATACACCCAAACTCACTTATTAAAACATATAGGGTACTTCCCATGGACATAGAATCATAAAATTTGGCAAGAAGCAGGTTTTCACAGTACAAATAACGGGAAAGCAAATCAGAATAAAATATTTTTAATTATATCGCACGAAAAATATTCAGATTGTCGTTTATAGTCGACTTGAAACTTTAAATTAAAATATGCTTGAAGGTCTTGGAATCCTGTGACCGATATCCTACGAGTATCGATGTCGATAGCAGACAAAACTCGTCGAGATTCTCGAATTCCAAAAGGGATGAAATGTCTTCTAACATATTTAAGTCAGTGCGGGAGACTACGTGTCGTACTCGCACGCGGTCAATTCTTTTCCACGTAGGCTGTACGAGATTTGTTCTAAAAGTATCGGGTGTTTATTCGCAGACTGCATTAGTCCGATTGCGCGATTTTTCGTTGTTGTGTTGATAAACATGTCTGAGTCTTATCTGTACACTGGTAGCCTGGATGTTTAGTCTCTCATCAGTTGTCAAAAAGGTTACATGTGTTTGCTTACGGGTGACGTTTATTGATTCGTTTCAAAAAATGGGTATGAGAATTTGTATTAAATTTTACTATAAAATAGATAAAATGTAACAAAGTTTCAGAAATATTGGATACTGATTTTGTGAGTCTGCTACGAGTGGTATAAGCGTTTCCAAGATGGCCTTGGAGAAGTTGAAGATGGCGAACTTTCTGGACGCCCCGGTACAACAATCGACGAAAACGTGAAAAAAGTGAAAAAAACTGATCATGAACGATGCCGAATCACAATCAGAAAAGTTGCTGATAATGTTCGCATATCAGATGGCTCATGACATGTAATCTTTTCGGATTTTTTGGGTATGAAATGTGCATGAGCAAAATTTGTGCCTGAGCTGTTGAATTTCGGGCAAAAACATCGGCGAGTGGAAGTTGTTTAAGGGTCACTAAAAGAAGTCAGCAACGATGCAGAACTACTGAAACGTGTCAAAAGATGTGACGAAAGATGGGTGTACGAGTATGACGTCAAAACTATGGCTTAATCCTTACCGTGGAGGCAATCTGGATCGCCAAGACTGAAAAAAGCTCGGCAAGTGCGGTCGAATGGGAAGGTTCTGCTAACTGTTTTAGCGCCGTTTGAGGGAAGCAATCTGAAAACGCCCTGATTTATAGTGGAACAGTTGTGACATTTACAATACGATAGTGCACCTGCTCACACTTCATTGTTTGTTCGTGATTTTTTGGCGAAAAACAACGCTATAATGATGCGCTCGATCTGGTCCCGTGTGACTTTTTTCCGCTTCCAAAAATAAAGAGGACCTTAAAGCACCGTCGTTTTATAAGCTTCGATGAGGTTAAAAGCGAATCGCTGAAAGAGCTAAGTGCTGTCACAAAGATTAAGTTTCAGAATTGTTTCGGGGATTGCAAGAAGCGCCGGCATAAATGTATAATATCTAATTGGAACTACTTTTAAGGAGGTAACATTTGTGTAGACGGGAGGTAACATTGATGTAGACGAATAAATAAAATTATTTCCAAGAAATGAAAATTGTCGATACTTTTCCATTTAGACCTCTCCTTTGTTCAATACTTAGTTTGGGCTTTTAAAGTCATTATCGACTACGAGGATACGAAGAACGAAAAACATAAAGAGCAGACTAGAAGAAGCAAAGGTGACATTCCTTGCCAAAGAAAAGCTGCTAGTATCAAGCACCGCCCTTTATTTGAGGGTTCGTGAGAATGCACGTCTGAAACAGCGCGTTGTGTGGTAGTGAATCGTGGAGTGTGGGGAAACCAGAAAAGACCAGCATCGATACGTTTGAGAAGTGTTGCTATAAGACGTTGCTGAAAATTAGGTGGACTGGTAAGATAAGAAATCGCCGAGGAAGCAAAAATGTGGGAAACACTGACAAGAAGGGACAGGTTGTAGGATACGTGTTAAGACATCAGGGAATAACGTCCAGGGTATTTGGCGGAGCTGTAGAGGGTAGAAACTGCAGAGGAAGACAGAGAATGAAGTACATCCAACAAATAATCGAGGATGTTGAGGGCGCGCTACTGTGTGTTGAAAACGTTAGCGCAAGAGAGGAATTATTGGTGGGCCGCATCCAACCAGAGGACTGATGATAAAAGAAATAAAGATATTGAGTTTTTAGCTGGAACAAGATGCCATACTATGAAAATGGCAGGGTGCTCACATGTAGTGGTTCATTTCTGTTTGATTTACTGGTTGTACTTGTCTTGTGTAAGAGAATCTGTCAAACACCAAGAACATCACAATTTGTAAATCGGAAAGAAAGGAAGCTCTTCATGTGAATACATGTGAATATCCTGTCGTTGTCATACGTGGACCACGTTGTTCTAACTAAACTGAAACGAGTGAAGGGGTCTAAATTAGTGGTCCTCACATTTCTGTGCTTAAGAGCCAATATTGACATTGTAGGGCGACGCAACACCTCGGGCTGCATCGGAATATGGGAGGGGGGGCGGGGGGGGGGGGAGGTGTAAAGGCCACTCATAGAGAAATTCTGTTTTCACCAAACCATGGTTTTTGACAGAAGCTTGACAATTAAACATTATGAATCTACATATTGTAAGGCATCGCATCAAATATTGGAACTACATTCATTTTTCCGAAGACTTACATAGTCATCCTAAGTGAATGCTGTGCCCAGTACCATCGCGACAGGATCCCATGTTTTTTGTTCTGATTTCCGGAATCATTTCCTAGGCGTCTTGTTAACGCCCTACTATCTGAAAGAATACCAAGCGACTTCATCACATCATTTTGAATCAAACTTTTGTATTAAGCCAAATATGACAGAACAGAGACCGTTTTTAATAGTATAACTTTATTAATTCAAAATTGTCACAAAGGGATAGAATGGCGGATGATAGCTTTGCATATATATAAAAAGATGTGAGAGATCTGTAATGTTTGGCGAGATGAGCATATGTGGAAATGACTAACTCTTATTGGGATTAACATTTTGGATAAAACTCAAATAAATAAAAAAGGAACTGCATTTGTTGGCCAAAAGACGTTGTTAAACATCGGTATTGTAGAAATTAGTACTCTTCATACAAGTGAGCTAAGAAGAATAATATAAATGACGTATCTGACGTGAAACGACTCTAAAACAAAAACTATTTCACTAAGAAATAACGGAGCAAGCTTCCTCTGTCAGTCTCACGGACAACAATGGCGACGTATATTAGAAGTCGTCTGACCTCTTCGCGGCAAGCAGCGGCGCTCTTCATATCAAAAAATATCCAATGGCCATTTCTCCCGTTTTGACCACTTCAGCACGCCTTCTTCTACCAATCTTACTATTGATTGGTAACATACATAAATTAGTAAATTATATTAATTACTGCCCGCATCTCGTGGTCGTGCGGTAGCGTTCTCGCTTCCCACGCCCGGGTTCCCGGGTTCGATTCCCGGCGGGGTCAGGGATTTTCTCTGCCTCGTGATGGCTGGGTGTTGTGTGCTGCCCTTAGGTTAGTTAGGTTTAATTAGTTCTAAGTTCTAGGGGACTTATGACCACAGCAGTTGAGTCCCATAGTGCTCAGAGCCATTTGAAACATTTTTTATATTAATTACTAACAGTAATTGCAATATTAGACAATCACAAATGTTTACTAAATGTTTTGAATGTCATTTTCTTTTGCTCATTGCGTTGTATTACAACAGGTTTAATTTGTTTTTATATTAGTTGTTACAAACATGTACCATATTTGAAGATGACCGCCTGTATAAAATGGTTCAAATGGCTCTGGGCACTATAGGACTTAACTTCTGAGGTCATCAGTCCCCTAGAACGTAGAACTACTTAAACCTAACTAACCTAAGGACATCACACACATCCATGCCCGAGGCAGGATTCGAAAGTACGACCGTAGCAGCAGCGCGGTTCCCGACTGAAATGCCTGGAACCACTTGTCCACAACGACGGGACCGCCTGTATAACGCACATCACGAATTCAGATTACTTTCATTTGACATTTATACCAAAGTAGGTCGTCGGTGCCATTTGCGCACGCTTGTGAGTTATCGTTAGAAGCCGAACAATAAAACATCTCACTCTGATTTGTGTTAACTCTGCGGCGACCGTGCTACATACCACTCTGCCCCTGACGTAAGCTAATGACCGAATTCACCAAAGTCAGTTAAAAGTAAGTATTTTTGTTTGTTGCTTTGTACTTGATGTTTTTGGATTCTGACATTAGTTGTTAGAAGCATACAATAAAACACGACCGAGAACCGTGGGCCACACGAACCCTTGATTCGGGCAGCATGCGGCCACTAGTCTAAATAAATACAGAGCGAATGAAAAACAATCCCACTTTCGTGTAATAAATTAGATGGCATCAGACTTTCAAGGTCCTAAGTGTTAGGACTTCGTAGCGACGAGCACTGTACCTCCAGGTGACAGAGCCACCGCGCTTCGCAGTCTAGAGCGATAGAAAATTTCTTTAAAGTCCCTGTCTCATACGTAAAACACATAAGTGTTGACTTCACATGTGGTATAGAACTCTGCGACATCTCTAAGCATAATGTCTCCGTCTCCTAACAGTCTGGAACCGCGCGACCGCTACGGTCGCAGGTTCGAATCCTGCCTCGGGCATGGATGTGTGTGATGTCCTTCGGTTAGTTAGGTTTGAGTAGTTCTAAGTTCTAGGGGACTGATGACCACAGCAGTTAAGTCCCATAGTGCTCAGAGCCATTTGAAGCCATCTCCGTCTCCTAAGTCAATCACATAATAAATCTTGACTTGACAGTTGGTATCTCTAAGCGCATCAAAAAAGTTGGGTCTTAATTTTAGGGTGAAAGTTCAGTTAATGTTTGTTTTTTGAAACTATGGAAGTTTTCCTATCTGGGAAATAGCCTCAGACTTATAACCCACTGACTTACTTTTCTTCTTCGTCGGTTACCAAAATACCTCTCTTGGCAACGGATCTTTGCGTGTATACGAAATCTTATCAAAACTACCCGGTCACCGCTTAGTGGTCTGGGATTAACCAGATGATGTCACCAGAGGCGGACTCGTCAGATAAAAGACGGTGGGAAGTATTATGACGTCAGTACAAAACAGTAACAGCAGAATGTAGCTACCGGGAGAGCTCAGTGACGTCTACATCTATACCTACAGCCATACTCCGCAAGCCACCTGACGGTGTGTGGCGGAGAGTACCTTGAGTACCTCTATCGGTCCTCCCTTTTATTCCAGTCTCGTATTGTTCGTGGAAAGAAGGATTGTCGGTATGCCTGTGTGTGGGCTCTAGTCTCTCTGATTTTATCCTCATGGTCTCTTCGCGAGATATACATAGGAGGGTGCGATATACTGCTTCACACCTCGGTGAAGGTATGTTCTCAAAACTTCAAGAAAAGCCCGTACCGAGCTACTGAGCGTCTCTCTTGCAGAGTCTTCCACTGGAGTTTATCTATCGTCTCCGTAACGCCTTCGCGATTACTAAATGATCCTGTAACGAAGCTCGCTGCTCTCCGTTGGATCTTCTCTCTCTCTTCTATCAACCCTATCTGGTACGGATCCCACACCGGTGAGCAATATTCAAGCAGTGGGCGAACAAGTGTACTGTAACCTACTTCCTTTGTTTTCGGATTGCATTTCCTTAGGGTTCTTCCAATGAACCTCAGTCTGGCATCTGTTTTACCGACGATCAACTTTATATGATCATTCCATTTTAAATCACTCCTAATGCGTACTCCCAGATAATTTATGGAATTAACTGCTTCCAGTTGCTGACCTGCTCTATTGTAGCTAAATGATAAGGGATCTTTCTTTCTGTGTATTTGCAGCACATTACACTTGTCTACATTGAGATTCAATTGCCATTCCCTGCACCATACGTCAATTAGTTGCAGATTCTCCTGCATTTCAGTACAATTTTCCATTGTTACAACCTCTCGATGTACCACAGCATCATCCGCAAAAAGCCTCAGTGAACTTCCGATGTTATCCACAAGATCATTTATGTATATTGTGAATAGCAACGGTCCTACGACACCCCCCTGCGGCACACCTGAAATCACTCTTACTTCGGAAGACTTTTCTCCATTGAGAATGACATGCTGCATTCTCTTATCTAGGAACTCTTCCATCCAATCACACAATTGGTCTGAGTGTCCATATGCTCTTACTTTGTTCATTAAACGACTGTGGGGAACTGTATCGAACGCCTTGTGGAAGTCAAGAAACACAGCATCTACGTGGGAACCCTTGTCTATGGACCTCTGAGTCTCGTGAACGAATAGCGCGAGATGGGTTTCACACGATCGTCTTTTTCGAAACCCATGCTGATTACTACAGAGTAGATTTCTAGTCTCCAGAAAAGTCATTATACTCGAACATAATACGTGTTCCAAAATTCTACAACTGATCGACTTTAGATATATAGGTCTATAGTTCTGCACATCTGTTCGACGTCCCTTCTTCAAAAATGTTCAAATGTGTGTGAAATCTTATGGTACTTAACTGCTAAGGTCATCAGTCCCTAAGCTTACACACAAATTATCCTAAGGACAAACACACACACCCATGCCCGAGGGAGGACTCGAACCTCCGTCCCTTCTTGAAAACGGGGATGACCTGTGCCCTTTTCCAATCCTTTGGAACGCTACGCTCTTCTAGAGACCTACGGTGCACCGTTGCAAGAAGGGGGTGTAGATTAGTCATTGCGTGACACCATCAGGCACATTTCACCCGCTGTAAATTTTCCCAAGTCGAGGGTCGGCGATAGGACTGTGAAGTGGGAAAACGCGAAGGAACATCCACAGCCAAAACCGAGACCAGAAATACGTCACGTACTGACGGACAGGGACCGTCGAATATGGCGGAGTGTGGTTGCAAACAGTCGGATCAAATCAGTGGAAAGAACCTCTCGTGAGTTGGAAAGTGCTACCAGCAGTCTGTGCTGAGGAGTTAGAGAGAGTGGTTTGCAGTGGTCGAATAGTTCCTCATAATCTGCACATTTCTGCAGTCAGTGCTAAGCGACACTTGAGATCTAAGCAGCAACGCCAGTGGGAAGTAAATGAAAGTGTGTTTGTTTCGTTCCGTGTAGTTTCCTAGACACATAGGCATTCCACATCACCAAGAATTTAGTAGTAACTAAAGAACGTTGGAAAACAAAAAAATGGCCGTATTATCTTTCCACTAATCTACTTCTGCTCCCATTGGATGTGACTCACGCGCATTAGTTCGTATTGAACATTTCCATTAACAGCTTCATTAGAAAACTTCGTTTTAACTGGGTAAGAAAGAATGTTGGAAGCGCAAAGAATCTGTTAGAACGAGGTTAGCGAAACACTGAAGTTGTTAAATAGTACTTTGTATTGTTCTTCGAATGTTTCGTAGGTTCATGTGGAATCCACGTGTGGTTCTTTTCTCTTGCGGAACGGTTTGTTAGCCTTTTTTCTTTGTTTTGTAATTTACAGAACTAAATATTTTAAGGGGACCAGGAAAGGAAGGGCTAGGAAATTCATGTCGCAAAAGTAATCGTTTCCACACTGAACATAAAGCTGGGTGCGTGCGGTCATCTAGCAGTGCGTTGTTTCACTGCTACGGCTTCGCCGCGGTGACACTGGAGGCCAAGTCAGGTAATTACACTTTCTATAAGTGCGGCCAGCTTTCTCAGGGGAACACCTATACTTAAGAACTACAAAACTGCCGGTCTGTCTGCAGTAAAACAGATATTTCCCGCTCGAGCATAAAGGAACCGACCGCCGACTGCTGCGCGTTATGCGAACGGTGAGTGGGATGGAAGGGAAGGCTGGGCTTTAACGTCTCGCCGTCGTTGTCTTCGAGCTTATTAACTCCGAGGTACGTTAGCCGACAAATGAGTGAACGCAGGGAGCATAAAGTCGAAGGAGGCAATTGCCGGTGGTGCGGCAGCCGTCTTAACGCGATTCGGCGAAATGCGGGGATATAGTGAAGGTGCCCGATTGACGGTTTTAACCACATTCTTCTCCAGTGTCAATCCTAATTCTTACAAGGGAAGCGCCACCGATTTTGCTCATTTTCCGCCTGCTTACATGCTGAGGTGAAGAAAGCCATGCGATACCTCCTAATGTCGTGTCCGATTTTTCCCGGCTTAGTGCAGCT
Source organism: Schistocerca nitens (assembly GCF_023898315.1). Classification (NCBI taxonomy): domain Eukaryota; kingdom Metazoa; phylum Arthropoda; class Insecta; order Orthoptera; family Acrididae; genus Schistocerca; species Schistocerca nitens. Next base: position 361,625,030 of record NC_064621.1, read on the forward strand.
GCTCGTGTTAGCCAAGTCGTTCGAAGTCCCCTGCAGAAATATTAGGCCATGCTGCCTCTATAGACGTCCATAACGGCGAAAGTCTTCCCGGTGGAGGATTTTTTGCACGAACTGACCTCTCCATTGTGTCCCATAAATGTCAATGAGATACATGTCGAGCGACCTGGGTGGCCAGATCATTGTTCAGAATGTTCTTCAGACCAATCGCGAACAATGCGGCCCTGTGACATGGCGTATCGTCGTCCACAAAAATTCCATCTTTGTTTGGGAAAATGAAGTCCATGAATGGCTACAAATGCTCTTCAAGTAGCCGAACACAACCTTTTCCAATAAATGATCGGTTCAGTGGGACCAGAGGACCCAGTCCATTCCATGTAAACACAGCCCACACTACTATGGAGCCACCACCAGCTTGCACAGTGCCCGTTGACAAGGGTCCACGGCTTCATGGGGTCTGCGCCAGACTCGAACACTACCATCAGCTCTTACCAACTGAAATCTGACCAGGCAACGTTTATCCAGTCGTCTAGTTTCCATCCGATACGGTCAAGAGCCAGGAGAGGCGTTGCAGGTGATGACGTGCTGGCAGCAAACGTACTCGCGTCGGTCGCCGCACTGTCCTAACAGATACGTACATCATACGACCCACACTGACTTTTGCTGTTATTTCACGCAAAGTTGCTTGTCTGTTAGGACGGGCAACTGTAAGCAAACGTCGCTGCTCTCGGTCGTTACATGGAAGCCGTCGGCAACTCCGTTGTCCGTGGTGAGAGGTAGTGCCTGAAATATGGTAATCTCTGCACACTCTTGACACTGTGGATCTCGGAATATTGAATTCCACAACGATTTCCGAAATAGAATGTCCCATGAGTCTAGCTCCAACTGCCATTCCGCGTTCAAAGTCTGTTGATTCCCACCGTGCGGCTATAATCACGCTGGAGACCCTTTCACATGAATTCCTGAGTACAAATGACAGCTCCGCCACTCCGCCAATGCACTGCCCTTCAAACGTTGTGCTCACGATGCTACCGCTATCCGTATATGTGCATATCGCTATCCCATGACTTCTGTCATGTCACTGTAATACATATGTACCAAATGCTGCTCTATTAAGATGCACTTCTCGAACATTTTAGCGGAACTACAATTCAGTGTTTTACGAGCCCGATAAATATCATACGAGAGGCGCCTATCGAACTTAGCGCTCGCTCTACAAAAAAAAAAAAAACAAAAAAAAAAAAAAAACTTTCGCTGAATAGTAAGGTACACCACTTCGAAATTGTTGTGAAGCCAGTAGTTATGTATGTAGCCGAAACCCTATCCCTGATCCCTTATTGAAAATAAAGGCCTCCACGAAGAATGGAAAAAAAGAGCGAAGAGTCATTAGGGAAATCATTGGGTCCAATTACAAAAATGTCGTCCACCAAAAAATATCCAACAGGGAAGTCTACGCCAAAATAGAAATGACTTAAAAGTTCGCTCGCGAAGATGTGCGTGGATTTACTGTCACCTCAAGCGAACAGGTTGACCAACAACATCTTTCGCTTCTTTGATTCAGACAACAACTTCCTGGTTTAGATATACGGATGAAGACATCTAAATCTTATAAGTCAAACCCCAAGACACCGCTGAACCGGATCTCCTTCCGTAAGGAGACAGTGACGAACAAGCTACACCGAGATGAGCAACCAAAAAGAAGAATTGTGTCCCTTAGACGGAAGACCGTAAGTAAGTCCACTCACAACGAATGAAGGTCCGTCCGGGGTAGCCGAGCGGTTCAAGGCGCTACAGTCTGGAACCGCGCGACCGCTACGGTCGCAGGTTCGAACCCTGCCTCGGGCATGGGTGTGTGTGATGTCCTTAGGTTAGTTAGGTTTAAGTAGTTCTAAGTTCTAGGGGACTGTTGACCTCAGAAGTTAAGTCCCATAATGCTCAGAGCCATTTGAACCATTTGACCTGGTGAGTGCTGTCTCGTAAAGTGTTTTCTTTTAAGACACACTGGCCCCATCCCAGGCGTTATGGTCTTGAGTGCGGTAAGGTACGACTCTCGTTATTGGCATTTGAAGTGCTGCAAGCAGTAGCTGCGGACGATTGAGCTGTAATGTCCGCCGACAGCCGGAGTAAAAGTAGGAACAGATGTTGATATTTCTGACTCTCTCTCTCACTCACTCACTCACTCACACACACACACACACACACACACACACACACACACACACACACACACACACACAGCATTAGTTGCTTGTGTGTTCGCTATTGGTGTTTCTAGAGGAGACGCTAACCAGCGCTCGATACATTGAGAATGTTGTTAGACCCTCTTTTTGCCGTTCTTACAACAGGAAGATGATGTGTTGTTCCAACAGGATAATCCTCGTCCACACACTGCCTGTGAAACTCAGCGTGCTCTGCAGGACGTGCAGCAACTTCCCTGGCCAGCACGATCTTTGAACTTGCATCCAATCGAGCACGTGTGGGATATGATTGGACGAGAAGTGACTCGTGCGACTCGTCAACCACCAACTCGTACAGAACTGCGTGAACAGGTCGAGCAGGTGTGGCATAACGTTTCTCAGGACAGCATTCGCCATCTGTACGACAGATTGGATGCCAGAGTCACCGCTTGCATTGCCGGCCTTGGGGGCTGCATCGTGTACAGATGGTTGTTTCGGCATGCGTCGATATCTGGAACCTCAGAACCGCTTTTGCTATTGATATGTAAATGTAACCATTTCATGTACTCCATATGCATTGTTGCAACTATAAATATTGATTGAATTGGAAACGTGTAACAGGGTGTACTGCTTTCTTTCCCGAGTGTATATGGGGCTACAGAGAAGGAGCGCTTTAAAGTGGAACGACGATATAAAACTTATCACAGGTGAGACAGATGCCAGCCCGGGATTTATTGGAAGAATCCGTAGGAAGTTTAGTCAAATGGCTCTGAGCACTATGGGACTCAACATCTTAGGTCATAAGTCCCCTAGAACTTAGAACTACTTAAACCTAACTAACCTAAGGACATCACACACACCCATGCCCGAGGCAGGATTCGAACCTGCGACCGTAGCAATCCCGCGGTTCCGGACTGCAGCGCCAGAACTGCTAGACCACCGCGGCCGGCGAAGTTTAGTCCATCCACGGAGGAAGTAGCTTACAAAACCATCATTTGACCAATACTTAAAACATTGTTCTTCAGTCTGGGATCCGTACCAGATAGGGCTGATAGAAGAAACAGATAAGATAAAAAAATAAAGAGCAGTGCGTTTTGTTAAAGTTCATTTATTGAGAGCGAGAGCATGAATAATTGGTCTGAAAGGAATCCAAATGAAACGGGATGGGAAAGAAATAACGACTTTCAGCAGCACAGTGGATTGCGGCAATGCAACGGAGAGAGATGAAAATTGGTGCTGGAAAGGGACTCGAACCCGAATGCTCCGCTTCTCTAGAATGGTAGCCTGAACCGCCTTTTTTCCGTTACTGACGTCCTATGACGCGCATCCAAGTTCGTCGTTGATCCAGTCACTTTGGTTTTTGTTGCAGAGGGCAGTTAACCCTCTGACCGAATACGCTGAGTTACCGCGCCGGCTCCGCCTTGGCCATCCAGACATCCTTCCCGTCAGACCCAAATTCCCAATTTAGAATTATAGATTTGAGTGGCGTCTATTGTGTCAGACATATCCGACAGAACAGACAGCACTTACACTGTGTATAAGTGCGAAAGCGCCCGGAGATGCCCCACCAGCTCCAATGGCAGACGCTGCAAGAGAGGCATTCCGCATCACGTTTTGGTTTACTGCTAAATTTTGTAGACCGTACGGTCCTACAAGAGTCAATCGATATGTTGTACCCTCCTACGTACACTACTGGCCATTACAATTGCTACACCAGGAAGAAATGCACATGATAAACGGGTATTTATTGGACAAATATATTATACTAGAACTGACATATGATTACATTTTCATGCAGTTTGGGTGCATAGATCCTGAGTAATCAGTACCTAGAACAACCACCTCTGGCCGTAATAACGGTCTTGATACGCCAGGGCATTGAGTCAAGCACAACTTGGATGGCGTGAACAGGTACAGCTGCCCATGCAGCTTCAACACGATAACACAGTTCATCAAGAGTAGTGACTGGCGTATTGTGACGAGCCAGTTGCTCGGCCACCATTGACCAGACGTTTTCAATTGGTGAGAGATCTGGACAATGTGCAGGCCTGGGCAGCAGTCGAATATCTTGTGTGTCCAGAAAGGCCCGTGCAGGACCTGCAACAAGCGGTCGTGCATTATCCTGCTGAAATGTAGGGTTTCGCAGGGATCGAGTGAAGGGTAGAGCCACAGGTC